>NC_138839.1:6154216-6768638 GCF_965183815.1 Platalea leucorodia
CTGCTGGATTTTCTTATCTGCTCTCCCCTACTCTGAGGGTGTTTTCTTTTAAATGGGAACTATGAAATGATCAGAACAGGTGGTGCTGTGATTTCACACCAGAATAAATATATTCAGAGCACAAGTGGGGCAAGCAGAACAGACCCATGGGAACCAGTGTCTCCTCTCTTTGGGCTGTATGGGTGGCAGTGCGGGGTGCAGATGCAGCACAACAGGGCTGACAGCAATGAGGACTGGCATGGGTGTGCGAGTGACATGGGTAGTGTTAGGAAACCAATTAAAGCTCATTTAAAATATTAGCATATCAGCAGGCAGGAATTCTTCCGACTGGATTGGTTTCACTAGGGGATCGGGGAATAGGGCCAGCATTCAGCTGCCAGTTTTTCTTTCAGCATGCTTGCATTCATCACTTGACCTGCTGGGGCATTGCTGGGGTCTGCTAGAGGAGAGCAGCAGAGGGGCTTGGCATATCCCCGGGGAAGGGGATTGCATTGCACTCTTGCAGCAGGAGCTGTGGCAATGAATGGTGGCGGAGGGATGAGCTCTCAGTTGGGAGCCATGAAAGCAAACAACAAAGCAGCTCTGTTTTGGTGTGTGTTTGTGGAGTAGATGAAGGAGCGGGGAGCTTTTAAAAATCCCAGTCCTCTTTTTCCCAAAAAGTTCTCCCTGGTATATATTTATATTTAGTATCTATTTAGCAGAGAAGAGGGGGAGGGCTGTCTGGGAAAGGGGTTTGCTGAGAGGAGGTGGGTTTGTAATCCAGGCAGATTCAAAGACAGACTTAAATAGATCATTAATGGAAGAGGGAAGGTTTGAGGCTGCAGCTTTCTATTTTGGCAAGAACAGAGCTTTCTGTGTGTGCCGGCTGCTGCTCGAGCGCAGGGGTGGTTGGTCCCTGCACAGAGGAGCTTTCATTGATGTGCACACAAGCACTCCTGAGAGTCTTCATGCTGTTTTGGGTTTTTTTTTGGATCAGGTCCTAAAAGGATCAGGAAGAGAAAAGAGGGAGTGGAGCTGGCTTACCCCATGCCTCATGTGTGTCTGCCATGGTGGAACGAGCGGTGTTGCTGCCAGCTTTGGGGCTTGCTTGGCTTTGTCCAGACATAGCTGAAAGCAGCCTGACCTGGTGATCTGCAAGTTGCTGCTGGACACATTATCTGGGAAAGACTTTGTGGCTTTGACTTTTTCCCTGGGTGGAAACTGGGGCTTTGAAGGAAAGCTCTGCTGAGCTCCCATTACCTCGCTCAAGTGCTGTCTTTTCCCTTAAAATTGTACTGAAATTGGAGAATCCAGTGCTGAAAGATTTTTTGGACATCTGACTGCAGCCAAAATCGTTGTGCTCCCTTTTTTGTTCCTGTCAAGATCCTGGTGCACTTGGAGATTTTATTTCTGACTGTTCAGTAAAGGTGAGTGCTGAGACCAAGAAACTCATCTGCAATAAATCTGTGCCCAGTGACTGTCCGGGAGCAGGCTGCATTTTCCTGAGGTGCATTTGCTTTTTGGGTAAATCAAACCTCAATTTCTTAACACTTGTGTTTTTGTTGGTGGATATCGATATTTGAAAATTAGTCATGTTGCCTAGTTACCATGGGGTAGAGAAACTGCATGGACTTGATTTCTATGGGTGTACAAGCAAGTCCCAAGCAGCTGCATGGCGTAGGAGGGAAATTCAGGACCTGGAGTATTGCATGAGAGATCAAGGATACAGATCCAGCTGGAGTGAGAGACTGAAATGGGAGTTAGTTGACTAGATACTTTACTTTTGTGGACCTAGGTACATGATATTACAAGAAAATAATCTGAAGAAGGACTCTGCATTGCCAGTAAATGCACTAGAGTTGTTAGGAAAAGTTAGTCTCTAATACCTCTGTATCAGTAGAGAAATCACAACCTGGTCCCTGGATGCAGACTTTGACAATCATTTCCTGCTAATGCTTTGGCCAGCAAGTCTGTCGCTCAAATATTTGCTGAGAGGTGAGGTTCTTCGCTCAGTCTGCGCCTGGCTGAGTCCTTGCCAAGGAGGCACAAGGATGATGGGAGAGGTGACCTGGGCTGGTGTTGGTTTCTGCACTCAGAGGAGTTTTGCCTCTGAAAAATGCAAATGTGGTTGGAACCAATTTTGTTCAGGAACGTGAACAGACACTCAAAGGACCTTTTTTTCACTCTCCCCATGACTTCTCCTTCTCTAATTGCTAGGATGAATGCATAAACCCTTATACTGAAGTGTTCACAAGAGCGGGTTTACTCATTTTACTCTTTTTCTTGGCATAAAAGGCGTCTTATTAAGCAGGTTTTAATGTTTGCTCACCAAGAGACATGGATTATAAAGCTTTAGAAATAACTTGCATCTGGAAAAGCCAATTAATAAAACAAAAATTCTGATGTCATTTTCTCATAAATTAACAATTTATAGATAATTTACAGTGCTCATGTCATTAAGCAAATGGACTTTAAATTGATTTCAAACTAGTGGGTTAATGATTTCCCACAGGTATCGTTTCAATGGGCAGCATATGCATGGTGTTTTTTCAATAAAGGGGTAGGTGTGCAGGAGCAAACTCATGCCTCTGTAATTGAGGCAATAATTGGAGTGGTGGTCACATTCAAGTGCAGTATTGATCTGCAAAAAAAAAAAAGTGCTGACTGTCTCCATCACTGTGGCAAAGAGAGGGTAGGAAAGGACTCTGGGAAAGACTGCAGTCTTTGCATATTTCTTGTATAATAACTTTCTTTTGGTACACGTTAACTCCAGGTGGTACATTAAGGTAGCCAATTGATTTGGTATTGTTAAATAACATTGCAGTTCATAGTACTGGAAAAAATATTCAGCTGAGTTCTAATTATAGTTGTAAGGGAACAATATGTCTCCAAATTGATTAAAAGTGGGGCGATGGAGTCTGAGACCAACCCGAGTGGGAGGTGAAGTGCTCTCATTGCTGCTGCGATGGCCAGGCTGCAAGCTTGGCCCTCACGCCCGTCTTAAGCCTTGCCATCACTCTGGTGTCAGCTTCCATCTTTATGTGACTTTCTTTGCCCTCATTTTTCTTCTTCTGTCATTTCGTCCTGCCTGCAAAGGTTGTAAATACTTTAGGGAACGGCCTGACTGGCTTGTGTATATTAGCCCAGGGAGCTAAGGTCAGAGCCCTGAGGTGCTAGCAGAAGGTCAGCAATTGATATCTCAGCTTGGTCAACTGTTAGTTGCCAGGAGGTGCAGACTGGTGTCATGTTGGAGCAACTCCACTGGCTTGGTTAGCATTTCTGTAGTGCTGGCATTAATAAATTGATGATCTGGGCTTTTTGTGTCTCATCACCCCAATGCATGAGGCATAAGAAATGCTAATGAATTCTTCCTTTGGGAGATGAGGAGCTACCGTCCCTACCGTGTGGCTGAGTAACTGGCATGGGGAGAGATGCCCGCCTGAGGTCAGGAGAGGGAAGAAGGGGCTTCCCTCCTGTTGATGTGGTGCTGCTTTCTGCAAGCCCCACTTTACATGGGTGTGTTTCGCAGCGTCAGGTTATCGAGGCAGGACAGCACCGTACAGAGATTACAGTCTAAATTGGCAACACCCTGAGCAGTGCCCTGGGCGTTGTTATTCTGTGCCATGGATGGAAAGGCTGAGTGCCGAATTATGTTTTGAGCACAACGGACGGTAACTCATGAATTAAACGGCTGTGGAAATGGATTTTGTTGGCAGTACATATTTGTGGAGTGCAGTCTCCCTGTGGCTGGCTGTTTACACAAACTCTATTGCTTCCAAGCTTTGTATTGCAAAATTAAATTTCTCCTGCATTAAAAATTTATGTTGGATGAAAAGATCAGTATATTGAAACTTGGTGAGAATATCCCCCTCCATGCACATACACACCTCATTTAGATGTACCTTTCCTATGAATGCCAGCTGATGATCCAAATCGTGCGAGATAAGGTTTATAATTACCTTCTATCAGCGCTCTTTAGGAAGTGGAAAGGTGCCCTTAAATAGGGGGTGATCCCTATAAAGATGAAATTTATACCAACTGAGAAGTTGTTATTGCATCCCTTAGCATCGCCTGTGCTTCCAGAGGTGTTGAAAAGAACCTACAGAGATAGATTTATGGGAAATCGTCTTCTCACAATATGTTATTTTGGATTCAAGGACACTGAAATTCTGTCATTTATTGCGCAGAGCTACTTGTGTCAGTACACAATTCAGCTTGTAATTATAGCCTTTCATCTTATTAGCATATGTAAGAGTTTGTATAAGTTTTATCCAAACATTTTTTAATTCATTAGGTGTTATCCTTGTATCTGCTGTGCCCTGGGGCTAAGAAGTACTCTGCACTTGTTTTTTATGTAAATTAAACCTTAAAGATGCACATAAATCTGTAGACATGCTTCTACCATTTAAAAATGATGCCTTAAGATGCGTACAATGAAGGGAATAAAGATTTAAAGCCTCATCTTGGTAGAATAGACTTTATTTTGTATGTATTTTGCAGGAAAGCAGATATAGCAGCACATCTTGAGAGGAGTTTGGGGAGAGAAGGTGGAATGAGGGGTGGGAAATGAAAGCGAAGTGGGCTGATGGTGATAGTGGAGGTGAGCAGCAGCTCGAGGTAGAGACCCAAAACAGGGCAAGGATGGGAGGGTGGCAAGAGAGGAGAAGGCTGGAAGGACCTCAGGGTGAGATCTCTGGCATCACAGCAATGTGGTCTTCCTCACGTAGCCACCACGAGTGCCGTGCCTCTTGCACGGGGCAGGAGGGATGCAGGACTCGAAGCGCAGACTTATTGCTGCTGCTGCTGAAGTCTGTTATAAGCAAGAAGCAACGATGCCACCCTTGTGGCATGGAGGGAGCCCCGACCCTCCTTGCAGAAAGGCACATTGGTGCTGGCTGGCTGTAGCAGTGCTCCACGACTTGTTGGTGTTTCCTCTGGCCAGATGGGGCTTGGCCTTTTCTGTATGAAATTCCTTTTTCCCATTAAATTGCATGCTATTTATTGCTGCCTCCTTGGCTTTGGTGGCACACTATGAGTCTGGAGGAGCTGTGACCTGAAGGGACCATCTGTTCCTGCGGGTGCAGCCTGCTGGCAGGCAGGAGGGGTGGGGGGGGCCGGGGAGGAGGGCTTCAGCTCCCATATGCTGCTGTTCCCCATGCCTCCTTGCTGTCTTGGTACTTGAAGGGGAGGCGGGGGGGAGAAGCAAAGGAAAAAAAATAACCAAACAAAAACCCCCTCCCATTACCCTGGGCAGCTGTAGTGGAGTCAGACTGATCATTTCTCCCTGCAGATGGCTGGGAAGAGTGACTTGTTTCCTTTCTGCGTTGGAAACCCTCCCTTGGTCACGGGAGTGATCTGGCAGGCAGCGTCGTTTTCTTCCAGCAGCTGCAGGGCCTTTTGCTGCCGTAGCAGACCACACTTGCGGGGACCTGGGGACGGACCTGGGAGCACCTGGCTTCAGAGGGGCTTTGTCTGATAACAGACCTGTGATTTCTTGTGGTTGAAGCCTTGGCCATCATCTTCAGAAACCCATGGAAAGGCTTTGCGTCTAGACCCACAAAGGCACCAAGGCTCCCAATTTAGGAACCCAAATGGGAATTTGATGCTTTTGCTGCTGGCAGCCTGTGAATGAAAGCCCCTGCCCCGCGGTGCTATCTGGAAGAATCTGTCACTCTCCATGCTTAGTGAGAGTGTGAGATACAACCTCTGATTAATGCCTCCAGGGAGTTTCTGCAATATTGTTTTGCAAGCAATTGTCATTTAACATTAAGGTAAATACCTTGCAGCTACGAATTATAAAGCCTTTTTTCCCTTCCTTTTGAAAACAGCCTTTTGGCTTCACAGGCTTTCTGACTAATGTTAAAACTGCCTCTTTCATCTGCCAGTGCTCCAGCCAACCTGCTGGTACCCTGGAGCTGGCCCTGAGCAGCATGTGGTCAGCTGCACTGGGTCGGGTCACGGGCAGAGCGGCTCCTTGCTGCAATGGCTGAGACCCCTGTTCGGGAGAGAGGAAAAAAGTGGAATGGAAACTTGGTGCTTCTGTCCTTTTTTACCTCTTGTAGGAGGCTGCTGGTTAGTTGGCACAGGCTAGTGCTGAGTGGTTGGATATGTAAATGAGTTCACTTTCATTAGGGATCTTGGCTATGTGAAAACACCATTAACTCCAAGGCTCATCTCTTAATACCTGTGTTTCCCCTGGAGACATCTAAGTTAAAAACTTCTTATCGGACTCTGGTGACTTAAAGTAGCTTGATGGAGGAGACACCACTCCTAATGTTTTTCCTTCCTTTCTAAATTATATGAAGTCTTTTAATTACTATTCCTGCTCTGAAATGTTTAGCTTCCACCTTTGGTCCTTGTTGCCTCATCTGGTTCTTGCTGGTGTAGCCCAACCTGACTAATGTGGTAGCCAAAACCCACAACAAAATCCTTCCCACCACTCTCTGTGTTGGAAATCAAATAAAATGTTTTTGGGGTGGTCACTGCACCACTGCAGGTGATAATGGTACCAGCGTGTGCCCTGGGCCTCTGTGAAGGTGGTGGAAGTTTCCTCCTATGAAGGACAACAGTCTCTCCTTTTTCCGGCACCCCCCCAAAAAGCCAGTGGTGTGCCTTGTTCTGGCTCCTTCACAGCAATGCAAACAATTACCGTTGCGTGAAAGCCACGGCTGCCCATGCTTTAACAGCATTGCAAATTACACTCATAAATTTAGAGTGCAGCTAATTGTTGTTTTATGGAGTAGATGTTCTTTAGAAAAAAATTCATCTGTAAACACTTTGATGCCCTGCTGAGCAGAGGGTTATTTATCTTGGGTGAGGAATAGCCTTCCAGAGCGACATGCAAAGTGGATCACAGACTTTTCAAGGGCAATCATGTTCCCCTGGTGTAGTTCTGGGCAAGTGGGATCTGCAAGAGGTTTTTTTTTTAATGTGGGGTTTCATCTGCTGCTAGAGCAATATGCTTTGTGACTACAGCATTATTACTTGTTCTGGAAACTCCTCTGGCCTGGCTGAGATCAGGGCTCCCCTGTGCTGCCCGCTGCCCTTGTGAAGGGGAAGGATGCAGTTGGTTTGAAGGATTACACTCAAAGTGGATGCGACTGGCCAGGGACAGAGATACAAACCTCACTGTGCAGGGGAAGCGAGATGCTGGGCAGGCTCTGCTTTGTTAATTTGCCGAGACACTGTTACATGGTATTTGTCACCATAAAGAGGTGCCATGAGAAGGTTTCTGCCCTTCATCTGTCTTGAGCCTATCCTGAAGACTGATGGGAGAGCCAGGAACGAGCTGCTCTGGGGTCTTGGCCCGGAGCTCTAACCTGGAGTGGCCTTAGCCTGCACCCAGGGAAGTTAGTGGTAAAGCAGTTTTCCCATTTGCCTGGTGGGGGGGTGGGGGTGTCCAGGCTTCCACTGCCAGAATGACCCTAGCTAGGCTTAAGCTCCCCTCTTTATCCCCCCCGCACTTGTAGGGCAGCCAGCGCCTGCTGCTTCTCGTGGTGGCAGTCCCACCTTCAGAGGCTGCTCCCCTGTCCTGCCAGTAGTGTGCTCTGTGTGCAAATGTAGCCCTTTAAAAGGCCGCTTTGCTTCCCTGAGTGTTATCATTCTTCTGAGCCTTTCTCTCTTTATTCCTAGTTGGATCCTCTGTACTCAATTGTCTTTGTCTGTGGAAATGTTATGAGGATGAAATTTCAGCACTTCTTTCTTAAGATAATTTATTGTATTTTAATTCTGGTTTCAGTGTGCAGTGACTTTGCAGGATACGTGATTTGCAGGGAGGCAGAGAGTGGGAGGCTTTATAAATAAAATACCTGCGTCTGTTCTGTCTCCCTTCATGGCTGGGGGCTGATCTTCGTTATGCCAGGGCATACCTGGGAAGCTTTATACTAAAATTTAGGGTGGCACCAGCACGGTGCTGGTGTAGCAGCAGTAAGCATCTGACTGCATGTGAGTTGTCAAGGCTGTAGCTTTCAGGGCTCTAAATAGACAATGCATGTATATTTTAATAACTGTAACCTTCACAGCAAATGCAGTTTCTGCTGAATGTGCAGAATGTAAACCTGCATTATAATAGCTGGAAGGGTTGTTTGTGGTAGCTCTTGATATACTGTTTGGACTTTACTGGGCTTTGCTTTGCTTCAGGAGGCTCCAGCAAGGCTTTGGAAGGGAATGATGTGCTAATTGAGAATTCAGCAAATAACAGCTTTTAAAAGGTCCTTGTCTAGTAAGGCAAGAGACACCTCTAGAAACACGCTTTCACTGGTTAAAGCACGTAAGAGAATGTCCTTGTGGGCTGAATGGGACACTTTAATTACAGGTAATAACAATGCTTTGAGCTTTGCAAATGTTCTGTATAATCAAAATGCTTTTGGCCCTTCCTTGTAGTGCTGAGGTGAAGCAGGTAAGGACAGGAAGGTTTGTTCTGTGGTTTTCCCCTTCAGTGCTTGGAGGAGGCTGGTGGGAGCTGTGCTGAACACACTGTGCCTTACCCAAGTCCAGCTCCTGAAAGCACTGTCAGGAGCTTTGGTGTAAAGGCCAAGGTTGGCATCCGCCTGGTGCTACAGCGAGTGGTGCTGGAGAGCCAGCCTGCGATCTGATACTGTGCAAAGTGGGGCCTGGTGGGAATCGGACCTTTAAGCGCATAGCCTGCTTTATTTGGCTCGATGTCAGCTGGGGTGACTCCTATTGTAACAGCTACCCTTTTAAAGGGGAAAAACTTTGTAGCCTGTTGAAAGTGAGCAAAAGCATTTGAAATGTAAGGTTGAGCCAGGCTTTCATGTAAACAATGCACCCTTTCCCTTCAGCGGTGTAGAGCCTTGTGTGGGGTGCACTCTTGGCTGGCAGCCCTGGAACAGCTAACAGTGACCTCTTCTAGGAGGGGAGAGGAAAGGTCTCCCTGGGAGGTGTAGAGCTGTCGCGCTGCTGCTGCCGGAGTCTGATCCTGCTTCAAGAGGAACAGACGCAAAAAGGGGTGAGAACAATAGCAGAGCCCAGGAGTGGCTCTCTCTGGGGACTTGGCTGGCGGCTCTGCTGCTGAAGGACCTGGGGCCTGACCTCCTGTCTGATGAGCTGAGCTGGAGCACCTCGTCCCTGCTGCTGAATCAAGGGTTGCTCTGTTATGGGGTGAAGGAGGCAAAGGCTTCAATCAGTGCTCTGCTGTAGTTGCCAGGCTAGAGTGAGTGTTATTGTGAAAATTCAATGTATGGAGAGGCCAGGTGGGAGCCAGGTTCCCCCAGTAATGCTGGCTCTTGACAATTGGTCAGAATGACTTGAAGAGAAGAAAAATCTTCATCCCCTTTAACCCCAGATGTGATTTAAAAGAGTCAGGTTTTATTCCTGGTCTGAATGCAAGCTTACACTAAATGTTGAGTGTTACTGTGAGTAGGCTCAGCTATATTTGTGTGTGGTCCCTCTTGCTGCTGTGCCAGGGCCCCTCAGACTTCCACTGCTGTACCTCTGCAGCTGAACTATCTCAGCTGTAACCTATTTAGCTTCCCTGGCAAAAGTTTTCAAGTAGAGCACAAGGCTTTGCAGGCAGCGTGTGGGTGAATGTGAGCAAAGCCAGCAAGGTGTTCAAATTCAAGTAGGTCAAAAGTGGGAAAGAGAATTTCACAGGAAACGGAGACATGTATTTTAAGTTATTTTGTTCCAAATGGAAGTCAAATCATCATTTTTTTTTCTTTTTGAAACTCATGTTTTCTAGAACTGAACCTAAAAAATAAATCCCTTCCATCATGAAAATAATCACCCAAACCTTCAGTTTAATCAAAACATTTATCTCCAGTAGATTGGGTGGGAGCTGTTCCAAACTGGTGCTCGTTTCTAAGTTGAAATATATGTGATCATTCAGCAGGGCATTTGAAAAGCTACTCACTTTTAACATGCAAGTCAGTCCTGTTGCCCTCAACAACTAGTATGAATGCAAGTCAATCATTTTAAAAACAAATGTAGTGCTGTGACCTTGGTAATCGTGCAGCCAACCTTTCCACTGGTGTTCATCTCCATGCCATGTTGCTTTCAAATACATGCCCTTGGGCCTGCGGTTCGGGTGCTTTCTGAGTTGGGGCCCAGTGTATAAACCCTACATGAAGTTTATCTGTGGGAACAAAAGGCTCTTATTCCACTGTCGCTGCGGTTGCTGCGTGGGAGTGTTACAGTGGTGGGGGGGGGGGAAGGGGGAATGCGCTTCTGTGCGATCACAAAATTGAATTCATTCTGTGTATTAATGTAGCAAGTGTCATTTTCTTTACGCAAACGAGAAAGTCCAAGAAATAAGAGGTTTAACTTAAGTCATCAATACAAAAGAAATATGCCTCCAGTTGTACCACTGTAAACAAATGAAGCTGGATGTCTGTCTAAACAACCAATGGCTCGCAGGCAAGTAAATAAAAACCACTCAGGATGTGACATTTCTTCAAGGGGACCTTAATGTTCTGATTTACCGTCACTAAGGAGCAGAACGTGGTTGTATTAGTGGAGCTGCCCCAGCCCTGAACTTTGCTGGCTTCAGCATGTTTGTGTGATCACAGAACATCGGTCCCTGGGGAAAGGGACTTGGCTGGAGCTGGCTGGTGAGGCGGCCGCTGTGCGAGTCACTGTAGAGCTGGCTCTGCTGCTGCCCAGCTCCCTCCACATGCGTGCATCCTTCCTGGGGTCTGTCAGGTTTTTGCAGGTTTTTGGAAAGTTCCCATGGATGCTGTGGCACTGCAGGCAATTTGAAGTGCAGGTCTGTGCTTCTACTGAGAGTCCGTCTGCAGAGAAGAGCTGTGCGTGAAGCTGTACATCTAGAGCAAGGTGCAATGTGCCCAGTGGTGTGGTGGGAGTGAGGCACGGATAGACCCTGGAGCTGGAGTGCTGCAAACTGTGTGCCTGGTTTCGTCCTTGGCAACACTCTGGTCACCCTGTGAAAAAGCTGTTGGCTGAGTATCTGGGAATGCAGCCTTGAACAGGATTGTCAGGGCAGTGTCTGTCCACTCCACAGAGCAGGGATCAGCAAGTGCAGAGAGCTGAAACACTGAGCGCCTCCTTGACATTTCCTTGTTGCCCTTCCTCGGCCACTGAAGCTGCTGGTTTATGGCTGTGAACAGCAGGAAGCACAGGAACGATTTCTCCTTTGACATTTAAATTGCAGACAACATTTCCAATTAAATTTCCCTTTTTTTACTAGATGTTGGTTCAGGTGTATTAGCCTCTTTATTTTATTAGGGTTGTTATCTGTTGTTGAGGCTGCTAGCGATGCAGAATTTGCTGACATTTTGGCAGAAAGGCTTCTGAAAGTATTGCCTGCTCTCAACCTTTGGGAATGTGTGGGACTCTGCTGTTGGGCATTTGCCAAGGCCATGGCTGTCTTAAAAGCTCTGCCTTTCTGCTGGGATCTGCAACCCCAGTGAATCCAGCACATGCTGGAAATCCCAGGGCATCTTTAACTACCTACCCCTTGGCTGCAGCTTGTAGGCTCTCTGCCTGGGTAGAAGATGGTGGGGCCTCTGGGAAGGATGCACAGGGAAACCCCAGACTTGCCCCTGGAATTGCCTCCCAGAAAGGTGTAAAGCTGAGCCCAAATATTTCCTAGTGGCTTTGCTTTTCATCTGTTTCATTCTGCTGGCCGGATAAAAGTTTTCTTTTTCTCATCACAATGAGAGATGTTCTTTGTCAGGGCTCTTAACCTCTGAGGCTGTGCAAATAAACCTACAGACCTGGAAAGACAGAAGAGGAGGAGGATGCAGCTAGCGAGGCAGAGAGAAGGAGGCTGAAGAAAGAGCAGTGGGAGGGAAGTGGAGGGGGGAGCAAGAGGTTAGGAGAGGGTGAGTTATCCCACATTGGTCATTTGTGTTACTTGTCCTATTCTGCCAAGCTGTTGTGAATTAGAACAAACTGGGTCAGCAGAAACTTGCTGGTTTCTCAGCAGAAGCATCAGGAGATGATGTACAGGGATTTAGCCGTATGATTTTTTAATTTTATTTTCCAGTGCGCTGTGGCTGGGGTTTAGCTTGGAGAGACCTGCAAGGCAACAGTTGTAGCATTACCCAGAGCGAGCAGGAGATGCGGGGGATCAGCTGCATGGCTGTTTCAGGCTTTACGACAAGTATGTTGCAGGGATTTTGCTTTGTACAGAGCTGTGTAGTTAAATCCCCTTCAGCTTCTTTGACTGGTGCTGCTCATGTAAGTTACTTTCTCTTCTGCTAGAGATAGCTCTGGTCCTAGTGTGATAGGAGAGAGGAATGTCCTTTGCTTTGCAGGGTGTGGAGGGCTAATGCAGCTGCATTTGCTGGTTATTCCAAAGGCATTTGGGATGCAGGAGGAAGAGGCCTTGCAGCTGCTTACCCTAGTGCCAACGCCAGTGGTGGTGGTCTGGGTCTGAACTGGAAGAGCTGATCTCCGGTTCCTGGCAGGCCTGTGGGCTAGGTGGGTACACGGGGGGATGCCTTTTGAGGCTCCTCAACCATGCACCCTGAGTGGGTGGCTGGGGCAGAGCTGTGCCTGTGGCCCCATGGGACAAGACGGATTGCCTGGACATAAAAACTGAAAACATCCTGGGCTCAGTCAGCCTCGGAAGTGCTTCCTGCCTGGTGTACATCTGGATTGTTAAATGCACCAGCCATGCAACACAAGGCTCAGATTCCTCTTCTATACATACATAAACTCCATCTAAATGATTGTTATCCAGGGCTGGATCAGACCCGTGCTGGTATTTAGAGCAAATGGGGCATCTGTGCCCCCAGGATTGATGCTTGCTCTAATCAAACTCAGTATTTTTCCTGACAGTCTTTTGCCTCTGCTTAGCATCTTCCGTGTCAAAGTCCCATAGCCTTTACAAGCCTTAATTACCTGCCTTTTTCATCACATCCCTGTGGAGTAATATAATTCCTCAGTTTATAAATAGGAGCCTTGAGGCGCAGAGAATCATAGAATTGTTAAGGTTGGAAAAGACCCTTAAGATCATCGAGTCCAACCGTTAACCCAGCACTGCCAAGTCCACCACTAAACCATGTCCTCAAGCACCACGTCTACCTGTCTTTTAAATACCTCCAGGGATGGGCACTCAACCCCTGCCCTGGGCAGCCTGGGCCAGGGCCTGACCACCCTTTTGGTGAAGAAGTTTTTCCTAATATCCAACCTAAGCTTCCCCTGGTGCAGCTTGAGGCAGTTTCCTCTTGTCCTATCCCTTGTTTACTTGGGAGAAGAGACTGACCCCTGCGTACAGGGGCACTATCTCGGGGCACTATCACCTCCCTGGTCCTGCTGGCCACACCATTCCTGATACAAGCCAGGATGCCATTGGCCCTCGTGGCCACCTGAGCACACTGCTGGCTCATGTTCAGGCAGCTGTTGACCAACACCCCCAGGTCCTTTTCTGCCAGGCAGCTCTCCAGCCACTCCTCCCCCAGCCTGTAGCGTTGCATGGGGTTGTTGTGACTGAAGTGCAGGACCCAGCACTGAGCCTTGTTGAATCTCATACAGTTGGCCTGGGCCCATCGACCCAGCCTGTCCAGGTCCCTCTGCAGGGCCTTCCTACCCTCCAGCAGACCGACACTCCCACCCAACTTGGTGTCATCTGCAAACTTGCTGAGGGTGCACTCAATCCCCTCATCCAGATCATCAGTAAAGATATTGAACAGGACTGGCCCCAAAGAAGCGTAAGGGCAAGAGGAGAGATGCGTGGAGAATGGTAATAAAGGCCAGCACAGTGTTTTGACACTTAAATTCCTTCTGAAGGAGAATCAGAAATGTTGAATTATCTGTGCCTTTAAAAACTTCCCTAGCCACATAGATGCAGCTCACTCCTTACTGATACAAGGTGAAGAGTAATTGAGAGGAGCGCTGCTCCTGGGTGACTCCCTTAGCAGGGCATGGGACTGTATGATTCTTGGCAAGAGAGGTTTGGGGCTTGAGATGTGTGGCAGGAATGAAATGCGATTTATGAGGGCATAGATTTAAATGAATCGGTTCATTTATAAAATCAACTTCTCCAGGCTACTTAGCTTTTTGATGTCTCACCAGTATTTAATTGTCTTAACTTGGTCTTAATAGAATTATTAGGTTTTATATCTCTGTAGATCTTGATTTATTTCCCAGCTCTCAATCTGTTGGCCTGTGGCAACACTTCTGCTTAGCTTTGATTTGCAGGGAGGAAAAAAAGTTATTAGACGAGCAAGTTTGTTCTGCATTAGCAAGGGGAACAGTTCTTAACCAAATCATCTATGTTTTGTGCTGCAGATTTTAAGTGAAGCATTGCTATGGCAATACTTACCACACCGGATGCACTGGATGTTATCTTGATGAGTTCTTTATTCTCCTTTCCCATCTTGGAATGACCTCTGTCCCTCAATATTGCATATCTGAGTCTTGCTATTCCTCCTTTCTCAAATACAGCCTTAGCTGTAAGACTACCTTGGGACTCAAGGAGATGCAGATGCAGGCAGTCTGTATAAAGTCAAGGAGGACTTCATTTCATAGCAGATGCCTGCAAAATAACTACTAAGACTGTAGATTTGCAACCTGGTCTCGCTTGTACCGCATACTCCTTCCCCAGTGGGACAGCAGGGCCTCTCTGACCTTGGACTGGGCTTCACAAGGCAGGAGGCACCTGTCTCTGCACTCCCTGCAGCCCAGCAGTGGCTGCCGCAACAAAAAAGGCACAGGGTTTGGGGTTCCCTGCTGCCTTTGGTGTCTTCACCTCTCTGGTGTTGTGAACAGTGGGGGGTTGTATGCAGGAAGGGGACGGTGGCTTTGCTGTGGCTAAGTGCTGCTTATGGTCCTTGCATAGTGTGAGGGGTTGCTGCTACTAAGTTTGAGGAGCTGGAGAAAACCTCTTCCAAGTAGAGCTGTGAAATTAAGTTTTGAGTCAGAGTTGGTGACTGGAGGGTGAATTGAGGCAGGAAGATAAATATTTTAGGTTTCAGTGTTTGTGTTTTTTCTGAAATGCTTAAGTATGTTTTGAAACAGAGTCTTCATTTGTTTTTGTTCTGTTTGATACAAAACGGGATTTTCTGGACTTGAGCCAAGAGGAGCCAATTTCACTTTTCACATCTTCCTTGGTCAATGACTAAGTTAAAGCAAACAAAGAAATTAACTCCTTCAATCAGCTGCATCCCCAGACTGCCAAGGTTTTGGCTGGGAAAGGAGAGATTGGCCCCATATCCTCAGGGATCCTGCTTTTTAGAAGAGGCTGGCCAGCAGCAGATTGGGGAAGGCAGCTTGGGCCACCAGTGGATTTAGCTGGTAATAACAGCAGGGGTCAGTGACAGCTCTGTCTGTAGCTGATAAGTAAAAGAACAAGCTCAGAACTGCAGGTCAAGAAACAGCAGCTGTCATTACCCTAGAAGCCCTGATAACATAATCCTTTAATAATACCAACATAATACCAGCAGCTGAGGGCAGGGGAGGGAGAGGAAAACTAGAAAACCTGGCCTTGCATGTGATGTGGAGTGACACGGGAGAGGAGGACATGTGCCCAGGTGGCTGGGGCACAGGAGGGCTGGAGCACAATACAGGTGAAGGTGGGAGTCTCTGAGCACAGAGGTGGCTTTGCTAGGAAGGATGCTCTGCTGCATGTCCCAATGATTATTTGTTGTTTTTAACTTCTTTTTCCCCACCCCAAAGGGAGCAGTAGGACCTGTGCTCCTGCTCATGCCCTGAACTAATGCTGCAGCTGCCTGCTAAGAGGAATCCCCTTTGGTTGCCCCTTGGCCACTCTGTGCCTGGGCCAGAAGTACCAGGGGCTGGGAATCCTCTTCCTGCTGAAGACCTTGTCTAAGGCTCTTGGAAGCAACAGGGCTTTGGTTAGCCTCCGCAGAGGAGGTCTGTGTCCTCAGGGCTGTGCAGCTCTTCAGAAGTGGGGAGTTTGTGCAGAGCGTTGAAAAATAATGCAAAAAGTGTAGCTTGCTTCTCAGTGGATATGTTGTCCCTCTGCCCCCCACTTAAGAAAATATTGCCCTCCAAATTTAATCCTGTAGCCCATTATTCATGAGGTCATTACCGTTTAATTTAATCACCAAATGTCAGCTGAATCCCATTTATTCTGCCAGCTCACTAGAGATTTACCTATTTATTTTACATTTCAAATGAATTGCTCATTATTCTGTCATTCTGGGATTTTATTCTGTAATTTATTTTGTGGGCCCTGACAAGTTGAAAATGAGCCCTGGTTCTCTCCTCTGTCTTGCATGTTAATTGTCAGGCCCACGGTTCAACTGTTCGCTTGCAGGATCAAGGGACCTGACCCAGTATTCGGGGAGGGAAGGGAACCAGGCTGTGTAATCCCGCAGTTGCTGTTGCTGATTCAACTGTGACAAGAAGGAAATACTTTCTCTTCCCTCGCTCCCCTGCTTCTCAGGTCAATGTCAAAGGACAAACTACCCTGTGCAACTCGCTACGAAATACATCACAGCAGTTCGGAGGTGTGAAGTGTCCCTTATGGTTTGTGGGCATGGGTGTGGATGTGCGGTTGGAGTCCTGAGAGCAAAGGCTGTAAAATAAAAATGCTGGAAAGAATACACTGGGGTATAAATCGGCCTTCTGTTTTAACGAGGTTAGGATGGAATGGTCCTCAGTGAGGGACTGTCCTTAGGGTGCCTATTTCTAGCTCTTCTTTTTCTTGCTCTTGTTTTTGTCCTGTGTTGGTGCTGGAAAAGACAGACCAGTGCTCTGCTCCAGCTAGCAAGGTCCCAGGCTCCTGTGGTGCCCCCTCACCTGCATTAGGTCTTGCTGTCTGCTGTAGGTCCAGGCGGCTGAGCTCGCAGATCAGCTCCTTGCAAACAGATTGTCGAGCTTGTATGTTTGCCTGGGTACCGAGATCACTGTGTGCGATCTGAGCCCCATCCAGCCTCTTTCTCCTTCTTTTTGCAGAACACACAATATTATGGAAAACCAATTTTCTGTCTGGATTAGTTCTTTATCTGCCAATTGAGCGCTCTGTGCTATTTCTCAGCTGCCCTGTGAGCTGCTGGGACCCATGGGCCCTGCACATTGCCCCTTTATTATCCAGTTGAAGATCAGCTCTTCTGTGCTGGAGAGAAGACTTGTTAAGGAAATTCATAAAAGGCCAAAGACACTGGCAGGCACTAGAAAGAGCAAAAGGAGGAATTTGGATGATATGAAGGGGGATTTCAATCTTCAGGCTTGTTTCCTGATGGAATATAAGCTGAGCATGCTCTGAGCTCGATGAGAGCAAACAGCAAAAAAATCCACTGGGTTTGTCTTTGACGCTTTCCATGACTCTGACACAAATCCAAAGCACCTCATTGATTTTCTGCTTTGCCCAGCCTGAGATCAGCAGTATGAGATTGCTCCTATTTGCTGGGCTGAATTATTGTCTGCTGCTTCCAGTGTGAGAGTTGGATGGGGTAGACCTGTTTGGCTTTTTTCCGAGACGCTGTTCCTGCACACAGTATTTTCCCACCCTTCTCAGCCTGGGAGATCAAGGGTGTGTTTTGGAAGTCACTGTTTTACAGGACTGGAAAGAGCTTTCTTGGATCTGCCTCACTATCTCCGTGAAGTAAGCTCGATCTGGCCAGGCCAATACTCACGTAGCTGTACCAAGAAATCCTAGGTGGAGTTAGTAGCTCTGAGAGTGACCGTGGTCAGACTGTGCTCCCTTGCCTGCATGTCTCCACTGCTCCATCTGTCTTGTCTGATTTACTAATATCCAGGGCAGAGGCTAATAGATGTTATGGGGTGTTACTCCACAAGGGGCAAGTGGCTCTGCAAGCCAGTCTGGTCCAGCTGGGGGTCTTCCATGGTCTCACTTCCCCTGTGCAGACCAGCAAGGCCCTGTCTGTGCTGGCTGAGGCTGTGGGATGGGTGAGCTAACCGAACAAGCTAGCTGCCTCCTGATGTGTGCTTATGCTGTAAGCTGCTTGAAGAGAGGAGCACCTTTCGGTCCTGCTTTGCACAGCACTTTGTGCTGAGAGGGACATGGGCTGAAATAGGGTCTTTTGGACATGGCCGCAGTATGAGCGATTGCAAAAGCACCTAAAACACGAGTGACTCACTCAGGTGCTGTTCCCTGGGAGTCCTCTCTTTTCCTGAGGTTTAGGTGAAGCTTCTGTGCCCTCGCTGGGGAGGAAACCTCCCTTGCTGATGGGGAGGGCTGTGCCTGCTTTGCGCTTCCTCAGTGCAGGGAGGAATGGGGTGGCTGACTGCTCAATACTTGTTCTTGTAAACAAAGCTTAATTTTCCAACTGGGTGCCAGGCATGTTTATTTCTGGATACTTAAGTACTCTTGACTTGGCTCTAACTGAATTTGTGTCCTAGCATTTTTCTTAATTATGTTCTCTGATTCCTCTATGTCAGTGTTTAATTGGAGAGTAATTGGGAAAAACAGTGGTATGCATCCTGCTAGAGGAAATGGATCATCTCCATGTCTCTTCCATGCTCCCAGCAGGCTCTAGGGAGGAGCCCAGATAAATTTTGGCCTTGTCTTCCCCCTTCAAGCTCAGTGTCTCCTCTGCTGCCCTGCTGATGCCAGGGAGGATTGCTGAATGTCTTGATCAGCACCTGTCCCAGAGCAGGGTGGCTGTGCTGAGAAACATGACAGGATGAGCCGGCTCTCCCATGCATCTCCCTGCACCCTGGCTCTTTGGCGTGTGATGGGGAGGGGTGTCAGACCATCAGTGGGTGTTTGGTAGCGGCGTTAAGTCCTGCCTGGTTAGATCCTGCCAGAGGAAAGGCTCTGGAGCCCTGCTGAGCACTCACAGCCCTGCCTTCAGCTGAGCATGGGATGACTAATAGAGGTTATTCCTGCAAATGCTCCTTCTACCCATTAACAAGCAGTTAATGGTACAGAGATCCAATAACAATCCCTCAGACTGGCTCTGAAGATCTTATGGCAGTGTCCCTGCCAAGCAGCATCTCTTGCATCCTCCTGTGACTGGGAGAGCCATGAAAGGGATGAGGGCACTGCTGCCACGGGAGCTGGATAAATTTAGAGGCTTAAGCTCCTTGCTCTGCCCCCATAAGGTGAACGTAACCACGGCTGACACAGGTGTAGCAGCTGGTGTCCCTCTGATAGCCAGGGAATGCAGGTCTCAAAATCACTGACACTGCTGCAGGCGAACACTTGCTTTAGGCTCATTTTCCCCAAAACTCAATGTTCCCAGACAGATCAGGAAAGAAAGGAGCAACCTTTGCTCAATTCAGTAGGCTGCATGCTGGCTGGGGTGGCTGTTTGATGTTGCAAAGCTCCTTGTACCTCTTAACTGTAAAAACTCCTGCTCCTTTTGAAGCTGCATAAGCAGTCATATTACTGAGAGCGCTAAGTAGAAAATAGAGCCCCTCAACATCTTCCCTGCTGGTAACACATTGTGAAAAGCTTCCTTTCCTTTTAAAAGGAGCAAAAAGTCTTCCTTTACTGCCAATAGAAGATGCATTTCTCTGGCAATCGGCGTAAAATAAATCTATTTAAATAGAGGTAATTTGGTGCAAAGGAATTGATTTTGCTATCACAGTATGTTGGATAACACTAGTTTGTTTCTTTCAAAAAAAAAAAAAAAAGGTAGGGGCAGGACAACAGATTGGTACTTTGCACAGCTGTATAGCTGTTTCCCTCCATGTTTTTGCAGTCTGTCTCAGAGATGTTGCTGTGCCCCCTCCTCCCCCCAGATAGGCTTAGTTTTGCTGTCCTGTTTAGCATGAGAAATGCCTGGCTGGTTAGTCCAGCCCACGCTCCAAAAAGGCTCATTTAATTTTGGATGATCCCACTTCTAGAGGAGATGGGGGGTAGCACAGAGATGGCAATAGTAAGGCTTCGGACACCCATGAACTCTGGTAGAAGAGGCAGAGGCTTAAAGCATCTGATAATTGCACCATTGGTTATCTGCAGCTGAGTACTAAAAGAAAAAAATGAGGTGTCTAAGGAAAATGGATATTTGGTCAGCTTAGGCTGTTGAGCTGTACAGCTGGCTCTTTTTGTCTCAGTTCTTTCCCCCATTATCAATAGGGTGCGTTCCAGCACTGCCAAATTACCCTAGGGCCAAGTAAGTCTGGGTTTTGGTATACCTGTTTCATGGTGCCATGGTGGCCTCCTCCCTTCCTGGCCCCTTCTTCAAGCTGAGGTCTGACTGCCCTGATGGAGGCTGCAAGCTCCCTGGGGTGCTGTTGCTTGGGAAGAGGCTTTGCCTCTTTTGCCCCTGTGGGCGCTGGCTGGAGTGAGGATGTGGAGAGCAGAGCCCTGGCAGGCGCCGAGTGGCAATGCAATGGGGACAGCGGGCAGGGATGGAGCTGACCCAAACATGTCTCTTCTCCTCGGTGCCTGTCAGTCAATAGCACTTGTCAGACCTTTGAGGGTGGGGGTAAGATGTGAAGAGGAGGGTTGAATTATGGCTGGAAAAACACCAGATTTCTTGTTTTTTATCAGGAAACCTTTCAAATTTACCTCTGTGGCCTGGCTAGTCTAATAATGAATTGATTTCTCTGAGCCTTGGCACGTTTTACAGAAGCCCTGTCAATATAAGGCACTTGATTTAGTCAATAAGAAATGGGCTGGGGACTTCAGACTGGGATTTAATCATTGCAACATCACTGGTGACATTTCAAGTGACAGATTTCCCATTAACCTGGGGAGCCCTGTTTGGTTTGTTCCTGTGGTGCCCTCTGATCAGCTAAAGTTTGGGGGGGAAAGCCCTGCTCAGACACTGGTGTTTGTGACTGCAGGACCGGGGAGCTGAGCAGGGATCGGGATGAGGAAGAGCGAGACTCCAGACCGGGATGGTGCTGATGCCTCAGCAGATGCACTGCTGGCTCCATACTCGCGTTCCACTGTCACACTGCAAACTTAATGTTTGGCAGTAACTAATTAACACAGTAACAACTGCTTTCTGCCAGGAAGCTGCACAGACCCTGCAGAGCAGGATGCTCTGCCCTGCTGGGGGGAGGCTGGGGCATAGGTGGGTCCCTTCAACTCCAGTCTCCGGTGAGTAATAGCAATGCTGCTGTGCACCAAAGGTGGGGTGAGGAGCGCTCAGTGCTCCTGAGGAAAGGTCACCGCTTGCAGATGGTAGAGGGTGCAGCCTGTGAGCACAGTGGCGGCTTGTCAAACATTGAAAGATAAGCGAACTGGGCCCTGCTGCAAGCTTGGGGAGTCATGCTCTTCAGAAGCACAGCCACACTTGCCTCATCTACTAGCTGCTAGGTTTTAAGTGTGTTCCCTCTGTGTGCTGTCTGTGTGTGGTGGTTCTGACATGTCCAACTAAATCATAGAGCTGGTGAAAATGCTGTTCAGGCAGGGGTTGTCTTGCACTTGGATGCAGAACATAGTTCTGCAGCATGCGTAGCTGGACTGCTGCAGTGGTGGGTCTCCTGCCAAGCCACTGAAGTCTATGGAAATGTGAGACTTCAGTAGGCTCTGGAGTACAGGGATGTCCAGGAAATCACACTTCTCCATCTCCCGTCAGAGCTAATTGGACCTAAGGCATTGAGCCTCTCCCTGCAAAGATGTGCTGCTCTCGTTATGTCATCTGGGTAGCGAGCTGTCGCTTGCTTCGCTTCCATCAGAGTGGCCTTTCCCCCTGAGTTGGGGCTGCCTGGGTGAGGCTCTGTCCAGGCGCTATTCTCCATGCCATCATGGTGCACCATTCCCTTGGCAGCTGTGGGAACAGAGGTCTCCCTTGCTCCAGCGGAGCTGAGATGCTGCCTGTTCCTCCTGGGCCTGGAGCAGAAGTTGCTGACAGTGGGTTGCTGCCAGCTCTCTGCCTGTCACCAGAGCCCTTTATTCTCAGCAGGGCAAATAGAAAACCCATGACCCCCTCTGCTGGCAGTCATCTCCTGTTGAAATATTATTTCAAGCCAATATAAAATTCATTCACATCATCATCAGTGTGAAATGAGGAGGCAAGAGTTTTCCTTGCTTTTTCCCATTAAGAATAAATTTGCCCTCTGAGACAGCCTGTTTACGTCCTTTAATGATCCTCCGCTGTCTGAAGCGGGATCGCTGCCTGCTCTGCAGGATAAGCCACGCTTGCTGAGCACCCTCTCATCTTTCTGTTCCTCCTGCAAGGAGTGGGAAATGCTCCTGAGTCACCTGTGCAGGGCTGCTGGTGCTCCCTACCCTGGGACTGGCTGTATTTCAGCTCTGCTGCTGACACTGGGAATTTTGTTTGGCTGGGGTAGCCAGCTGATGCTAGGACACAACATAGAAACTAGCTGAGAATTCAGGAAGAATTTTTTTTGCTGTTTTAGTGAAGGATGTTGTTTTGCTAATTAAGCTAACTCAGGGCCGTTGAGGCTAGGGGTTGGACTTAATTTGTGCATTAGCTGAGGGGGAAGGTAGCCAGCAGCCTGAGGTGTGAGCTGGGAGCACTCCTGTGGGCTAAGCTGCACTTCCCATCCTCTGCCTCTGCACTGTGGCAAGCTGGGGTTTGGGGTGTAGGTTTTTTTTAAAAGAGAAACTTTGGAATCTCAGAGTTTATTTAAGATACCTTATTCCTTTGGGTTATTTTTAGCTTGCTATGGTGGTGAGATGAAAGCATCTTCCAAGCCTCTCTAAATGAAGAGCTGCTTGCTTCTCTTCAATGGATCTGTTCTACAGGTGAAGGAAGAGAGTAATGGAGCCAGAAATGTAATTATATCTCTCGCAGTGTGGGGCTGTTCCATGACAAGACCTTTGCTCTGTGCCTAGTGGTGAGGAGCGGTGCTCAGACGCAGGACTTCCACAAAAGAAATGATGCAGTTGTTGGCTTTCTCCCCCAGCTCAGGAGGCCCTGAGCGAAGAGAGGGTGATGCCCTGGAGCCCTCCTCGGGGCAAGGCTCAGGGGTTGTGATTTGGTCTGGGCTGGCACAGGCAGCTCTTTCGGTTTGACTGTTCAGTCTTGCACCATGAAATACAGAGCCCGCTTGGGTTAACTGAGATGGGGTCTGGTGTACAGGCAGAGCTAGCTGCCTGCTCTGATGCTAAGGGCTTGGACTCCAGAAAACCTGAGGTGATGTCTAGTTTATCTTTTCCCTGCCTCACCTGTGCTGGATGGAGTCTCTGCAGAGCTAGGTGTGCTGCAAACTGAGTCAGCAACCAGATGTGCAATTTGTGGCTGACCAGGTCATACCCTGAGGGAGCAGACCAGTGCTGTTAGACCTGCCGTAGCCTGGGCTTTCTGGGTGGCCTCCCACAGCCAACATGCACAAGCCACTCCATGGTTACGTTCATGTAACAGCGTTGAAGGACACCACTCCGCTGGCAGAGAAAGTGATTTCCAAGCATGCTCTGTGGTGGGGATGGCCAGTCCTTATCCCCTCCTATTAGCAGTGAGCTGAAGTTTACCAGGTTTGAAAACTGTGTTTCTGATCCATTCATGGTCCTTGCCACTGACAGGAGAGCAAAGACCTTGTGGTTAACTGATTTAGCTCAGAAAAGTTGTCTCATCTTTGCTTTGTGCTACATTCTCCCTTTAAACCAGTTCCTCGAGACTGGAAATTAACTGCTTGCTGGTTACATGGGCTATACAGGCTTTTCCTTCTTTGCTAGCTGTTTGTCACAGCCATGCCCAGCAAGAGGCAGGGGGTACCTGTAGGTAACTGGTGGAGCTGGAAGACATGGGGGTCCAGGCATGTAACTAGCATGTGACGAGGCAATCGTTACCCTGTCCTCTGCTCAGAGCTGGAGGGGACAGAGATCTGGGAGTGTGAAGGAGCGAGGGGCTCTGCTCAGCTTGCTCCTGGGTAAGAGCACTGTGCATTTTGCTGTCTCTGGAAACTGGAAAATATCCTGAGCTGGCACTGCTTGGCTGCAAAACACTCTTCTCTGACTTGGCCTGGATTGTGGAGGAGGGCAATGCATGTTTACACCAGCTGCGGTGCTGACCTAGTAACTAGGAAGTAGCTTTTTTGTTAAAGGATGGAATTGGCCCAATTTGGTCTGTACAAAGCAGCTTTTTAAAGCTGCTCCTGCTGTGTGAGCTGAAAAACAGTGTTGAAAAAAAAAAAAAAACCACCTCTATAAAGAGATCTTGAAGACTTTATCCTAATCATATGAATGCTTTCTGCACTAAAGCATTACTGTAATGAGAATGTGTCAAAGGCTTTGCTGGAAAAGCCATTAAAACAGATTAGAGCATCTATCTGTACCATAAAAAGGTCCTTTTAGTAGAACTGCCCATAATTCCAGCTGTCACAAAACAAGAGACTCCTGATATGCCCTGTGAGCAGCCATTAAAACTGGGGAAGACTCAGCCACATGGTCTTGCTTTGATTGTTTTCAGTGTAAAAAGTACTTTGACCCTTGGGCTGTCATTGCTTGGGGAACCTCTGCCTAGAGGAATTAATGACCTCTCATTAAATCAACGTAATTGTCACCTCAATTCCCGGCTGACTGCGGGGAGGAGGATGAAGGCAGTGCTGTGTGATGTCCCCACCTCCCTGAACACAAATGTGAGCTGGTCAGACAAAGGCTGGTGTGACCCAGGGCCCGAGAGGGGCAGGCTTCAGCACAGCTGGGGAAAAGGAGTTTGCAGAGACCTGGGTATAGGCAGAGACACTAGCCTAAGGTGTGATAAGAAACTTCAGTTTCTTTGGAGCTATAACAATCAGAACATGTTCTTTTCACTGGAACAACTTCGATTTTTATCCACATCCCTTCCTTTCTCTAGCAAATATATGGTTTCTTTTTAAAAATAAAATTCTCCCCCATCTCTGAAACTTCAACTTAGCTGAAATGACTCTTTCACGTGAAGAAAAATAACAGAGGAGGAGAAATATCTAACCACTTTGGTCACGATTTCCCCCCCATCCCCGATGAAGTAGTGGAGATATAAGGACAGATGCACAGGGCTGAAGGAGCTGGGAAGTATCTGAGAGAGAACAGAGGCGGGATCAGATTAGCATCAATGCTTTTGGGTTTCTGCCCTAGTAACAATTCAGAAACCAGTCCCCAGATCCTTGTTTTGATCCTTTTGAGCTGGGAATATAAAAGGAGTGCTCCTCCATATTCAAGAGATGCATCTGAAGAAGGTACAAAGTGCCAGATCCTTTAACTTCTTTGAAGAACTGAGCATATGAAAGAATGTGCGGTTTTGGGTTGGTTGGTTTGTTTTTGTGGTTTTTTGTTGGTTGGTTGGCTTTTTTAATTCTAAAGGGAGGGGAATTAGCAGGGTTTAAAAATTCAAGAAAGAAAGGGGGTGAGAGAAACATAATTTTAACCTGTAATTGTCTACTCCGCATTCATTTTACTACTCCAGAGGCCATTCCTTATGCTGTGACTACTCACAGGTTTTCTCACTGTTGTCCCCACTCTTAAATGCAGTCTTGGGGCATGATGCTGCTTTGCCTCCTCTCCTCACCTCCCTGCTTTATTCCCTGCTAAGGAGTGAGGTGCAGCCCTGGGAGGGGACCTGGCCTTGCCATTACACTCCTAGTGTGTAGTCCCTGCCAGCACAAAGCTGTAGCTGCCTCTGTGGCTTTGGTTTTGTGTGGAATTTTTTTTTTTTTCCCCTGTCTCTCCTTTGTCCATGTGTCTTCAGCCACGTCTTTGTGCTGTGATGGTTCTGCTTCAGCCTTGAGTGAACAAACATTGCAGGCACTCTGTGGTGCCTGATGTGTCCCCTCTGGTCCCGCAACAGAGCTTGCTTAGACAAAGCCCTTGGCACGGGCAGATGGTTTCTCTGCTGTCTTCACTTCTGGCGTTTTACCTTGTGCTTCTAATGTGTCCTCCTTTGTTTGGAATAATTTGTCTTGCAGTCTCCACTTTGTGCTCCTTTCCTTTGCTGATAGCCCCAGGTTGTGTGTCAGATATAAGCATTTGGGATGGTGTCTGTCTCCCTATCCTTTAACAGATGCTTATGCCATCTGAAAAACACGCGTTACGTTACTAAGCAAATAGCCGTGGCTTTCGATGGGTGAAGAGGGGCAACTGTGAACACCCCCACTTGTGATAATAGTTGCTAGTTTAGCAGTGAGACTGCATTTCTTTTCCAGTGCTTTGGTTGCGTATATAAGTTATTTTATAGTCCAGATTTCTTTATTGAGATCTGTTGGGGAATTCTACTTTTGTTTATCAGTTCTTTTAATGGCTGTGTAGGAGGGTGACTAGCTTTTATAGTGAGTGCAGCTATGAAAGTGGTCACTTGGCAGCAGCGTGGTTTGCAAGGGGTCAGCTTGCTTTAACAGACATGCAAATTACTGTTCTTGTATTGAATCCCAAAGCAGGTAGAATCCTTCCTCAAGAGAAAATATGAGGACAAGCCACATCATAGCTGTGCTATTACTGCAGAGCACTGAGCAGTGACTGTAAAGTGCTGTTGCATTTTATTTGCTTCCATTTACAGTCAATTGGCTGACCTGCATTCTGCATAGACAGCCATATGATTTGAGCTTAAGGAGTCAATGGCATGTAGGACAGAGACAGGTGGCTCCTCTAAGCATGGGTGAAAGGCCCATTTATGTGTCTTATGAATTACATTTAAATTGATGGGAGTAGATAATATCCGAAGTACGTTGTCATTTAAAAATGCTCTGCAGCTGCCCCTGTGGCTGTTAATGCTCACCCGTACAAGCACCTTGCAGCTCCAGGACCCTCTGGGACTGGAACTGGTGTGGGTGGCAGATGCAGCAGTGGCTGTGTCTCCTGAGGGCTCACTCCCAGTGGACAGCTGGTGTCCTGGGGCAGGTAGGAGGCAGCTGCTGAGTTTTATCCTGTTTCTGTACCAAAACGGCTTGTCCATCTGCAGTATTCTCCTGCAGAGTGATTCCAGAGGGACTCTCAGCAGGGGCAGAAGTCACTGCCATAGACATATCCATTGTGGCTTATGTCCCTGCCAGCTTCGGTTGTGAAGTGTGGAGCTGTGGGTTTCTTCCAGGCTGCCTCAGCTTGGGAAAAAGGCACCAGGATCCAGCCCTTCAGAGCCAATTTGCTGTCACAGGGCATCCTGCTTAGGCAGAGTGCCAGGCTGAGGGCTCAGAGCATCCCCCTTCTGACTGTTGCTAGAACCAGCCTTGCAAGGACCAGCACAGCCTAGACCTGAGACTGGGGAATGATCCCCTTGCTACTACTGCTTTGTAACATGAAAAGAAACCATTTTCTATATATGAAAGCCTGCAAGGTAATTAATATCCTAGCCATTAAATTCCACTGTAGTATACTCAGTGTTAATAAGCTAGCTAAGAGCTCTGCTTGAAATTAATAAGTTGCAAATGACCCAAGGGCCACTGCTTCATGCTTGCTTTTTTCCCCATTTACCCACCCAAAATTACAGAATTTAAATAGAAAGACAATTTTCATTTATGAGCTAGTATCATTATTCATAACTGGAGAGTTGTAAGGAATAAAAAGCCTTTCTGGTTAATTAGAAACTTTAGCATCTCAGGGAAATTTGGAAGGGAAGAAAATCTGGGTTTGACTGAGGTGCACAAATATAAAGCACAAATCAAAAGGAACAGTAATGTAATTTCTGCAGAAATTTCAAAATGCTTGATCTTAAGGGTCCAGCTCTGCTGTGCAGGCCAATGATCTCACTGCAGGGAGCATGGGGCATGCCAAGAGGTAGAGCTGCTGCATATCTAGGGTGTTTCCCCACCGCCTGGCTGCTCTCTCTCAGGAGAGGAAGATAGATGGATGTGCTCCAAGAAGGAAAGGGGGAGAGGAATGCCCTGATCAGCTTCTCACCTGAAAGAACAAGTCCCTTTTGCTGGTCATGCCATACAACTCTGGAGCTTTTCCCAGCAGTGATCTGCTTGGTCTGCCTTTGGTGAGCTGCTTGTGAAATGTGGGAGAGGTGCTTGGAAGGAAGCAGGAGCAGAACTGGGCAACTCCCCTTGGAGTCACAGAGCTGAGATTAGTGGGCCAAAATCCCCTCTCCCCTTTGAAAAGGGGCAGGATGAGAGAAACTTGCAAAGCTTTTGTGTGTAACTATGGCTTTTTTTTTTCTTGTTCTCAGGGGTGTCAGTCCGCTATCCCCTGCCAGCAGCAGATTCTCTAATTAAAACAAATTAGGGGGAGAAGGTGTAGAAGTATAGAAATGCTCTGCTAATTATGTGACTTGCTTAGCAGGAGAGCTGGGCTGTGGTTTTGTTAGTGTCGTTTCTAAGAGAAGGTGGCATTGCTCAGAGATGCTGGGGAGAGAGAGAAGGAACAGTCTTGGAAACTTGGGTTGTTTTATTTGTATCCATTGTATGTGTGTGGACGACCTCTGTGCCCGAAGTGTCGGCCTGATCCCTTTATCTGCTCTTCTTCCCACACTCTGAAAACCTGGTGTTTCTACGGAGCTGCTGTGCTCAGAAGCAGGAGCATTTCTAATGTTGTGTACAATCCCCCCGTAGCTCCAGATGCTCATCTTCTTTTCTTCCATCCCTACCCCATCCCTTAGGGACAATTAGGGAAGAGCTTGTAAATTCATAATTATGGACCTTTTCAAACCCAGATTAGTTCCTCCAGTCTATCAGGTGAATACATATTTATAAGTGTTCTTAAAAATGCGCCATCCTTCAGTCAATGAGGTGTAATGAATCCATCATGTAAATACATGCTCAGGTGCAGAATGGAAAAATCCTTAGGGTATTTTTTAGGATTATTAGAGGGATGTTCCTTGAGTAGCTTGGCTTCTCTCAAAAGTGATAATAAAAGTGATTTAACTATATACAATGCACAGATCACTTAATGAATGTTTCTTCTTTATCAAAAGCATACTGGTGCTCTTCAGGCAAGCAAGGTCTTTCTCTCATCTCTGCAACTTGGTTCCTGTTAAGAGCAGTCAGTTAAAAGAACTTAAGGAATAACTCACCTACGCTGCTGAGATCAGACTCCGAAGAGCTCATCTTCCAAGAGCGTGTCTTCCAAATACAAAACCAAGAAACTCGGTTATTGATACAAGAAATAGTGTTTGGGATGCCTGAACCTGAAACTAATTGCTGCCTAGTCTCTCTTCTGCTCTGATAAGACTTAACCAGTTTTGCATTTCTAGTTTGCTATGGAACATGGAGGAAAGACTTTCTGAAGATGCTGGGCTGGTTGGCTGAAGTTGTCCAGAGTTGAAGCTCTGACTGGGGGGTGGCAGGGGAGGGACACACGACCCTGCAGCCAAACTGTGGGGAAGGAAGCCAGAGTCTTCAGTGTCTGAGGTAGCGCTTGATGTGTTGCAGGTAAAGCAAGGTGTGTTCACAGCAGCCTGCTGACCTGCAGAGGTGTCTCTCCAGATGGCAATCTGATGGTGGCAGGATAGGAGGAGGAATGTCATCTTGTGCATGTTGGCAGCTGTGGGCTGAAGGAGGAGTTGTGAATCCAGAGTCCTTTTTACTAATCTGAGCTCTGCAAGTCATGTTCTGCATGACTCTGGGGAAACTGCTACTTTTCTGTGCCTCAATTTCTCTGGTAGAAATCCAGGTCCTTGAGCTAGACAAGGGAATATTGGCTGTGGAATTATTGAGTCTTACTGGGCGCTGGTAAGCGCACTCTTACCAGCGCTGTAGCCCCCAGATGCCTGGTGCCTGACGCGTGCCACTGGCCCAGTGGTTCTGCTGCATTTCTGCATTTGGGGAAGTTGGTACTTGAGAGGGCTCAGACTCTGGAGGAGAGTCTGTAGGCAATCGGTGTAGGGGGGCTTGCAGTAAGGGTTGGGGTTTGTGACTGTTCCCCTGGTCGGTCAGACCTTTCTTTCTTTCTCCGTGTGAGCACTTCTGAGCTCTGCCATGAGAGATGATGACAATGAATGAGTTGCCCCTTCTAGGGGAGGCGTTGGGTCTGGTAGGCTCTCAGGAGGAAGCCGATTTGTGTGCCCATCGTTGGCTCTGGTGCTGACTCATGGGTAGCCTTGAACAAGCAGTTCTGGTTTCCTTCCTTCTACTGCAATTTCTCTGACTGCAGAACCTAGCATTTATTACTATTTTGAGTATTTAGTTTAGCATTTTTCTACTTACAAATGTTAGTAGAAAGTCTTAAAATAACACTGGGGTATGTCTCTGGGACATACCTGTGATTACAGTTAATCAAGGCTGTAAGCGCTTTGTTGGACTGATGCCAGGGCACTCAGTCACACTCAAAGTTGAACCTGCTTCTCAAATCCTCTTGCTGCTGGGCAGAAGGATACACTTCCTCCAGGTCACTGGGTGCCAGGGGAGGGGGGGGTTCAGTATTACAGCTGGAAGTGAGCCTTTCTCATCCCTAAGGCAAGTTAGGAAAACTTGCAGACTCCTATCCTGACCCTAATTAATAGCATCTATTCTACTTTCATTGCATGCTACTACTTAAATTCTTAGAAAGGAGGAGACAATTATTCTGGAGTGTTAACAACTATCCTAATTTAATGTTGCATGGAATAGCTGATGCAGAAAGAAATCTGGGATTTTATGGCTACAATTCTCCAGAGTCTGCCTACCCAAAGGGAAAAGACTTCTTTACCCAAAACAAAGGGAGCATATTTTGTAAAGCAACGAGTCAAGAAATGCATAGAAAAGGGGCCAAACATTTTTCTGCCACGCCCATTTTCCTGCAGATTCATTAATTGCTGTGTGCCATAGAAGACAGCAGTTGCTCCTTGTCAAACTAGCAGGAGGAAAGTTGTATCCTCAGCCCAAGTATTTGCAGGTGAATCCTGTGTATGAGGTAGCCTTTGTGATGCTGAGTTACTGCTCTGCTTTGATGGGATGTGCTTTGGTGGATGTGATGAACCTAGAGATACTAGAGCTGAAAGGTTGCGTGTATGTTGGAAAAACTTTGCATGCTTCTAGTCCAGGCTGAACTTGTGTGAACCCTACTCTCATTAAATCCCCGAGCAACTGAGCGCATGCTGCACGTTACCCGTTGCCACCAGCCGCAGTCCCCAAGTTCAAAAATAAAAAAAGTCAAGTATCTGAGCATGGGACTGCTGGGCAGAACAGAGATCAGCATGCAGGGGAGGCACCTCCGTTCTTCCTGACAGTCCTTTTTCTCCAAAACAATATACCTGTCTGTGGCTGCTCTGTTTTAAGCCAGGTTGATGGTGCTGTAGTTTTCTTGCAAGGCTCTCAGACTCCCTCACTGAGCTCTGATACAGAGAAATTACTTTTGAGTGCCTTTCTACACCCTGATTGCTTGTGTGTAAGCAGTTGTGGGACTGTGTGTTTGGGATGCTGAGGTTGGGGCTCGGCCAGTGTGGAGGTATTCAGGCTGTTCAGGTATGGCCTTTCCAAGGGCTCTGTTTTGGTGAGACTGGTGTGCCAGGCTCCTGGAGGATCCTATCGCCTGTCCACCTGTGATCCCTGGGAGACTGCCGAGAGGTTTGACTGTCACTGCTGACTGGCAGGTCATTGATGGACGAGATCAGCTCCTGGCACTGACTGCTAACACAACCTTCCCCAGTGATCTCTTTCTCCTTTTATAGTGTCCTGTGAAGTTTGTCTTTAAAAATTACCATTTCTAATGTTACAGCCTGAAGATGTTGTTGAAAAGTTTCGTTAATTGTTACAGCTTATTATGGTTTTAATTACTGCATTTTTTAATGTGGGCTGAGCTTTCTGTAGTATGAACCTGTTTGTGCTCACTTCTTTTCTTAATGTAAAGCAGAGTGCTTTACCATCCAATTACAGCGGACTTCGTAGAGTTAGCTGAGGGGCAATATTAATTACCCTTTGTGCTAGCTCATCTCTTGATGCATTTTTCTAATTTCCCAATTATTTCTTTTTATTATTTATTTTTATTATTTCTTTTTATTATTTTTTTTTTCTTTATGTTCTTTGCATTGTGAAGCTAAGGAATAAAATTAAAAACAACTAGGAAGGTCAAGGTTTGGGGTGGGGGGAGTTGTATGCAAAACCTCATCAACTGCTTTTCTGCACTGTTGATCTGTGCTGCTGCAGCTGGACGTGGCAGGCTGCGGCAGGAGATCCAGAGCTGGGGCATAGCTCTCTTGGCACTGGTGTGCCTGCTCCCTGTTCTCTTTCTGCTCCTGACCTTAGAGGAGTGATGGATTTCACCCCCTACCACCACCCCAGGCTAAACCTAATGGTAAAATGAGCAAGTAGGGGAGATGGAAAGAGGCAGCTGGCAATAGTGCTGTGTGGCCAGGTACTCATTAAAGTCTCCTCCAGCTCTCGCAATGACCACTAATGACTAATTAGTTGTGCTCCCAGTGCCCCCACTGCAGTACTGATTAATTTAACAAGCCTCTCCACTGCACGCAGTACCCATACAGAAAAGGGGCATCTATATGGCATGCAGATGCCCTGCCAGCACTGGGACACCCCCAGCCTAACCAGTGGCTGAGGAGGTGGGTGTGCTGTTGTACCCAGGGTTGGTGACAGGTTTGTCTGGGTGTCTGTGAAGTCAGCTCTGCAAGTCTGGCAGCAAGCAGTGGGGGGTGCTGGCTGCTGTCCTGCCCCAGGAGGGGGGGAGCAGGCAGGAGATGACTTGCAGCATGTGCTTCTGGTAGCCCACATGCTCCTCTGGCTCCTGCTGTAATTTACTGAAGCCCCGTGGTTTATTAACTGTGGTCTTAGAATGATGGATGGTGCTTGTTTAATGCAGACCTGCCTTTGGTGCTGCTACTTCAGCAGCTGCTAATTTGTTTTCTTCCCTCCTCTGCATCAGAGCTGGTAGTAACCTAGCTGGGATCAGGATAAGGCACTTTTTTCTGACTTTCATATGGGCGTGAGCGTGTCCCTTTTCCTCCTGCTCCACCAGCCACCTCCTCTCCCCCTTGCCTTGGTAAGAGCCTGGTGCAGGACAGAGCGCACTGTGCACAGAGGCAGGAAAGCCATGGGAGGGAGGCTGGCGACAATGGAGCAGCACCCTGTGGGTGCTGGTGGGTTTGCTGGGGGCAGGAGTGGGGGGCAGCAGGCAGCACATGCCTGCCAGCCAGACAGAGCCAGTGCAGGGACAGAGCTGCCTCTCCCTTCTGCAGCTGCAACTCGGGAGGGGACCCCGCTCTGCCCAGCACTGGGAGGGCTTCCCGCCTGCTGGGCCTGGAAGAGATGAATGCATTCCCCGGCTGCTCTGCCTGGCTCTGCTGTGCAGCCTCCAAAAGAAAAATGGATCTGCTGCCCTCCCAGCACCTTGGTGCTGGGCAGAGACAGGAGCCAACCCTACCACAGGGGACAAGGAAAGAAGGAGCAATGGCTGCGGCGCAGGACTGAGCTAGCCTGGCCCCCACTGATGTGTGGTGGGGAGGCTTATTAATTGCTTGGTGGTGCTGTGTTACATGGCCCATTTGCAGCTTTTTCTTGTCTGTTTTGAAACTGTGAAATGAGGCGCAGTAATCAAGGAGGGTTGTAATAACCATCCTAGCTCTGACATTTAAATTACAGATGGCATTTTCAATTAAACAGGCACTCTCAGCAGGTTTAATTTAGCTATCAGTTCTGCTCTGCTCTGTAAGTGCTTTCTTTAAAACAGTGATGAATTTAAAACTTCCTCCAAAGGGAGAAGGAGCTGAGGAGGGGTTGGAGCTGGCTGGAGAAGGGGAAGCCCCGTCAGGGGATGCCGAGTGTGCAGAGGGAAGCCAGAGACTGAGGAGATGAGATGTTCAACTCCCCCAGCACAGATTTGTGCACAGGATGCCCGACATGCTGCTCTTCTCAAGTGTTATTTTGTGTGCCTACATGTGTGCATACACAGTCACAACACCATGCTTCCAAATGCAGCAACACCTGGACTTGAGCACCCCATCTATTCTGTGGCTGATCAGGTGCCTGTGTGCATGCCTGCCTGCTTTCACTCCTCTGCTCCATACTGTCTTTCTGATGGCAATACCTTGTGCATAATATTAAAAACATGCCTGGCTGACATCATCCGTTGCATACATCTTGGTGCATACAGCATGGTGTGGCCCGCCTTGTGCCTGGTTGTACTCCAGCTCTGGAGTGGATAGCTGTGCCTCTGCACTGACACTTTCTCTTGCAGAAGCCCCACGTGCATCTGTGCGGCATTCCTGCAGTGTTATTCCACCTGTGTTTCGTTGCTGTCCTGCTTCTGCCCATGCATGATGTGCTGTCCCACAGCACAGCAGCCTGCGGACCTGCCTATGCACAGCTGCATTCGCCTGCAGGCCCACAGCTGGCCTTTCTACCTTTTTATGAATGCTCCCATTTTACCGGAGCACCCCAAGTCCACTTTCACGCATGAGCTCTCCTGTGCACTATTCATAGTTTGCTTGCTTCTTCCAAGGAAGGCTGAGGCTGTTTCCAGCTCTGCTTAAACCTGAACCTAACAAGAGAAGACCATAAGGGGCATGGTGGGAATTACCAGTTTGGTTCAAACTTAATTGTCTCCCTGATGGCTCTGGCTTGCTTTCCTCATTAGTTACTGGATGTGCTGGTTGCTGACACACAGAGCTTGGTTTGCAAGTCCTTAGGGGCCCTGGGAGCTGCTGTTGCTTGGGGCTGCCTGTGCTAAGAAGTGCCCTGCCTCCAGGTCTCTCCCAAGAGGAGGCAGGGAGCAGCGAAAGGAGGGAAGCAGCAAGCTATTTGTGTCGTTCAGCTGGGGTAAGTGCTGTTCTTGAAAGCCTGTGTTGCCTGGCACTCTGAATCTCGGTGGCCTGCAGGCAGAATGATACCTGGGTGAAACTTGCTCTATAATTGAGGCAGGGGTGAAGCTGGGGCAACCCCAACTTCTGTGTGCCTGAGGCTAGTCTGCTGCCTTGCTTGTGAGATGGACACAGCTGCTCTTTACTTAGTACAGGTAATGCCTGGTAAGTGGCCCTGGAAGGCAGGCTGTGTTCTCCCTCGCCTGTCCCTCTGCACGCAGTGCATAAGTCTCTAGGTCCTTGTGGCCCTGCATGCCCAGGTCCTGCTTTCTCCTCTCTTGGTATGGCAGCTTGGTGGACAGCCAGTCTGGGTACCTGGTGCTTTCAGAGGACGAAGCTGTAGAGCTTCCTGCTTCCAGGTCACTTCCTGATCTCCAGGAATGAAATCCTGCCTGATTTTTCTTGAAGCATGTGTGTTTCCAGTCCTCCTTGGCAGAGAGCTCATGATCCCTTAGGTCAGAAACATCTGTTACCTCCATACCCAGGTAAAACAGCTGGAGTTCTGCCCAGCACAATTACAGGTCAAGGATCACTTGTGATACTGATGAAGGAAACTCAAGTAGTACAATTTGGGAAAGTCGTGCTTGGGCCTGAGCTCAAAAAGGCGATGGGATTGGGAATTGCGATGTTGATGGCCGGCTCTGCGTACTGTGTTGCTACAAAGACCTGGAAGTTGCAGCTTGTGTGAGGGCGCAACTCGGGACAACTTGTGCATATGGTCCTCAGCTGGTGACTTGTGCGACAGAGGTGTGTTGTGTACGTTAGGGGCACGGTCCTGGGCCTTCCTTTGGGGGGGCTGCTGAGGCAGTTGGAGAAGAGCCTTCCCCCTTCTGCTGAGGAGAGGGCCTGCTTCCTCGCAGCTGTCATGAGGAGCCTCCTGTGTTTCTCTCAAGTGTAAAACAGGGCTGGATAATTTCATCACCGCTAATAACATTTCTAGCAAGGCAAGCTACAATAATGATAAGGGTAATTGAATCTCATGCTTCAGGGATAAGCTGAGCTCAGGAGGGGGATCAGGGAGGAATTCATTTCCCCCTTCCCTGTGGAAGCTGCTTTGCACAGTCGATCATTTGTGTTGAAAGGCTGGTGCTTTCCCTGGCACTGGGGCTGGGCTGACCCTAACAGCTGGACTCCAGAAGATCTCTACTGCCAGCTGTCTGTCCTGGGTCTCGGTGCTCTGGTCTGTGGTGAAGGGTGAGCCGGATTTGCCTGCAGTCATTCCAGGAGAAAGCAGAGCGCGGTGATAAGGGAAGGTGAGGCAGTGCCTGCCCGAGGCTATCAGTTGCTTACAGCCGGCTGGTGTGCAGGTGCGTGCCAAGAGGCAGTGTGAGTAGACAAGGGTGCCAGGAGGAACAGAAGCAAACTGTAAAGTTAGCCCCTATGCGTCGTGTTCCTGTGCAACTAGCTTGCTGTAGAAAAAGCATTTGAACAACTTCTGATAGTGGTAAATTGTTCTATGTCTAGAGCGCTGCTTTGATTTTTAACTTTGGAGGGATGAGTTAACCTATAGGGACATGTGATTAAATGAAGACTACGAAGCCAGGCTGTCCTAAGAGCAGCCAAGAGAGAATACTGGCTCCATTGTCAGCTAACATCTACGGGCTTTGGTGAATCTAATCCCCATGACTTGGAAAGTCTCCTCTTACCTGTCATCAGAATAGCTAGGAGTTCTAATTCCTGCAATCGCATTACAAAAACCGTTCAAAAAAAATTGCATTACAAAAATAGTATTTGTGGCGGAAACTTAATTTCAAATAGTATAATTTGAGAAAATCCTGACTGGGTCATATCTTAGAGGGAGCCTAGGAAGCAAAATGTGTCTGCATAACTGTTTTGTGTTACCATCCCAGCTCCTAATACTGTCTAGAGGTGGATGCGTTTCAGCTGGGTCTGAGGGGATCTCTTAATACCCTTCTCTTACCTCAGAAGGAGCATTGTCATTTAATTACCTCATTTATGCTTCTCAGGAAGCTTAAAGCCGCCTGAGCTGTGAGAATGAAAGGGGCTATAGAGGATAGTGTGTTGTTATTTGTTAATAAACGACAGAGTGATGTAGCTCAGCGAAATGGAGCTTTCAGACCTGTCTGACGGGGTGGGAGCTCTCACTAAAAAGACCTGGCTGGCTGAGCTGGAGAGAGGAGATGCCTGGCACATGGTGGGAGAAAGATGTCAGCAGCCAGCCATCTGCCCTGGTCCCCTCCCTGTACTCCATGACCATCCCTTTGGATGGATTTATTTCCCCCAGTGCTTGGTCTGGATAGGATCAGGTGGTAGAGCTGTCTCAAGGTCTGTAAGTGGACATCTGAAACCTTGAAAATGAAGCGACGAGTTCAACAGCCATGCAGGGAGACCATGCAGAGCAACATATTGAACACAAAGGTGTTCAGGAATGGTCTGGAGTGTTTCTTCACTTCTAGGAGAGAAACCTCCAAGCTCAGCTGTGCTAGTCCTGGAGGGAAAGCCCAGGAGGCAGGAAAGCATTTCTATTCATTTTTTCCCTTTAGCAGCTGTGAATTATTCATGGAACTCCACTGACTTAGTGCTGGGGAAAGGATTTCCTGTTCATTATTTACTGTTCTCTTCAGAAGCATTACACTTTTTTCTTTTTCTCTTCTTTCTTTTTTTTCCCTGGGATATCTTTAGGAGCAGGAGAAGTTTGTCCCCCTGGACTTTCAAGGAGTCCTTTGCCATGTGCCTTTGTTATTTATTCTTTAGAATGAAGCTGCTAGAATTAATTCTTAAGAAAGACAGTGTAAAGAAACATCCCTGTCATTAAACAGTCTTCAGAGCTGTGGTTAAAAGATATCCAAGGGGCAAATGAATGCCTCAGTGGACTCTATGTCAATTGACTCATGATGTGATTGATGGTGTCTGGTCTCATAGCGAAGCTGTCCTTGATGTCTATCATCTGGTTCCTTCCCTGGCTGTGAGCATGGGATGAAAAGACTGCACTAGGATGCACGAAAGCCCTGGTGACCATGCTGGGAAGGAATCTAGCAGTTTGGCCTGGGATTAGGTCTCTCTTGAGGTTACTGATCCCCAAAGTACTAACGATATTGGGGTTATACCCTTGGATATTTTTGGTCAAGGCTGTGGTATGTGGGATGCATGCCCTGTAGCAGTGTCGCTCCTTGTTCATCAGACAAAATCTGGGTCATGTTCCTACCACCTCTGCATCATGGGGTCTCTGATAATCAGAGAGGCCGCTCTGTGCCAGCCATGTCCTGTCTGTTCTGGGGTTGGGTGACAGTGACACATCTCCTACCTACAGTCCCACACATGATGGCATTCACGCGCATTCCTGCACGTCCCAGGAGGCACGCCAAGTTTGCTTCTCACTGGAGTTCTGCTTTTTGCTCTTTCTCCAGCCCTAGCACTTTGTATATATGAAGGTGTTGCAAGCTCTGCCTGTTGGTTTTTATGGGGCATTAGCTGTTTTCTAAAGGTGCTATTCATCCTTACCTAGTGATTTGCAGATACACATAGGGTAATTTCCCCAGCTCTGTTTCCAGGTGGGACTGTGATAGTGTCAAGTAGTTAATTGGGCTATGTGGTCTCTGAGGCCAGCTTCGAACTCCTGATTATCTGTGCGGATGAGCCAGGGAATTGCTGCTGTGCATATTGATGAAGACAAGCTTTCTGCAGGAGCCTGCCAGGCTGGGGGGTGATGAGCAGAGCTGAAGGTAAGACCCAGAGAGGGAAATGAGCGCTGGTGTCAGGGGAAGAATGGATCAGAGGGTGTGAATTGCACACCAGGCATCAGCGCAGATGTGGCTGTAGCATTGCTTTTGCAAGCAGGGCAGTTGGCTGGAGCAAAGCCCTCTCTCTGGGGCGCTATGGACAGAGGGAAGACACTGTGGCTCGTTGTGTGGGCCTGTTGGCATGCTCAGACTGTTGTATGTTACATCCCCTGTACTGTGCCATGTCTGCTTTTGTTTGTGCTCGCTGGTTGTGCGTTTGTTTCTGCCTGCCTTTTTGTAAGGTGCACAACTCGGCAGTACCCTCATCCCCAGGAAAGCCTCCCAAAGACTTTTGAAAGACCAGAGGAGCGAAGTGAATTGAGGCATGAAACTTAGCTGCAGTCCCAAGGAAGGCAGCAGTTCATCTAGACAGGAATTGCTCCCACCTTGGCTATTCCCACCTCCTCCTATCCAAGATCATTAAACTTATGAAGGAGCAAATGTGAAGGAAGGGCTTGAAAGCAGCCTGGAAAAGCTTGGCTGGGGTTTCTGGGTTGTAGTATAAAAGTCATTAGGAAAACAGCAGCACCTCTGCCTCTCAGTTAGCTCTAACGCTCTCTGGAGATGCAGGTTAGCTGTCTGGCCAGGCTGCCGTGTGGGGAGATAGGGAAATGGGCATGATTAAATTATTCAGGCAGTTGAAAGATCTCTGCAGGCAGCTGCTCCTGGTGTATGCGTAGGGGAGGGCTGTAGCATTGCTAATGAGCGTAACCCGTAAGGGAGGAGATGCAGAGTGTGTTGAAGACTGGCAGTTCTTGGCTCAGGGGTGTTCACTGGTTGGCACTGACACCCAGGGGCTCGGCAGGCCAGGCTTCCAGTGTCTTGCGAGACAGATAGCACTATCCAGCACTGTGCCACTCTCTGACAAGAGGCAGCGTGGTCCCTTTTTTTGCCTCATGTGGTAAACACTCTCCAGACACCCCGGGGTCTTTCCTGGCTGTTTCTCTACCTCCTGGGCATAACAACCCTTTCAGCTCCTTTGTGTCACATGGATGTGCAGCAGTGATGCACTCAGGGAGGGAGAGCTTGTGTGGATTCCCATCTGACACCAGCTGGGGATTGTTATTGAGGGAGGTAAACCCTGACGCTGCTGGGACTTGGAAATGAGATGAAATGTCGTTCATTTGCATGCAGGCAAAAAGCACAGTAAATGAAAGGATTAGATGGAATTTGCATGAAGGGGGAGCTCTTGTCCTGATCAATAACTTAAAAATTCCCAGGTAAGCGAGAGTTAGGGCTGCATGTACAAAACAGTTATTTGAGGCTTTGAAAAAAATAAAAAAGCAGCAGCAAAAAAACCTTCCAGGAAGCTATTCAAAGGACTAGTTTGTTTGGATTTACTGGTTGCACTTGAGCTGAAGGTTGCAGTTAAATGTAACTGGAACTTACGCACGTACAGGAATTCATAGTTACTTCTATTCAAATTGCCTTAAACGCTGTCCATGTTATGATAGCATAAGGGAGAATAAAAAACTAAGATAACCCTGTCTGCTTAGAGGAATGGCTTTGTCTTACTGAAATCATAACAATTCAAATGCTTTCTCTTAATGCATGCTGATTGTGTCCAGACTTTTATTCTGCATGGTCACGTGCTGTGTTGGAGGCTGTACAAAGCAGTGAAGGAGGCTTGGCTGGGGAGGCAATGTGGTTCAGAAAACAGGGCTGTGGGCTTGGAATTCCTGGCTGTACTCGCAGGCTTCCTGTGTGACTCCTAGCTGAGGCAGGCTTATGCCTCTGCCATCCCTGTGCTAAAACAGGGATAATAGCTCATGGAAGGTAATAAAATCTGCTGGTTGTTCAGAATCACACAGGTATATCATGGCCCTCGTTCCTGGAGCAAGCACCGTCTAGATACGGGTCAGGAATTAATGCATCCCATGCCTTTTTTTTTTTTTTTAAAAGATAATCTTGCATTTTAGGCTTGCCTGCCTGTCTCAAAGCCCCTTTCCCCACCTCTTTTCCATCCATACTGAATCCCAGACTCTCTGCTAAGAACAGAAGCACTGACCTTCATGATTGTCCATCAGCAGCATCTCCTTTCCTGTTAGTAGTGTATCAAACCATAAGTACAGCAGCTTCTCATTGCTTTGAGCTGAAACACCCAATGGCAACAAATCAGTATAATTTTCTTTGTTTTATCTGGTTTTACTCATAATCACTGCTACCATTAAAACTTCTAGAAAAGAAAGAAGTCCTCTGCTTCTTTAAATGTACCATGATACCTTTTCAGCATCCCGCCTGCCCTGAGCGTAGCCCATGCTGTGAGAAACAGTGACACAGTGGCACCGGCAAGTATTGGTGTTCTTGCTCTCTGTGAAAGGCTGATTTGAGGGGTCTCAGCTCAGATATTCCAATGAACCAGGCCTCAGCGTTGGCATCTGTGAGCTGTTGCGTTGCCTCTGGGGATCCCCAGAACCAGGTGTGGAGTGAATCGCCCCAAGCAAAGTGTCAAAGCCTTGCAAGGAAGAAAGAAGGGTCAGCTTACGTGTGCTGGTCTGAACCCCTTCCAGACAGGGTGGCATCCTGTGCCTGGCATAACTGCGGCCTTGCCCCAAGCCTGGGTACGAGAAGGAGGGGTTTCATACTTGTTTGCAGTGGGTTTGGATCAGTGAGTTGTCCCCCTGCCTCTGTCCACTTCTACCTAGCGCTCTCACGCTTGAGTGCTGTGTTTCTTGGCTTTGTGCCCATGCTTTTGTTTGCTTACTGACAAGAGCTGCCTCGTAGGGGTTATTATGCATCCTGTCACTGCTGGGTGCACTTGAACCTGACACGGTCTCCAAGGGCGCAGTGGGAAGCACAGGCTGGAGCTGTGCTCTCTCCTGAGCCCTGGTTTCCACTGATGGTGGGTGACTGCGAGATTGCGCTGTGCAGGATGGGGGGGGACACGAGCATCTGAAAAGGGCAATTGGGGCTGCTGCCTGATGTTTTTAAATGTTGCTTAGGAACCAAACTCAATATTACCTAACTCCACCAGATCTGCAGTGCAGAACTCATTGCACAAGGGAAAAGGTGGTTTTTTATTTTTATTATTATTTTCTGCTTTTTTTCCTTTTACAAGAAATAACTCACTTTTCAGCTGTTGGAGAAGGTAGTAATTGATCTAGAGCTTTGCAGCTTGCCTTCCGGAATGGTTTTATTCTTAATGTAGGAATAAAACTCTGTTAGGTCAAATACACAGCAATAAATACAAGAAGCACATTAGCTTTAATATATTGGATTATTCCACTTGATGGTGACGGGGAAAAAAACAAGATTTAATTCCCCTGGCAATGCAGGCAAAGAAAATCGCTTTCCCTGCACATTTTTTTTTCTGTTAAGTCATTTTTGTCTGTCAATGCCAGTGCTGCAGGCTTTGACAGGGTTTAATTTTACTTTTTATTTTTTTTAACTTGGTGTGAAAGTAAGAAATATTTTCTCCAAGTAAATTGTCCACAAATTCACTGAATGCCTTTTATTTCTAGCTGTTACTACAGGTTCCTTCCCTGGTGGGATGTGGGGAGCTCTCCGTACTGTCAGAAAAGTGGGGATTGTCATGAACTGGCAGGGTAGGGCAGCTTTTAGCTTCGCTCCGCTGCTGGAGCGGGGCATGCTGGTGTTGGTTTCTGTTCCTACCCTGAAGCTTCCCAGCTAGAACTAGGATTTGCTTCTCCGTGCCAACTGTTTTTGTGATGTACCACCACCCTTTAGTGCTATAACATCTGTTGCATCATTCCTTACGTCCCACAGGCTAGTGGTGGCTTTGGGCTCCCATATGGTGGTAAATGTACCCAGCAGTGCATGAATTTCTCCCAAGTGATATGCCTTGCACTGCTCAAGTCTTTCATCAAATCCCATAGTCAGTCCTTGTGCCAAGCCTTCTCTAATTTTCCTGGGAGAGCAATGACATTGAATCCTTTTCCTACAATCCTTGCTTTTTCCCAAATTTCTATTTTATATCAGGAACAGGATGGATGAAAAGAGGCAGGAATGATCTCCTTGCTTGTCATCGTGGCAGACAGATAGGTAGAAGGTGGCTCTGCTGTGGACCAGGCAAGTAGCAGAGAGACTACAGCAGAGATATAGCTTGGGTAACAGAGAGGAAACATCTCAGCATGGTGAAGGACTGTAAGAAAGGATTTGCAGGGGGTAAAGCCTCCATAGCTAGAAGGCTTTGAAAAAAAACCTGGATGAATCTGTGTCAGGAGTGATGTACAGATAGGGAGGGCTCTGCCATAGACAGGGGAAGGGGACTTAGAGTAGGCAAGCCTGGGTTGTGTGGTTGGGGGGGGTGTGTTGGTTTTAAAGCATCTCTCTCCTGTGTGCAAATTGGCAAGAGAGACTGGGGAAAACAGCAAGGCAGGAGTCTCCATGTGGTTAACTGAGTCTTTGCACTGTATTCATCTGTCCCAGCAGAGTTATCGCTCCAATAAGCAGGGCTCCTCCACCAGCACCTAGACTCTGTCTGATTGTATTTGTCTAAGGCAAGAAAGACTTCACAATAATCCTGCTGGCAATTAATTGGCTTTTGTTCAGCAAGAGTGAACAAGATCTCATCTTAATCTGTTTCATTATTTCTCCTTGTATAGCACAGTCAACACAAGATTAGGTTTAATTTACAAAAAAATGCAAAGTCATTACTCATATCTGGATCAGGATTTTATCTGCTTCGTTTTGCAATGCTTCATGTGTCAATATTAATGAGAGGAGCTGCATGTGTGGTGAGGTGGAAATGGCACTGCTTGACTTCAGGACCTTTTGGAAGGATTGCAAGTAGCATAGCTCTGATATCATCCTTCCTCTACCCCCATCTCCTGCCCTTCCTCAGCGAAGCAGCTCTGTGCTCAGGAAAGCTAGCCTCTTCCCGCAGGGCAGTGGGCTGTGGTGCTCTTGGCTCTCATCTCCTAGCTCCTTGTGCAATGGCAGCCCTCGGCATACGTGTGGAAAAAAGCTATGGGAAGCCAAAAGGAAATGTTGCGGGGTCTGTGGCAGTACCAGCCAGAGGCGGGCTTGTTTGATGCCAGGTGAGGCCATGCCAGTTCCCTATGGCAGTGCAGGAAGGCCAGGTTGGTGGTTTCTGAAATGCTCTGCGTGGCTGTGGACGTGCGCATGTGCCTGTGGGTTTATCTGCCCCTATGCATTTCAGTGCACTTACCTGTGAGTGCTCATGCAACCTATCCCGCTAACCAGGCTCCCCTCCTACCCCGTCCCCACCGGGCAGCCGGCTCACAGAGCAGTTCACAGCATGTTCCCTTTCCCCTGGTTCTTCTGAACATGGTACCTACATCTGCAACATGCTCAGTGGGAGGCATCTCGCTGCCAAAGCTTGCTCCCCTCCCTGGTTAGCGCTGAGCTCCTGTTCCTGCTGCAGTTAGATGTGTTCCCCCGTGATCCATCAGTCCAGCGAGCGCTCTTATGACTTTATTGCGGCCTCTCTGCCTGTCCGGGAACGCTGATTGTGCTGTGGTTAATGGGTCTGCACAGATAGCAGCTCCAGATGAGTTGCTCTAAGTGCCTGCAAGGGAGGTTAGCCAAGGGTATGTGTAATATAGCTGGGACTCTTGCCTTGCTGGGGTGGGCTGTTGAACTCTGCGTGCAAGGAAGGTAGCGGAGTGACTGCCTGCGCCTGGGCACAGTGCAGATGGGGATGCAGGCAGCCCTACTGCTCTGGGTGTGATTCTTCTGATTCTTGGGGGCTGGATTAAGGTAAGAAGATACTCTGCAAGGAAAGGAATGTTACTGATTTGAGTGATACTCCTAATAATAAATAAATCAATGCCCTAGGGTAGTGTTGGGCAAGTTGTGCTGCTTCCAATCAAATTTGAAAGGCAGGCCTTGATCTGCGTTCAAGAAAGCTTTCACTGCTCTCTGATTAGTGCATTACAGTTTAAAAGACTGCCTGCATCCAAGACAAGTGTGCTGTGAGTGTCTGTTGCCCAAGAGGCAGCTGTACTTCCAAAACACATGGGGTGTCCCAGATGGCAGGGATAAGCATTGGGGTCTGTATAGCAAAAGCTGCTCTGCAAACCATGACAGCAGGCATTTAAACAGGACAAGAAGAGAAAACACTAACTTGAGCCTAAGCTGCAGCCAGAAGCAGCGAGGTGCAGAGCTCAGAAATAGGCCCACAAATGCAACGCTCGGGAGTGACACGCTTGCAGCCCTTCTGCCTGTCTCGGCGTGGGCTCCCGAAGCGGGAGGGAGGCAGGCAGGGAGGGGGGCCCTGCCGGCTCGCTGCCTGCAGCCCGAGTGCCCTCTGCTGTCACCGCGGCTCCGCAGCCACGGGAGGCTTTCGGCATCGCCCCGGCATGGGCTGCAACCAGGGCTGCCTTCAGAGCACCTCCTTTGGGTGCTGCCAGCCAGCTGGAGCCCAGAGCTGCTGGGAGGATAAAGTAGACAGTGGGGCACCTCTGCTGCAATCTTTCTTTGCATGAGACAAAACTCTCCTCCTCGAAAAATGAGGGAGGCTGATGCTCAGCCCAGAAGCATGCTTGTGTGCTTGCTTTGGCTGTATCTGGCTCTTCTGTTCCTGTGACATCTCTTCCTCGCATGCCAGTCTTGACCACGTACCTTGTCTATCCTCGTCTGGTTTGCCTGGGTACCTTTGCTTTACATGCAGGCTGCTGTGTAAGGAGCTCAGCTGCCTCGGGCAGTAGTTACGCTTTCCAGCTTCCATGAGGCTTCCCAGTTGAACTCGCTATAGCTGTTGTCTCTAACTCCAAAGCGCCTCCCCAGTACGAAAGCATCTTTAGGCCTTTTTTTTTTCCCCCAATAGGTAAGGAGACTGAGAAGGACAGGGTGGTCACTGCCCGCAGGACATCAGGAGGAACTAGCTGGATGGAAGGAGAAGCAGGAACCAGGTTAGCTCACTGCCAATGCTGCTCACTCACAGACTTTGTTTTTCCCTGAGATGTGTGGGACAGCATTGAAGGAGGCGTGGGAATGGCTGTGTCTGAGCTGCAAAGGGAGGTGTGCACCCAGGGGATATTTTTTTACTAGCCCGGGGTTCTCCAGTTCTTTGGAGGTTTTCTACTCCTGACAGGCTTGTGGGCACAAATGCAAGGATAAGTCACTGGCTTTCCATCCTGTTTGTGACCATACCCATCTTGGCCGCAGCTTTAGGCTGGAAGCCTCTGCTGCAGGTGTGGCTGTTGCCCTGCTGTCCTGGCTTTCAGGAGGTGCCATTCCCAGCCTCTACAAGCTGTTTGATTTAGGTGGAATCAGTCTCCTGAACTATGCTCCCTTTTACAGCTGGCTAGAACAGCTGGGCTGCAAGCAACAGGGAATTGAGCTAGATATTTTTTTTTCCTTCCCTTCCCCATCCCTCCCATCCCCAGTCTTGAATGCCTGGTAGGGGAGCAAACTCCTCCATCTGTCCACAAACCCCCCAGATGGGTAATAATAGATGCTTCATATAAAAAAATTCATTTACACTTGACAAGAGATGTATGCTAGTGCTTCCTTGCCAGGGCCCCATCTTGCTCTGTTCTGTTCCTCTGCAAGAGACTTGCTGTAGAAGCTATTATTAAAAGAAAAACCCTTTGAAGTATAATGGCATTTATAGCCAGGACTGGCTGTGGTGGGCTTTGTAGAAAAGAGAATTACACTGGGAGCTCGTACAACTGCAGCCACCCGGATGCAATTGGCTACCCAGGACATCAGATGCCAGCTGCTGAGAGCAGGAAAGGGCTGTGGGCAGTATTAGGGCTTCTCTTAGTGCCTCCGAGTATTAAAGCTGCCAGGGTAAGAGGTGTGTTCATGCCAGTGTCTTGGCCAGAAGTGAGGAGTTCACGTCTTAAACTCTCTCTCCAGTTCTCATCATCCAGCTGGTTTGTTCCAGCATAGGGTGTTTTGGAGGACATTCCCATTCTCTGTTTGCTGTAGCTCAGCGGTGGTCTGCCCCAGAGATGGCTGGGGTGCACTGTGCGTTTGATGTGCAAAGGAAACAGGAGCCTTCTCTACAGCTCTTGTTGCCATGGTCAGGACTGGGAGGAGACCCTTTTGTGTGGTTTTGGTTTTTTTTCTCCAGCATGAATGCTCCAGCAACACTAAATTTTTGTGTTTTAATGCTTGGATTTCTAAACACTCTGAGTCTCGGTGATGTTATAAAGTAGTTGGGGACAGACCTCTCTCTGTACAGCAGACATGTCTGCATTGGTCATCAATGTTTCCCAAAAGCTGCTGTGTAGTATCACACAGCTGCTTGCTGCTGTTGGCACAATGGAAAGTAGAAAGAACCCCCATTTGAAGCTGTGTGTGATAGAGCCCTTCAGCGGCTGGGAGCTTTAATGCATCTAAACCCTTTTGTCACAGTTGCACTGGCTTTCTGTAATACTATGAAATTGCATCGTCTCAATTTCCATGAAGCCTGTAACATGTGAGAACCCATTAACCTTGTGTGCTCTGTTCATCTCGGACAGATGAGTTGCCATAGTCTTGGAACTGGATGTATGTGTATGGTGCAGATTTCGGTGTGTTCAGACTTCTGGCATTTGATCAAAATTCAAAAGGCATTTGGAACAAAATATTTATTATGTGAGCAAGATATCCACCCACCCACCCACCCCCCCCAAGTACCCAGGCACTGACGTGGCTGAACACAAGGACTAATCGCTCCCCTGAGCAGCTTTTGCAAGAAGCTCTGCGGAGCAGAGGTAGCTATTCTCTGCAGGGCAGGGAGGGTGCGGGAAGGCACCTCTTGGAGGTGAGTGGGAAGGCCAGGACAGCTTTGCAGGATGCCCCGACAGCCAATGTGAACATCGGGCCTGCTGGCATGAGGGGAAGTGTGGAGCGGGAAAGCCCCCGGGCAGCTGCATTCTGTAACAGAGCTGTGTGCATTTAGTAGTTCAGCCTAGGTAAGTCTAAAGTGGGGACCATGGCCCTACCCTATATTTACAAGGGGCAAAACATCTGAAGGCTTAATCCTGGGTTTATCCTGACTGTGAGATGGTGGTTTAGGAAAAGTTCACTTTAACAATTGCATCACGAGGTGGACTATTGATCCCCTTGCTGTACGGATTCCTTAGGGACAGACGGAGGCCTCATTTCTTCTGTGGGGCCGAGAGTTGGCAGCGAGTTGAATATTAACTAGCAACTTTGTCAGCTGCATTAAAGGCTGTGGTGAATAAAGCTGCATTGTGTGACAGTGTGTGCAGAGGCAATGGAGGGAAAAAGAGTTAAATTCTGAACTGGTTCTGGTCTCTCCTGGGTCAGAACCAAGGCTGAGCTCACAGTAGAGCTACAGTTACAGATGGCCTGGGGGGCATCTGTCAGGGCTGGGCTGTGTAGGAGCCTTCCTGGACCTCCTCTGTACCTGGCAGGAATTCCCACTATGTTTTAAGTGCACCTCTGCCTGCTGCTGCTCTGCAAACCTGTTGCCCATCAAGTGCTTCCAACAGGTTCAGGCTGCTGGGCTGGGGAACAGAGCACGTACCTCTTTCTGGGAGACTCGCGGTATGTTGTACAAGATACAGCGACTCCTGTTTTTTGGATAGGACCAGTTGACATCACTCCGCATAACTGAGCAGAAAAAGCATGCTTAAGCACAGGACACAAATACCCAGCACACAAGGGAAGATCCACACGCAATTGTGTCATTTTATTAAGTTTGCCTGGACTCTGGCTTGGCATGGCTGTGGTCTGAAGGCCAGTGTGCCCTAGGCATCCAGGTGCAGCAGTGCAGAAAGCCCAATGAAGCAGAGCGTGCACAAAGTGACCAGCTCAGAAGCACTCTCCTTTGGCTACAGGCAATAGCAGTACACTGCATTTGTAATGGTGCACTTTGATGCAAAGTGGCATTCAAGTATGTATGTGCTGGCAGCCCAGGAAGGGAAGACGGACAGATGGACACAAAAACGTAAGTGCCTATCTCTTTAGGCAACGCCAGCTCTATTAGGGGGATGCTCTCCTGAAAAGGACTGACTAGCGGGGACAGGCTTGGCTCAGGGAAGCTTAGGTGTCTTTGTTCAGGATGGTGGCTCACAGCCCTGAGTGATATCAAGAGGCACTAGTGGGAGTATGTACGAAGTGCTGGCTTGTCAGTGAGCACATGGAGCGGAGGCAGACGTGTACTTTTTGCAGACACCGTTAGCAGCAGGAGGAACTAAGATCAAGGGGAGCTAACAACAGCTTTTTGTGAAGAATATCTCCTGCTGGTAAAGAGTCGCACTGGATGACCAGGGTGTTTGTTGCATGAAGCAGGCAGAGGCTGGGAAGGGGTAGATGAGTTTGTTTTCATTTGTTCCTGGACCCCCTCCCCACTTTGCTTCTAGCCTATTTCCCTAAGTCCTTGGCATCTCTCTCCCAGCAATTACTCTCAGTTGCCATCTGTTTGAGGGAGCCAAATGAAGCTGCAGGGCTGGACACCAGAGAGGTTTCAGCTCCCAACACTTTCCTTGATAAATGGGTGCTGGGAACAGTGTAAGAGAGAAGATCCAATCCCTATTGCTTTGCATTATCATTAGTAAAATTAAGCGCTTGGCAGCCAAGCTAGAGCTCCTGTGAGGCAAGCAATGACATCTATTGTTTACAAATGGGAGAAGCTAAGGTTCTCACTGCAGTCGTGGAAGCAGTTGGTGACAGAGGTGTGACAGGGCTCTGGGTTTCCCTGGTATGTTCTCAGACGCAAGGTCTATGCTTTTCTTTCTTCCTTTTTTTCCCACTCTTCCAGAAAATATGCCCAAAGTGCTGCTTAAAGTTAAGGGGTGCCCAAGTCCGTGAAGCAGGCAGGAGGGGTGTCTAGCTTGGGCTGGGTGCGAAGGGTTAGTGGCTTAGGAGAGAAGTAAGGTCTGCAGGATTTTTAGGTGATCTCCTGTCCAACTGAGAACATCAGTGCAAGTGGCGAGGCTGAGCCTAACGTGGTGCATTCACAAATCTATTTGCGTTCTTTGCATAGTCCTCTTGAGGAAAGATGGATGGTGGCCCCTGGCATCTTGCACGCACATTCATACACAAAGGTGGTACGCTCTACAGCCTGGAAGCAGAACCATGCAGAAACCATCCAAAGGCTGTGAGATGCCCTGAGGGAAGTCAGCTCCAGCATGCAGGCCCCAGTTCAGCATGGCTATGGCTCCACTGTCACGCTGCTGTTGGTAATGCGTACGCCATACCATCCCTTCCAGAACAGTGTATCCTGGCCACCGTGTTCAAAGCGGACAAAGCGGACCCCAGGCCCGTAGTTGGAAAAGGTGTGGGAGATCTTTGGGATGAGAGACAAAATGGTTGTTGGTAAGCGTCAAACCACCGTGAACCTACTCTTCTTTAGTGCACAGAGCCTTCAACCCCACCTGCCCAAGCCATACCTACCAGGCTGGGTAACAATGAGGACATTTACAGTGGCAGTTACTGGGAGGAGCTTTGATCCCATTCTTGTTCAGAGGCCATTGAACCTCTCCCAGTTGGGCATCTCCTTCATCTTACACCTGCAGTGGTGGCTCAGCAAGTTTCCAAGTTTTATATAAGGTAACCTTCCAGTATAATCCCTTTGTTCAATCACAGGGTCGTGGCTCCACAGAACACGACAGACCCACCTCCTCCTCCTCCAGGAGAACCCTCCTGCTTCTCTCAGCTTGAAAATATTTCCAGTTCATGCAGGTTGGGTGTCACCTGCTGAGCCCACAGCTGTAACTCACCTCGGTCCAGTCGGCATCGTTGCCCTGTGGGATGGTAATAGTCTCACTTCTGTACTCAGCCAGAACATCCTCATTCTCTGAGAGCAACTTCACGCAGAGCTCATAGAGGCAGCCGGCATCACTGCGTCCTGCATACCTGCAAGGAGATCCGAGCTGCTAGTGTTACCTGTGTGAACTCAGCAAAGAGCCAGAGCCCGCAACTGCATCCGGCTGAATGCAGGCTCTGCCAGTCTCATCAAGTTACCAGGGCCTTGGTTTGAGGTGGAAATCTGTAATGGCTCTTACCCCAACCCACCACCTCCCCTCATTGACAAGAGGAACCTGGTCTTCAGAAGGCTATATGCACCAATGGGTTGAAGCTTGTGGGAGCTGCTGGTGGCTTTGTAAGCCAAGACCAAGCCCTGTCCCACATCTAGGGGATCTGGCAGCTGAGGTTTTAAGGCCCAGTGCAGGTATAAGCCCTCCCTGCCTTTCCTTCTCTTTCTTGACTCTCTGCCTGCCTTCTGAGGCATCCTTGCTACTTACCAGTCTTTTACCACAACTTTAGGCTGGGTTGTATCCATCAGCTCTTCCCAGTAGCCCTCAGCCCTAAGGTCAATGACCTGAGCCTTTCGACACCACCTGAAATGAGAGGTGTTAATTGGTATCAGTGTCTCCTGGGACTGGGGGAACCAAAAATGTCCCCTTCCCTGAATAAGAGAAGAAAGCAGCCTTACTCATAAGATGTGACAAAGTATTTATGGACTTCTTCACTAGGGAATTCTTTTCCAAAGTCTCCAGGGAGTTCTTCAACTTTCCAGCCATCACCTCCATTCTCTACCTCTCCCCAGTGCTGCAAGTCTTCTGCAAAGGGCAGAAAAGAGACTTGGATGAGTCTTTAAGTTTCTGTGGGCCTGGGGAACCTGACCTTCTCCCACTGGAACCTTTCTCTGGCTTGTGGAAGGTATGCCGTTAGGTGCAGCGCTAATTTTGTATGTAGATTATGGAGATGTTTGTTAAGTAGAGGTCAGGCAAAACCCTTTAGTCTGGTTGAACTTAATATTAACAAACTTTAACATTCCCCACCAAAATGGCTGTGTATGTGTGGGTTTATTTAAGAAAGTACTCCAGTGAAATTACCTAGGTATTCCAAACTGTGTGTCGGCACTTTCAGTGCCATAACATAGGAATAGCCTGGGGAGAGATGCTGATTGCTTTATTTCTACATTTTCTGAATTGCTACGTGGTATTTCTAGAAGCAGTATGGCCCTAAACCTCGGGCTTTTCTGGTCTTAGCCAGAGGGAACGTGGATGTTGGAAAAGCTCGCAGAAAAATAATCTGTAAACAAAATGGAGAAGCTGTGTTGATATTGCTTTGGTCTATGATGTGTGAAATGTATTTGTTGCTGCTTGGGTTATGAGGCTTGGTTACTGCTGCTTATTGCTAAGCATCTTGCAGATCCGGCAAGTGAAGTTCATAGATTATCAGAATAATGGCAAATGGGGTACACGCACAGCTCTCTAACACGGGCTGTAGTAAGGAGGGGACAAACAAGATTTGCGTGAGCTGCTTCAAGGAAGGAAGCCTGAAGTGGCTGGTGAGCTAAGGGCAGACTAGCTCCTGAGCAGGGAAAGGCTTTATCTTTCCTGTCATGGTTTGGCAAGAAGCAGTCTGGAAACCCAGATGCTACTGCCGTTACTGCACTGGACAGGGGTTCTGCAAAGGACATTTTTGTGTCTCAAATGTGATTCTGATCCCTGCAGGGGCCTATATAAAATTGATGTCAGGCAGAGCTCTTTGCAAAGGCTGATTATTGAAGGCCTTCGTGCCCATTAAATGGTTTGACTGCATGCATTCAGTGATTTGACTCAGGCAAGAAGAAAATGCTGCAACCTGATGGCAACTAAAATCTGTTTTCAAAGACCGGAGACACACAATTCCCAGTGACCAGTCATCCCTATGAAATCTTAGGGCTTGTTGTGCTTGCCTCTTACCTTCACCACATGGGTTCTTGATGAGATTCTTCCTTTTCTTACTTAGGAAGTAGAAGTTTTGCCAGTTCTCTGCATTCTCCTCCGACTCTGCTCTAGTGAGGCCTTCCTGCTGACACTTCAGGATCCAAAGCGCAGCTCCATCGACCAGGTTCTTCCACTGGCAGCAGACCAGGCGGCACACCAGCACCAAATCCACCGCAGGTATGGAAGAGAGGATTCTGATCAGGACTGCTTCAGGGAGGGACTCCATCCTTGGGCCAGGCTGGACGGAGCTTTCTGAGAAAGAAGGGGGAAAGGAATAGTGACACAGTGGTCCTTCAGACATAGGGTTCCTTGCCCTCAGTGATGTCAAACACTGATGCATTATAAAAAAGGGAAAATAAGCATGTTATCTGAAAGCATGATTTTGGGGGCACAGATTGCTTCCTAACCTCAAGGCCTCCTGATCCCTGTTAAGTTAATACCCTGAAGCATGTGAGCAGATTAATATTTTATGTTTTAAGTGAAGCCTTTAGTAAAATCCATCCACAAAATGCAGGTAGTGGACATCTGCAGTTGTGGACAGTTTGGCAGTTTCCCAGACGGGAATTACTCCTTCCAGAAATCTATGCTGCTGCAAAAATCAGCTTCATAGTAATGACTCCCTCCGCAGAGGGAGGCATCTGGGTGTTTGTCCTGCCCTGAAGAACATCACCAATAACAAATGCTGCAGGGCAGTACCTAAACATCAGTGGTGAGCATCTTGCCAACCACTTTTGCAGTGGTTCGTTCTATATCTGAACAGCTTTCCCTCAAGGGGCTGGTACCTAATCTCCTTAGTCATGAGTCTGCATAAAGTATAGGTCTGGGGATAACCTAAAATAACTCAGTTGATATTCTCTAATATTCCTTTTTCTATGGCCTTATAACCTGAGCAATTAAGTCAGAAGTGTGTGCTTTAACTTCACGTGCTAATTCTGCACTCTGGCTCCCAACAGCGCTCTGCTGCCCTGAGTTCTAGGGCCAGGTGCTGCAGGAACAAGGGAGGATGAGTGTGCGGATTCAGAGCCCCGTGGCATCGGGGCGGGATGCGCTGTGACACTGCTTTTCTCTCAGCTGAGTCCCGATGCTGGGAAGCTGCTGAGACTGCAGCAAATGGCACAGATGCAGCCAGACTCCCGAGGAGAGCGCTAGGAACAAAGCGGGTGACACATCCTGACATGCTACTTGATGAAATAGGGCAGCGGCAAATCTGGCAAGGGAGGGACGAAATAGGGAGTCATACTGTAACAGCATCCTAGATCCAGGTGTTCCAGATGCAGAGCTATCATATGTCCTTTATCTGCACTGCAGGAGGAAACTGTCATTTAAAATTCCCTGGCTTTTATGGGGGTAGCATTGGGGATTTCCTATTTTTTCCCCCTTTCCAACCCTCAACCACAGTCCTGAAAGGGGGTAAAATGTGATTTTTTAAAAAAGAAAAAAAAAAAAGATCATGCTGGTTTCATCTCCTGCAGGGATTTCACATGCCTCGCCTGCTCTCTGCCTGGTGATGGAGCACCGCTGCTCCCCTTCCTTAGCAAGGATTTCCCACGCACTCGGGAAGGGGCGAGGGTCCCTGGCTGACTTTCCTCTCCCCCTCCGACCCACGCTGTCCCGGCCCCGGCCTGCCACCGGCGGGCTTCCATCCCCTGCCCCGCCCGGGGCGCGCTCTGCTTCCCCGTCTCTCCCCCCGCAGCCCTCTTCCCTCCGGCGCTGCGCGGCCGAGGCAGCCCGGGAGAAACCCGCCGCCTCCAGCGCAGCGCCCCGCGGCCCGGGCTGCCCCCGCCCCGTCCCCGCACCCCTCCCGGCGGGGCTGGCCCGGGGGGGGCCGCGGCCGAGCGCTCCTACCTTGGGCGCTGCTCGGCGGGCGGGCGGGCGGCCGCGGGTCTGTGGCGGGGCCGGGCCGGGCCGGGCCGCCCTGATAAAGAGCGGAGCCCGCGGGGCGGGGAGGCCGCGGCCCCGCACGGCGCCGCCTCCCTCCCGCCCCGCCGCCCGCCCCGCGCTCCGCCCGCTGCGGAAGGGCCGCGGCCGCCGCCTCGCAGCGTGTCCGGAGGGCGCAGACGGGCGGAGCCAGGTGGGGCCGGGCCGGGGCCGGGAACGGGCGGGGGGGCGCCGGCGGCGGAGCGGGCTGCCCCGGGGCCCGCGGGCTGCCCTGGGGCTCGCCGGGGCCGCGGCCCGGCTGCGTCCCGCTCGGGGCCCCGGGGGCGGCCCGGCAGCCCGGGGCGGGCGGTTTGCCGCGCCGATCCCTTGTCACGAGTGAAAACTCTGCTTATATCCCGAAGCTCTGTGCTGTCGGTGCCCCGGGATTCTCCACCGCGCACCCCTGCAGCCCGTCAGGGAAGCCGTCGGTCTGTGATGACAACCATTTGCGACCTCCCCGAAGACGTCCTGGTGGAGCTGCTGTCGCTGCTCCCGGCCCAGGATCTGATCTGTACCTGCAGGCTGGTCTGCCGGCAGTGGCGGTACGTGGTGGATCTGACCACCCTATGGAAACGCAAGTGCCAGCGTGAGGGGTTTTATGTTCAGAGTTTGGACAGAAACGTCTCCGACTGGAAGATCTTCTATATGCTCTGCAGCTTGAAGAGAAACTTAATCAAAAACCCCTGTGCTGAAGGTTTGTTTAATTTTTTTTATAGTAGAGAGCTAAGAGTTTCCTAACAGTCAGAATGAGTCGGTGTCCTGCATTACTCAAGTCCTGCTGGTGGTGTGGGACTGTCCAGCTGCTGATGGAGCTCTGCCGGGTCAGACCCACAAGTAAACAGCTGCAATAAAACTAATGTGGGTAGACAAAGTATTGGTAAATACCGATCTGTGGTTGCGACTAGAAAAGTCTCTGGAGTCGCTAAGGCCCCAGCGCTGCAGACGGCGACGGTTAATTTGCGCAGCAAGTACAATATGGTAGTGAAACTGTCGGGTATTGGGATGAAGCGTTCGGGCAGCTGGGGAATTTTTGTTGTCAAAGACTTGGTTAATATGACTACAGTAATTCTGCTTCATTACTGATTATGAGTTTCTGATGTGGTCAGAAAGTTGCTACTTATTGTCCTAGCTGCCACAGCCACGTTAAAAGGAACGGCAACGTGAAGACAGGAGTCACTTTCAGCTGTAGGAAAAATACAGTGTATCTGAGAACTCATCGAAGTCGGTCCCTAGTATGCTTCTGTGGGGGATTCTTTAACAAAAGCAGAGATACTGCTGGAAACCAAAAAGAGGTCCTAACGCTCCTATTTGATATCTCTGTTTTTAGAGAACTTTCAGCACTGGAAGCTTGATAATAATGATGGAGATAAATGGAAGATTGAGAATCTGCCAGGACCCCATGGAAAAGACCTGCCAGACCCCAAAGTACACAAATACTTTGTCACTTCGTACGGGTAAGAACTGGATTCCAGTAATCCGGAGCGGAGACCTGCTTCCTCCTGTCCGTCCGCAAAGGCACTACGGCTAGGCGGCTTGAGGCAGGTCACTGAAACTTAGCCTATGTGTGGGAAAAGGAAGGAGTTTAATTAGCCTTTTATACTAGCTAGTCTAAAGAGAGAGGTGTTTGCCGAGAGAATTAATCGCAGCATGTGCCAAATTTCTGTCCGTGCCAGGAATTTCCTGTAACTTTTTTTATAGTCATGCTAATCCATATGGGATCTCTGCTTCTCTCCTACCAAAGGTGGGGGGCGAAGGTGAAGGTTTAGCGAGCCAATCGGATGCACTTACCTGACGAGGTCAAAGCTCTGTAGCCTCTAAGAGTGGTAGGTGTGTTTGTCACGCTAACAGCTTGCAATAAAAGCTGTCGACAGCGGAGGATGAGCTGCTTTTACATCCACTAAGCAGTAGTTTCCTGTTGGCAGTGTATGCTGTACGAGGGCGGGGACCCCTCTTAATCCAGCTCGTAGGTAACTCTTCCTTTTAGCTGGGAGTGAAGCTGATCAGTTCGCTTCCTAGTCTAGTTCTGGCTACGGAAAAAGGCGTGCGTTAGCCACGCCAGCCCTGTGGGCCTTCGAGGTCTGGGTGGGCTTTTGGGGAGAGTAAAGCTCTCGGGGGAAGTGTGGACATTGAGAGGGAAGAGATGCGTTTTGTGAAGCTGTGAGTATTTCTATTGCTGTTGCAGGCCATGCTTCAAGTCTCAACTCATTACCCTGCGGAAAGAAGGATACTGGAATCAGTTGATGGATGAGAAACGGCCTGAAATTGTAGTCAAGGACTGGTAAGTTTATGCAGTGAAAACTAGAATTTCTGGCATTGGCCTAGAGATAAGCTAGGCCTCTGAAGCTTTTCATGCTACAAAATTAGTTCTTTATCCTTTGGGAGTTGTAGCTCTTGAGTAAAGCATATGCTAAATCTCAGTTTCTTCAATGGGCTGTAGGGAGGTGGCAATCCTGTGAAGAGCAGGATAGCTGGAAGTTTTTAGAACTTCGTCATAGCTGTGGGGATGACATTCCTTTTCCTCTGCAGATGGGGATCCCCTTGGAGCCTGTTTCTGACCACTAAAGAAAACTGAATGCTGTACATACAGCCCTGCTCCTTGATTACTCCCTGCCTCTCTAGGTACGCTGCCAGATTTGACTGTGGATGTCGCTATGAACTCACAGTGAGGCTGCTTTCTGAAGACTACATCGTCCTTGAGGAGTTCCACCCCGAGCCAGTGGTTATCGAGCAGTGGAACGATGCGGTGTGGAGAGAGGTAAGCAGCAGCCCTGTGGGCAGTAGCTTTACGTCAGCATCGTGACACTCGAATCTTGCAAGTCTTACCTGGCCAAAAGTCCCAAGCAGACCTACTTTCTCTGCTCTTCAGCCCCCTCTACTCCATACAAAAGGTTAAGTAAGTCCTTGTTGTTGACAATGCTGAAGAAGCAGTAGTGCCATGAATGAGCTAGGTTTGGTTTGTAGGTGCCCAGGGTTTTTATTTTAAAGAGTATCCCTATTTTAGAGTATCTTTTTAAAGAGTGGCTTCTGTGTTATTTTAGCTCAGTCTCTTTAATTGTTTGTTTTTCACTTAAGTCTTTGTCTAAATAACTAAGTTATAAGAGCACAGTTGTTATTTGGTTTTTATTGGCTCAAAAAGCTTTGTTTTAAAACTACTGCATGGATGTCATTTAAAGCATTGCAGGCATTACTTAAACTGCTAAACGTGTTTAACTGGTTTGATTTGCTGTGGATTCCCCATTATGTTGTTGCTTACATGACAAACCTAAGAATCAAGCTTAATGTTATGTTTGACATGGAGAGGATTTCGGGGCAGAAGGCTGAATAAGAAGAGAGGCTTTTTCCCCATCCCTCAAAAAGGGGTGTGATGCACTTTCAATGAAGATATTTTAGAATGAGCTCTTCCTGAGACCAAGACTTGCATACTGTAGTTGTCTTAGCTTCTAGTTCAGTGCTGGTTTATTTAGGCAAATTAAGAGGAATTTTCTTCTTTCTCCCCAGATTTCTCACACCTTCCAGAATTACCCCGCGGGAGTTCGTTACATCTGGTTTCAGCATGGAGGCCAAGACACCCAGTTCTGGGCAGGATGGTACGGGATCCGAGTGACAAACAGCAGCATCACCATTGGGCCCCGACATTGTTCTGAAGGCACAATATAAATGTTTGCTTTTATCTCAGGACTGTAACCAGGTGGTCTCAGGTGCACTTATTTGTCCGTACTCTCTGGGTGAGTGTCCTGGCTTTGTCTTGCACAGTTGATCTCAAATACCAGCAGCCTTGTTCTCCTTGTTCAGCAGGGCAGGCCCAGCCCTTTGGAAGGACTTTTGCCTTCATCTTTCATCCTCCTGTGCCGTTGATGTTACTGCAATGACTAGTGCCCTTCCTCAGGAGGAAGACTAGGCCAATTAAGTATGACATCTGTCTCTTCAAGTTAATAGGTCCTTGTGCGACAGCCAAACATTAAGTCTTAAAATAGAAACCATTTCTTGTTTATGGAACTTGGGAAAGATAAGGCTGAAATGTTTCATTTCTCTGCTCTGCTACAGAGACTTGTTTTGTATGGGATCTTCCTGTTTCAGTTTAATTACACACAAGGAAACTGTCAGTCCTTTTTCATAAACGCTGTGTCACTGGTACCTAATTCCTTACTGTTTCTGTAAGTGTATATGATCAAAATGGTACATACCTTTCCTGACCAAATACAGCCCATCACTGTTTGAATAAACAGCTGGAGAAACAGGAGACAAGGAATTTCTTAAGGTGGCCACCTTACAACATAAGTCCTTTTTGATTATGCTGGGCTTTTTCTATGCTACCTTTGTATTACCAAAGTACCTGGTTTGTACTGAACAGTCTAACCCTATATAAAATGTTAAAGCAATGCACAACACGGTTCTATAGTATTCTGACACTTTTTACTTGGAGGAAGGAGGGAGGTACTATACTGGCTGTCTTATCCAATTGTCTGACCAACAGGCTCAGCTCAAATACCCTGAATCACGTCTTCTGCCCCTGTATGCGTAGAGCCAATACTAAGGCCGCCTTCCCTCCCCTTTGCTAGGTGTGGGATTAACAGTGTTTCCCTTGTCTGCTCTCTGTTAGGAGTAGGATGTTTGGCAAGTGTCCTTCCACCTTGCTAATGCTCCCATGGAAAGGGGAGAGACCAAGGTTGTGTAGCCTCTCATAGGAACTGACAGATCCCACCTGTGTTCCAGAAAAGGTGTGGAAAGGTGGCGGAAGCTCCACATAAAATACAAAGCTTCATACAAAATAAAAATACATCCTCAGTTAAGGAGAGGGGCTGGTTTGGACAGAACTCAGCCGGTTCAACTGGGGTAAAACTTAATATTTATTGAAGACTACTGGGACAGTCACAGTGGACAGACACTACATAAGGCCTCACTCACCCTTAGTACGAGTCCATTGCTCTAGAGGAGCACGTAACAGATCGCTGATATCGCTACCACTGTGCAATGGCGATGCCCTGTTAAGGCGAGAACTGGATTTGTAGAAAGCGCTGACTGCGTGCTGCAGTTGGCTCTGTCCTGCCCCTGCCCCCAGGGATTCACTGGAACAAAACCTATACTCACTCTCACACGTGAGCGTACATGGGAACAGGCTCTGGCTCCACATTCCAAGTCAGTTCTATATACAGTGGTAAGAGCACTTGAAATAAAGAGGCAGCAGCTGCTCTACATTCACCCAGAAGGCCAGCTGAAGAGACAGTTATCAAGGTACGGTTTGTGAGATCTCTTATTCCACTGGAAGATCAGATGAGGCTTGAAGGCAAGGAAGATTTGAAATCAGGTGCCTTTGTGGGCTCGCTCTTCTACATATAGCTGCATCTGGAGGAGGGAAACAAGCATCCGTTCCGTTTGCTGTGCAGGTAGGTGAATGGAAGAAGTCTGCAACAGGCTAAACAGGAAGAGTTTGTACCTTCCCCCCATAACCAGGTTTCCTATTTCATTATGAGTCTTGCCCTGGTTTGATTACTGGCACAGGCATCCGCAAGACTAAGCAATAATACTGCTCAGCAAAATCAAAACTGTTACCCTACAGAAAACTGCAGAGCTGGCATCAGAGTAGACAAAGCTTAGAACTACACGTGGTTTCAGCCACCTCTTGGGCCAGAACGCTCTGCTCACCTTTAAGATATCGGATGTCATAGTTTTCAGGGGAATAAGCCGGGGGTCATGCATGTGCACGTCTTGTTCATCGGCGAGGATCCACGGGAAATCCTAGGGGCAGGAACACAGGGTGCTTTATTTGCAGAGGCTGGCAGACTCTGTAAGGTGAGCTCTCTTTCTCAGCACTAGGTCAGGATTAAGTGAATGAGAGATCTAGTGGCTGAGGGAAGAAACGGGTTAAATCAAACCTTTCCTAACAGCAAAACAAAAAACACCTGCACGCTTAGCCCTGAGACTTGGCAAAATTACCTTCAATTACAGCATCAAACTACAATGTTAACCCATTTTCCTTATTCCAAAGGTGACATCTCACCTGTTTAAAGGATACGCTCTTGGCTGTCGTGAGCTAGCGTTTTATATTCATTACACCAGCGTTTAACTGCAGCTCCAAAATGCTCAGGGCATGGATTTCTGTCCTGCCTTGCAGGTTTATAGGTTGGCCTGCTATACTACCAGTTTCCATTACTAAGCAGTACAGAGCAGACTTCCATTTTGAAACAATTTGATACTTCACTAGCTTTATTTATTGTGCCTTAGGACACCCAAAATAACTTGGCTCAGGAAAAGAAAGTTTCCCTGTACCTAAGCAAGGATTCTTAAAAAAACATCTTGCTTTAAAAAGTGATCCGCACACACTTTCCTGCAAGATAAAATGTATTTATGCACCCAAAACCCACTAGTTACTTGAATCTTAGTCTTCCTTGCTATTTATAATGAATCAGTCATTCAAACATAGTGGATGTGGGATGAGAGGGGTTTTTTTTGTTGTTGTTACTTAAATTCAAGTACCTATTCTGTGTGTCAGAGTACTTTTCAGTGACTGAGCAGGCATTATGCAGTAAGTATTGTTACAGTCTAATTCAGGCATCGAAGCAGCTATTGTCTGCAATTGTGGCTGGTGTGTGGTGAATGTGCTCAGTCACCGCACCAGTGCAAACCATTTTAACACATTCAAAGCAAAGTTATGAAGTGTATCACGTAAAGCTAACGTACATGTTCAAAATACCTAGCAGCCTTAACTTTAGAGACGCCAAAACTCTTTAATTTCCAGTCTTTGCTCTGCAGGTTGCTCGCACGCAATCAGGTAGCCAAAGATATCACTCACCTTTATCACCTGGATCTTTTCCATGTTCCGTGTGGCAGCCTCCCGTGTGTGAACCAGAACCGTGAAGGTGCAACCTGCACGAGAAATGGTAGGCTCCAGGTCAGGGGACAACTAAGAGAGGATCAGACACTACCTGTGGTTGTCTCGAGTCAAGCAATGCCCCGCCGTTAGGCTGTACGGACGTGTTTACCTGGGGGATTGTTGTCAAGCACAGCATCGCACACACTGATCTTCAGGATGAAGGCACGCAGTAACTGCTCCACGTGGGACAGCAGGGACTCGGAACTGTTGAGGAGAGAGCAGTTGTTACTGGCATGCAGCGAAGTACTGGGGCCTGGAGCTGCTTCCAGAACACCTCTGCAGAGGCAGGTGTTGGATGCCATGGGCAAGCAGTAATGGAAACTTTACCTAATGGAAAGAAGAGGTGGCTGGGTGATCTCAAAGACAAATCGCTCCACAGGGTGGTGCTCTTTATCCAGGATAACAACTACAACTTTCTCCACATCATTCTGCAAGAACAAAGATAGAAAAATCCCTTCCTTAAAACAAGCTGTCTTCTGCCCACCCTTCTGATCAAGTGGGAGGATGCTTATTTGTTGTGGCTCACAGCAGCAGCAGTTATCCAAAGCCTGAGCACTGTCAGGTTATTCTTACCCATCAGAAAAAATGCTCTTGCAAAGCCCTTTCTTGCAAAATGTTAAACTGATAGCTTATCGCTACGGCCTAGGGAGATGAAGTGCACTAAAGAGTACATTTCTCTAGATACTGTTTTGGAGCAAAAGAGGAAATGTACAATCATCTCATTGCATCACTTGGGAACGCACAATGATGGGGAAGTTAAGATATGACTGTTGGCCAAATAGAGCAGCTTTGTACTACCGCAATGTAAAACTGACCTATTGCTATTCTCTAAATGTGCATTAAGGTTGTCTGTAAAGAGCAGAGAGTGCAAAATCTGCCAGCATCCTACATCCTGAAATGTCCCATATGGACACGCCTTTCTCTCACAGAACCTAGATTTTAAACCTACCTGTGCTTGCTGGCTTACAGCAAAGAACTCAAACTAGTCTGCCAGATGGGTGCTTAGACCTTAAATGTATTCAGAAGCAGAATGTTGACGTGTAGGATGATGTAATTGAAAACATATAGATGTATATTCTCATGTGCATGTATTAGATGCAACTCAATGCCAATAATCAGCAGCAAGGCAGGGCCTTAACTGCAAGGAAAGGTTATGGATGTTATGTTTATTTTTGTGAGTAACTGTATCAGCTGGTATATGGTACATTTGTAAATAAATTTTGCAATGAAGACAGCATTTATGTTCTCTTACTTTCTATCAAAACCCCTTGCAGCGCTTTTGCCCAGGTCCCCAGTACGACCTTACCTTCTCGAGCAGCGGCTTTACACAGTGCAGCGTGTCCTGGATGTACTGATTCAGCTCCGGGTGGCAGGACATCTGTAGCAAATACAGCGAATAGTCAGAGCTGCGTTCTGACGTGAACCAGGACAATGCTAAATGAGAAGATTTGAACAGAAGCACCAATGTGTTACACGGCACTTGAGTCATGCTGCAAATAGGATGTTTCACCACTAAGTTGCCAATTCAAACCAGTAATTCTTTCATGGAAGGGTTAATTGGCTGAGGCAGATCACTGTACCCACACAGTTGTAGTGTATTGGGGAATATATACCCACAACAGCATATTGGGAATAGTCTATTCCAACCATCTCTACTTCCTAGGAAGCATGCTTTCATGTTACCTTACTGCACATAGCTGGGGAAGCCTTCTACTACTGTTGTCCATGATCTGCTTGTTCCATGAGTACTGCTGTATCCTCAGCTACAGGGCCGTTTTCCCTTTTGACAGGAACTAAGTTCTCTTCAAAAATGAGTTTGTACATTAAAACAAACTCTGGAAGTGATTTAAGTTTGTTCTGGTGAGTGTTGACTGATCCCCGCTATTTTGCTTGTCCACGTGGCTGTCAGCTTCCAGGAAAGTCTCCTACCTGGACAGGTACATTGTATTTTTTCCTCTTCTGAAAGATCCCAATAGGGTAAACTTCTCTGACATATAAGATAAGGTGAACAGCCACTTCCAGAAATTCTGAAAGAACATCTGCAACAACTGAAAAACAAAAGTAAAGGCTGCTGAAGCAGGGAGGGGAAGCAGCATGCAGAGCAATACCATGTACTCACAGGAATTTTTTTAAGGTCTTTTTCCCTGCATAAATTTCACCTGCAGGAAGTCTAGGGATAGAGCAACCCTCCAACAACAATTCCACAAGCTCATGCACCAACAGGAAGCCTTGCAAGCATACCAGTTTGCAGTGTAGCAGAGCACATTACCTTGCCCAAAGTTAAGGTCCTGCCGTGTGAGAGTGGTCATCTTTCCCAGAACCTGCAAGTAATCACAAAAAGCATGTTTATCCTCTGGCTCCTGTCTTATTAATATCGTCAGCTCATGGAGCCATCCACTTCCCTAGTGCCACTGAGCTCAGACGCAACAAACTGTCCTCTGCGCTTAGTCACAAGCATACGAACGCTGCCACAACAACTCTGCTGCGCCCGCTATGAAAGGTTTAAGCGCCCTCCATAACCAGCAACACGTCGTCAGAAATCACCAGGAGTGCAAAAACCGAAGACAGCGTCATTGCTGTGTTTGGCTCACACCTCAGATTGATAGATTACTCATAGTTTAATTCCTGCTTTTTCTAATTGGGTTTTGTTAAAGAAAGAAAAAAAAAAAAAGGTGCAAATACGTCCAGTTCACAGTTCTTCACTGTCTCCCTCCCTTTTTGATGCCTTTTGCTAGGACTGGAGAAGTCACGATTCCTAAGACACAGGGAAGTTTAGACAATCACTTTTTAGTAGCCCAAGGAACACTATTTTTTTTTAAAGCCACACAAATGTTCTTGTAACGTACTAGAACGTACCCCTTTTCTAACCCATGGGATATCTCAGGTTGGAAGGGACCCATGAGGATCGTGGAGTCCAACTCCCTGCTCCTCACAGGACTACCTAGAACTAAACCATACGACTAAGAGCGTCATCCAGACGCTCCTTGAACTCCGACAGGCTTGGTGCCGTGACCGCTTCCCCGGGGAGCCTGAAATGTGTGACAGTTATAAAGGGCAGCACATTAGATAGCCAACAAGCAAACAGCAGATGCTGGGGCTCAGCTTTCCTTATATAGTGGAGTATGTGCCTTACACATTTTAAGCTACAGTGTACACCATTTTCTATTACAAATTTTAATTTGTTTCATTATTTTATCCGTACTCCTTGCGTGCGTGCAAACCCTAACCACTAATAGCAGCACCGTCTTTCATAAGCTGCATATGACTTTAAATGCCTCCAGGAGCACTGTGGCTCCATCAGTTACACAGGTGTCTTACACAGACCTCTGACAAGCCACAGACTTTCCAATCAGTTGCTTAGCCACTGATTTTCAAGCTGCTTCAGCTGCAACAAACCAGGCTTTTCAGACCTACAAAGAATTACTTCCACCTTCACAAAATAGGAAGCTACTATCCTCTCTCTTTTTAAATCAGAATCTTATAATTATATACAAAGACTCCCTGGAATATTAGTGATCTGCTCCAATAAATAGAATTAAGATACTTAAGCTAGAGAGATCTAGCACCCCAGCTGCAGCAAGTCTCAATTTGTACAAAAGATCTGTATCAGAGTGGCATAAAGAATCTGTGTTTTTAGAGGTTTTGGTTCACATCCTCACCTAAACATCCCCCTTTCTTAAACTGAGGCCCCGGTGAGGCAACAGCATCCCAGGAGACCCACCCTTAAACGCAGTCACAAGGTTAGACCTAAGAACCACACATTTAATACTCCCTCACCTTAAGGTCTTGGAGTAACTGACTGGAGCGATGCTGCAGTTAACAGCCTTTCATCTACTCATTTGAATTTGCTGTCCTATACGTATGAGGTCAGTTTCCAGAAAAAAACGTCCCAGCTTCCCACCACAACAGGCAGCACTGCGGGATGGCTAGGGGCAGCGAGGAGTAGGCATCAGGAAAACGAAAGCCTGCTCTACCTTCGTGCTGCTTTTTGGAAGCTAGCAATCCCTTACTGAAGAAATTTCGGAAGAAAAGGGAAGCAAAGGAGGCGGGGGCACCACGTAATTCGTAATCCATCATCTTCAACGCGCCCACGCCTGTTAGCGGGGCTCCCGCGCTAGCCCAGACAGCCAGCACAGGCCTGCGGCACCGGCGTGCGCTGCGCCCCGCCCGCCCCACGGCTTCCGAGGAGAAAGGAGACTCCCCAGCGCAGCCTTCGCCTTCCGCACACCGGGGCCTAACGACTGGACACACCGGGGGCCGGGCCGCAGCTCTCGGGAGAGGGGCGGGCACCCCGGGCTGCCCCGCTCCCCGGAGACAAGCCCTGCCGTCACTTCGGTATTCCCGCCTGCGCTGCCGAGCCCGTTCAACACCGCTCCCTTCGAAACCGGGCTCCCGACCCCGCAGCGCCCCCTCAGCACAGCCCGCCGTTCCCCCGCCGCCGCCGCCCGCCCCGCTGCCCCTTGCCGCTGCCCCTTGCCGCTGCCCCTTGCCGCTGCCCCTTCCCTTGCCGGTGCCCCTTCCCTTACCGGTGCCCCTTACCGGTGCCCCTTGCCGCCCGCGGGGACCCCGGCGCCCCTCACCGACCCCCGCTGACCGACAGCGCCGCGCGCGCCCAGCGCGGCTGCCCGGGCGGCGGCGCGGGCCAGTGACGTCATGGCGGCGGGCGGCTCCAGCGCCCCCTGGCGGCGGGAGGAGCGGGCGCGGGGAGGGGGCCGCTCCCCGCCGCTGCCCGGCCCGGCCCTGCCCGCCGCCCCCGCCGGCCCCCGGCCCGCACCCCCCGCGCCGCAGCCGCAGCTCCCTCCGTTGCCGCCTGGCCGGGTGCTCGGCGCAGGGAGCGGGGGACCCTGGTCCCCCGGCCCGGTGTCCCACCCCGTTACCGTAACGCGGGGGAGCTCCTGCGGGGAGCGGGAGCGCCGTGCCCGCCCCGCCGTGCAGGTGAGCGGGGACTCGGCCGCCACCCCACCGGGCCGGGCCGCCCCGCCTTTGTCTGCGTCCTTTGTCTGCCCCGGTCCCTGGCCGGGGCAGGGAGCGCTCCTGCCAGCCGCCCCGCGGGAGCGCGCACCGGCGCTCCCGCACCCCCCCGCTCCTTCGCACCGGGCACCCCCGCATCCCCCCGCTCCTTCGCACCGGGCACCCCCGCATCATGGCCCCCCGCACCCCCTACAGCACCCTCTGCACCCCCCGCGCCCAGCACAGCCTCGGCCCCTCCCCGCCCCACCTCCCCCCGTACCATGCACCCCAGTCCCCCGGGATTCCCGGCGTCCCCAGTTCCTCTCCACATTCCCCCACTGCCTTCCCCCTGTCTCCTCCTCCTCCTCCTCCTCCTCTCGGGTTTGAACACCCCTCTGCCCCCCCGGCAGACCTGCCTCCCCTCCCGCTGCACGCACAGCCGCTGCCCTGCCCTGCCTGCCGGGCTCAGCCCAGACCGAGGAGCTGCGCACAGGTAGGCAGCGCTGCCCGCACCGCGCTCGCCCTGCCCGGGGCCGGGGGTCCGCGCTCCACCGAGCCGATTTCCCTCTGCTTTCGCAGGGATGGGGAGGGGGGGCGGCACTTTCCCACTTTCCGTGAGCCCCGGAGGAGACAAAGGCCGGGGGTGCCGGGACCCCAGCACCGCCGCCTCCAGGCTGCCGCCGCCGGGACGGCCTCGGTGCGCGGTGCCTCGGGTCGCGGCGGCATCGCTCAGCGGCGGGAGCCGAGCACCGAGCCTGGACAGCGCCGGTGCGCGGTGCCTCCAGCCCGCCCTATTGTCAGCCGTGCCGGGCAGCGGGCTGCAGGCTCCGCCGCTCCCGCCGCGGTTCTGCCAGCCGGCTCGCCCCCAGCGCGCCGTGCCGCGCCGTGCCCCTCGCAGGGGTGTGCGGCGTGGGCTTTGGGGCTTGCGCCCCACCACCCTGCTGCGAGTCCCCGCTACTTCAGGGGCTACTGCAAGCTCTCTCCCGAGATGGCTCTCCCCTTCCCTGGAAGCAAAGTCGCCTCGGACAGAGGCATCGGCCCTCTCACAGGTAGCTGCCGAGCCCCCGCGCACCCCAGGGGTACGTCCCGGTTCTGAGCCAGAGCTGCTGCGGGAAGCGGCCGGGGGGCGAAGGACGCTTTTCCCACCGAGTCATTGTGTTTGCAGAGCCGTGCGCTGCCATCCACCGAGCCCCTCAGTACCCACGGGTTATTCTCTGCTCTTCCTCTATTGATAAAAGTGAGATCTCATTTCTGAATTAAATCAATTTGGCATCAGTTAATGGCTTATTACAGCCAGTAATTCATCATGCAGGATTTAAGTGACATTTATCCAATTCACACCTGAAGTCTTCCGTCAACCAGATGTTTTAATGGAAATGGTTTTGTATTCCCATCTCCTCTCCCTTGCAGAAGGAGGCATTAATCCTACACGTTTTGGTTCAAAGTGAGAACGACATGCACGGAAAGTGTTGAAAGCGCAGCCTAACTGTTCTGCCAGTCAGGACACATCCACCTCTTCCCCCAGTGAAGATCGGGCCAAATCTGCCCCCCTTCTTCCCTGTCAGGCTGGTGAGTGCTTTCCAGCTGGGTGAGCAATGACCTTTGCTATTGATTGTGTCTTATTTGTCACCAGGCATTGTGCATTAAACTGGAGAGTCTTCTCTGCTGTGCTGACAGCAAGCGACTATATCTTGGATGCTAATCTCAGACTCATTGCTATTTTAATCTCATTATTGGGTAGAGTAGACTCTGTTTGATAGCAGGTCGCCTGTGATGGCTGTGTCAGCCACTCTGTGAAGTCCCAGAACGAAGCAGAGCAGAGGGTACTGCATATTCATTCATGTGCCCCTCTTCCACTTCGATACAGTGACTTGCTGGGCTGCTCTGTCCCTGGAGGGTATTGGTGCTGCACCCTGCCTGCTCGTGTGCTGACACTGAGAGCAGTGAAGCTCTCTGTGCGGGTCAGGGTAGGCACAGGAGAAAGGGTGGCATGGCTGCAGCTGAAGGTGAGAGGCACGTAGGGACTTGAAGGATTTGCAAGGTGTCCAGTGGTCTTCAGAGCCAGGGTGCTGGAGCTTAGCAGTGACAGTGACAAGTACAAAACTGCCAGCTTACTTCCAAGTCTGGGCTGCAGGAGGGGGTGTTTCCTGGGTCGCGCTGTGTGATCAAGCCACTTCTGTCCTCAGTGGTTAGGAGGGCAGAGCGCAGACTGTCAGCCAGAGCTGACGGGTGAAGGGAAGGGATTGCCTGGGCCAGTGGGTCAGCAAAAACAGAGTCCCAGTTCCAGTCCTTCAACTCATGTTGAGCGAGTGACATTTTGAGTGGTCACTGGATATGAACTGCCCCAGGAAGATACTTTGTGGAGGCACAGCTACTAGTCAACCCCCTACAAGCCTGAATCTCTATGTCCTGTCTCTTGTGCCGCTAGTGTAATTAGTGTATTAGTGAATTTGTCCCTTCCTACAGTGGAGTGCTGTTTGGTGATGGCAGAAAGTGAAAGAAAACAACACAAGCAAAAGGAAAGCAGATCTTTCAAAGGGTGGTGGCGGGATTCAATTAGCCTAGCCTAAATACCTGCAGAGGGGAAATCTGTCACACCAAACACAGTCATGAGGGACAAGGAAACTTTGGAGTCAGATAAATATGAAAGGCAAGGTAGGAAGGAAAGGTGATGATGGATACAGGAAACCTAAGAAAGGAGGAGGGCAGCTCCAAAGAGGGTCTCAAAAGGACTGGAGATCTGTAAGCAGGGGACTCTGCTGCTCTGTCATCCCAAGGATGTCTGGGCCAGCAGCAAAAAAAAATATTCTTTACAAAGTGAGTGTGCAAGAAATGTTGGAGAGAAGTAAAGTGTTATTACTTTTGCCCTGGGAGAGGAAAAAAGCAGGGTGTATATAAGATTACCTGTCTGCTTTTGGGGACCCTAGAAAGCTGGGAGAGATCCCTTTGAAATGGGAAGGTCTCTTGGCAGATTGTATATGAAGCTTTCCAGCATTTGCCTCCAGAAACAGAAAAACAGATGGAAAGAGACCCAGCAGGGAAGTGAAATCTCATTTATCTGCACAATGCCATTCTCCTGGCTCCAGCCAGCTCTCTGCATGTCAGCTACCGTAGAGCCTACCCCGTCCGTTCTGCTCCAGGCCTTCCCAAGCCCATCCATCACCCTATGGCTTCTTATTTACAGGAAGCCTGGCACACGAAGCTGGATTTATTGTCTATCATCCCTGCCACACATGCACATACGCACAACACCCATGTAGATGCACATACACTTCGCCTATTGCTGCAGCTTGGGATTGTCTGGAGTCCAGGAAATCTTTACGCACTGCTGCCAAAGTCTGAGCTTACCTGAGCCAAAAAGAAATCTGGCCCAGAGTGCATGCTTGGGTCTAGCTTAGTTCAGCCCTTGAGCATACAAACTGCATCATTGTGGTCTGGGGTGATAAAGGATCGGATCTTGATTTCTATGAATTTTCTTGAATCTCTATTTCTCGGTTCAAGAGTTTTGTTCCACTTGGCTGTGACATGAAGAACATATGTGAAAAGTTAAAGCTAGGACTGTCACGTATCATGTTTTAAGAAGTCAGATAACCAAATTAACATAGATGATCTCATGTTCCTGCTTTGTCAAATACAAAACAAACACAGCAGGGGCAGGTTCAGAGCCTATTTCCCCACCAAGGTGACATAACTGTATTTATAGGGGGAAAACATGCCTGAGTTTCTGTACACCTACTCAGTTCATGGCTGCCTTGCAGGATTACAAGCAGAGAGCAGAGTAATAGCAATTGTATCAGTGAGTCCAGAGAAAGAGACCGCCCACAGTGAAAGTTAGTTACTCAAGACGCAAACCCCCCCTAACTTCCCTTACAGGGTTGTGACCATCCACTACTAACCCAAGATGGATCAGAAAGAGTGGCTGAGAGACAGCACTGCAACTCATTCATCAGCCCTGAGCCTGCACCCTGGGTAGCTCTAAAGCCTTATCTTTGCTTTACACATTTTCTTGTTAGTAGGCAGATTTGCTACTCAAGAGGCAGGTGGCTCGTAATCCTGAGGGTATATAAAGGAAGTGCAAGGCATTGGGTGGAGTAAGGAGGATGTAGGTCTGGTGTTGTGAAGAACATCAGCTTAACTTGGCCAGTCCTTTGGCTATTTCCTTTATTAATATATGAACCCTAAGAAGAGGATGGATTCTGGACTTGTAACGTGTATTTGTTTTAGAGCAATTTAGGAAAAGCATCTCCTTACAAGACCAAACTTCTTTCTGCCTGGCATAATATGTCTCAGGGCAGAATTTCACCCTTTGCAGAAAAGGTCCATCAGCAGTGTGACAACATTGCCGTCACCTACATCAACCAGCCGGAGCCCAGGGCTAGCACGGACTTCTTTTGTGGACTGTGGTCCTGACAGAGGAGAGAGTGGAGTTTACTTTGGTGCTCAGACACTGAGGAACCTGAGCACTGAGGAGAACTAGGGATGCCGTTACTTTTTCTAGGTGCCTTTTGGAAGTGTGAATTTTACAGCTTCTGCAGGGTAAGAAAAATGGAGAAGGTAGGAAGAGGTTTCTGAAGTTAAAGATAGATCAGGGCATGGAAATAAGTGGTTAAGAGAAGGCTGGGACTTCTGTGCTTCTAGCACAGCAGTGTTGCATTAAGCCAAGGTACCAAAACTTGTCTATGCACTGTTCTGGCTTGGCAAACAGCTCAGACCTCCCCTGATAACAGTGCAGTACGGGTATTTATCTGCATTATTAATGCAAGATTCCCAGTGACACGGTAACACAGCATGTTAGCCTGCCCTCTCAGCCAGTGCAGAGATGAGGCAACCCATGTGCTCTAGCTGCACTTTCATCCTGTGTCATGCCAACAAGACAGCTGGGCAGCTTAAATAAATGCCCCCTACACTTTGAAGCAGACCTTCTGTTTAACTGCCCTGCAGCATTTAGCTGCTTTCTAGCTCCTGCTGAAAACCAGAATCCTCAGCTAATGTGTCTGTCAGGTTCACCATCAAAGGGCCCATGTCTGTGTGAGTGAGATTGGAGACACCTGCCTCGCATTCTCTGCACTTGTTCTCTCCTCTTGGCATTTTGCCTACAGATGAAAATGTAAGATGCTGTTTCCAGCTCTTTGAGTTGTTCTGAGTGATGCCTTGATCCAGCTGGTTTGCTCTGGTTCTTAAAGAGAAAATCCTAGGAAAAAACAAAGACTGTGGATGCAGAGCTTGGGTTTTGCTTGGTTGCTATTTGTTCCATTGGTTTTGAAGCAGGACTTCAAGTGCTTTGTTAATAGATTTAGCTGTTGGTCTGGTTTTCCTTTGTCCCAGATAGCTGCCAATAAAATACTATTTCACAGTGTTATGCCTTCAGCAAATGAACTACCCAGCACCTCCTAAATCAGTCCTCAAGTAACAGTTTGTTGCCCTTTGTGGCCAGTAGAAAGACCTGCTTTTCAGACACTGCATTAAAGAGAAAGCCCCTGTGCTGCCTACCTCTTTCCAGGGGAGGTCTGAACTGAAAATTTGCTCCCAGGCTCTGAGCAATAACAGAGGTGAATCTTGGAAAGGCAGGATCAGCTGGTGAACAAGTGAGCAGGCTTTTCAGTTAAGAGGATGAAGACATCTCCCTCTAAACTCCCCAGATGCTCCATGAGGCTGGGGCTGCTATGATGGCAGAGGTTTCACTGACTCAAAACATTTCACATCTGTCTCATAGGTTGAAAGAAAAGAGGACAGCAAGAACAAAGGCCATTCTTAGGGCATCTCCTGTCAGCTCCACAAAAAGGCACTGAGATTGGCCTCAAAGGATGTTCTGCTGCCCTTCACAGGTGACAATGGCTGGTCAAGCAGCAAAGCACCTGGAGGAGGGAGTACAAGCCATTGTAATTATGCAGCAAAGTCGTTCACCTAGTGAACACTCAGATGGAAATCGGGTGCAACTGGGAGCTGGGGTGGAAGGATGGGGAAGCGGTTGAGTGAGGAGCTATGGCTGTAACTTTGTGACAGTATTTCCCAAATGTAAGCATAGGCCTGGTTTTCTGACAGTCAGTGTCACAGGGAACGCTGGCTGTAAGTACGCCTTCATGCTGCCCAGCTTGAGAAGGACAGTCTGAGAAAGCTACCCCAAAGTGAAAGGCTGCACTGGAAATGCTGAAAACCCCTTTCCCTCTTTTGTGGGAAAGGACAGGGGAGAATGACCTAATTGGAGAAGTGTCTGACTTGTGCAATGTCTCAAAGCCATGTCTCATAATATGGACACAGGGATGAAGGAAGACCCTCAAAAATATTACAGTGAAGCAGAATGAATGAGAATACTCTGCAGCCACTGTGCTGAGGCACTCGGTCTCAGTGTTCTTTGGACTTAAATTACCCTCCCAGTGAAAGCCTCACCTGGTGGGGTGAGGTGAAGTGACCTGTGCAGGGTCAAGGAGGGAAAGTGGGACAAGCTAGAGGAGACTCACTCTGCCTCCCTGCTGGTCTTTAGACCATCATCCCCTGCTCTGCTGACAGCAAAAGATTTGTTTCTCTGCTACGTTGTGAGGTATCAGCACAAAATTTTTTCTTCCCTTGACCAGTTTCAGCCACCCTGAAGCAGTATGTGTCTCTGTCTTGAGGTGCTTAGGGCTGTTGCTGGTCCTGCGAGCCACCATCTGCCTCCAGTTCTGTTCATCTTGACATCTTCATTGCAAGGAAACCAGCTGTGAGGAGGGGCCAGTGCCAGCCAGGCCCAGGATGCCAACCTGGCAGCAAACAGCCCTAGCCAGACAGCTGGTGCTGTGCAGGCGGCTCAGGAGCTGTGGCCTGCAGGAGCCAGGCTCCCCAGCCCCTCAGATGGTAGGCTGTGAATGGCAGGGTAGGGGGGCTAGTCAGGAATCAAAGGGAAATGTCCTACTGATTGATGGCCCTCATTTGCACATGAAACTGAGACCTCTCAGCCCTGCAGGCCCTGCACGTGTGTCTCAGCTGCTGTAACCAGGGCTGGGAGAGGAGGAGGGAAGAAAATAACTTCCAGCTCTGGACACCATAACTGCTTTCATCTACGTGTCCTAGGTCTGAATACTGCTTGCCTTTACAGTTCCTAGAAGTTGGTTGCTTATTTTTTTCTCCCCCCCCCCCCCCCCCCCGCCTTTTTTTTTTAATTGCAGGTGAGGCAGAGCACCCAGCATTATGGCAACTTCTTCCACCTTCTCTCCTTTCCTTTTCCTGTGCGTGCTGGTTCTTTCTGACATCAGTCTTGCAGTCTCCCCGGACCCTGGCACAAAGCTAAAAAATGTCCCAGAGAACAACAACCATCTTCAAAACCAAGAGATGTGGCTGCAGCAGCCCAGAAGTGGGCACCACCACAAGCATGGCTTGGCCAAGAAGGACAGGGTCCATGCCATGCCCTCTGGAGGGCAGCCGGCTGGGGAAGAGGCCCTCAGAATGGGTAGCGGAGCTCCAGCTGTGGAAGAGCTGGCAGCAGAGGGACAGCCAGCAGCCCTGAAACAGAATAAAGATGTGTTCCTGGGTTTTGAGTTCCCATATCCTGAGAGGGAGAACCAGTCCCCTGGGTCTGAGAGAGGAAAGAAGCATAACCGAGAGCATCGGCGACACAGCCGCAGGGACAGGCTGAAACACCACAGAGGTATTTGAGCTCCAAGGGAAGCTGAGGCTGTTGGGTCAGTGGAAATGAGTGTCACTTGTGTGAGGGCAAGAAGATGCAGCTGTGGTTGAGCCACATGGGTATGTGGAGGGTGTGGGATGTGTGCTTGCTCTAGGGAGAAATCTGCCAAACAAAAGAGGCACAAGAAAAAAGGGGAACTCCAGAACCAGAGGCTTTTACTGCTGGCTGCAATTTTGTGAAAATGACCTGGTTTGCCTTACAGGGGGAGCTCTAAAAGTTCCTAGGACTCGAGGGGTTGTTTTGGGGTGGCCTGCTTTGTTTTTTTGCTTTTTTAGCAAATGGTTTGATTTATGAACTAACACGGCCAAGCCATGCTCAATCCCTCCACTGACTTCGAAAGATGACCAGAACTAGAAATAATACAAAGCCCCTACTTAGCTTGAAGGTCAGTTTCTTCTCATCAGAGCTTGTATTCTTCTATATTGATGCCAAACTACAAAAAAATATAAGTTTTGCCTATGTGAAATTGCACTAATTACTATAAAATGCTGCTTTTTTTTGACTGGGACTGCTTTCCTGTGCAGGTCAAGTTGTGGGTGTGTGTCTCTGTGGTATGGGGTGCTCAGTGTGGTAAATCTTTAGTTCTATTAAAGCCAGGCAATTTGTGTCAATCTATGCTATTTGACAAGCTGGGTGTCAGTATCCCTGAGTATCACGCCTCCCTGCATCAGTAAGAAGAGCTCTGTTGTTTTCTCAGGGGACTGACTAAAGAACTTATGTTAAGCAATATAGAAGGGTATGCAACAAAGCTGGTTTGAAGCAATATTTGCAGACTACAAAACAGGCTTTGTTTCTTTGGTTTACCTTAAGGTCTATATTTAAATTAATACTTAGGAAAAGCAGGGATCAGTCTGTGAAGATATTCTTATTTCCAGTTAGGTAGGTCCTGACTTGAGCTAAATTGACATAACCCACTATTAAAATCAAATAAGAATGCATCCACAGGTATTTGAAGCAGCTTAATCCATTGGTTTAAAAATGGTTAAACAGGTACATTTTGTACTCTTGAGACCAGAAGAAGAAATCCTTTGCTTCTTAAGCAAGAGAGAGACATACCTTCAAGAAGGTGTGATTATGTGTGACTTAAGTGTGTAAAAACCAAGATGCGTATACTCTGGACTTGATCTATCACTTTAATAGCACGTGACACTGTTTTACACTGGTCTAAACAGCAGCTCAGGGTGGTAGAACACTGGCCAGTGGCTGGATGAAATCTGAATTCCTTTGACTCAAGTCTGTGGCACACAGAGAGAAAAGGGATGAGAAAGCTAATGCTACTGTACCTGTTGCCCTCTGCAGGGAAGACTCCTGATGCTGGGCCAAGCTCCCTGTACAAGAAACCTGAAAGCTTTGAAGAACAGTTTCAAAACCTCCAGGCAGAGGAAGCTACAAGTCTGACTCCCACCATGCTTCTCTTCACTGCACTGGAACTAGCTGTTTCCACAGAAGAGCCTCCTGTTCTTCCAGCCACATCACCACGGTCACAGGTAAAGAGAGAGCTGGTAACTGCACTGCACTTCTGATGCAGGCAGAAATCTCCTGCAGCTAAGGTCCGGTTTCCTTTTTTTTCAGTTAGAGGTAAGTGCTTGCTTAACACCAAAGCCCTCCCTCAAAAGCAGTTCTCTGTCTTGGAGACATCTAAACACCTCTTCTTCATAACCAGTTCCTTCAGTTGCTACTCTTCCCTGCCCTACCTCTCCCTTAGCCATCTTCATTCAGCTTCAAGGACCAGAGAGGCAGTAGGAGCACTTGGCTGCAGAGGCATCATTTCCTAATGCTCCTTGCTCACCTTTTGTCTACACATAGAAGCAGCGGAAACTTCTCTCTTGGCTTCAGCTGCAACAAGGGAAAGCTCTTCCCTTCTGAAAATGAGAAGCCAAGAATCCCTAGTGGACAAGAAGGAGTGGAGGGCTGGGGGGAATCATAAAGCCTTTTTAAGGTCTAAAAAGACCAGGAAAATTTGCAAAGACTTCAGTGTCACTACAGAAGTGTAATCCGTTGTCTCTTTGATTTCTTGTGGTTTGCAGGCCCGCCTCAGGCAAGATGGGGATGTGATGCCCACCCTAGATATGGCACTCTTTGACTGGACAGATTATGAGGATCTCAAACCAGAAATGTGGCCATCTGCTAAAAAGAAAGGTGCTAAACCTCCCTGTCCTCTTTCCCAAAAGTCATTCTGTAAGGCTTGTCCCATGATCACAGATGTGCTGAAAGATGTGAGATCATAGTGGTGGGGAAAGAGAGAAAAAGCATAATGCTGATTGTGTTTTGTGCTCAGTTTCAGAATATTCCTCATTTTGGATGCATAGTTTGAGGGCAGAGGAAAAATGACAGGTGGAGGGTTGAGAAACAGGGAGGAGATTAGACTATGAAGGTTTAGAGTTCAAACTCTTGAAGTTTGAGGCTGTTTTTACCCTGGAACAACGTAGTCTCCAAAATAAAAACACTAGCATTAAATTTTCTATCGGCATCTGTTTTTTCTCCACAGAGAAACGCCGCAGTAAGAGCCCCAACAGCGGAAATGAAACTGTGACGGCTGAAGGAGAGCCATGTGATCATCACCTTGACTGCCTCCCAGGTCAGGATCAGCTTGGTAGAGTCATTTCTCCAAACATCATTGTTTGAAATCCAGCCCAGGTTCTAATACAAGTATCCTGATTTTTAATACTGATAGAAAGTGGTATGCAGAGGCTCTCCAGGTGTGTTGTGGGAACAGATGATGTCTGTACCATGGAGCTGTCATGAGTGTCAGTAGCCCTGCAAGGGAAGGGGATAAATGAGCTGTGCTGACCCTTGTTCCTGTGTTGCAGGCTCTTGCTGCGACTTGCGTGAGCACCTCTGCAAACCACACAATCGAGGCCTTAACAACAAATGCTATGATGACTGTATGTGCACTGAAGGTGAGTTCAGCTCTTTGCTCTCCCCCTTCCAGATGGCTTTGTAGTTGGCTGTGTTGACTTGGAATAGTGGTTTGCATGTGAAAATAGCCAAGCTCTGCTGCTCTTAGCCTTTCCCTGACACTGACTCACAGTGTGACCATTGAGTCATCTAGGACATTTTGTTTTCCCTCTTGAAAACAAAAATCCTGATATCTACAAACCTAACAGAAGAAGCCAAAATATATTAACACTTCAATGGTGCTTTCAAGTATCACAGGTTACAGAAACAGACTACTATCCTTGTTTTACATGACCTTATGCCTAATATGGCTTTCCTGAGTTAATTTCTACTGAACCTGTTGGAATTTAGTAGGTGTGGGCAGGACACAGACTTTTGTTTCTTAAAACTATTTCTGAAGAATCCACAGCAGCCCTTAATAGACAGTTGTGTGGTGAAGATGTTGAAAGGCACTCTCCTAGTCCGAACATGTTCAGGATCAGCTCCAGGCACTGGGTCTTGTCTGCCAGAACAAAACTCTGGTTGCCAAATTTTGTGACCTGTGTTAGGTACCTAGTGACTTTGACCAGGTCATTCACCTGCTTTTTACCCAGTTAAACAGACTGCTTTCCTGGAGTTGCAATGTTAAATGATAGTCTTCACCTTGGGTGTGTTGTGTAACACTTGAAGGTCCTCATCAGAGACGATGTTCTGATAGATTAGCCTAGAAAAGTGTTTCTGCAAGCCTAACGAGGGCTGCCCCTGGCCCTGCTTTATACTTAAGCTAGTTATAAGTTGATGCCAAATGTGCATCCTCTGTAGCATTAAAAAGATCCCCAGAGATGTAGGGTCCAGATAAGATAGGCGAGATGCTTAGATAAGAGCAGAGCTCTGATCTTGTGTGCTCTCCTTCTGGGAGGCCAGACTGCCCTGGGGGGATTGGTAATGAGGGGCAGAAACCCAACTTCAAGGTAGCTGGTCTTAACATAGCCCAGGGACATGCACTCCAAAAGGCTGCTCAGTGACCTGTGACATCTGCTAGGTCTCCGGTGTACAAGCACTCAAGGACAGTTTATGGGCTGTCTCATTATAAAAGCTATAAATCCTCAGCCTCCCCCACTCTGGGGGTGCTGGCACTGTTGCTATCTGCTGCCTGCTCTGGAAGTAAAAAGAGTTGCAGTTTCTAGGATGATCTAACCAGCTCCTGCCAACCCCAATGACCAGGTCCTGGGCTACTGAAAATCAGGGCTTTCATGATAATTATTTACACATAGGCTGTACCCCGTCTGGCCCAACTAGCTGCACATTCTGATGTAACAAAATCAGACAATAGACACCAAAAGACAAATATATCAGTGCGAAAAACCAATGAGTTACCCTGACCAGAGGCTCCCATTGCCTTCCACTGCCATGGAAGAATATGTACCGGTGTTTTTTACAAAATGCCTTTTTTTCCCCGCTTAGTATTCATCAATGTTATATCAGATAGCTTCCTTCAGACTCTGCGCTTCAAACATCCACAACGGAGAAACTGAAGGAGATCAGCAGTGAGCTTTGGATCAGACCTCCCAGTAATAATGTTTCAAAGTCTCTTCCCTCCTCTCCTGAAGCTTCAGGGAAATAAATAGCAAGGGGAGCTCCCTAGCCATTGCTGCTGCACATTAAGTCTACAGTAATTTCCCAATGGAGAGATCACTTAGACAGTAATGGGAAGTAATAGGGGGAAACCAAGCAGGGCTTTCATAAAATCACTGGAAACAATCAGGATAATTCATTGGTATTTCAGGAAGCCAGTGAAACCTTCTGCCTGAGCCAATGAATCCTGAACCAGAACAGTGAGCCAAACAGAACAGCAGGGTCCAGAAACCAATATGCCCTGCCCACGTGAAGCATTTCTTTGCCACCTCATTTGACACAGCCCAGGCTTCCCAGCCCTGGGACTGTCCCCACTGCAGCAGTCTCTGTCACGAACTGAGACCGAGAGCTAATTGTTTGATGTTACTGCTGTAGTGAGCCCCGGTCCATCCTGCTCACATATGCGTATCTTTTCCATAGGGCTACGCTGTTATGCCAAATTCCACCGGAACCGAAGAGTGACCCGGAGGAAAGGGCGCTGCGTGGAGCCCGAATCGGCCAACGGAGAGCAGGGATCATTCATTAATGTTTAGGAGGGTGGGACTCCTGCCTTGGATGGTCAGGAGCTGGGCTCAAACTGTTTATACCTAGCAATGGGAATTAGAGGAAAAAGTCAAGCAAATGACTGAAGCTGCAGGCTCTGAACATGCCAGGTTCCAACAAGACTGAAGCTCATGTCAATTATAAATAGAGTGGCCTCAGCGTTTTCTATACCAGGACTGCATTCCCCTCCCTTCCCTCAGCACATTCCTGCTGGGTCCCCTTTCGTGGTTAGTAAGGGATGATCATGACTACTGTTCTGATGGTCCTGGCAGGAAAAGGCTCTGCAGTTTCATCTCTTCCTCTCAACAGAGCCAAGATATAAAAGGTCCTTCAAGTCAAAGGGGATATGAGCATAAACTTTACCCCTTAACTATTCCTTGAGAAGAAAGGTAGATCCTCCTTAAGGATCAGAGGTTCCTAGAGGATAGGAAGCTTGTTAGCTTCCAGGCAGAATCAAAGATGGGAAACGGATCAGCAGGAAGCTGGCTGCCTAGGTGAGAGGAGACCCTCCGACAGAGCTCTTGCTCTGTCCCTCGTTTACTGCTACAGACAGATATTCCCTAGCTGTTATACACTGCCACTTCCTACCTGTCTTCTTTGGGACCATCCAGTTCCACTCCTTCCTTCCTTTCTTGCTTACAGAGAACCACCTGGTTTCTGCAAGGATGTGGCAAGACATCTCAGCCTGCAGCTCTCACTCATTTAGTTATCCTGCCAAGTCTGTTATTTTTAATGATTATTTTTAGGAGCTTTCTGGGGAAGTGATAGTTTTCCTAGTGAGCCAAAAATAAAGTTTTTGGTAACAGGAGATAGGGACAGACTGTTCCGTTGTAGTAAATCCTGTGACATGTTGCATGTGTGTTTCCATGATATGTAAATAAAGATACGATAGATATCCTTTGTGCAACTCTTCTGCTTCTTTGACTGCACCTAAGGATGTGGCAGGAGCCAGAAAGGCCTATAAGGGAGCTGGCCAGCAGGTAGCACTGATGACTTCAGGTAATCACACAGAGCAGCTGTGCTGCTTGGTAGAAAAATTTCTCTACCCAAACTGGGGATCCAAGCTTCCCTGTATCCTCACTCAAATTGCAGCTAACAGTCAGTTCCGGCCTGGTGTAGCCAGCCAGATGTTAAAAGCTTCTTTATATTACTACTTAGTTACTGACTTCAGTGATACATCAGAGCAACACAGGCTACCTGTGTTAAACAGGAGTAGTATTAGTTGGTGAAGATGTTCTTTTCTGCTGCTAACACCCCAGTACCCTGGCTTCTGGCGGGAGACAGCTCTGAAGCCTTTTAAATGTTAAATTCAAGAACTTGGAGATGTACAGCACTTTTTGTAGGAATAGAAATATTAATCCTGGTGCTGTGGTCAGAATCCTCTTTATGCTGCTTCGCTAAACCCCCCTGTGTTCCATTTAGGTAGGCAAATCTCCATTTTGCACTCCTGTTTCTGTTGTAGTGTCACTCTGCATTGTGTATTCACTCAGATGCTGCTAGCATAATAGTCTGTGCCTCTAATATGATGAGTGCCCAGTCATGACCACAGAGGTATGCTATAAATACAATTCTGACTGACATACACCTGCGCTGCTAGGAGGTATGCTAGAGGAGGAATTTGTACAGGAGCATTTAGGCAAAACCTACCACTTGGTTGGATGTAGCTATTTAGATTTCTGCTTACAGCACTACAGTCTTAGCCCAAAAGGCAGGAGTAAAGAAAGGTGGTTTGGCTCCAGCTCTATGCCACTGCAGCAAGGATGCAATTTGTTAACCCAGAGAGAAATGCAGCCCCTCCCTCAGCCTAGATGCAGAATAGTGGGTGGTGCTGCCAGGGCTATTGTCAGTGGAAGCATAAAGGGAAAAAGGCCTTAATTGATCACAGTCAATTGCAGAGCTCTCAAACCCTGGTCTGTGTGACACCGATGAGAACCACATGCACAGCCATTATCAAAGCCAGGTTTTGATACCACACTGCTTTCCAATATAGGAGCCGAGATCTGTGTTGGAACAGTGCAATTGAAAGCAAGCAGGAGATTTTGCAGGGGTCTTTATCCTTGGTGATGCAGGTGTTAATTGCCCCATACACTACATACAGACTCCTTGTAGTGTCCTGGGCAGTGTTTTGGGCAAGACCATTTCACAAATCATGTGAAATACAAGCAGGTTTAAACAGCAAGTCTGAATTTGAAGCCAGAGCTTTTAGACTCCAAAAGGAGACTTGCTACTTCAGCTCTTGCTTTTTCAGCTTTTGGTCTGCTATTAACTCTGAATATAAAGAACAGATTATTCTTAATTGGTGGGATTAGTTAAATGTCTAAGGTCAGTGAAAACTGATTAATTATTATAAATCAAGTCACAGGATTATTAGATTGATTGCTCACATTGGAGTTTCAGAAAGAGAGCCCATGACCAAGACTCATTCTTTCTGAATCAAACTGTGATGTTGCAGAGGTGAAGCAGAAAGGGTGAGTGGCGGCACAAGCACGTGCTGCACAGCCACAGCAGTGTGAAATGCATCAGACAACCTGATTTATGTATCAGCCAGATCAACTACTGACTTCACAATTGCAGCGCAAAGGAAAGCTGTTGAGTAAATAACATGCCAAGGTGTGGAATGCAAGACCAGCCTGTGATATAAAACCTTGGGGGGGAACATTTGTACAAGTCGTCCAACCCACTTCTCAGCGTAGCAAGGCTTTTTAGTGCCGCTCTGTCCTGTCTCAAGGGCATGACAGCAGCTGCAGAGCGACAGTATCACTGGGTTACATTTAGCAAATTTCCCCTTCCTTCCCAGTATCTCCCAGTCACAGCGCAGTCAGTGACAGTTCTGCCTTTGGTGGCATTAGGTCTGAACGAGAGAGAGGGAGACAAATGTCCAGCAAGTCTTGATTTATATGTTCTTCTCAACTGATTGTTTGAGAAACTCAAATTAAGAATTCACACAAGGGCAGCTTCTCTACTGCCCCCAGAGAGTTTAAGCCAGAGCGCTTGCAAGATTTTCCGTTGTCTTGAAAGGACTTTGGATCAGGCCCAAACCAGCCATAGCAGGGCTCTGTGGAATAATTTTTAAAGTTAATTGCAAGGCATGCATGCAAGAAAGGTGAGTGACAGAGTCCCACCCAAACTCCTGCTCTACAGCTACTGCTGTGAGCAACCTCACAATGAGTCCAAGGGGTATGCATCATTTTAAACCACTTCTCTGAGGGTGAGAATCATTAGACATGGAAAAGAGAGGACAGCGTGCTGATTTGACATAATCATCTCAGCAGCTGCCTGCTCTGCAAATGCTGTTGAATCTCGGGGATGTTGCTGGCAGTTGCCAAAATGATGACTGCAAGGGAGACAAGGAGTGGAAGCACAAATTAAAACACTTGGGAATCATTCTGTCTCAGGTCTGTAATAGTCTGCATTCATTTTAGCTTGGGGGTGTTTTATTGAAACCCTCTCTCCTCCCTCCCCCTCCCCCTCCAGTAATTACCCTGTTGTCAATCCACAGTGTGTGAAAGTGCTTCAATTTCAAACCCATGCTATACTAAATTGTTCAAGTCCGTGCCAGTCACTCTCTGCTACATAAAGCATTGCTTTCATATTTTATCAGAGAAAATGAGGGCTGTTGTTTTCTTGGAATGTTCTCAGTGATCATATGTATGCCATAAACCCATTTTTGGTATGTCACTTCATTTTCTAGAGTGCCAGTGAATCTTGAAGTGTAGTCCCTCAATTATATCTCAAAGCTCTAGTTAGATTATAAAAAACAGAGGAGCAGCTTTTCCTTGCTGAGCTTGGAAAGGACTTTCAAGTGCACTTGCCAAGATACCGCACTAGTGTAACCCTCTCCACTCCCCAAATCATCTTGCCATAGGCTGTTTTGCAGTGAAGTTGCAGGAGGAGGCTCCCCACCAGCATTACAAAATGCCTTCAGTTTCCCCTTCAATCCAAATAATGTTTCTGCTTGCTGATTTCCCATTGGGATTTAAAAGGGAGTTTGTAGAGCCAGGACAACTTCTATATGCCCTTCCTCACTGCTTATTCGGAACAGCTCTGTTGATAACACATGCATTTGTGCCGAGCTGATGCCTTCATTGCTCTCAGCTCCCCAGCCAGGGGCACAACTCGAAGACACCGGTGTCAGCTGCAGCCTTTAGTTACCTTCAGACTAGACCCCAAGTGAGGGATGAGAATGGCAGAACTATGAGGGGTGAGCTTGTCTCCATCCCCTTGCACCAGATAAGGACAGCAGGAGCAATTGTATTAGCTCCTCTGCTTCCCCACGGAATTTCTATCACCTTACCCATCAAGGGTACAGTGTTCTGAAAACGCAAAGGAAAGCATTTCTGCCTTAGTAGCCTCACTTTTATGCTGTTGGGAAGGGAGCCAGCTGTGTATTAGGTTTTCAGTCAATGTGCACAAAACATACCACCAATATATTTGACATAAAGTAGCTAATTGCTGGATATCAGTTGGAGTGAGCTGAACTCACCTGAACCAGTCTTCTCGTCAGGAAAATCTCCGTATCCTGTTTCTAGTCTCCTGGGTCGTCTGCTTCTCCCTGCAGGTCTTCTTTAACTTGCTGCTTATCTTTCTCACCATGTTTATGTTGCTTTGAGTTATCAAGCCTAGGGAAGGGAACAGAGACAGCAGGTTACACAGAGAGGCAATTTACAAGGTACAAGCAAAGCAAAGCAGAGATAAAAAACAACCAACCCCCCCAGATCAGACAGGTGTGAGAGACGTGCAAATGCATAATGTCTATCATAGCTCTCATTGTTTTCATATCCATGAGATCATTAAGACGTTTCTAAGTCCCTTGAGTCCATGACATGCAAGCCCAGGATATAATAAGCAGGGCTGAATTAATTGCACGATACATTGATGAACAAAACGAAGTAAAGCGCTTTTATTGTACAAGGGGAAACGAATGCTTTGCATTAAACAGCAGTCACATCAGTTCAAATTATGGCTCATGCTGCATAAATGATAATGAGACTCTGCCTCACTCAGACTGAGTGAGAATGCTGAAAGGAGCAAAGTCGCCCACATACTGCTGCATCTAAACAGTGCTTATACTTAAACTGGGACAGTGGAATTTGTCTTTGTAGCAAACAGTTCTCCTTTGATAGATACCTATCCTGGTGGAAGGGCATCCTTATTGCACTTTGCACCCAAACACTGAGCCAGCAATATGGCTATTCAAAGTCTCTCTTTATCTTCCCCCCCACCCCAGATGTCACATCTTCTTTTCGTCATTTAGGGTAAAATCCAGTCCTTGACATTACTGGGACCACTAGCATTGGTCCCATTTGATGCCACTACTTCTGTGAATAGAGGCAGGGCTTCCCTGCAAGACAGAAATAGAACTGAAGTCACAGCTGATGTGGCATGTGGCAACAGATGAGTTATATTTCAATCTTTCATCTGGTAAAGTGGCACACTGAGAGATTCCTGGGGGGGACTTTCACGGCCTTTTTTTTTACTGCTGTTCTGAGCTATGCAGCCAGTCAGTTTTGTTCTGCTGCTTCCTCTGGTTAGCATTTTCTAGGTTGTTTCATTTTGGCATTTAATAATTTGCCTTGGGAGATCTTCAAGTGTGCTGCATATTAGCAGTCAATAGCACTCAGGGTGCAGTGAAGGACAGGCTAGATAGGGCTACATCTGTGGCTTGTTTGAGAATGTCTGAGTGCAGGTTCAGCGCTGCACAATTCTCATGCATAACCTTGCATTGCACTGCTTGAACTGGAAATGGGATTGAAGGATGACTCATACATTTCCACATTCAGCTTCTGCAATGAACTTCTGACTCCTTGCTCGTTCCTTAGAGGCCCCATCTTTTCCCTAAGAATAAATGATGACAAGAAAGCAACTGACCCAGTAAAACATTGTAGTCTTATGCTACAGACAGGTAAAGCATACATCGGGCAAGGAAGGGAAGGTTTGAGAGGGGTCATCCTGACTTCTTGGTTCTGTTAGTTCATTTGCTATACTTGGGGAGGAGACTGCTGTTATGAACTGGACAGGAAATGGTAAGTTATAGCTGTACCATGTGAGGCTGGGTTGATGACTTATCAACTTCCCTAGCTCTAAAATGGGAGAAGCTTTCTTTCAGAATGAGAGATGAAGAACTCGTGATTTGTACCAGGCTTTTAGGCAGAGAGTTCAGTCACCTAGTTCTAGGGAAAAATCTAGGGCCAAAGGAAACAACTAAGTATCTGCCAGTCATTCTAGCTACATGGCCAGAGACTCCAGTGCTCAACCACAAAGACTGACCTGAACTTGACTTGTGACACAGCTTGTGATACAGCTGAGCACAGCTAGCGCCTTGCAATTGCTTTTTTATTGGTGTTTATCAAGAGCCTCTTTGTCACTGCTCACCTTTTTGCCACAGGACTGATGTGTGCACAAAAGCTTTCTCTTCCTCCAGAAAGCTGCTAAGTCCTATACACGCATTAGCCTTCCTGGACTCTGACTACAGCCCAAGGACACTGTCAAACCCTCCCTCAGCTGCATTATGTGTGTAAGTAGCAGGATGAACCGTTTTGCTGGGTGTTTGGAGTCAACAAACTCATCCAGGTACACTTTTAACCTAGTGGTGGCTTTCTGTTTTGGAAACAGGTGCTGTGCAATACCCATCAGGTAGCTAAAGTATCCAGACTATTTCCTCGTCTGGAAGACGGCCGTCTGACAAGAAGCCACCGCTTGCCACCCAGAGCCCAGAAAGGCACGCTCCGCAACCACCGCGCACCGACAGATGTGGCAGAGGGCAGGGTTCCGGGCAGGGGCCGGGCCTCCCCGTCCCTCCGCACCCCGCGACGAGCCGCCAGCGCCCGAGGCCCCACCGAGGCGGAGGGGCCGCCGCGGCCCGGGGCCGGCCGGGCGCGGCGGGACGCCCCGTGGGGCGCGGCGGGGCGGTGTCCCGGCTCCTCCCGCCCTCCCCTGGGCGGCCCGGGGCCAGCGGCGGGGCCCGGCCCAGCCCCACGTGAGGCGGCCCCGCCGCCGCGAGTCACGGGGCGAGCGGGCCGCTGCCATGGAGCTGCCTGCCGTCAACCTCAAGGTAGGGGCCGCGGGGCCGAGCCGCTCCCGGGCTTCCCCGGCGGGCAGGGGCCTGTCTGGCCGCCCCGTGGCCGGCCGCCCCCTCGCTCTCCGCGGGCTCGGAGGGAGCAGGTGGCCGCGGCGGGGCCGGGGGCTGCGCGGCGCTGGCCGAGGCCCCGCCGTGAGGAGCGGGAGGGCTGCGAGGGGGCTCCTCCGGGGCGGCAGCGCTCTTCCGCGGCCCGGGGGCGGCGGAGGCCCGGGGCGGCGGGAGGGCGTCCCGGGGAGCGGGCGCTTGGCCCGGCCCGCCCTCTGCTCTGGCATGCTGGCCAGCTTTGCGCTTGGCCCAGGCCCTGGCCGAGGGCCTGCTCAGGAGATGCGGAGGCTTCCGAGGAGGAGGAATGACTGGTGTTTCTAAACCTTTTTCATCACACGGGCAAACGTTGCAAAAGCAATTGGTCGCAAGACCAGCAGGCAATGACTCCATGGTTCTCTCTTACTTCAGGGCAGTTGCCAAAGTGGCCAAGGACTGGGCTGGGACAAGAGCTGGTCATTAACTTGTGTCCCTGGAGGCTTCCAGCTCAGCTGACCAGAGCTAATCCAGGATAAACACTACACAAGATCCTGAGGAGGCAAAGTTTTTGCTTGTCAGGCAAAATATCTTAGAAAGATGATCCCACTTACTTTGGGGTTATCATCTGGTAGATAATTGAAATTGCTTCTCTCTTGGGTGCGGGGCTTCAGTTGGGGGGAATTTGAAAATTTCAGTGAATATTTGGTAACCAGAGAAATGGGAAAGAAGGGACTTATCACAGTTATGTTACGCCTTTCACTTTGGGAAGAAGCACATCCTTGCGGGGAAGCTGGAGTATGCTAAAATCACTTTCTTGCTTTTGATGTTGGTGTTTGATATTGAAGCCTTCCCTGATACCAGACAGGTGAAATTTTCCTCTATTTTTGTTTTTTTTGTCTTTCGTATTTTCAGAGCCCTGAGATTTCTAGGTGTGTGTGCCTTTTTCCAGCTTCAGTACTTTGTGTATCTTGTCTGGTGTGGCAAGTTTCAGGTGCTTTCTTTGGTTAAAACTTTGCCCAGAGAATGAAAGCATCACTGATCACATCAGTTTTTTTTCTGCTATTGATTCATAAAGCTCTGAGCAATGGCCTTGGAGCAGGCTGCCTGTGGGCTGGGTGGGAGGATAGTATTAGCTCAGCTACCGTTGTGAATTCAGCTTTGTACAGGAAGGGTTTCATGTGGCTGTGCTAAATAAAAGCTTGGCGTTCATAGAATAATGTTTTCCCCTCTTTATAGTTCACCAAGAAAAGCAGCCTCCCTTGTTGGAGGTAAATAAGCCAATGGATTTTTCAAGGCCTGGCATGCGGATTACATTACATTCTGGAAACTAGCTGATACTTTGCTCTGACAAGTTTGGACTATTGTGTGATTCCCAGGGCACTAGGAAGATTAAAAGATCTTGCCTTCTGCTTTGTTTTTTAACTTGGTTTGATTTTTTTTCCCCATGCTAAAACAACAGTGAAAAATAAGGACATTTAATTAAAAAGTTTGCCAACATGAAATACATATTCTACCATGGGAGGTGGAGATAGGGGAGCTGAAAAACACAGACTTCTTGAATGAATGAGTCACCATGACAACACAACTAAAATGTAGCCTTTCTTCTCTGGTTTCAGACAACCATTCCCAAATCTCTTCCTAGATAAGGGTAAGCTTGTCCTGGGCAAACTATTTTCAGCATTAAGAAATTCCTTGTTATCAAGTCTGCCGGTACTGCTCTGAGGCTGAAGAGCTGGGGAATACTGAGTTAATAATTGTACCTGCGTCTTTGTACTGTTCCTGAGTTAGGGCCTGCTTCCCTGAAACAGATCGCAAAGGTGGGAGAGGTTCTTACTCGGAAAGGGACTGGAAATAACAGACACTACTGCTATTCATTGGCACGATCTGCTTACAGTTTCTGTGAGATTAAAAAAGATGAGCGTCGTGATAGAAGCAGTTCCAAGAAAACTGCGTGACTGAGCTGTATTTGTGCCAGAACACAGCAATGTCTTAGCCTTGAGGTCTCTCTTTAAGCTACTTCCAGAGCTATAAAATTAATGTAGCAGGCTTTGCCCTAGAGTGGATGAGGAACACGCTCATGAAACAGCATCTACTGGCTCAGCTCTAATAGTAATGCTCAGCAAAGCATGTGGGAAGCAGCATAGCCATATTTTTGCAGTGAATGCTTGACACCTAGGATTATTCCGCTAACTATGCAGAGCCTCAAAATACAAAGTTTGAGTTTGATCAAGCCTGTACGATCCCCTACAATCCATGTGCCTGGAAACATACATTTTGTGCTTGGGCATTTTTAAATACTAGGTCACAGAATCATAGAATAAGTTAAATTAAAAGAGACTTCTGTATGTCATCAGTCCAACCTCCTGCTCAAAGCAAAGCTAACTTCAAAGTCAGATCAAATAGCACAACTCAAAATTCAGCTGACTTTTAAAAATCTCTAAGGATAGAACCATGACACCCCTGCTGGATAGCCTGTTTCACTGCCTAACCACTCTCATTATTATCACTCTGTTACAATAATGAGGAGCATCCTCACAGGTGGCTCACTCACAGGTGGTCACTCAGATCTGTATTTTGGTTACTCTATCCTCAGGTGAATATGTCACTCACAGAGTAGGTTAGCTCACTCTCAAAAAAAAAAAAAAAGTAAAATTTTAAAAGTTAGATACTACAAGAAAATAATTGTAATTTGGAGCCATGTAATTTTTAATTTAGTCAAAATTCAGCCTTGTGCTAGGGTCTGTGCTGCAGCATGTTTGAAGGAGTGAGTTCCTGTTCGAAAGAGTTTCCCATCTAATGAGACCGAGGCAGACCCAGACTCTTTTTATGCTTGGCAATTAGTTCCATCACATGTAAGGATTTTCAGAGGAGCTAGGAATTCCCCTTAGCTCTCCCCAGTTTCCAGTGGGATGCTTTTAATGACGTGGTCATCCCTCTGCCCAGAAGGGATGGGGACGGAGGTCCCACCTTTCTTATTTTCTGCTCTCAGCACTAGTTCAAGCCTTAGGAGTTACTTTCTCAAAAGAAGAAATGTATGCCTTTCTTAGGTACAGACTTAAGTCCTTGAACAGATGGAAAAAATTTGAATTCTTCTGTTGTCTCATCAGGCGACTGCCTGCAAATTATCTAATCTTACATAGTGACTGTAGCTTTAAAGAATGTTTTTCGTTAACACTACATTTTCTACGTTAAAGCATACCAAGACCACCAGCTAATTCCATAGCGCCCTGAAGAACTGACCGGTAAATTGGACTAATAACCAGGAAGGGAATACCTTGTTTTTATTTCAGCAGTCCCTCATACTATCAGCCCTGGTTTACCTGACTTTAGGCTGATGACTAAGCTTGCTTCATAATTTAATAACTCCAATATCGATCTAGACAGCTTTAAAAAAAAAAAAAAGCCACCCTGCCTAATTATGTTAACTGGTGAGCCTTGAGGGGTCTTGCGGGTATGTAACATGCAATTAAACACTATCTAATTAAGAATTTCCCTGATGTTGTGATAGTCTCTTGAGTAAATGCTATTTGCATGTCTACATTCTTATCGAAGAACATCTTGTATTTTACTGATTGGCAGTTTCTGCCTGGTCTCTGTGGTACAACTGGGGAGAAGGGAAAGCGAGGGGTGGTGCTGAAGCATTTTGTAGGCTTTCATGAACGATTAAATAAAAATCATTAATAAAAATCTGTTTAAACAGTGTTTGAAGTTACAACAAAGTCCAGGCTACTCAGGGTGAATGCTTAGCAGATGTGCTAGGGTACTGCAGTGAAGCAGGAGCGCTCTCATGATAAGACATCTACACCGTGGTATCTTGGCAGAGCCATATGTGCCACAGCAGATGCATCACTCCTGTTGATTTCCTGGCTGCGCTTCACTCCTGTCACAGCTTCGTTGGTTATCCACTCTCTCCTTGAGCAACTAGTTTTGTATTAAGTTAGAGCATGGACAGACGTTTTAAGTCAGTGAACGTAGCCGGATGTCAGTAGATCTCAATTTCTATTTTAGTGTCTTAATGCCTCTATCTGCATACAGCTTTCCTGTGTCTACTGAGTAATTTAGCCTTTTGCTACTTACTCATTTCCCAATTTTTTTTTTTTTTTTTTGTGGGAGTTTGTGGGGGGAGTGTGCTTCAGAGGTTGTTGGTTTTGTTTTTTTTTTAATACTGAGTCAGTATAAATGCCAATTGGAGCATTTCTCACACCTAGAAAAAACTGGAAGAGCGCCTGTTCCCATGGATCCTCTGATATGTCCAGGCTTCAGCCTTTCTTTTATGAGGCTGCTAATGGAGCCTGTCTTCCATATTCTTGTTTTCACAAACATTTAGAGAGCGAATATGAGTGATCTCCCTTTGTTGAGATTGGCCAGCAGGCTCAAAAGCAAGTGAGCACATGGATATATGTATAGAAAAAGACGGAAGTGATATATTCTTGTTCCCATTTGCTGTCTCAATAAACATGTAGAGTATGTCTCCTTGGTTACAGAAATGTCAAGTACTGGTGAAGAGAATCCTTGTGTCACTTGTTACAGTAAAATGCTTTCTTCTTGGATTTGTCCCCCTGAGCACAAGGATCAGGCTCGTTAAGGACATTTGCAAAGTAGAGAATCTGTGACAGCATTATCTTATTGCTGCTTAGAGCATTGCCGGCATTTCGGCCCTGGTGGCTTCACTGGGAATGAAAAGAGCTGCGTACTATGGCAGGATTGGGTTCTCAGGTTCCTAGAAGACGCCTTCAGGTCTGTTAATATTGCAGTGAGGTTAAATCACTGCTCTGAACAGACTGGAAGGAGGTAAAAGGAGGATTTACTGAGGACTGGAGTGAAATTACTGGGAGCTGCAGGCATGACTTTCCATGGACTTCTTGGTGATGGGATGCCAGATTGGTCATGTATAAACTGTGCTAGCATAGCGTGAATCAGATTGCCCGGCTTTCTGTACAAACTCTTCTGGAGTTCCAAAATCAATAACCCATTTAGAAAAGACTAAGTGGGCCCTGAATCAACTGTCGACAGAGATGACAACGATAATGAATGACTATGCTGTAGCACCACAGGAAATACTCAGCAACAGAAGCAGAGAAAAATGGTTTTGTGTCTTCACTGTCCCAGTTGCTATACCAGTTTTCTGCACTGGTTCACGGGTCCAGGGCACTCTTCCACCTGTCCCTCGGAAACAAGATGGTGTCATTTCACGTCGATCCCCCCACAGTTCTCCCAGCTTACTGACCTGTCTTCCTCTCTGTTTTTTTTCATAGGCCATCATTCTGGTACACTGGCTGCTGACAGTGTGGTGAGTGATTGGTAACTGGCCTGGCCTGGGTGAGAAGAGGGTATTCCTTCAAACTAGGAATGCGACATTCTCAGGGAATCAGCACTCCCTGTTTGTGCCTGTCTGTGTGCAAGAAGATCCTAAATCTAAGAGTGGGGTGTTTGCGTGGGAACAGGGATGAATGCAAACAAACTGTTGCAGGCTTATTGTGAATGTAGGCTTGGTTTTTTTTTGTCTTGTTTGGCAGGGGATGCATGAATTACATGTTTCCAGCCTCCTATGCCTGGGGAAATTTCAGTGTCCTTGCAGTGGGGATCTGGGCCATTGTGCAGCGAGATTCCCTTGATGCCATCATGATGGTGAGCGTGAGGGTATTTGCCTCCACCAGGCTGCTCAGGGAGAGGGTGGAGGGCAGAGACAGCTTCTTTGAGTCAGTGATGATTTTCATCTGTTCCCAATACAGCAGTGAACAAGACAAATTCCCTGTTTGGGTTGTTTTGGGTTTTTTAAGAGAGTGTATAAATCTATAAGCACTGTAAACCATGGTGAGAAGCGTTCACTGTCACTTATTTTGCTTCTCAGAGATGAGGCATACTTGATTCTTACTTTTTTTACCTGCTGTTGTGACTTGTAATGCCAGGGGAGGACTCAAAGCATTTAATATGCTTGAGTTGGAGGGGCTTTTTAAAACCCTTCTCTGAACATTGAAGAGATATTGTGAGGTGTCTGACAGATGTGAAGAAAATGCACGAAATACAAGATCATTCATTTAGGAATCTCTGTCTACCTGGGGCAGTGTCAAGGGTTATCAATGTGTGATAGTGGGGTGAAGGCATGACTGTGCGCACACAGATCTCGCAGGAAACAGACGCTGTAACTGACTTACTCCTAGTGGTTAATCCCCTGTTCAGTTCATGTCCCATTCTCTCTTTGTTTCCAGTTCCTGACTGGCTTGCTGCTCACCGTCCTCACAGACATCATTCACATCTCTGTCTTCTACCCTCCAAACAAATATCTCACTGATGCGAAACGTTTCAGTGTAGGTATGGCCATCTTCAGCCTCCTCCTCAAACCTGCGTCCTGCTATTTGGTGTATCGAATGTATCGGGAGCGTGGAGGAGAGTACACCTTGAACATAGGTAGGATGCTTCCTCTGCCTCCAAGTCAATGTGGGCCACCTCCTCTGGTGTTAGGGAGACCACCTTGCACTTTGGACCCTTCAGCCTGAGCTCTGTGCAGCTGGATTCTGCCCCCCTTTCCAGGGAGACGTGGTGCTTGCTCTCTCTTGCTCATGTCTGTTCTCCCATTTTGTGGTTCTGGTGTGTCTTAGACCTTAAATGTACATTCTTCCTCTCTTCCCTTGCAGACCTGGAGTCCTCGTCTGACAGCTGTTTTGCCCACAATGGTATCGATACCACTGCTGTCTCTCTTATTCAGTATAACTGAGAGGCTTTTCCTCTCTTACTCCTCCTGCATTTGTGTGTGCTTGTTGGAAGCCTTTGGGTGTCCTCTCTTTGCCAACCCTTTCTTTTCCTTCTGGGGGAAAGTAGAGGCAGTATCCCCTCGAGTTGGATTATGCACAAGAGGGAGAGAAGCTGGATTTCTAACTCCATGCTTTCTCTGGGCCTCACATGTCCTAGCTACCTTGATTGCTTTGGACCTCCATTTTTCCTCACCTGGAAAATGGGACTGATGTTTACCTTGTGGGACTTTGCCTGGAGGCACTAATTTTTCTCCTGATTGTACTTGCTAATGATAATGTGTCAGCTTTGCCAGAGAAAAGGGGCTGTGGCTGGATGTTCTGGGTCTCAGTCAGCTTTGCCAAGCATGCCTGGTGCTAGTTCATGCCGGGGCAGCTGCCAGGGATTGTTTGCTGTGTGGGAGTTCACCCTGGCAAAATCAGGAGCCTGGCACAGTTATCTTTTTGCCTTCATAAGAAGGCTGTGCATGACAGAGGATGGTATAACTGCATTACAGTGTTTGAAAGCTGTCACTTGTGCTGCTTTGGTGCTAGCAAAGAAGATAATGGTTCCTGTGCAAAGAGGTGGATACCTGCAGAGGAGGAGAGGCCATGGAAGGAAACCATGGCTTGGGCGCTATGTGCTGCTTGCATCTTTCTGCTAGTGGAATGTGGATGTCTTCTCCATGAGCTACTTCTGCAAATGCCAGACAGATCTGCCTTAACTGGGTCAGAAGGCCTCTGAGCCAACTGCAGTGCCTTGCTGTGGGCCACGTTTGTGCCAGATTTTATTAGTTGCTCACTGTGCTTGCAGCTGGGATTTGGGAATGCCATGGAAAGTGTAGGTATCGTTGTGGAGTTCATCCCTTTGCTTGGAATCTGGGAGCACTCCTTTTCAACCACACTATCCCAATACAGGCGTGATGCTGTCCGAGAGTCTCATCTCAGGCACAGGCTGGAATTCAGACACTTTGTAGTTTCATATCCTCTCCTGAACTGTCTTTATCACAAGATTTTCAGTACAAACTGTGTGCTGTTGTTTTGTCAAATGTGGTTGACGAATTTCCTCTCTCATTTTCCTGCTGTCTGGTATTTTCCTTTTTAACCTAACAGTGTTGCATTTTTCCTGGTCTTCTCTGTCTCATTTTCTTTCCACACAAAATCCCTTTTTGTTGCTTGGCAGCATCCTTGCTGCATAGAACAAGCCTCTGATATGGTTTGGTGCGCACCTTTGATTCAGGTTGCTTTCTAGCCATGGCAGATACCTAGCCTACAGATAAAAGAGCTTCCATGCATATTCTCTGTCTGTCTCTCTTCTTTCCCTGCTCATCCCCTGGACAGTAACGGGACAGTTCATAGGGCACTTAGGAGCACTGCTGGATTCAAATTCAGTGCCATGGTGTAGCACACTTGAGGCATAGCTGCATTGTTGGGAAGAGTGGTTCATGGATGAATCATGCTCTTAAATCTATGCTGTCAGCTAGCCGTGGTTCCTGCTGGTTTTGTCTGTTCATTTTTCCGCTAGATCTCATAAACTTGATCTTGCTGAAATATGGTATTACAGGAGCCTGTTATGCTGCTATGTAGTATTGCGGGTGTTGCTTTCCACACAGCCATGTGGCTACTAAGAGAGCAGTTCTCAGGGAATCGAGGCATGTTCAAATGCATCTCAGTTATTTTGCCTTCGTTGGAAGGATGAGGTTTTTTACCTCCTGCCTGTGTAGTGAGGATTGCAGAACACAAGTGCTAGGGAGCTGGTAGAGCAGCTAATGTGGTGTGCTCCTGTGCTGTTCGTTTCTTGTAGGGGATTCATTTCTTGTGCTTTTGCTTTCTTACCAAGCTTGTTCTCTTCCATCTCTATTCAGGTGTCACCCATGCAGGCCGGGATCGCAGCACCTATGAGCCAATTGATCAGCAGGATGCCCCTCCGCAGTGGCCTGACTCAAGCAAGACAGCCCAGCAGGCGTACTGAGGCCCTCTCTGCAACAGAAAACGGATGCTTCCCTTGCCAGTCTAGCCTTGTGCTCTTCCCATGCCTGTTGTGATGGAGCAAGACCTGCTACTAAGCAAACAGGAGAGGATCTGATTTTTCATTTCTTTTGCCTCCCTGAAGGTTAGGCAGATGGGTTCCTGCAGTAAGTCCAGAAGATGTCGGAGATGTCATGTTAAGCACTGTGACTCTTTGTAATCCCAGTACTCTCCTTTCCTCCCTCTCCCTAAATCCGTCCTCTGTATGTATGAGTGGATGCACCTTCTGCAGTCTTCTAAGTCTTGTATTGTGCATCCTCTCTATTGTAAGTAAGGGAACCAGTCAAAATATTCCTGGACAACCTGTCTTTAAAAGGCTTATGGGCTGCCCTTAAGCAATACAGTTTAGTCTGCTTTTATGCAGATGCATTTCCAGGAGACATCTGGGAGTTCCTGAGGGCTGTTTTTGATGGTGTTATTTAACTAAAGATTTATGACCGTGCTATGCTAGCTGTGGTGGTTTCACAAAGTTGGGGTTGGTATAAAATGCTCTTACTGGGCCAGGGAGCTGCTTGTGGTCCCAGTATCTTGGGTTTTATTCACTGATGCTTTTATGCAAGTTGAATGTCCTTCAGGATCCTTAAAATGGCTGTTGAATGTAGGTTATAGGTACTCTGTGCCTTGAAATGTCCTTTTGCCTTCAGTTGCCTATCTTAACAGAACTTGAAATGTTACATTTTTTTAAGAAAACTATAAAATGAACACAGTTTTTCCTGTGTTAGAAAAAGTTACAGTGGTCACCTATGTCTCATTTGACAATGTATTCCTGAGGGTTTGGGACTGTAGCCAGGCAGTCTGGGAGAGTCATTATGGGGGAAGGTCTACAGGGCTTCGATGGCTTTTAGTCTAAGCTTTACTCAGACAAGTAGAGGGTACTGCTTGTAAATGTGTGGGTGGGAAGATGGGCTAGTAAAATGAGGATTGGGGAAAGGAAAGGGTGGGTTTATTTACACCGCAGTGGTGAGCTCTGTGGGTGTGACAAACTAATCTTATGCACAATAAATCTGCCCTGCTGTGCCTTTCAGGTAAAATCCTTAAAAAAAAAAAAGTTCAACAGTATTCTTTTTCAGAAGAAAAAGAGTACGTTGGTTTGGCAGAATTAAAATACTAGCGCTAGGAAAATCTGCATTTTTCTGAAGCAGTTTCATTTTCAAAGTTTACATCTGTTATTCTATAATTGCATTTCTTTGACAAGACCTGCTGCTGCATTGATTGTTCAGTGACAAAGTGCCGTTAACTTTGCTCTAACCTCTAGAACCATGCCATTTGTATTTTTAAAACCAAGCAATTTTCTCCCAAGTTTCATCACTTTAAACATAAGCAGGTGCTTCCTCCGCTATGCTGCACAAGCACTACAGTGACCTGCTGCTGTACCTGGACCATCATCATTTACACTTGGACCAAGCACATGGTAAATGCCATAAAAGTGCAATAGTCTGGCTTACTCTCCCAAGATGAGTGTTATGCATTCATTTTGCAGGCAGCCATGCAATAGAGCATCGGAATAGGAATCAGTCTGCTCTTGTGATCATATTAGGAAGAAAGAATAGGTAGGCAAAAATTTCTGGGGCTTGTGGAGTTGCAGAGCAGGCCTTTACATTCACTTAATGTTCTTTTTAGCTCTTAAGAACTGTACAGTGACAGCACGCATTTAAACGCTCAGGGTTTTTTTTCCCTAGATGTGTGAAGCACTGACTGAAAACAACTATTTTAAATGCAATGCTTTTTTTTTGCACGAACAAAGAGTTACACCTCGTGAGGCCTTCCCAGCCATTCTCCATTGCGAAAGACACCACAACATCTATTGATACCCATCTAGCTGACCTCCTGTGTGCTTTTCTGTGGAGAATTCAGCACATCTGGGAGCTCAGGGGAGCACAGCAAGGCAGGAGTTATGCTAGGCTTACTGTGCCTCAAGGATACCTATTTTGGGCAGTAAATCGGAGAGGTGATGATAAAAACAAGGCCCCCTCTTGGCTTCTGAGGAGGAGGGTGTTTATTTCGGCAGTGCTTACACTAAGCACCAACGGGTTCTTGGATCAATACCTGGTTTAGCAGGGCTTGTGGGGATTCATCGAGCACAGCCTTGCTGATCCCAGCAGCCTGGCTTCACCACGGGGCTCCTCAGAGCTTGTCAGCGGGGTCTCCTCAGGCAGACGTGCAGCAGGTGCGATACTCCGCTCAGGTTTTTTTTGCGTTATTTTTTTTTTTTTTTAATCCTCAGGTCCTGATGTGCCGGGTTTTTTTTAGTGACGAGCTAGCAGCTCTTTAGGATTAACCACGGCCCTCCCTCAGCGGCGGGGTCCCTCCGGCGGGCCGGCCCGCGTGCCTAACGGCCGGCCTCCACCGACGGGTGCCCTTCCCGCCCAGCCCGGCACGGCCGCCAGCCCGCGCTGGGCTCGCCCACGCCCTCTCGGGGGTGGCCGCGGGGCCCGGCGATGCCGCCCAGCGCTGCTGACAGGAACCGGGACATGGCGGGTCCGGGGCGCCTCGCAGGCGAGGAGGAAGAGGAGGAGGAGAACGTGCCCTCTCCTCAGGCGCTGCCCCGGGGGAGGTGAGCGGCGCCTCTTGCAGGTACGCCTCGCCCCCCCCGGGTGGGCCGCCCCGGCCTGCCGCGCCCCGCCTCGTCTGGGCCGCCTTCAGGACGCAGCTTTAATTACCCGTGGGCGAGAGCGGCTCTCCCGTGGCCATCTGCAGCCCCGGTGACAGGCGGTGTTGCTAATCGCGGGGGATAAGCTGCTTACAGCGACCCAGCTGGAGCGCGCTCGCTGCTGAGGTTTGGGCATTAAGGGGGGACAAAGCTGCAGGTTCGCCCCTGCGCTCGAAGGCGCAGATACCAAGAGGCGAGTGTCCCGTCCCTGAGGTCCTGGCGAGGCCCAGCGGCATGTCCGACGGCAGCTATCAGAGTGAGTTAAGTGCCTACGAGGAGAGGTGCGTCCGCACCTGCGGAGGGTGCTGGGAGCCCTCGGGGATGCTGAGCGGGGGCCTGGGGCGTGCGCCGTGGCTGTGCTGGCTGAGAGCAGGCCTGAAACGGCTCCCCGGGGCTGGGGGTGATGGCCCGCTCCCACCGCCACATCCTGGGACGCCGGCTGGTGCTTGGACGGCAGCACGCGAAGGGCGCTGCTGCGCGGCTGTTCCTCAGCTGCTGGAGCAGTAACTGCCCTCTCCCTGGCTAAGGGAAGAGCACTTGTGTGTGCCTGTTGATCTGGAAGTGGCAACGAGAGGCTCATGCGATGGCAGCGATGGTTCGGTCTCTAAGACTGAGGAGTGAGGGAAAAGCCTTGTTTCTAAGGCATGTGAAGCGTGATGTTGGACCAATCGTGCAATGTGAAATGGATCAGCCTTGGTCTGCAAGGATGGGAAAATTAGCATTGTCTGCACGGTGCTAATGTGTTTATTATGGGTCTGTCATTGTCATCGTAATGCTAAAATGGCCTTCACTTGAAAGAGCTTGATTTACTTTTAATGAACTGCACTATTTACTTCCTTTTGCTTATAACAACAGAAGTACATTGATCAGCTTGTTTTTTGTTTGCTTAATTGGATTTGTTTCAGGTTTTAATGCATTCGTGTGTTGCTGCAAAGTGTATATAGTAAGCATGCATTGAATGTTTTAGTTGGAGACATCAAAGCTAATATGAAATCCATTGGTTGTGGATTTTGCAGTTTGCAAAATCTGTGGCTTGCCTTCAGTATCTCTTTTGGCCTTAGAAGAATTTTTTAAAAAGCACTTCATAAAATCTTGATGCCTTTTGAGTAAGATTAACTACTGCTTAAAAGTGGTTACATTAAAGTCCTGAATGGCAATTTGGAGAAGGCAGACAAACATGATTTTTAAAGGATGCTATCTCTTCTTGATCTCAGTGAGACTGAAATTAGGAATGAGTGAGGTGAAGAACACCACCTAAAATAATTATGGCAATGTGTTGAGAACCTGGTACCTGGCAGAAAGAACTGAAATGGAGAACAAAAAAAAATCACGAGTTATCAAGAAAATAGATTATGCCTAGGTTCTTGAGTGTAAAAGTAGTCCAGTGTCAGGTTCCAGGTGTTCATGGAGCAAAACAGCAGTGATAAACATGATGGTTTCATGTCTTTTCACAATTCAAATCCCTTATAACACCCTTTTGTGATACATTACTAGTTGGCTGGATATTCCTGGGAAGCAAGAAGTGCTTCTACAGAACACCAGTCTGCTGCGTTTTGTGGTTATACTTCATGCAGTGATAGGCACCCTAAAGAAGGCAGCCATGCTTGGTCTGTTCACTCTGTAGGTGCCAGCTTCTGCTTGTCTGGAAAAATAACGGGATCTTTCCCTCATGGTACGCTTGGCGATGTGTGAAAGGCAGTTCATAGCGGTTCCCAAGGATAATTGCAACACTGCATGACTATCTCCTGTTGCTTTAGTAATTGAGTTTACTCGCCAGTTTGTGGTGATTACTGAAGGAGTTTGCGTGTGAGAAGGACAAGTGGGCTGTTTGCAAACAGGGATGACTGAGGCTCAGATGCTTTCTTGGAAGAGGATGAGATAAACATAGTTTGGAAACAGAGTGCAATTTGACAGGAGGCTTTCTGGTATTCGAATATGTTTGAAAAAGACAATGGGCATCGATTTCATAGGCCATGCTGTCTCTTTCTTTTCAGATTGACTGGGGTTTTTTTACGATTATATGGGAGTGTGTGTCTTTTCACAATACCATTTTCATTTTTTAAAAGGGGAATGGAAAAGAATGGTTGTTAGAATGACGGAGTGATTGACAACTTGCTTTTAAAATGTGAGGGAATGAAAGCACAGTCCCATCCAATTGTGCTTACCTGTTAGCAGCAACTTACGAATCTGTGCTCTGCATGAGAGTTATATGTATAACCATCTGACTTATTGGCTAGACTGCAAATGAGGTCTTCCATCTGTGCTGTAACTCTTCCACGTTAGGGGACAATGTAGATTCTCTGGATGTGTAAACATGGTTTCATCCTTTAGTGTGGACAAGAAGAAATTGGCCTGCATAGCCTTGAACCTTTGCAGGGCCGTAGCATGAGACGTGAATGAATTTTCACTTGTTAAGCAGTTAAACAGTACCGTAAGTCGACACATTACCTTTCCTACCAGCCCTGGAGAAAATACAAGTGTGGAGGAGATCTGAGCTGGATTTCTAGTCAATGAAGAGGGGTAAGCATTGTACTCCAGCTGGAACCATGTTGCTCTGACTTCTGTAAAAACATTTTCTTTTAGACCTGTTCTTGTTTGGTGTTATGTAGATCTGGTTAGATGTAAAGCATTCCGGAAAAGCAGCTACAGACTACCCTGTCTTGGCAGGAGGATAATTCATCTTTGCTAGCAACAAGTTCTTTTTGAGGCTACAGGTGCATGCATAATGCTGGAAGTCTTTGTTTTCCAGGTTTTCTGTTGAGAACCGAGTCTGTCCGCTTCAATCATTCCTGCTCTGCCAGACATGATTGTCTGCTGAGAAAAAGGAAGAGAGTAGTGTCCATAATAGTTTCAGGACTGAAGTTGATGGATTGGAGACAAGAAATTTGTAAGGAAAGTACCCAAAGCCTTTGGCAAACTAGGAAAGAGATGATGAGAAATATGCATGCTCCTTTGTTTATATTTCTTCTTATTTTTCTTCAGAGCAAAGAAATGTTCAGAAGAATGTGAATGTTGATCTGTATTTGGGCACTAGAAGCCGAGTAGACATTTCTCATCACGGGCGTGAGGCTGTGGCATTCAGTGTAACTCCCGGCCAAAGAGGAGAACAAGGCCAGCTGTGTACTGTGCCTCTGCCAGCCAGGAAGAGAGATCCCAGTCCGAGACAGACTAATCTCTCCTGCCCTTCTCAGCCATTCCGGGACACAACCAGTCAGTTCTCCAGTTCCTGCTTCCTGCAGCAGAATAATCTCTGCTCTAGGCTGCAGCAGCAGCACAGCTCTAAGCGTGTCGCTCATCGGATTCCCCATCTTGCTTTGTCAGTGCTTCCTGCTGTGAATCTCCCTGAGAGACACTCACACCTTGAGGCTTATAGTTTAGAAGGGAGAAGGAATGAGAGTATTGACTTTCCTCAACAACACCATCGGAAAGCAAAGGCAGCTGGTAGCTGCTCCATACACACTGCTCGCCATCGCTGTTTAGACAGTAGGAACAAGAATAGTGACTATCCAGTGGAAAAACAACAGCATCAGCCTCCTGCTGCTTCTTGTATGGATCCTGTGAACGCTTCACTAGTCAATGCATGTTTGTCATCTCGTACTGTAGGTTCCCCTCTTAGGCATGAACTAGTGGTGTGTCCTTCTTCAAGGAGCTCAAGTGAAAGTGTGCATGCTTGTCGTGGTTCAGCCCTGACCGTGGGGGATCTCGATCCATCTAGCTTGGAGTCCCTTCAGTCTCTTTTGCAATCCTCACAGATTTCTGCTAGCTTGTACTGTTCAATCCAGAGGCTTAAGCAAGAAACTGCTTTGATGGGGATATGGGGCTCCCTCCCTCTGGAGCCCAAGTCTTCTCCAGTCAGTGGCAGTTTGTGCTTTGCTCCTAATGATTCAGCTGCTAGTATCCTGGACACAGGGGAACAGCTAGCTGGAGTAAAGACCAGTGCTGCTCAGGCAAGATTGAAATGGGGTGTCCCATTTGCTAAAGACTGGAGCCTTAGTGCAGTGGCAAGGGACTTCAGTCGTGCAGAACCTCTCTCTGTCTCTCACAGATATGGATACATTGACTTGAACACATGGACAGCCAAAATTTCAGGTGATATCCAGCCAGAAACCCTCACTTCTGGGGTGGGCTCTGTTGGGCTAGTGGATACAGAAGCAGATTCCTCCTGCAATTGCTCACCTTATTTCACATGCCGGTCCCAGGCAAAGCCGACTCTGGAAACTGGTAGTCTTTATGTTCACACAAAAAGTCATTCCCCTGAAAAGGTTCATAAAGGAGAAGAGACATCTAATGGGGTGTCTCCGTGTGCTGTATCTTGGAAGAAAGACCTTCCAGCCAGTCTGTATCCAGAGGGTCTGCAGGTGTCACTGGAGACAGATTTGGGGGGGGCTCAGATGAATGTTGGTGTAGCCATGTATGGGACTCCAAGGGAAGTGTGTGTGAGAGTCACTTCTCCTCCTGGAGATAAAGAATTTAGACCAGTCCAACAGCTTAGTATTAAATCTGTAGAAGTCAACAACTCTGAACCTCATGTTAAGTCCAGCAAAGAGTCAGAAGAGGTATGTGACTGTAGATCAGGAGCAGCCAGAAGAATGGCTGTGGTGGGCAGCAGCCAGTCCAGTCCTTTCGGTATTCAGGTTGAAGAAGGCTTTGGTGAATATTCTGACATAGATTGTATGAATGTGAGCAGAGAAGGAAGGAGAAACAAATACTCCCACCAAAACAGCTGGAGGAATTGGGAAGCCGATGCCAATCTTGACCAGTCTGAAGAACCTTCTGTGGAGAGGAGTGCCAAAGAACCACGGTGCTGTGAAGAAGGAAGCCAGATGCAGGGAACTGTGTCCAAAGAGGTAAGGGTGTGCTCACTGTGTAGCACCCCTGTTTGCAGATATTACTTGTGCTTGTTTCTGCTTCTTGCTAGAGGTGCAAAGTTGAGGTACAACAGTGATGGGGATGCTTGTCCTATAGTTTTTTCTGGCACTGAATGGCCAGAATCTCCTCTCTTATGGTCCTGCTCTGTCCCAAGATACGCATCTTTCTGTCTCACATGCTTCTTCTTAAAGACCAGCTTTTTAACTTGGTTGTTCCTGGGAATGTAAACACCTGTTTATATTCTTTGGATCTGTGTGCAAAGGGAAAGCATTAAACTGGTTTTTACTCTGTGCATAGTTGCAGGGCCCTGAGTTTTGTTGTGCTTTTCCATGTCTGAAGTATGTAAGAGTATTCACAGAGCAATGGTGAGGGCAGTGTCAAAGGCATCTGACAATACACTACCCTGAGGCAGCACTGTTATGGTCTCCATCCAAAATGACTTGCCATGCTGGGCACCGACAAATTCTTCAACAGAGTAGAGTAGTGTAGTGTGAATAAGCATATGAGTTACTGTCTTTTGTCTGTTTGCAGGTCTCTGAGAACAGCTTCTGGTCGTTGAAGGTGAATGAGCAAAGGTAAAAAGACTCTGTGTTTATGTGTGAGTGTGCTGGTAGTTAACAGGGGAGGAAGACTGCTGGAAAGTGGCTAAGGAGCCATGTTCCTGGGAACGTTTGATTTTAGGGCTTAACCTACATTATTCTGCCATGGTTGGCTCCGGGGCTGTATCCATTTCTTTTCAAAGGGTTGTCATCTAGAATCGAGCATGCTCTAAAAAAATAATTTCTGTATCTTTTAAATTCTAGCTTCTAAATTCAACCTTGGTTGTTGCTAGCAATGAAGAAGCATTGGTACCATGTATGCTACTTTTCAGTGCAGCAAATTCCAGCATGTTCACTGCATAGTTAGCAAAGATCAAGAACTGGGCTTATCTGTGAGACGGGATTCAAATTTGTGACCTGTGGTTAAGATGTGTGTGAGATTGCTACCAATTTAGCAGCCGTGATACCTTAATTTGGTGTGAGGCTTTTCACTCTTTAGAGTGATCTGAAATAACTCTCTTCAACTTGATAGCTGAACTCTGATTGCCACCTCCTGGCTGTGTTTAACTTTCCTTTGTTAACTGGAGCTCACTTTTGTTTTTTCTCTTCAAGTTTCCAGCACTTGTGTGACAGACAAATGCTAACTAGGTGTTTCCAAGCCTGGAGGGGACACATCCTCTGGAAAAGGGCTGCAGCCAGGCAGCTTTACAGACAGCAACTGCTTCGGAAGGGCCTTGGTGCTTTGCAGTGGGCTGTGCACCAGAGGAAGATGCAGCTGGAGGTAGCCCAGCAGAGACATGCCTTGGCTCTGCTAGCTGTCAGCTTCCACAGGGTGAGGATGGGCTAGGGACAGTAGAAGTGGTGCCATGAGTTTTCTGTTGTGCAGTCAGAGAAGGCAGAAATCCTGTTTGGATAGGGAGGAGGAAGGGGTACCCTGTGTGAAATTCAGTGATGTGGACCCTGATACTGATACTCTGCCTGCAGTTTGTTCTAATCATGTATTTCCTCCTTCAGTGGAAGGAAGCCGTGGCAAAGCAGAGCAAGAAGCAAGCTCCGCAGCCTGAGCCATGTTCTTATACCCAAAGTTCATCAGTTGGTCCTTTTGGAGTAGGAAGATTAGCAACTATGACAACCTCAGCTCAGCACCAGCTTACAGTAGGATACTCAAAGGAAGCTGAGCAGGCTTGTAGGTAAGCTGAGAGCATTCTCTTTCTGTTATCTTGGACAAGTGGAGGTTTACAAACACAGGGAGAAATTTTTCTCAAATGGTGGGAAACTTGTTTCCAGGTCTTTGGATGTATTGCTGCAGATAAGCACTGCAAGAATTAGTAACTTAGTTTTAAGAACTAAACAGTCCTATTCCAGAGCTTCTGTGCACTAGTGTTTTCAGTCTGATTTGAGTGTCTGACAGAAATACTCCTGTACTATTTCTTGAGTTCAGCTGTCACCTGCATATGTGATACAGGTGTAAATGAGATTGGAGTGAGGCAATACTACAGCTTCTAGCAGGACAGCAGAGGTGTCAAAAGAAAAAACTTTTGTTGTGCCTTCTGATTCTGAAGGCAGAAGAACAAGTCCAGACAAAAAGAGAGAGCTGCCTAGGGAGAAGGAGTGCTTTTAGATTCTGTTCTCTGAGTGCCCCTTTGGACAGTTGGATGTCAAAGCATGCTTGTGACTCTTTCAGGGTGGAGGGAGGACTGTGGACACAGCTTCATCGTAGGCAGAGAGGAGATGAATTCTGCTGGAGAGCTCAAGCAATCAGAGATATGAGACGGCTAGCTGGTAAGCACATGTTCCATAGCTGTGGAACAGCTTGGAGGCAATTGCTGTTTCATCATGTTTCTTGGTTTGTGTCTAGTTGTTGCTTTGACTGATTCTTTCAGAACCTGATCCTGCAAATAGATGGGCCAGTATCTGTGATGGTGGAGGGTGGCCCACTCACTGTGTCATATACCTTTTGCCTTGTTCCTTGTATTAATTCAGGTGCAGCAGATGCTGTTGCTCCAGCAATGTGAGCTGTCTCCCTTAAGTACCCTTTCTCAGACAGCTGAAGTTCAGCCAGGGGATGTTTGCTGTGTGACACTAAGTTGTTTGAAGTTCTTCTAAGTTATTTTTCTTCCTGTCAATCTCTTCCTGCCCTGCAACACAGCAGCTTTCAGACTGTGGCGCCTGCAGAAGGAGCTGCTGAGCAAAGAGGAAGCCAGGCTTTTGGAAGCCCGTGCTCTGCTGGAAAAGAAGCAGCTACGAAACATTTTCTGGGTGTGGCGTTCCCGATGCTTGGAAATGGAACAGATTTTAGCAGTGGCAACTCGGATCCAAAGAAACTTGGTCTCTCGGTAAGTTGATGAGGTCTATTTTTCATGTGAAAAGTCTGTTCACTGTGAAAGTCCAAGCAATGACAGAGCCAACCCAATGATGCGTTGTTCCATCTTAAAGCCATCTATTCTATGAACTAAATGAATAGAAGCTCAGAAGACAACAGTTTCTGTCTGTCTTTCCTGAACTAAACCCAGTCTCGGGAGGAGACGCAAGCTTGTACACTCTTCACATGGCTTTCCATGTGGTTTTATTTTCCTTTGGTTTTCTCAGGTGCTTCAGTGCATGGAAGGAGACTGTTGAGCAGAAGGCGCTTTACAGGTGCAACCTGTCCCGTCTCAGAGCAGCATCACTGAGGAAATACTTCCAGCAGTGGATTCAGATGCTGCAGGTCAGAGAAGACGATAAGCAGGCAATGGTGAACTTCCTCCTCCTACGATGGAGGCAGCATTATGGTGAGCAGCTTGGAGGTGTTTAGGCTCCTTCCTCCTCTTCTTGTATGGTGTACACCAGCTGAAAACAGCCTGGTAGCAGAGAGGCTCAGATGATACATGGTATTAACAAACCAGAGTGGGTAGAGGACTGGTTGTTCGGGATGTGTCAGTGAAGCTACAGGGAGATTTGTTGCTCTGCTTCATAAACGTAGCAGAAAGTCTTAAACCTTGCTGAAAAGCAACAGTGTGAAGTCTGGGCTGGGCTATGTTTCTTAGGAATGCCTTCTGACAAACACTGTCTCTTGTCACTCTCTGTAACTGGTTAAGAACCAGTTATAAGCTCCGTGGCTGACAAGACTGCGACAAAGAGACATGAAGATCAGCCATTGTGGACTGTAGAGAGATGGTTTCCTGAGAAAACAAGCTACTCTCTTGATGACTTCTGCCAAAAGGTGAAGCTCCAGAGAGTATATCTGCTGTGGAAAGCAAGGCTGTGCGAGCATCAAAGAGCTGAGTGAGTGAAGAAGAGCCAGTTCCTAGAGCCCTGCTCTCATTAGTAGTGTCCATTTGATTTTCCAGTCCTTCTGGAAGAACCCCTTTTACCATCTATCATCTATCATGTCTGTACTAGTGTCCCCCTCTGGTATCCCTTTTCAGTCACTTTGCCGTCTCAATATATTCTGTCTCAGTTCTTTCTCGCAGGCTTTGGAGCAGTGTAGACTCAGAAAAGCTCTGAAATTATGGCACCAAAAGTGTCTCATGCTGAAGACCATTGAACAAAGTCGTAAGCACTCACACGAGACTGTCTATGAAGAACCTCTTGCCATGCTGTTTTCTGAGGACCTCTCAACATCTTCCGGCTTTGGCAGCAGTGCTCCAGCTACTCTGGCCTCCCAAAGCTCATTGGAAAAGGTGAGGAGGTCTTGATTCATCCAGACTGCCCTAAGGTATTAAATTGCTGGGATTTTTCAGGGAAAACATGATGCTGTCATCAGCAAACTGTGCTTAGTATTTAGGCCCGAAGGGCACTGAGCCTGTAGGGTCTGGGAATTTAAATGTAATCAGAAATTGTAAATCAGAAATCTGCGCCCTTCCTCGTTCATCATTTAGTGATATGCAGAGGTGCTGAGCTAGCGAGGTTCTCTTGTGTGCTTGCTCCTGTTTGTGGCCGCAAGGTGGAAGGGATGAGGTACAAAGAGCCCTCATCACTGCGAAAAGGGGAAACGGGCATATGCACTCTCTCAGTGATGGTTTGCTGTGTTTGATTACTGGTTGTTTTGGGGTTAACCATTCCCAGACTAGTATAGAAATAACTTTCCCATCATGTATGTGTGTGCACTCCAGAGCTGTGCTTGCTAGCCTGCAGTTCCTTTGGATGCATCCTGGATTTCCCTGGATCCTTGCCAAAGAGAGGAGGAAATGGCATAGTTGGAACTGTTAGCTGAGTGATTCCGTTGCGAGGACACTTACCTCACAGCACATTCTTCCCTCCATACCTGCAGGAATACAGTTTTAGTGACAGCAGCCAGCAGAGCTTGTCCTCCGTTCTGGCTGCTGAGGATGCCACACACATGCCGTATTACAGTTCTTTCCTGCAACTACACCAATGCAGAGAGCTGCCAGCTGAGCTGGGTGGAGAGCTGTACTTGCAGGCCTCCTTTCCTCCACGGAGTACTGGATCTGGGTGAGTTGGTTCCTTGGGATGCTGGTAGCAGTGTTGCCCCTTGTTTGGTCTGGCTGAGTTCCTTCCTTCTGGCTAGTCCCTCATGTCATCTCACAGCATCCTTCTGGATACTTTATCCTCTTCTTTCTTTCCCTTTTCCCCTGACGCTTTTGTCTTGCAGAAGAAATTGGTTTGTGGGAGGTCAGTTCCAGGCTTTGGCACTGCAGAGTCCAGACAATAATGTCCAGCCTCTCACCAGTTACTCTACATGGGAAGAGGTAAGGCTGAAAAGTGGTGTGATGCACGTAAACGTACAAGTGTTTTCTGCGTAGCCCAATTTAGCGAAGAGCCTTTGGGTTTCAATGGCAGCATGTGGAAGGTCTCCCTACTGTTCTATCTTTGTTGTTCTCTCTCAGACAGAAGGTTTGGGAGATTGAGGCATTTCTCAGGGTAACTCTTCCCTACCATTTGCCAGCTGCAGAGTTGGAAATTGGCCATGTGTCAAGGATTTAAAAGGGATGTGTTAGACCCTCATGTCTGGGTGTTCATGTGATGTGTGTGGGTTAGCAACAGGGAGTTAGGCAATCGTAGAAGTCACAGCGGCAAGGAGAAAGGACTGAGCTGCCTGGAGTGACTGTATTACTGCAGCAGTTCAAGGAGCTTTTGTGCTTTTCTGGATTACAGGACTGCAGTTCTGACAAGGAGGTGAAGAGTTGCTGGCACCAAGCAGAGAAATGCTGCCTGCAGAGGTACTTCATTGTCTGGTCAGCTCGGACACAGCAACTTGTAAAGGCCAAGCAGCACTGCAGGCTTGTTCATCTGTCTCGGTAGGTATTGTGCTTTCCAGAAGTTTCCTAGAGCTCTCAAAACAGCCAGCTTTACACTTGCTTTAAAAAAAAAAAAAAAAAAAAAAATCTTCCTCTAGCTATCTTTTTCTGTCTTCAGTGGGAGTTTTGCAGCCCGTTATTTTGGGTTTTTTTGCTGCTTCAAAATTATTACATCTGAACGCAATAGTTTCTGGTTTGATGGGATGCCTCACAAATTAGAGCAAGCCCAGCACTGCTGATAACAAGCCCTGGTAACTTCCTATCCACTGAACTGGCCTTGCTCTCTACTCAGTCGGAAGCTGAAGAGAACAACAGGCTTGGCACAGCCAGGACAGAACATCTTGCTCCGAGCAACTTGCCCTGTCAATTGTTTTCCCTGACATTTAGTAGGGAAAGGACGTTAACAGATCAGATGTACTTCTTAAACTCCCTTGTGTGTATGTTTATTGTTAAAGTTTCAGTTACAAGGGTGTGAAGCTGTGTAAGTTGTTCCTAGAGTTGGTCCAATGACCTTTGTCTTTGTCAGAGCCTTTCACAGCTGGCATTACTGGGTTGTGGAAAATAAGAACCAAAAAGCAGCAGCAGCCCTAAAGCATCGAGTTCATTGCTGCCAGATGGCTTTCAGCCTGTGGAAGAAGAGACTGGCCCAGAAAGTGGAAGCTGACCGGAGATTTAGGTGTCACATTCACCAGATAACTGCTGATGCTCTGTGGCGTTGGCGTTCCTGCTGGCAAAGTGAGTTACCACATCCTGCAGCAGCACTTGTGTCTGTAGGAGAGGGATGCTGTGGGAATGGTTGGGACGGAGAAAGTCCTGCTTCTGGTTGTAACTCTGTACAGTGCTCCTCTGGAATGGCACATATAGTCCAGGGGTCAGTAAGGGCCTGTGTCACTGCCTTCTTGCGGTTACAAGTAGGAGACATGCCCTGCTGTTCGTAGTGCTTTATGCTAGGGGAGATGCTCCTTTGGCAGCTGATTGGAAAAGGGGTGGATTTCACTTTACCTGCACTACCAAAGGAGTGTTCAAGCAGTGCATTTTAGCAGCTAGGGAGTTAAGTGGAGTTCAGATGTAGCATTCTGAGCTTGAACATGTCTCCTCAGACCCAACAGTCAGGCTTTGCTTCAGTGGGAGCAGGGTGTATCTTTTGTGGCTGCTTAACAGTCCTGATCCTGTCCCTCAAGGGATTCCAAGTGCTTTAAGTGCTAAGTATTTGCACCATGCTAGGGAAGGAACAGTCCCAATTTTTGATGGAAAACTGCCTTGCAAATGAGAGTGGAAGTGATCTATGATGCCTTGTTTGGGGAAGGGCAGGGGAAAAGAAAAAAGAAGGTCTGACTGCCTTGCAGACAAAAAACTACAAGGTGAATCTTCAGCTGCTAAAGAGAGCTCAGGAAATCTTAGGAAGTCTGGTCCCATTTGGTATTTGCAGCAGATGTATTCTCTGCTCGTCTGGACTTTGTGATGGAAAAAAAATCATTGGGCTCAGTTCAGCAAGCTCTTGTGTCCTCTCACAGGGAATCGTGCTCTGAGATTGCTGCAGCAGCAATGGGCTCAGCACAGCTGCCAGGAGAAGAGGAGGTTGGTCCTGCAGACATGGTATTGCCAAACAAGGAAGCAGAAATATGCTGCTTTATTCTGGGAACGTCTTCTCCTGCACAGGTTTGTTTCCTGCCCTCAAAGCATTTCCAAGGGAAGCTTTGAGTGAAGAGCAATTTATGTAGCAGAGAATCCAGTGTATTCAGACCAGAGCTTGCGTTTGAAAGTACAGCTAACTTGTGTGTAAATGGAGCTTCTGTAGGAGTGCTTCCCTGGGGGTGCTCCTACATTAAAAGGTCTGTTACCCATAGCCTCACGCTCCCCATCTTGTTTTTCTCATTCAAAACTTCTTTCCGGAACTTCTGTTCAGTCTTAGTTATGCAATGTGGTATTTGTAAAGTAAGCAAGGGAGATGCAGACAAATTTGTGTAGTTTAAAAAAGTGAAAGCCTCATTCCACTGGAATTATTCAGTATTTGCTGAAAGGAATACTGGGCAGAGGTCTTACAGAGATCTGATGTTTACAAACCTGAATCTTTTAGATTCTGGATACAGCATGTTGATTTTAACTAACGTGAAAAATTGAGTTCAATATATTCCTGCAGAAAAGCAATATTCGGTAAAGCCTGTGAAGGGAGAACCACGGTACTCAATTAATCTCAGTGTTAGTTACAATATAGGTGAAGCTGTACTATGTTTTGCAGTCTTACGTTATGGTGCAGATCCTGAAAACACAAGCATTTAATCTGAAGAGCAATTTTTCAGTAGCTTTCTCAACCAGGAATTGTTCAGGTGGCTCTCTTTGAGATAATTCAGGAGGATAAGAATAAGATTATTTATGCCAAGGATTCATTTAAGGCATGAGAAGTGCAGGTTTGGCCCTAGCAGATTTCCTTTTGAATTGCAGGTTCAGGCTGAGAGGAGACAAAGGTCTGCAGAGGAAAAGGCAACTAAAAAAACCAGTAAAACCTTAGTGGCTGTCATGCTTAGGCTCTGCACTCACCCCACCCAATTGCATTTTCTTCTGCAAATCAATCTGTGTGGTGGCACCCTAGTGGGAAGTGCGTTTGAGAGAAGTCCTTAATGTTACTCCTTCCTGTAGAGTGTGTCTCCACCATTAATTTTCCTTCTGAGTTCTCCTTTGATGAGAGAGTGCTTCTAATTTCTCACCTGGATATGGTACAGGCTGAGCCCTGTCTCTTCTGAGGGGGGCATTTTTCATGCTAGGATAACCTGCAATAGATTCTCTTGATCTTCAGAGAAGCCTGCCAGGCAGAGGATATTTACACCTCTGCCCTATGGTGCAGTGGGGTGATTTGCATAATGAAAGTCTAAGTGGAACAAGGAACCAAAAGGACAAGCCAGGAGTTAAAAGCAGATGGGCTTCTGGGGTAGCAGAGGAAGACTGGCCTCCTGTGCATCAGCTTGCAAGATAGATTATTGTTGGTGCAGATTTATAGTGCTGTTAATAGTAACTCCTGTAAACATTGATTTTTTTGGAATAAAATTGTTTCCATAAAGATGCTGTATTATTCTAGTTGTACATCCCATGTACGGAGGCCCTTACTTTGTGACAGCCAAGAAAAAAATTAAAATCTGAATCTTGACAACAAGGTGCTGTCTTAAATCCAGCCTGGTTCTGCAGCAAGCAGACTGAAGGAGTCTGCTGGGTTCCATGCTGAAGGAGATTTTAGCAGTTTTATTCTCATCCCATAAGGAAAAAGCCTTCCTCAGGTATCATCCTAAAGGTCAGCTGCTGGCACAGAGGAAAATTGAAGAATGACTAATTTAATTCCTTTCTCTTTTTGAGGGATCCACTATGTGTATTCGCAGGGCAGCCTACGAAAAGCATTTGTTTTGTAGGCAAAGGAAAAACATAGTATAACATTGCGTTCAGTTTGCAGAGGCCTTTGAAGAGGAGGAAATGCTAAAATAGCCAGAAGGAAGCAGACATACTCCTGGGCTTTGAGGAGCTGAGAGGTAACAGTGCTGGGAATCTGAAGTAAAATGAGGGCAAGTTTTTAGCAGAAAGAAACTGTCGTGAGGAGTCTGAACTTACACCTCCCAAGGACAAGGCACTCAAAAAATAAGTAATATGGAGAAAGATATATATATAAATGTTGATTGCAGAAGGAATAATAGGGACAGCCTTTTTTCTTGTTGAATACTCTTTCGCTTGCTTTGACCACTTATGTGTGACACTGCAGGGTGGGGTGAGCAGGTGGAATTTGGTCTATAGCTTGTTCAGTGCTGACATGGAAATGTGACTTTAGGCATCTGCCACTTTTCTGTGCTTGTATTGTTTTTCAGGTGCCTAGTTACCTGGGCCTGGGTCACTGCTTGTAGACTGAAGCAGCACGAAGACCTCGCTTGTTTTAAAAGGGTCAGAGAGCACCGTCTCCTAGTTGTGAGCTTTACTGAGTGGAGGGTGAAATTCTTGAGAGCTGAACAGCGGGTGCTGGGACAGAGAAACCGCAAGTGGCAGGGACCATCTCAGGGTAAAGCCTGGCACCGCTGGCGACTGGCCTCAAGAGGACAGCAAGCCCTGCACCTAGGATCTGTGGCTACCGTAAAACAGGTAAGAAAAGATGAAGGTCCCTAGGAGACAGTTACGAGACTTAACTGCCTGTTCTCTCCTGAAGACCTCAGTTGGGTTACTAGGCACTGAGGTACAGCGACAAGGCTTGTATAAAAACCTGGTTTGACTTGTGGTGACTGCTTAGTCCCTGCCTCGAAATTCTTTACAGACTGTGCACGCAACTTCATCACCATAATCTGGCACTGATTGCAGCAACCATCTGGAGCACAGCAATAACGAATGGGGACATTTTGACCAGAGAGATGAGAGCACTCCTCCCTCTCTGCTTGAAGATGAGATGGGATAATCACTGTCCCTGCAGAGCAGAGCGAGCTGTCAGAGTTGCAGCTTTTTCAAAAGACTCACAGCTAGCAAACCACAAAGAGGTCGATTGATTTGGAAGGGCTGAGTCAGTCCTGCTGGGATCTCATCTGTGCAGTTCCAGCCTGGGGTCTAGCACATTAAACTACCTGCAGGGATATGAACATAAATGTATCTCTAAGGCTAGTTTGTGTGTGTGCTGTCTGTGCGCATTGTGTTTTAGTTTTGGTTGCAGCTGTGTTATTTCTGTTTGCAGGCCTGTAACTACTGGACAAAAGCAGCTGCCTTTTCCCAGTGCTCACGGCAGTGCAGTACCCTGATAGGTGCTAGGAAGAGCAGGAAGATGTCTCTCTCTTGGTCCATGAGTAAGAAGATGCCCCCTCCTCTCTTCCTTCCATGGGGCCATGTGGGGAGTCTGAGTGAGGAGGGAAGGGAAGTAGTGTTTGCCCCCCAGATGACTTGGGATTCCTCTGTGGAGTAGGCGCTCATGGCAGTTGAACCGTGACTGTGGGTTGCTTCTGTGTTCAGGAGCCGAAGGACTAAGAGCTCATGGCAGCTCTGATCTCTCCCTCTCTAGCTGCAAGGTTAGCTCCTGTGTGATTCCTCTTTTCTTTCCTAGAAAGCAGAAGAGGCAGAGAGAAGGGTTCAGCACCAGCTGCCCCTCTTGGGCTTTTTCCCAGTGCCATTCACTGCTGGCTGATGATCTACAGAAACCAAAACAGGGCTGAAAGGCTGCTGCTCCCTCACCTGGTAGAGACACCTGGTGTGGTAGGACCCTCTCCTGCACACACAAAGATCCAGGAGAACAAAGCAGAGGAGTGGGATGAGAAGTGGCTTGGGTAAGTGGAGTGGAGGGCTCTGGGCTTCCTCTTGCTGCTGCCATCAGGGAAGGAGTCCCCTTTAGGGCTCTTGGGCTGATAAAGCTTATTTTTCCCTCTTGCCTATAGGAGGAAGTACCTGAGGTGGTGGCATCACACCGTGATACTTCATCGGTGCCAGCGTGACAGGAGACTGCGCTGTCTGGCAAGGGGATGGCATCAGTGGAAAGAAGCCAGCAGGGTGGTGATACTGGCTCAGGTGTTGGTGAGTGTCTGGTACTGCCACCAGGGTGGTGGGGATGGGTGCTACTGGGCAAGGCTGCTCTGCTTGCAGCCTCTCATACGTCCCAGGAGATGAGACCTGGGGATTTAGCCAGTACTAGAGTGCACCAGAAATCCTTGTTTGCTGCTGCGGCTACTTTTTCCATCTTTCTCTTTGAAATGCCAGCATGGCAGACTGGCATATCCCCATACTTAGTTGTGGTTTGCCCCATCTTACAGATGGGAAGCTGAGGCAGAGTGATTGGCATAGATTGCCTGTAGCCTGTGCAAAAGGTTCACAATGAGTATTACAATCTGTGTCCTCCTCTGTTCCTGACACATCCCTCTGGTGTCCGCAGCCTACCAAGGCCTGTCATTTGGCCTCCTCTTCTGCTCGGCCCTAGCCATCTGTGGAACAGACCCATGTTCTTTCTGGCTTCCTGGGCATTAGCTGTGTGAGATGTGCTCTGACCTGCCCGTGGGACAAGGTGACACTTGTATAGCGAGCGCATCCATAGTCACTGAGGAGCTGTGCTGCTGGGGCACCATCCTTTCCCCAGAGTACTGTGACTTAATTAGCCACAATATTTGCAGGAGACAGTAGTTCAGCAAGAGCTTCGTTAGTAGTCAAGCTTTGTTCGTTACCAATGCAAAGTCATTCAAGAGGGACCCGGGAAAGCAACGGGAAGCAAGGTGGGACTAGAGGGAAGTGAGGTAGTTTGCTTGCCAGAGCCCAACTAATCTGTGCACTGCCTCTTTTCCTGGCAGGACCAGCAGCGGCTGATAGAAAAGGCCTGGAGGGTGTGGAGACGACGACATTTGCAAAGCTGTGTGGTGCAGAATTTTTTGGAGGAGGACGCCAGGAGCCTACTATCTCAGGTAAGCATTTATGACTGCTTTAATTCTTTGGACTTCAGTAGACCAAAAAGCACCCCAAAGGGACAACTGCTGTTCCCTATATCTCTCTCCCTGAACAAAGAAGGGAGAAGGGAATGGGACTTGCCCATAACAAAGGGAAATAGCTTCCAGCTTTATATGGGTTCACCTTTGGGTGTTTTTCAAAGCTTTCTGTCAGCAGTCAATTTCCCTGACGTGTGCCCCCTTCCCCACTGTTATCAGAGATGTTAATCCACTAATCCCCTGCCTCTCAAGAGCCCACTCAGGGAAGAAACAGGCTCCACATTGGTGCAGGAGGACTGTGCTGACTTGCACCCAGGGGCAGGCAGATTGCTATAAATTTGAGTGAGCAGGCAAAGCCTTAGAGCTCAAATAGCCGGTTCGCTCCTCTGCCTGCCTCCCAAAGATCCATGCAGGATTAGGTCCTCCTTTAAGGAAGTGTGAGCAAGCACTGAAATTAGAGGGCAGAGGGGGCATTGGTCTTCCTTTTCTCACATTGATTTGTACTCTGCACTTCACTTCCTGGCTACAGGAACATAGGGGAGACAGGGAAGGGCTCTGAGTGAGGCAGTTGGCATAGCCATTGCTAGAGGAACAGCTTTGTTTATGGGTACTGAGAGAGCGGCTGCAACCCCTCAAGGGTAACCTGAATATTTGATTTGTCCACTTTACTATTTAAGGCCTTTGGAAGGTGGCGCCAGCTAACAGCATTCCAGCTCAAGGACAAAGGACGCTGCTGAATGGTGGGGGCCTGCCTGCAGCTGCTGCTCATTTCAGGACACGTGGAGGATACAGCTGGCTGTCACAACAAAGAGGTGGTCCTGCGCAATCAAGAAAGCGAACGCTCTGCTCATGTGATAAAAGCAGTGCTGCAGGCCAGAAGCACGATAGCCAAAGGACAACCAGGAAGAGATGGTATCTAGTGAAAGGTCCTCTTTAAACGACTGATATCCTACCTCCCTAGAGGCACAAATTGAGAAGTTATTCCCTTTTGTTGTGAGGTTGCATTCCCTTCTCCTCTGGACCCTGATTTTGCTGGAGTTCTGATTAAAGGTCAAAAAAACACCTTATAGGCTCTCCCTTTACTGTTTTTTCCTGGACCGGAGTTTAGTGTCACACAGAGGAGTAAGCAAATACATCAGTCTTAAAGAGATGAGCAGGAGTCTGCCTGTGATAACCCTACATCCCATTGATGCCAAACTCTGGACTGTCTTTGGTAGGTGCTAACACAGGTCTTTATTTTTAGATTTGGCTTTTCCCCTGGGGGGGATTCCCACATGGCTCCCACCTCCTCCCCCTGTCCAGGTCCATCAGCTCTTCATTAAGCCTTTCAGTGGGTGGCCAACCTCTTGACTGCTTCCTGCTGGTTCCTTTCTGTGCTGAATGGGATAGGGATGAAGAAACCTGCTGGGAACAGCTGAGCACCAAAAGCTTTGCTGAGGCAAGACAGGCGTGTCTGACCCCCAACCTTCCCATTACTTGCTTCTGTGATTGATGCCCTGTAATTACCCTGGATATATGAGCCCAGGCTCAGACAGCTGTAATGAGTGGGTCTGAAGAATCTGGAAAAGGCTTTTCTTCCTTGCTTGTTTGAAAGAGATGCTTGCAGCGTGGCAGGGATCTCAAAATCCCACTGGGAACTGCCCCAAGGTCTTGTTTTCCTAGCCTGTGGTAGCTTTGCAGAATTGTTAAGTACACAAAGCAGCCTCCATAGCTCCCCCAACCCCTTATTTCGATGCTGTGGGGCCCAAGGCTGTTAAAGAGTCATTAGGTCAGGAAAGATAGGCTATCTTTCCCTACAGGCACTGGAAAAGGGACACCACAACTCCTGTGACCTTGCAGAACTGAGGCAAAGGTGTACCTGGTTGCTTTTGGTAAATTCTAGGGTTTAAGGTTTCTTTGCTCTAAGATGGAGCTTTGTCCATACTTGGGGTGTGTGTTGAAAGTGAAGGCAGAACTGCCCCATAAACAATTGGTTTTCTTAAAACTCTCCCTTGTGCCAGGCTGATTAGTTTGCAAACAAGACAAGTCTTCGCTACTTTACAAGAGTATGCCCTAGTACAAGAGACATTTTATTTGTGTATTTTAGTGTAGTTAATCTAAGAAATAGTGTGATTCCTCAGTCTAATCCAGAAGTGAAATTCACATATTCTTATTAAAAAGAAAACAGGAAATATAATAAAAGGAGAAAAGTTAGGGAGAAAATCTGAACCTTCTTCTGGAGTGAGTGCAAAAGAGAGCCTGATGTGATCAGTTAGGAAGAAAATACATCTTAGGAGTGCAATGTAAAAGCAACTTGAGCTTCTTTTCAGGGTTGGTAACTGCTGAAATAGTCTCATTGCATAGGCACTGCTGACAGGAGTGTTTCTCCCCCAAGGCAGCATTTCTGGCATGAGGAAGTTACCAGAATCCCACTGAGCTTTATCACATTGATGCACAAGAGTTCTGTTACTGTAATCGACATAGCCATGACTAGCATTCATCCTTTAGAGCTGGCCTTCGCGCTCAGTCGAGAGCCTCAGCTCAGAGGTTCAGGTAGTTCTGGCTGTTGGTCAGGGAGCCTTTGTTGGGGACAGAAGGGCATGTAGTGTGGGTAGATCAGAGCGCTAGCCTGGGCACTGGGTTCAGGAGTGTGTGGTCCACCCTCAACGCAGGAGCTGCTTTTTCCCTCCCTGCAGTCAGTGGATGGAAGGAGGAAGTAAGGGATTAGAAGAGGAGTTTTCACTGCTGAGTCGGAGAGTTCAACAGCTCAAAAGTATCATCCACAACCTGCCAGAGGCAGTTTTCAAGTGGGAAGTCATTGTCCACCAGGTTGACCAAGTAGTAGTTGTCATGGATGTACTGGATGATCATGCGAGAGGGTGACTCCTCTTCATAGAGCTTGGCCCATTGCTCGATCCACAGTGCAAAGGCCTCATCCTGCCAAGGGGGGGGAAAAAAGGTTTGTAGTGGCATAATGCACGTTAGAGAGCTGCATTTTCCTACTGCCTCAGTTAGGACAACCAGTGTCACACATGCCTAGCCAGCCTGCGGCCTGTTTCTTCTCAGTAAAAACTGCAAGAGCTGAGCAAGGAGCCTCGTGCTTTGCTTTCCAGTCGATGGGAAGTGCCCTGAGCACAACTGTTCAGAGCTGAAAGGAGGTACGTTTGCAGAAAAATGGCTCAATACTGCCCCTGTGCGTGTAAGAGGGGAGGGAGAGCTACTGCCAGAGCTCTGGGGGCCAGTGCAGTGACAGTGGAGGCTCCCAAGCCTCCTGTTACTGGGCACTTGGTGTCTGTGAAGAGCTCTTGTGGGAGCAAAGTTCTCCTTACACTGAGGGAGCAGGAGGAGCAATATCTGGACCTCTGCAAGCTAGTATCACAACAGTGCTCAATTGCGAGAAGTGCCACAGACTAAAAACAAAAGAGACACTCTGAATTTCCAGGGCATCACAGCAATGCATCCAGCAGGAGGGAGGACTCACCTTCCAGGAGAGGAAGCTTACAGGATCCACTACAGTGGGCTGGATGATCTCTCTGCCTGGGAAGATGCCCCAGGTGACAGCATTGGGTTGCAGATCTGGAGCATTGGTGATATTCTGGCCCTGCCAAAGGAAGGAAAACCTTTCTGAAGCAACTGCTGGAGGAGGGATTCAGTGAGTTGGAACAAGTGCATTTACCCTCTCCTTTTTACGAGATCAGACAGCTGCTGCACATCACAGCTGACTTGCTTCAATTTCCCTTACCTTCATGTCCCACTTTATTCATAGTGATATCTGAATCTTTGATATTTGCCTCTCTCCCAAGGTGGTGAAAGGAAAGTGTCCTGTCAACAACAGCCTACCTTGACATTGACAATGTGGTAGTTCACTCGCAACTCATACTTCTTCAGCACTTTGAGCAGTGCCGTGACGATCTCACTGGAGGTGAAGAACTCTAGGTATGCCTACAGGGAGGGATGGGGAAGGAGAAAGAGAATTAGAGCCTTAACTCGTGGCAGGGCTGGGACAAATACAGGCAACCAAGAAGACAGTTGTAGAGTCTGGGCTGCTTGGAAACCAGGCAGCTTAAGACTTTTATGTCCATTCCCAGAAACATGTACTACAGAGGAGGCTTGAGCAAAGGGCAGAGCGAATTAGTAAAAAAAAAAAAAACAAAAAACAAAAACCAAAAAATAAATTGGCAAGAACAGAGGTAACAGCCCAGGAGCAGCCAGCTCAGGAAAGCTACAAGCTTCCTGTTTTGCACCCACGTAAGCAGACAGGCTGGAATAAGCTCCAGACACCGTAACCACAACTGCTGTGCCTGGGAAGCAGCCTGTGCTAGAGTAGAGTGCTTGGAAGAGGCCTGAGCCTGACTTCTATTCTACATGGTACCCTATGAACAGCAGTGTCCTGCCAAGGCAGCCCAGTCTGGTGGGAGCAGAAGTCAGAGGTCTCAGCTGGTCTCTCCCAAGCAGCCTACCATTCCCTGTCCTCATCTTTCCTTCACAATTCTCCCCGTGTGCTTATACAACCTAATTCGGTGCTTGCTCCATCTCCTGCTGCTCTGTGCTTGGCTGCTCTCAACAACTGCTCCCCCTCCGCCCATTTCCTGGCTATTGTGTGAGATGATGGATTTCCCCTCACCTCGGGGGAATTTTCTCCTTTGAAAACATAACTGCATTTGCCATCTGCTGGTCTCGTGGCTTTAGCGGTTTGGATCCCTTTTGAACAAGGCTGCTTTGTTTCCCAGTATGAGCCACTTGCTTGACATTTACCTAGACGGGAGATTCCTATCACAGCCAGTAGTGGCAAGGCTTGAGGGCCTGAAAATGCAGGACAGTAGGAGGCAGGCATGGCAGATAAAACTGCTTGCAGGCCAGAGAAGGAACCTGGCAGCTGTCTGAACAGCACAGCAGTAGTGCTGTGGGCTGGGAGCAATTGGTGGAGAACTCTGCCTTAGAGAAGGGCAGATAGAGGAATTCTTAAATCTTCAGCTATTACCATGAGAAGCTGGGTGGGAGAGATACTACCTCATTGATTCCCATTTTATGAAAAACCTAGGTGCTTCCTGCATCACTGAATGGGATCAGATGCAGTGGGCAGGCACGTATTTGTATCTAAACCTTCATAGCCCTCCTTTAGAAAGAGGTTACCAATAATTACTTGCTGAGAGTAAAACCAAGAAACTTTATAGATGTTCAACAGACGTTTAGAGGTGGGGGAAAACAGCTATGAAGTAAGCCATAGAGATGACATAGTCTGTCCCTTAAGACACCAAAGTAGCTTTGCCTCATCTGAGCAAGAAGGCATTAAGATAAGGAGCAGGCACAAGGATTATCTGGGTGAAAGTCTATGACCTTCTTTCCTAACAGAGACCAAACTGGGTCATAACTCTTTGCTGCCTAGCCCAGAGTAGTGCAGTACCTTTTGGAAAACATAACCCCCACTGGGCCCCCAGCCTACAATGGGGTCTGTGGATGGTTTGCCATTGATGTTTGGCTGGGAGTTGATGGTCAGGATTCCTCGTCTGTTAACCTTCTCCAGCTGCTCCTTCAGAAGGTTGGTTTCAGTAGCAAGAGGGTCATCGTTCCAAGGCATACACGTAACCTACCATGAGGAGAAAGGATGGCTCACAATGGATGTAACAACCCTTTGGTTACCATCTGGATGTTGAAGGAACTTAGAAGTGCCCTAATGGTCTCAAACACACGTATTTCAGGAGAGAATTCCCAGGTTTGGTTCAAGGGGCAGGATATCCTCAAGTCTGAGAATGACTGCTGAAGTCTGTCGGTATTGGTCCTGTCATACTGCAGCAGCTTTCCTTTTATGTTGAGCCCTAGCTTTGGCTGCTGGATTCCCTTCAGCCACTATCTCAGCAAGTCCTTTTGGATAGGGAAGTGCCAATTCTTGTTTAGAAGAACAATGTGGTACCAGGAACAAGAGGAAATACGCGCTATTGTCTGTGCACGCTGCCCATCCCTTCCCGGGCCATCACTCACCTTGTGCCCATTCCTGTTGGGTTCTCCGGTGATGTAACACGTAAACACCTCAAAGACACTTTCCTCACCAGTCAGCTCTTCTCCCCACATCTTCAGGAGCTCCTCCCGGGGAGACTTGCTCTTCAGGTAGAAGAGGTAATAGTCCTTCAGTTCCCCAAAGGCTGGAGAGGAGGAGTTACCCCTGTAAGGGGAGCAGACACAGGATTAACAGGCCACTGAGGAAGATGAACTGATTTGGTGATGCAGGAAGACAGCCACCCAGGAGGAGAAGTATCCAACAAAATCCATCTAGAGACCAAAAGCCTCAACATCTTGGTGCCATTCTCCTCAGCTCATTCAAATCCAAGCAACTGGGGACCGCTTTGTTAAGAAGCCACCTGTTCTGTCAAGCCTAAAGTGTGCCCAGAACACCCACTAACAACAGAGACTAACTGTGGAGCAGGCTTTCACACCACACCTCTACCTCACTGCCATTGCAGGCTGACAGCTTACCATCGGCCATTGGGGAAATCGTCCCATTCTTGAGTTCGATAGATGTAACTCTTTGGCCTAGAGGCCCAGAAGATTGGCCGAACATCTTCAACTCTTCTCTTGGGGTGAGCGCTGACTGCCCAGGGCAGAGGCCGCCTGCATGGGAGAAGCAGACATTAACACAGTTCCTCTGCTGACTTTCCACTAGAGGCTGGAAGCCCTTCCCTTGGAGAACTTTGCCTCTGGGGAAAGCATGTAACAGGGGCTGAGAAGAGTTCTGTTTGTCAAGAAGTAGGACAGAAAATTCTTCCTTTATGGAAAATCTTTTCCCACTCAGTTCCCTCACAGGATGCTCAGCAGGTGCCTATTAAATGGTTAAGTACAGGACTGACACCTGAAACCGATGACTGTGAGGGAAAAGCACTGTGTGAAGCTATTTTTAACAAGAAGAAAAAACAGCTATTCGTTTTCCTTCACTTCCTCTTGTTTATGCTGAAGCCTGTGGACTTGGAGAGAAGTCCACATGCCCTTTTTCAGTTGCAGAGAACCCTAGAAATCCACAGCGGGAGCTTACATGGCACCTAGCCTGTAAGAGGGGTTGTGACAGACCTCAAAAATCATGTTTCTTCCAAGTGGCAGTTCTAAGAGTTTAGGTTTTTAAAATTCCAGAACAGGCTACTTTAAAGCCACTTGACTAAAACAAATTCCTCCATTAGCTGCCCCCTCTATTCCTCCCAGCTTTTGTCAGAGACCTGCAGCAAGGGGGTGAACTTCTAAATGCAGAAAGGTGCTAAAAAGAAAAAAAAGGAGGCAGCAGAGGAGAGGTGCCAACCCATCCATTGCTTGAGCCTTCAGTAGATGGGATGGATGTATGTGAAAGAGGAACTAACGGAAGCCAGCATATTCTGCTCACCTGGGGTCCTCCTTCCATATGCCCAGGCGCTTAAGGACTTCGGTAGTAGCCACTTCCCGATTGAGGGTGTAAAAATGGAGCCCATGCACCATGCCACTGTCCAACAGCTCCCGGCACATGGACACTGCCAGCTCCACCCCATAGTTCCGGATAGCTGCATCATTGTCCTTGATGGGTTCAATCACATCTTTGATTTCTTGAGGCACTTCCAGCTTGGAGAGCTTCACCAGCTGGCGCAGGGAGTGATAACCCTGGATGAGGATGCAGGGGATTTTCATTTTTCCAAGGCCCTTTTTTGACATCCCAGTAACACAGGTACTTGATCTCAATTTTGTGGCGGGAGATTTAGAATTGGGTCTCCAGGATTCTACTCCTAGGCCCCATCTCTAGGATGGTAACGCAGTCCTGGTCACGTCACTTTAGGTGATTTCTTCCCGTTTCTTTACTCATTGCCTGAACCCAGCATGCTGACGGTGATGTCTAACACCTTAGGACTGGTAGACCATTGTCCTTTATATCTCTTTTTGCCATATGGGCACAGAAAACCTTTTAAGCTTATTATTACATGCCTAAGAGTTTAATTTGGCAAACCACCTACAGATTTACCACATTTAGCACCCTCAATTCCCAGAAATTTTGTGGAGGATATTTACAGACCTCTCTCAGACCCTGACCTACAAACACCTAATATCCTGGATCCTTATTCCCTCCCTGAACCAGAATTATTGGATTTCACCTGTATGGGGAAGATGCCAGGAATAATGGGGCAGGTGATGCCAATGGCTTGACAGTCCTTCATGAACTTGAGAAAGGTTTCTGATCGGAAGAAAAGCTGCGTAATGATGAAGTCTGCCCCAGCAAAGACTTTCTCCTTCAGGTGCCTCAGGTCTGCCTCATAGCTCTCTGCTTCAGGATGACCTTTGGGGTAGCCTTTGGGGAAGAGGGGGGGGGGGAAAAGTGAAACCCTGGTGGTCAGGACAACGCACTAGAAATTAGAAAGTTGCCAATCTGAATGTACTGTCACTTACAGCCCAGGTCCAGAGAGGGACTGCTGAGGTGACTTCCCTATCGCAGACCCTACCCCACACTCTGCAATGAAAGACATTTACCTGCCACGCAGATGTCAAAGTAATCATCAAATTCATTGCGAATGTGCTTAACCAGGTCAACAGCATAGTTGAAACCATCTACTTCTTCCTCCCATTCCTCACCGACAGGATCTGAAAAGAGAACAAATCCACAGCTCTCTCCAACTGTTTGCTGGACTCAGATCTGCTAGTTCTGTAAAAACCTCCTGCTATCAAAAGGAAGACAAAGGTGAAACCCCTAAGTTTGCAGTTTTACCCATGGACTTTTGTCTGCCCTTGAGTTGGAGGGACTGCTAACAGGGATCTGGTGAAATGCAGTCTCAACATCTGATTCCTGCAGCGGAAGGAGCCTCTAAATCTTATTTCTCCATTTTTACCCTGGAATTGAACACAATAGCAATACAGCCTCAGCCCTACACATCATAGGACAAAAGGATTCACCTCCACGCAATGCCATGATGTTCTTCAACCCGAGCCGCTTGGCCTTCTGCAAATGCCCTGTGATGTCATCCTTGGTCTGATTGCAGCATGTCATGTGCAGGATGGTCTCCAGGCCACAGTAGTTGACTGCAGTGTTGGCAATTATCATGGAAGAGGTTTCCTTGTCAGATCCTGGGTCCCCTGCAGGGTGCCACGTCACATCAATGAAGAGTGGACCGCCTGCTCCCATGCGGTCAAACCTGTGGATTTTAGAGCTGCGTTAGCCTACCAGCTAGCCAGCTCCCCTCTCTATGCCTGGGATATCTTGCTCACTGCTGGAATGCCAGCAACAGGCAGAGAGAGCTTGGATGACAGCAGCAGGAGAGACCAAGAAAAGTGTTGAACTAGGAGTTTAGCAAGTGGCCAATATAAATAAGGAAAGTCATTCTTTAAGACTGTATGAGGAAGTGCTTACAATCTCTTTGAAGAAAAGGCAACTTAAGTGTTCTCTGTAGAATAAACTTCCTCCCAGCATGCTCTATTAGACTGATACGTCTTCTGATGATAGACAGCAATGCAAGTCCCATTCCTTTTGAGATGGGAGACTATGCTGCAACCCCCTGTTCCCAGCTGTAATTGTAGAGGCCACAAATACGACAAGATGGACCAGATCTCTGTTGTGTACCCAAGTGTGCCTAACAGAGAGACAAAGGCTCCCCTAACTTGTCTCTCTCCTGCTCTGGGTTGGAACAGGCCCTTCTGTATAAAGTAAGCCTGGCACTGGCATACAGCAGTTACAAAAAGAGTTATGAAACTCCCTCTTCTCCTCTAGGTGAGTACATGGTGGCTCCTGGGGCTCCCCACTGGGCTCCAGGATAACCTTTAGCTCTGCTGAGAACTATCACCTTTCATTTAGCATGTAGGTGGGGACACCTACCTCAGAGGCTAAAACTGTAATCCTCAGTAATACAGAGGTACAAACCACAGTGGCTGGATGATTCTGAAAGCAAGTGGGAGTCTCTGTTCCACAGACTTTGGCACACTATGAAGTAATATTTTCTGCTTTTAATAGGTACTTTTCTGGTCTATTGTCCCCCAGCACTCTGCCTCAGCCCCAGAGCATGACAGTGGGGTTGCTCCATCTTCACAGAGCATGGGAGAGGGGAAACAGTCTGGCCCCCTCAGTAACCCCACCATGACACTTAACTCTTCAGGCCCTCCAAGGAAGACAAGTTACCTGGTGTCCATTACCCTCCTCAGCAGGAAAGCACAGCCCCATTACCTGCTTCGTCACCTGGAAGGGGAGACAGAGCATGGGGCAGAGCCTGCCTCATTAGCTATTTCCCAGCCCTCCACCAAAGACACTTCATCTCTCCCCTCTCCCACCCTGTAGCCCTCACCTGGAGATGAGATTGACAGCAGCATTGGCTGTGCGTGGAGGGAAGAACTCCAAGGAGAACCACTTGTCTCCAGAGTCCTGCCGTCGGCGCATCTTCTCCCGCAGTCGCTCATGACGGTCAGCATCGAGGACAGGGGTGGAGCAGCGTGAGCTGTCCTTGGAGCTCTCGCTCCCGCTACTGCTGCCACCATCAGACTTGGAACTGGAACTGGCACTGCAGGTATGCTGGGTCTCATTGACCATGGTGAGCTCTCTGGAGGAGGGGAACAGAAGGAGCACAGTGGATACAAGACAGGACACAGATCTCAGCAAGATTAAACATTAATCATCATCTAGCAGTCCCTTTTGCCAGCCCTTGCTATAAACTGTAGTGGGGGATCTGGTGAAAACACAATAAAAAGCGTATGTTTAGATAGTGCTGAGAGAAATAACACAGCAGATGGCTTCATGCCACTTTGATGCAGCTCTTCTGTGCCTGCTGGGTCAAATTTGGCGCTCAGAAGAGTCAGGTCAACATCACTTTTGCCCTGACTACAACTTAGCAAGCCATGATACCCACGTGCATGAGGTGAGTGCCTCTTTGATCTTGTGGCCTTGGGCTGGACATGCCAGCAGATATCTTTTTTTTTTCTACAGCAGCAGCTGCTTCTTGGACTCCATCCATCTTCAGAGTTTCCATTCTGTTCCCAAAACACAGTGCTTCTTTACAGCGTAGGCAGGAGAGCAAGTGCTAATAGGGCAGGTATACAAGAATGCACAAACTATTCCTATGTCAGAAAAAAAAGTGAAGAATCCCCTTTGATCAGGCCATCCCCACAAATACTGTCCTTTGTTTTGTCTTTGCTGGCATTAGGCAGTTGCATTTCTAAGCATTAGTCTTCTTCCACAAGGCACACCATTTCCACAGAAAACTGTCCCCTGTGCCAATACCACTGCCCACACTTGGCTCTTTCCTTTACCAGATACGCCGTTCATGTTCCTTTCCTTACCAATTGTAGCTGCTTGGAAACAAGGTCAGCAGAGACCATCCCCTTCTCCCTGCCTTGCAACATGATCAGCTGTGCTTGCTTGGCTTCACAGAAAGGAAAACATCACTGCAAGTCAGTGGTACAAGTGGGCCTGGGATGCCCAACTCCACTTAGCTCCCAAAAGTGTCTCACCCTATGCCTTTAAAATTAGGTAGTCGTTACAGATAAGTAGAGAAGAACTACCGTAAAATTTGGATCTGTATTATTTGTTTAGGTACCTGCCAAAACTTAAAATTGTCACTGTGAAGCAGCAGGTTGTCTGAGCATTAGGTAACATTGGAGCTTGCTTTGGAGGAAATGGTTGCACAAGCTAGTGCACACTTTGTCCTTATCATGAGCTCTGTGGGTTTAGGTCATCCAAGAAGACTTTGAACTTATCTTCTACTGTTTACACAGAGTTGCCCATCAAGCAAAATCCTTTGGGAGAAAGTCTGCTTTTACCACCTGGGGACCTCTCCAGCTGGCAAGATATATGAGAAAGGAGCGCAGGCCTTCTGCTGCCAAGAGGAACTGTGAGTCTTAAATCTCTTGTGTACCAACATAGTGGGCCATGTCAATAGGTCTTTGCTGCTGATTTTTGCCAAGTGAAGCAAAAGCAACCAGGTGCACAGTAACAGCCCTGACCAAGCTCTCTCAAAGGACTTTGCCTGACATCCACGTGGCACTAATCTGGGAGAATTATCCAAAGCATATGATCAAGCTAGTGGCGCAAAATCACGTGCAGGCAACTCCCAATATCTCACTTGTAGCAAGCATGCCACAGCACCGTAGGCAAATCAAAGGACCTCTGTTCTCCCACTTGAGATTTAACACCCATCACAAGGGAAGGGTTCACGTATTAATGTCTCTATAGGATGAGACTTGCTGTTGAGGGAAGGTCGCTATCTTACTGACAATCTAGAACCACAAAGACAGGAGAAAGGCCCCACATAAATTTTGTCTACACGCAGCATTTGGAACAGTTTCCCTACCATCAGGTTCATCACAGATCTGGCAGAAGCTTGCAGTTATAGCAAACAGAAAAAAGATTTTCCAAACAACAAAAACAGTTGCAAAATAAGGCAATCTTAAACACCCATCAGCTCTGTTGGGTCAGCGCTCCTGCTCCTCTGTCTCTGCCACCCTGCAGAGCTCACAGCAAAGGTCTGTGGCCCAGCACATTGATGCTGATCAGCGTGGATGTGCCTGCTGTGTTTATGTGATGCTGATGGTGACTCTTTGCTTCACTGTAGGGTATTTTTACTGCTTCCAGGCCTGAGCTGACACCCACGCACGCAGTGTGGAGCTCTGCATCGTCCTAAGCTTAGTTTTACCACCCAAGCTAAACTCGGCTGCACAGACATGGAGTTCAGATGGGGCAGGCACGCCTGCAAGGGGCTTGTGCTGCCCTGGGCCATGGCCCCGGCTGACAGCCCTCCGGGGCAGACAAGGGGCCCGCGGCTGCACCTACTGCCCGGCCAGCTGATGGGGCAGCGGCACGGCCGCGGAAGGGCCGTGGGGGGAGCCCGGTAGCCCCGTGGGCTGCCGCGGGGTGCCTGCACGGCAGCGGGCTCAGGACTAGGCAGGGATCAAGCTGCAGCCCGATCCCTCCTTCACCTCAGCTGAACCCGCTGGCAGCGCGGCTCGGCCCGAAGCAGCCGCTGGGCAAACCAGGCCGCGGGGCAGCGGCAACCCGTCCCGGCATCGCGGCCCGGGCCGCCGCGGGGACCCCCCCCTCCCCAGGCGGCGGGGGCAGGGATCGGGCCCCCCCTCCCGGGGCCCCGCTCACCTCCCGGCGGTGCTGGGCGCGGCGCGCCTCGCCCCATCCCGCGGCGCTTTAAGGCCGGCCCGGGCGGGGCGGGTCACGTGGTGCCCCCCGCCTGCCCTTCTCCGACATGGCGCCGCGACTTCAGCTCCCCCACGCGCCGCCTCACGTTGCGTCGGCGGGGGCGAGGCCACGCAGCGGCCGCCGTGGGGTCACGCGCGGCGCGGCGGGTGGGGCCGGGAAGGGGCGGCGGCGGCGGCGGAAGATGGCGGGGTGCGGGTCCGGGCTGTGCTGCTGCTGCTGCCCGCGCTGCTGCGGCGAGCGGGAGAGCCGCACCCCCGAGGAGCTGGTACGGCCGCGGCCCCGCGCTCCCCCGCCGACCCCCGGCTTCTGCCTGCTGGCGGCGCCCCGACACCGGGCCTCGGCCCGGCCCCGCCGCCGCGCCGGCTCTGGGGAGCGCCTGAGGGCGGGCGGCTCTCGGGGGCGTTGGGCGTTGCTATGGCGCTGGGCCGGGTGCCTCCGCCCCGGGTGCTGGCGCCTCAGCCCGCGCTCGGCCCGGCGCCTCAGGGCGCGGTACCTCAGGGCCCGGTACCTCAGCCTGGGCTCGGCCCGGCGCCTCAGGGCGCGGTACCTCAGCCAACACTCGGTCCAGCGCCTCAGCCCATTCCCGCTCTTTTGTCTCGCGTTGGGCCTAGTACCTCAGCCGCTCCTGCCAATGCTTCGGCCCCCACTGTCACGATACCCCAGACAATGTTTGTTTTGGCTGGGCTTGGTATCCCAGCACCTGGGGTTGGTGCCTCAGCCTGCGCTGCTGCTCTTCCCGGGTACAGCACCCCTTGCAGCCGTTAGAGGGGAGTGGCTCTGGCAGGGGCTCTCTCCAGCTGCCCTGCATAGGGGAGTGCTGTCTGTGCAAGTTTCTTGTCTTATCCTTCCCCATCACCTGTTGCTGCGAAGGAAGCTGGGATGTGGGTTTAGTACTCTGCTTTACTGTGCTGTGGGGAGCTCTCATACAGAAGGAACGTAGTTTATTCTTGCTGAGGGGCAAGCTTTAAGGTGAGACCCTATACAGTTACCCCAAAGTAAGTGCTGGTCTGGTAATCCATAGTCTGACTTTATAAGCAGTAGTGGCACAGGCCTCCCCTAATTTTGGCTTTGCCACCAGTGTTCATGAGCACTTATACATGCATTCATTCCCCTGATAATTCTCCTTTCCCCTGTTTGTTTTGCAGACAATCCTAGGAGAAACTCATGAAGAGGAGGATGAGATCCTTCCACGGAAAGACTATGAGGTGGGAAACTAAACAATAGCAGCTTGTGAAATTAATGTGAAAAGAACTACAGATAGTTTTTGATCTGTTTGAGTTTGTAATGGGGCAGGTACTCAAAATGCATCACTAGTTAGAGTGCATTGGCAGCAGCAGAAATACCAAGAGTTGCTGCACTTGCAAAGAACGGCTCCTCATCATTATACATTTCTAGGTTGAAGCCCTGTGAATAGAGCTTGAATATCCCCTGCTTAAGTCAGACTCTTGTTGAGAAAATTCATTTTCAGAGTCTCCTGCATTGTTCTACATTTTTAATATGAGATTTACAGGCTCTAGTGGTCTTGTTTCCTCGTGACTATAGAAAGCATCTGTAGCTACTTGGTCACTGTTGCCTTACTGGTGTCTCTGATGTCATGCTGGCTCACAGCAGATCTTCCCATCTATCGGATCCTGCTCCTTACAGGAGATTTATGCTTTTTGCATGTCTATATGGTGGCCCTGAGCTATTTAGAGCAGTTGCTGTCAACGTGGCTATTACCAGCTCAGCCTGTTACTGCTTGGCTTGAAAAGGTGAAGTTGGTGTAGATAGGAGCTAGTGGTACTACCAGTATGTCTGGGCAACTATATTGCTTTTAACTCCCTGCCATGATAAGCTTAAGAATTGATGCTGTTCATCTGGAGAGGAATTCCTATCTAGTGTTCCTGTTGTAGTGAGAGGTTAAAGATCTAAAGTTGTCCCCTGCACTGTCAAATTGGAGGTGCTTAAAGAAGTAAAGTCTAAATCTGTACAATGTGACTTCTTTAATGTAAAGTTTTATTAGTCAGTCATGTTCCTGTTTGGTTCCCTCTCTCTCAGCTTGGGCAGTGAAATTGGTCTGTTCTTTCACTTCCTGATTCTCAGAGTCTGGCACTGCTGGAAATATTTAAATGAAGTTGTTTCCAGGAGGATTTTTTATCCTACTGTTGTTTGCAAAACCTCCTGTGGGGGTAGTAATGACTTCTGTAATCTTTAACAAGGTCTTCTGTCCGTAGTTTTTTGCACAATATGTTGCAGCTGATTCTCTTAAACTGACCTTTTGGCATTCTTTCAGAGCTTGGATTATGATCGCTGTATCAATGACCCATACTTGGAAGTTTTGGAGAGCATGGACAACAAGGTAGGACCTTGTTCTTTCTTTTTCATTAGCTTGAGAGCTAAAACTGTGGAAATTGCCCAGAGAAATTTGCCCAGAGAAGTCGTGGATGACCTGTCATTGGAAGTGTTAAAGGTCAGGTTGGATAGGGCTTTGAGCAACCTGATCTAGTGAAAGATGTCGCTGCCCATGGTGGGGTGGATGGACTAGATGATCTTTAAAGGTTCCCTCCAACCCAAATCATTCTATGATTCTAAATATGTTCTACTGCAGGAAGTTTTGTGAGTTTTTTTCTTCTGTATGAAAAAAATTTTGTGTGCTCTCTTGGCTTCTCTATCAAAAGAATAAAAATATGTGTGGAGGTTATAGCTCCCAGCATCTGTTCTGATCCTCAGGCTTAAAGTGAGCAAGATGTTCAGCACTTTCAGTTCCCTATTTTCAGTTTGCTGTTGTCACTATCTTCTGTTGATTTATCACTCTAGCTGTAATTGAGCTGTGGAACCCAAAATCGCCTTTTTCTGATCCCTGTTTCTATGTTGCTTTGACTTGGCTTTTTTTTTTTTTTTTTTTTTTTAAATCCTCTTTCTAAACAGAAAGCCCAGAGATACGAAGCAGTGAAGTGGGTGATGGTTTTTGCTATTGGAGTCTGCACAGGACTGGTAAGTGTCATGCTGTTTGGGGAATGAGGAAAATTCAGGAGACTAAGCAGGAATAATTTAGAACTCAATGGCTGAGGAGTAAAGAGGAGGAAACATTCTTTTTCATGAAGTGGAGAGCTTAGTAGCTGGAGTTGTCTTTTGGGAATTATAGCACGTTGTTGCTAGATTATTTTCCAGGAAGCCTTTTTTTCTTTCAGATCTTGCTATACTTTCTTTGCAAAGTATTCTGGTAAATCCTTTAGTTCTGCATACAGGAAAGCTTGTCCAAAGTGAGCATTTAATAAAAAAGGATGCCAATTTACAGTTGAAGTGTATTTTTTTTGTTTGGCATTACGAGCTTCACTGCATGTGCTTTCTAGGGTTTTTGAAAATCAGCTTTGCTGACTGTATGCCTCAGTTAAACACTAGCTTTCTTCTGTACCCTGAAGTGTGTTGTGGGTGTTAAAAATGCTACCAGATCAGTACTCTGAAATGCATCTCTTCAGGAATAATTCTAGGATGGGTCTGTTCCAGTGAGAATGAGGGAGGCAGCAAATCTGAGCTTCTGAAGTTACTTTGCTCTGAACAATGCTTCTTTTGCCTTCTTCATCCTCTGTCCTCCCATGTGTGCATACTTTCGGTAGGACTTACTAGAGGGTCGTCTTTGTTACTTGTTTGTTGTAATTTCTGATGGCAGATCTGTCTTCTTTTTCATAGGTGGGCCTCTTTGTGGATTTCTTTGTACGGCTCTTTACCCAGCTCAAGTTCCGGGTGGTACAAAGCTGTATCTTTTACCTAGTGTATGGGTTCCTGTTGGACTCAAGTGACCTTTTCCTTTCTGTTGTCGTGTTTTGCTCAGAACAGCTGACTCTGACTGCCATCGGTTGTGTTGTTAATGATTAATCAAGTTTTCAACTTGCCTATGTAATTCAGCCCTTGAAACCAAGAAATGGCTCCAGTATGATGTACATAGGCAAAGTCTAATCCCTGAAAGGATGAGTGGTTTCTCTTCCTTGTAGCTCAGTCTTGAGCTCTGAAAAGGAAGCCTGGCTTCCTGATGGGCTGTGTCATCTGCCCTGGCTGCATTAGGAAGCGCAGGCTTGGCTCCTGATGCCAGTGGGACCCCCTGACAGTACCGAATGATTGTGTGTTGGTGGGGGCAACATTGTTTTCCTTGACCGTCCCTGCAGCGGTGGAAGAGTGCACTGAGAAAGGCTGCCTTGCCTTGTCCTTGCTGGAGCTGCTGGGGTTCAACTTGACCTTTGTTTTTCTTGCCAGTCTTCTGGTCCTGATCCAAGTAAGACTTAGGTCCACTGCTGCTCCTTACACAGCCTCCCTTTGCTCTCACACAGGTCCTGGGTATGAAGTTTCCTTCTTGCCGGAAGCACTTTCTTCCCCAAGACATCAAACTAGCTTCACAGTGCTAACTGATTTAGCTAAGCAGGGTCTCTTGGTCCCTTGCTGTGCTCTCTGATAAGATATTGTTGGTCAGCTGTGAAATCAATGCAGCACAGTGCCAGTGTTTCTTTTCTGCAGCCTGTAGCAGCTGGATCAGGAATTCCTGAAATTAAGTGCTACCTCAACGGGGTAAAGGTTCCAGGGGTTGTACGTCTCCGGACGGTGGTGTGCAAAGCTATGGGAGTGCTCTTCAGTGTGGCAGGAGGTAAGAAGGGCTGTAGTGTCTTGATCTTGTTGGGGTGAGGAATCACTGAATGAGGAAAAATGCTGTCCCTGCTGTACACAGGGCACAAAAGACTTCTCATGCCTTTCTGGTAAAATGATTTTGGTGGGCTGGAGCAGAGTGATGAGCCCTGAATGCATATATAGAGTAGAAAATAGACAGAAGGATCCAGATTATTGGGGGAACAGGTACTTTCCTGGGTGGGCTAGTCAGAAGTGGTTCTTTGTGGCTCAGTCCAAGAGGGAGACGTGAGAATCCTCCAGAACACATTGCCTAGAGCAGCCTAAAGGAGGCTATGTTCTAGGCAGCAGGGCAGAGTGACTTGGAGAGTTCAAAGTCCTTGTAACAGCTGCCTTTGAATGGTTCCACCCACTTGGAGTGCCAAGTCTGTGAAAGTCTTCACAAACATTTGGGGGGCTGAGGGGACAGGGGTCAGAACCTCCCTTCACCTTGAGGGGAGAGGGAGGAGCTGCAGGCTTGGCACGGGGGACTGTGCCATGGCGTGGGAGTAGTGAGCTGATCTCTCCTGGCATTGCCAGCAAGGGAGAGGGGCGGTGGGAGTGTGTTGCCTCATCAGTCCTGTTTTTCCAGGTCTTTTTGTCGGGAAGGAGGGTCCAATGATTCACAGTGGTGCTGTCGTGGGTGCGGGTTTGCCACAGGTTAGTGCTGGCCTGAGTCACTGGCCTGGTCACACCACTGCTTTGTAAGAGTACTGTGAGGAGTAAATTTCCATTTCCTACATTTCTAAATCTTTACTTTGTTTGTAGTTCCAGAGCATCTCTTTGAGGAAGATCCAGTTTAACTTTCCCTATTTCCGCAGTGACAGGTACTGTACCCAGGATGTGGAGGAGGAGGGAGGAGGAGGATGAGTGAGCAGACTTCCTTGGGAGAAGGGTGGCAGGCTGGGATGAATCAGTCAGATGGTTTTTCAGTTTCTCGCTAGTGTCCTGCAGTTTCATTCTGCAGCAAGACAGCACCGGGACTTGACTCTTCCATGCTGCTCTGCTCTGGTTTCTGTATTCATTGATGTTCTCTTGTACTACTACTCAGCAAATCTCTACCCATTTAAAACCTTTAATCTGAATGGTTAAATGGCTTCATTGTTGGGAACAAGCTCATTTACTCACCCCTTATGACCAAGATACACTCTAGAGAAGGCTGGTCCACCTGAATGTGAACAAAATCTTGCCCTTCCCTCTTTGTAGTTCCTTCAAGTGATGCTGGAGCGCCATGGTTTGGGATGATTCCTCATATATGGGGCGGTTGTGTAGTGCCAGAGTTTTGCTCTGTATTGGTGCTCTAGAGAAAGAGCATGATGCTGCAACGACTTACTGAATAAATGGTGTTGCCTGCCATGGCCAGCACTTCTCACAGCTGTCACTCCTATATCCCTGGGATATGTCCATAAAGGGGATTGGTCTCTTACTTTGCAGAACCTAAGCACCTCCAGAGATCTACTTGGTTAAACTAAGATTGTTTTCCTCTTCATTTCAGGGATAAAAGGGATTTTGTATCTGCTGGAGCTGCTGCAGGGGTTGCGGCTGCCTTTGGAGCCCCAATTGGGGGCACTCTTTTCAGCTTGGAAGAAGGTTCTTCCTTCTGGAACCAGGGACTTACATGGAAAGTGGTGAGTAATGACTTTGGCTCTTTCTGTGTGTCTCTTCCTTGAGCTCAACCTTTGGGAGGGCTTGTCTGTGAGGGCATTCAGATTACCCTGTGTCTCCTCCTGAGCTCTACTGGCAGGAGAGAGATTGCCTGCTCTGAGTGGTCCAGAGTTACTGCAGATCAAGAGCAGAGATGAGTCTGGTACTATCTGGAACTATGGGGCAACTCTGTAGGCAGCAGATTTAGCGTACCTGGGAGAAAGGGTTTTTGTGCCTGTGCTCTTTGCAGTCTGATCCTTTGGGAGCAGACAGAGTAGGCAGGTGCTGGATTTCTTTCTGCTTTTCTCTGCCTTGGGGAGCTGTATTGCAGCAATACCATGTGCCTTCAGGTTGCCGATTTCTCTGCCTCTAGTGCCTACTTTCATGAAGTTGACAGTATTTTAAAAACGTATTGGATTTTGTGATGTTTTTTGCATTTCTTATGCCAAATGTCCTGTTGATGGGATTCAGTTAGTCTGTTCTTTCTCAGTGGGGATAAAAGGAGCCAGGGGATTTGCCAAGATAGCAACTCTCAGAGCTAATGAAGACCTCAATTCCAACTCTATACAACCTGTGTTAGTGCCTTGTAATTGATTTGCAACTGCAAATTAGTTATCTTTGACAAAAAAAAAAAAGAGCTTTTGCTGCAAGAGTTACTAGGTGAAATTCCTAACTTCTTGTGCGGGAAACCAAATCAGATGATTACAGTAGTCCATTCTAGCCCTGCTCTCTTTTGCAGCAGGGAATGGGTGTTAAACCTCAGTAGGACTATTTTCCTAAAGCTTGAGAAGGCTCTGAGGTTCCTTTCCCCAGGCATAAGTCTCAAGGAAGAGCTGACTGTGCCAGTCTTATTTTGGGAGTGTTTAGTTCTCTTTTTTTTTTTTTGTTTAACCTCCTCAGCTTTTCTGTTCCATGGCTGCCACCTTCACCCTGAATTTTTTCCGCTCTGGGATTCAGTTTGGAAGTTGGGGGTCTTTCCAGCTCCCTGGGCTGCTGAACTTCGGCGAGTTTAAGGTAAGATTCAGTGCTGTTATTTCTGCACCCCCCACCCCCCACCCCCCACCCCCCCCCCCAGTCTCTTGTCAATTCAGTGTTTCTTTCTGTTTGGGTTTTTTGGTTTTTTTTGATACATGCTTGTATTTCAGTGAAGGGCAGTTGATATTTAGCTGTAATACATTGAAAGCCTAAGACAGAATTGTTTCCCTTTTGTCATAGCTGCTGAAAGTCTCCTGCTGTGGAGGCAGAAGCGTTGGTAGGAAACTGCAGCAACTACTCTAATATGCTTTTTTTATGCTTTTCTGCATGTAGTGCTCTGAGTCCGATAAGAAATGCCACCTCTGGACAGCTGTGGACTTGGGCTTCTTCATTCTGATGGGAATTATAGGAGGCCTTCTTGGAGCCACCTTCAACTGCCTGAACAAGAGACTTGCGAAGTACCGCATGCGGAACGTGCATCCCAAGCCAAAGCTGGTCAGGTATTTGTGCTCTCTCGAGTTTGTGCAGGGATCTCTGATCTGTGTTCAGTGTCCCAAAGCAAAAGCATTGATGTAGAAGACCCAGTGAGAGGGACTGGAGGAAATCCCAGATGTGTTATTTTTGAAATCACAAAACGAAGCCTCCATAGAACTTAAAAGTGAACACCAGAAACCAGATGTTACAGTCCCTCTGCATTTTTATAATTACTCTGGTGGTACAGAGAGACCTGCAGCCCCCCTTACAAGAGCTATGAAGGGAGCTCTTTATGATAAAGGCTATAGCTGAACAAACCAGAGCTTTGGCTCCATGCAGTATTTTTTTATGTCTTGCCCAAACAGATGGGGAAGGAATAGCTGATTCCACTCTTTTTTTTAATTATCTTGGCTAATTAAATCCACGACAACTAATACGTGTGCTATTTAGAGAGGGAGTTGCCATGTGATTCTGGAAAACAGCTGTTTGTTTGCTCTAGACAATTCCTAAATAAGAAGCCCAGGTTTAAAATAAAAAAAGTGTACTTCAGCAGTTAGAAAAGAGATTATGAGAGACTATGCATCAACCTGTCCAGTCCTGTCTAGACTTTTACCCTGTAAGGATGTACAGAACATCGTTCCCATGTGAACAGCCTCATCACTGAACCCTTCCCTGTGGCTTTTTATATGTGACTGCTATGTGTTCTCTGGGCAGAAATAGCTCCTTTTTGAGGCAGGCAATTAAAAAGGGGAGTTAATGCAATCCCTGGCAACCAAGTCATAATTCAGCTTGACTTGCAGAGTCCCCTCCTTCTGATGTTAAGCTGTGGTGACTGCATCTTCTTGCAGCCTTATCAAAGTCGCTTGTGGAGCTGGGACTGGGTTACAGGGCTGAGTGTGGCTTCAGTGTATGGTTTCTGTTGTGTACTTGCAGGGTCTTGGAGAGCCTGCTGGTGTCGTTGACTACGACGGTCGTGGTCTTTGTAGCCTCCATGGTTCTGGGGGAGTGCCGGCAGATTTCTTCCACCAGTCATAGTGGCAATGACACTCTGAGCCTGCAGGTGAGGGATCTTATGTGAAGATTATATGTCCCCATCATATTGTTCACCCTCCAGAGAAGCACAGGCACATAATGAGCTTTTGACAGCATGCAGTACATAACAGAACTTCAGTGAAAGCCTATGGACAGTTGCAGGAGCTTAGGGTAATAATGAAAGCTGGCCTTTGTGCTTTCGTACTTTGGCAAAGCAGCTCAAGCTATGAATCAGGGAGCCCATTGATGTTGCAGGCCCTATCTCTGCTATTGATATTTGCCCTGGACTTCCCAAAGTGTGGGCTGGCAGCCCTTTACAGAAGGGTTACTCCCATTCTGCACAAAGGCTAATATAGGGAGAGTGGATTTTAACTGTTTGTGTCTTGTGTGTCCTGCATTAGGGTATGTCAGAGGATGTGAATTCAAGCATCAAAACTTTTTTCTGCCCGAATGAAACCTACAATGACATGGCCACACTCTTCTTCAACCCTCAGGAGTCAGCTATCTTGCAGCTCTTCCACCAGGATGGTGAGTAGCTAAGAGACAGTGCCCCATCCCATGCTTAGGCTTCAGAGCTTCATCTTGCTTGAAACAGCCTTGTCATGAGAACCACAAGGCTAAAAGCATCTTCGGGCCATTGTGGCTCTGGGGGAATGCTAGTACAACAGGTGAAAGCCTCCTCCATGGGAAGAGAGCACTGCTTTTCCTCTCTTTTTCACTTACTCATTGTCTTCATGTGTGTTTGGACTGGGAGACTTAAGTAGCTGTTGTGAGATGAGCCTGTTGTGAGCTCAGGGGTGGATGGTGCAAGACTACTGTCTTTGTCTCACAGACCTGTGCCCCTTTAGTCATGATTCTTCTTGTGTTGCAGGTACTTTCAGCCCAGTCACACTGTCCTTGTTCTTCCTTCTCTATTTCTTACTCTCCTGCTGGACATACGGGATCTCTGTGCCCAGTGGTCTTTTTGTGCCATCACTGCTTTGTGGGGCTGCCTTCGGACGCCTGGTCGCCAACCTCCTCAAAAGGTGCATTGAGTGTGCGTACGTGTGTGAGAGATGTGCTGCAGATGCACGATGAGCTCTCAGTCAGGTTATTCTAATCTCCGGGCTCTGTGTTTCGCCGTAGCTACATTGGCCTGGATCACATCTACTCAGGAACCTTTGCACTGATTGGGGCAGCAGCATTCCTGGGAGGAGTGGTCCGCATGACGATTAGCCTAACTGTCATCTTAATTGAATCCACCAACGAGATCACCTATGGGCTCCCAATAATGATCACCCTCATGGTGAGTGCAAGGTCTTAGCTCTGACTTCTTGCAGACTGCTTGAACATGTGCTGGCCCTGAATCTCTGTTCCTTCCAAGGCTATGATAAGCCAAGGAGTCTTGTACTTGGAGCAACAACTCAGTAGACCTTCTGTTTGCTCTGCAGGTAGCCAAATGGACAGGAGACTTTTTCAACAAAGGCATCTATGACATCCATGTGAACTTGCGAGGAGTGCCTCTTCTGGAGTGGGAAACAGAGGTGGAAATGGATAAGTAAGGCTGCTCCTCTTGGCAGGGCTGTGGGTTAGAGTTTGTGGTAGGGTTCTTGCTCAGAAAGGACTGCTGTAATGCAGGGGGATGATGCTTCATGTCCAGTGAATCTGTCTGCTCTGAGAGGAGCAGCTGTGAGGAAGACTGCTGTGAGAGGAGTTGGGAGCTGTGCATCAGGCCTGTGGCAGGAAAGAGGTGCTGGAGCCCTTTCTGAGGAGGCGTGGACAGGTAGAGATCTGAGGAGCAGATTTGTGAGGTTCAGCAAGAACTCTGTGAAAATGTTCCACTGGACTTTGCTTCTTGCAGAATTTCATCTTCTTCCCACCTGTTGTCTTTTCCCAGTGGTGCTTAAACACTTTCTATGTTATAAGTTGGAACCTTTTTCCTTGCCTGTAAGTGCACCATTGATGCAATGTTATGTTAAAAAAAAAATTAAAAAAAAAAAAAAAAAATCAGTTGTGCCATCATGGCTAATAACACAGTGAAGGTGAGCACACAGGTATAAGGAGCTGGCAGAACGAAACTGCAGCAGACTCCTTCAGGATCTGATTTTGGGACTGGTTTGTTTCCTTGTTTGTCCATCACCAGCCTTCTGTCGCTGATGTGATGTCCCAATCTTGGATTTCTGTTTCCTCAGACTACGAGCCAGTGACATCATGGAACCCAACTTGACATATGTCTACCCGCACACCAGGATCCAGTCCCTTGTTAGCATCCTGCGCACAACTGTCCATCATGCCTTCCCCGTAGTGACTGAGAACCGGGGCAATGAGAGGGAGTTCATGAAGGGAAATCAGCTGATAAGTAACAACATCAAATTCAAGGTAAGAATTATAGAATCATAGAATAGTTTGGTTTGGAAGGGACCTTTAAAGGCCATCTAGTCCAACCCCCCTGCAGTGAGCAGGGACATCTTGAGCTCAGTCAGGTTGCTCAGAGCCCTGTCCAACCTGACCTTGAATGTTTCCAGGGTTGGGGCATCTACCACCTCACTGGGCAGCCTGTTCCAATGTTTCACCATCCTCAGCATAAAAAATTTCTTCCTTATATCTAGTCTAGCTCTACCCTCTTTTAGTTTAAAACCATTACCCCTTGGCCTATTGCAACAGGCTCTGCTAAAAAGTTTCTCCCCATCTTTTTTATAAGCCCCCTTTAAGTACTGACAGGCTGCGATAAGGTCTTTCTGGAGCCTTTTCTTCTCCAGGCAGAACAACCCCAGCTCTCTCAGCTCTTTCTTCATAGCAGAGGTGCTCAATCCCTCTGATCATTTTGCAGCCTCCTTTGGACCCACTCCAACAGGTCCATGTCTTTCCTGTGCTGGGGGCTCCAGAGCTGGATGCAGGGCTCCAGGTGGGGTCTCACCAGAGCAGAGGGGCAGAATCCCCTCCCTTGCCCTGCTGGCCACACTGCTTTTGATGCAGCCCAGGATACGGTTGGCTTTCTGGGCTGTGAGCGCACATTGTCAGCTTGTGTCCAGCTTTTCACCCACCAGTAACCTCAAGTCCTTCTCCGCAGGGCTGCTCTCAATCCCTTCATCCGCCCATCAAATCCATATGCAAAAAAGGGTGCCTGAGTTCCTAAACCCCAGGCTCTCTGTCCAAGGAGAGTACAGTCCTATTGGCTATTCTGACAAGTACTGCAGCAGCACTGACTAAGGAACACCTAATCTGGTGACATAAAGCTATGATCAAATAGTTCATAGTTGCTCTTGGGTAACTGTTGACCTGCTTAGGGGGGTATCTGAAAATTATTTGCTGTATCCAGAAATCTAGTATCCTCACGCGAGCTGGAGAGCAGCGCAAGCGTAGTCAGTCCATGAAATCCTACCCTTCAAGTGAATTGCGTAACATGTGTGATGAGCACATAGCAGCGGAGGAGCCACCAGAAAAGGAGGATCTGCTGCAACAGATGCTAGAGAGAAGGTGAGATCCTGGTAGGCACAAACGTATGGAAACAGGGTGTTTCCATATGTTGAGATGTGTTCCGATGCTTCGTGCAGTCCCTGTCATTCCGTGTGTCAGAGGAAACAGTGCTAGTATCCACGTTTTGGGAGAAGTGACTTGTCAGGTCTCATCCGCCAGTGCTGGGGCTCACACCTGTGACTGAGTCCTAGGCTAATGGCTTGATGGTGTCCAACCTGTTAACTTAAATTGCCTTCAAACACCTATCCAGAAATATTTCCTGGAGAGGCTGGAATGCCTGGGGAAATACCTTGTCTGTAGAAATCGATGCCCTCTTGTCTGCAAAAACCCGAGGGCTCTGCAAAGCTCACTTCTCCCAAGAGTGGAGCTGATGGCTTGGTGCCATGATACTGATACCACCTTTCTGGTAACTGGGCTGAGTTGCCAGGCCTGTATTGCAGTTGCTTCCAAGGAGAAGCCCAGTCTAGTGAATCAGTTTCTAACCTAGTGATTGTGACTCACGAGTGGACTTCTGACACTGATGTTTTGCCAGATGCTTCAGCTTTTATTAGAATCTGAATAATTTGGCACTGAAAATTGCTTTAGTAGCAAGTGATTTGAAATTCAGGGTTAGGAGACTGTCTCCATTCTGCTGCTGTTGTCATACTCTGCCTGTGGTAATGGCTCTTGACCCCTCTCTGCTATTTTGTTTGGTGGAGAAAAGACTTGCTTGTCTCTAGCAAGAGTCCCTGAAATGTGCAGGAGAAGGTTGCAAAGAGCCGAAATCACTGTTGCTGTTTTGGAGGTGGGGGTATATATCTCTCCTTAAGTTCATGCAACTTATAACATGTTAAATCTGTCACAGATATACTCCCTACCCCAACCTATACCCTGACCAGTCTCCCAGTGAAGAGTGGACTATGGAGGAACGCTTCAGACCCTTGACCTTCCATGGCTTGATCTTGCGCTCGCAGCTCGTCACCCTCCTTGTCAGGGGTGTTTGTTACTCTGAGAGCCAGTCGGTGAGTCTTCCCAATCAGGAATTGTAGCAAAGACATCCCTGCCCTCTCTGCTGACAAGCAGGGAACAATATTTATGGGCTGCCAAAAAGAATTTACCTATTTTTACACTTTAAGGAATGCATCTGTGTTTTAAAAGCTGCAGACGGATAATGTGAATTTTCCCTTGCAGCTCTAGAATAAAGAGAATTTAATTTCTATTTAAGCACCCCCAAGAAAAGAGGACAGCTACTGTTTAAAAAATAAACCAAGAGACCCATTTGTTGCATAAAGGTGCAATCCTGTCAGAACTGGAGAATGGAGGGCAGATATTAAATACAAATAGAGCAACCAGCAGTGTATACTGTGTGTTTTTACAGACTGTCAGCTGTATCACTGAGATCGTTATGAGCGTTTGTGTTTGAGGCCCATCTTCCACAAGGCTGATTTGTTGCTGCCCTCCGGTGTTGAGTGTAGATCTGGCAGGGGTTGGAGAGCAAATCCGTTGCGCTCTCAGCTAAACGCCTGTGTAGGTTTGGGCTTGCACTGCTGCATCCTGAGATGAGCTGCAGGAGTACCTCTGCAGAAGTTGTATGTGTGGGCATGGGAGAAGGAGATCTGGGTGAGCAACTGGGAGGCATCGTTTGCTGTGCTGCTTGCAGCCCATGTACTATCTGGGACGGTGACACATCGGTTCAGTGGGATTTGTTTTAATTGCAGAGTGCGAGTCAGCCTCGTCTGTCCCACGCAGAGATGTCGGAGGATTACCCTCGCTATCCAGATATCCATGACCTGGACCTCACGTTGCTGAACCCTCGCATGATAGTGGTAAGAGATGCACTGCAGTGTGATAGTGTTTCCTGATATATGTTTAGGACTGTCCCAAGCCTTTAAAAAAGCTGAGAGCATGTTTAGGTCCACCCTTGGGTGCAGTGACCAGCACTCTGTACTTCTCATGCATTCAGTCAGCCTTGTCTGCATGTGGAAATCAATCCTGATACCTGCTATGAGGTAATATCACACACAGGTGCTTTACTTTCAGAATAAGATGTTGCCTGTCTGGTTTAACTTCCTTCTAGATTAGACTCCTGCCTGAGTGAGATGGGACAGGCAAACTGCTGATTTCCATTTGGAACTCTGTGTGCTGGCAGCTCAGTCAGTGGCAGGCCTGTCATTGTCTTTGTGACAGGACGGTTGCTGTGTAGGCAAAAGTGCTTTTTTAATATGCATTCTTATTTTCATGGATCTGCATTTATCCTGCTCAGAGGCTTTCTGCAGCATTGGGCTCTGAAGATCGTGGGTTACAGTGTTCAAACAAACGGTGACAAATTCAGGTTCCTGAAATAATTTTATATTTGTGGAGAAATAAAAGATGCCCACAGTCAAATACCCTGTTCAGAGATCAGTGCATTGGAGGAGCTGTAGGAATTGCTTGTTAGTGATTCCCAGAGATAGTGAAAATGCCTCTTGTAAATAATATAATTGTTTTTCTGTCTTAGGATGTCACCCCATACATGAACCCATCACCCTTTGCTGTCTCTCCAAACACTCATGTGTCGCAAGTCTTCAACCTATTTAGGACAATGGGACTCAGACATTTACCGGTTGTGAACGCAGTTGGAGAGGTGAGTCCTTATCTCCATTTTGTCTTGGCTGAGCAACAAAGCCGCTGTGTTTTTTTTGCAATGCTTTCCACCTTTGGGAGAATTAAGATCTCTTTTGACATTAAACAGAAATGCTTTGAAGAGATCAGAGTGTGATCTTCTTAAGGCCCTGAAGCATTGTTGATTATTGTGACTTTGTTACCATCTTTTGTGTCCAAGCCTGCTTCCTGCTTTCCCTGCAAAGGGCAGGACATGCAGTCTCCTGCCTGTCTCAGGTTGGCAGCATGTGGAAGCTCTTACTGTCTTGTACCTGTTGAGAGGCCTTGAGCTCATCAGAGGCCGCTAATTTGGCGTCCTCTTTGACAGCTTTATTCAAGGCCCAAAGCAGAATTTCCTGTGTGTTGGGGCAGGAGGTTTTTCTGCTGGAAGAGAACTTTCATTCTGTTCCTACTTAAAGGAGCAGCAAAATAAAGGAGTCTTTGAATGGTTTGTGCTTGATTCACTGTACTTGTCTCTTTGCCATCTACAATGCTCGGGAATAGTCAGTAGGTGTCAGTAACTTCCTATAAACGTAATGAGAAACTGTTCCCCTTAAGCCTGAACTGATCTGTCCCTATGAGACAGCAGTGCTTTTTCTGCCTCTTGGGGTTCCTAATAGCTACTATGCAGAGCTTGTTGGTTGAAAACAAGAGATGCTGATTTGCTCCATGTTTAGTGCAAGATGCTGTTGCAGTAGAGAGCAGCGTAGTTCTAAACTCTTTCAATGTGTAAAATCACTGAGGTGTTTCATCAGCTGAAATGTGTGGTTTGACTGTTTCCCCAGCAGGCTGGGAGAGGGTCCCTTTTGTGACCTGCCAGCTAGTGACGGCCAGTGTGCAGTCTTGACTTAGCTAGTCTTTACCATTTCTCTGTTGTGGTCTTTAGCGCTTCCTGGAATGTATCTGATATGAGCTATCTGCAGGCATGTCATGTGGCGTACCAGAATGTCTCTAATGAATCCATAAGAGACAGCTTTGTTATTTCCGATTACAGTTTTCACTTTCCAAAGGATTTCCTTACATCTGTATACTGTCTAACATGGACAGGATTTCCCTTCCTAGGCAGGGGTAACTACTGCTGTGTCCAGACATGATAGCAACAGTTAAGCTGTCTGGGTATAGTTAAACCAGTGTCTTGCCTGTAGAGAAGTGCTGGGAGAGGGAGGGGTGGTGTTTTGGTGAGATTTAAATTTGAACCCACTCTAGTTCAGCATTGGTCAAGAACTGCTTGCAGGTTCCCTCTTTTTTGGGGGTTGGAAAGAACAACAGCTCTACCATGCACGTCTCTTAGTGGCACATCTGTGATACTGACTTGTATCTTTTTTCCTCTTTTCTTCCTCTTTAAGATTGTTGGGATAATCACTCGGCACAACCTGACCCACGAATTTCTGCAGGCAAGACTGAGACAACACTATCAGACCATTTGATGCCCCTGCCCACCCTGCCCCACTGTCGGTGTGGCTACCTCCCTCTTCCAAGCCTGCACACGCGCTCGCATTCTGCTTGGACCCCACAAGGCCCAAGACTTGCCGTTTGGCTTCTCACATGCATATCAAGCCTGGGGAGCTGGAAAACATCTTGCTAGCCAGAGAATTAGAGGAGCTGCCTGAGCCCAGAGCTGTTGATTGGTCTCAGGCACTTGGTTTGACCACTCTTGATCGAGGTTTTTTCTTCTCCTGTGCCCCAGTTATCTCCTTTCTTCAGATGTTGTCCTGACACTGTATGTTCTGCTTTTTTTTTTTTTTTTTTTAAGGGTTGGAAAAAAGAACCATCTAGCTCCACTGTGTCCTGTGCAGAGAACTGCAGCATCTTTTGCCTGTCCTCCTGTATGTCTCCCCTTTCCTCTTCCTCCCTTGTTCCTGCAACTGTTGCCTTATTTGTGTGAGAAGGAGGTCGCTGTCAAGGCTGAGAGGAGATACTGAAGTTTGCAGTTATCAAATAGCTGCTCTGGAAGATGGCTTTTCTCAGAAGCAGTGTTAAAAAACCCAACTCTCTGGAAATACACCTTTCTCTGTGGGTGCTCCCAGTTGCCTATGTTTTTCCACTCTGGCTTCATTTGTTCCTAATTTCTCTCCTCCTTTCATGGGGAAGCATCCCTGCTGTGATGTTTTTGACAGCAGCTGACTTTTGAGAGCAGCTCAGTAGATCAGGAGTTCAAAATAGTTCAATTCCAGTTACTGTTTGGGATTATAAATATTTAATACATTTGCAGAGCATCTCAGAGAAGGCAGATCTCTTTTCCCTGTTAGACGTTGCTATTATCTCCCTGTAAGAGACTTCTAAGGCACTTTGTGGCACTCCACTTTGTCACTACCCTGGCGCTCTTGCATTTCTTGGCATTTGTAGGCACTTTGTCCTTGTACTGATCCAACAGCGAGAGCCTGGGACACCTTTCCAGCTAGGGTTAGAGACCAGGGAACGCCACATCCTCAGAGCATGGTGAAGTGTTGATTTCTGGAGGCAAATAGAGCTGATGCTTTGTCTCTGGGCTTGGTTGAATTATCTCTGTGTCATGAGAGGAGCTGGTGTAACTTCAGGCTGCCATACAGGAGGGATACTTGGTGCTGGTGACTAACAGGCAGGATCTGCTGCAGGGTGATAAGTGGGGCCGTCTGTGCTCTAAAAATGCTTGGGATAATGTTTGCAACTGCAACAGCTGAATATCTGTAAGGGTAAAATCAGCACTTAGAAGCCAGTTGTAGCCAGTTCACTGCTTTAGCAGGTACCATCCTGGCCAGCACCTGTATTGTTCCAGCAGGTACCTGCCCTCCTGAGTTTTACATAGAGATAACCCTCAGTGGGAAGCCAGCATTGTGCCTCCAGGGGCTGCAGAGCTGATTGGCTTGATAAAGCACAGAGCATTCTCTCAGCCAAGAGACTGGGCCAAGTAACATGGGGAATGTATCCCAGAAAAGCTTCTACACTGCCTCTGAGCACTCCAGTTAACCTGTTGTCTGCCATAAGGGGCTAGCTAGATGAGAGCTGTGGCAGAAGGAAATCAGACATTATTGTATTTTCTGAGTTCAAGAACTCCTCTATGCTGAAGATTTTCCTGACTAAGCCTGAAGAAGTTGTGCCCTTTCCTTACATGTGTCAAAACACTAAATCTGTTAAAACAGTCTCTGACTTTGTGGGAGCTGATTGTTCCAGGGCACTGCTCTGCAAACTGCTGGCTGCTGAGCCCTACTACAGTTAGGGTTAGGAGGAAGTTTTGTGCCCAGGTCACCAGCCATGGTCTTGATGTAGGGCTCTTTAAGTCACTGGAACTCTTAGGTGTTCATGGAGTCTTTGCAGTCCAGATAGTTGGTAGACAGATGTATTCTCTGGCTCTGCTTGCGATAAAGACAGCTGAGTCATGGGAGGCTCTTGAATTTTGTCCAGCAGATGAGAGAAAACTTGGTCTTACAAGTGGTTCCTGAGGCCAAGTTTTAGGGTAGAATTTGTCCTTGTCATACGGTGCATGGTATGGCTCAACTGGAAAGTTTGGTTTTAGCAAAGCTGTTCGTAAGCACTTCGATTTTAATTTTTATTCCTCTCCATTGACATCTGGAGGCCTTTTTTTCACTTGGTGTTCTTCCCACCTGCTATCTTATTAAGAGAGGAAGGGCAGATCTTCGTTTGTTTTCAAGAATGGATTTATACCGTTTCCACAAAGGAGAGAGTGGGCTGTGGTATGTGCAATGGCAGTTGCAAAGGAAGCTGTGCATGTCCCAGGACCCTTTGTTAACTACGGCCGCTCTCCAGGGCTGCTTGCGAAGTGACCTATCTACAGAGCAGGGAACACGTTCGTTCTTTTCCCTTTCTTACTGTGGAACTTGCAGCAACAGCTCTTGTCTCCTCCACTAAAATAGTTTTGCTGGCTTCTGAATATCCTAGCTCCGTTTCACATAAGGCATGCAATCTCTTAAACTTCCAAGAGTAAAGCGAAGGTGTTTTCCTACAGCCAGTATCCATATTGTGCCTTCAGCCTGGACTCCTTAGCTGGGACAGGTGTGGCATGTTCCTTAGAGCACATGAGTTGGCCTCGGCTGCTGCTCTTGACTTGCAAGTTCTTTCCCTGTAAGTAGAGTAAGGATGTTTTTTTTCTCTCTGGGTAGTCTCTGCAGATGACTTCTAAAATGCCTGTGTTCCCCGAGCTCTGGTCTTGCACTGAGCTATCCTAAGAAACTTCCAGCACCCTTTTGCATTCCCTGAAGCTGAACTGTAGGTTTGAAATATGCTTCTGTTAACCTACCTTTCAGTCAAAGGATTTGTGCTCGTGGGCAGTTACCAAATCACAGGAATCCTGTTTTGATGGGATTTCAGATCACTGTAATGTGGAATTAGCAATCCCATTCTGTCAGAGCACCTGTCAAGAATGCCCTATGTCTCCCCATGACAATTCTTTCCTCTTGCTCATGTTGAGTGACTGTGTGTGGAAAGTTCTTTCTCTTCCTGCACATGAATAGGGCTCCTTAGATTGTTTGCCTTGAGCTGGTCGTGCCCTGCTTTATTTCTGTACACAAACTGCAGCAGTATATTTTGCTGCAGGATGTCTTGTCATCGCTGCTGAGGCCTGGAGTTAGGCAATCCAGACAAGACAGGCTGAAAAATCTTGTCAGGGTTTGTCTGAGCACCAGCTGCGCTTCCCCACAAGAAGGCCACTTGCTGTCAGCGCTGTCTGCTCTGCCTATGCATCTATCTTATTCAAACGTTTCAGCTGGAAAACGCTTTCACTCCTTCAGTAAAGAAGTTTCAAGTGAGGATGGTGGGTGACCCTGTCCGCTGCTTTAAAGGGAAGTCTCAGTGTGCAATCGCTGTTACATAGCCTGCAGAAAGGGAATTACAAGCTCATCTGACGTTTGGAGGTGCAGCATTTCCCTTCTGCTAAGGACTGACGCAAAGAGGCTTGTGTTGAATCAGTCTTGTCACACTTCGGTCACTTAATTCCTTTCTTACAACACACTAACTGCTTCTACTCTGGCTCTGGTTGCTTAGTGATTTACCAAGGAACTTCTAACATAGGTGCTTGTAACCTTTTACTCAGAGCAACACTAAAGGAATAGTAACCAAGAACTGGATTAGTATTGATGGCAAAAGTTAGGGGGTAGTGTGGGGCATTCTCCCCTGCCTCATGGTTTCCTGTGCAGTGTTAATTATGCGGTTTTGAATTGTTAACTTACTGTGAGCCATTCCAATGGTAGCAACTTACCTTTCCATTTGTTTTTTTGCACTGGTTTTTTGTTACGAAATGATGTAAGCTAATTCCACAGTGTATATAAATTGTATTTTTTTTAAATTTGTATGAATATATTTTTATTTGAACTATGGCACTTGGGAAGTATTCATGTAACCATAACATGTCTGAGAGTAAAATGTTTGTGTGTCTCCTTCAGCACTTTTAAGGCCTTTTGATGTTTCTAGTGTTGTCTTATTTTTGCCCTTTATTATAATAAAACTAGTAGAACATGCCAATATCCAAGAACGTGATTTGAGGTAGATGAGTAGTTGCTATTTATGAGCTGTCTGGATCTAACAGTTTGTGCAGAAGGTGCTCTGAAGCTGGGCAAAGATAGGAATTAGTGTAATCCTTTAGGCTGCGACCACTGCAGTCCTGTGTTCCCTCACCACAGCTGTTTAAAAGGAGGGAATTACCAAATGCTTGATAAGGAGCTGAATTGTGCACATTGTGCTAGAGGTGACTGCTGCTTTTCTTACCCGAGAACTCTTGCTTTCCACCTTCCTCCCATAAGTTAATGAAAGACATTTAGAGTGCAGTGTTGCATCTCTTGTTGTACAAGTGGCTTCTCCAGGATGTGAAAAATCTTAATTTTATCTTTAGCTTTTATTTAGTTTGTGGCTATCTTTCCTGCTTTATCCTGCGGTCTACTTTACAGAAAAGAGCTTGTGACAATTTTTGGTCTTTCATCGCTTGCTTACAGGCCAAAAATGTGAGTGAGTACAGTCTTTGAGCACTGTAGAAATATCTGACCCAAAAGCTTACTGCCTTCCTATGTTTGTGCTGTTTTTGTGGATCAGGTAGCTGCGTTGTACAGGATGCACGTAGTAGCTCTCTGATGCACTCTAATACGAAGTTAGCCAGCAGCTCGTCTGGCTCCTGCCCTCAGTCTCTCGCTTCGTGTGTACATAATGACAGGGAGAGCCTGAAATAGATAAAAGCATCTGTTGGGAGGGGATGGCAGAAAATCTGTGCTTGGGAGCTAAATAAGAAGTGCCATGGTGGTCTTAATTAAGCTCTGCTCCTAGCAAGAAATCAGGGTAGAAGAGAATCATCAGGAGAAAAGAGTGGGGGGGAACTCTGCTTCAGCTCTGCTGCTGCCTTCAGCCACAAATGCAGTAGTGTAGGAGGGAATGAGAGAAGCATTTCCCCCCTAAAATTGAGGTGCATCAACTGCCACTTTAGCATAACAGTAAAGGAGGAGACAGACTGTCTGTCTTTTGTCTACTTTCTCACCTCCCGCCCCTGAAAAAAAGGGGTGGGAGAGGTGTGTCTGTCCATGCTTACAGACACAGCTTGACAATTTGGTGTAATGGCAAATTCCTTGCAGCCAAACCTACTAAAGCAGCCAGCTGGACTGATGCAGGTACCAGGCACTTGGTTAGAGCCTTTGTCAGCTTTAGAGCTGCTTTGGGTGTCAAGATTATATGCAAGGTGATTCCTATTGCAGAGAATAAAAGCAGTAGTTTCTTGCCTGAAGAAGGAGGTATCAAAAACAGTTATAAGTGGTGGTTTGTCTTGCATTTTATCATGGGTGATAGAGGTGATTACTAGAAAAGCTGTGTAAAACATTTATACTTAAAGCAGCCAACTTCATGTTTAGATTAAAATCCGTTTCTACCAAGGTTTATAGACTCATTGAATCCAACCATGTGTCATTATCCCGGTACCTGTAAACTGTGTATCTAGCAGAAGAATTTAGTGGTGTTCAGTGAGATTTTTTTTTTTTATTTTTGCTTTGCTGGTGAGATACAAGCTGCCTACTTCAGCATGTGTGCATACACATGCAGGCGTGTATCATGCAGCACACACAGGAAGAAACAGAGGATGGCTGCCCTGAGCTTCAGCTGCGCTTGTGTGTAAGATGAGAGAATGAAGCTGCTCTTCTTGTCCAGGGTGCTGAAGCGCTTTTCAGCGGCAGTGGGATACACTCAGCCTCTTCAGCATCCACTGTAGCTTTTCAAATGCAGTGTGTGAAAGAGCTTGTTCATGCTGGAATGAGATGGCAGTGAGTTCCACCACTGTCTGGGAAGTGAGGGCTATCAGTTTGTGAGGTTCAGACGTTGAGATCACTGTTTGAAAGTAAGCAGGATGTCCCTTTCTCCGGGCTGTTCCAAAACTGCAGAAATAAAAGCACGAGTTGCTGTATGGGTGATGTGTGGTTTAACACACATTTTAGTGATTCTTAAGCATCTAGGAGCAGGAGACTGGAACCCATACATACCAGTTTGAATAGATGAACATAGAAAACAATACTGTGTTGAAGAATTCATGACTCTAACAGAAAAGATGGGACAACCCTGAGATTCCTGCTGACTCCCCCAGCAGCTCCTTGATGCTTATACTAGAGAATATCTCTGTGGCATGGCCGACTTTACACATTGATTTTATCTTTCTTTTGCTTCTTCTGAATTCTCAGCATAGCAGGCCTGACCCTAGGTGCCTTCTCACTCCCCTCTGTTTTCTTAAAACGTCCCCTCCTCCCAACTCTGTTTCTTTTTCTGTACAGGATTCTGCTGGTTTTCCAAGAGAGCATTCAGGAGATGGGAAGGTAGGGGGAAGGCCTTACAAATCCTCCTTCCTTCCCACATAAAAGACCCCAAACTGTGATTACAACTGTAAGCCTTGGACTTCCTGACTTTATTGAAGATGGAACCTTGTTTTCCACATCAGTTTTGCTGCATACGGTGCAAGTTGTTCACACCATCTCTTAATAGGACTGATGGTGAGATGATCTAGAAGGAGTTAAGGTGGGCATCTTGTATGCATCTGTATATGGGGTTTCAACATTTCTCAAGAAAGCAGCAGGGACATAAGGCATAGTGTCTTCCAGGGTATGGAACAGCTTATCCCTTATTCGGGGACAGAATCTGCTGCTAGGAAAACAAAATACAGGCATGGTATAACCTTCTGTTTACAAAGGGCAAGTTGTACTGTTTAGAGGAGGGGAACTGATGTGCTCAGGATTCTTTGAACTAGGAACCCAAGTTGTACTAATTCCTTTTGTTGTGTTCAGATAGGATGATGGGAAGGCTGGCCTCAGAAACTATTACAAGCATCAGTGAAAAGGACCAAAAGCAGCAGCTGTTTCTTGTTGCCAGTAGTGAGGTACAAGAGCCCATCCTGTCGTCTTAAAGTTTCTTCCTGCCTTTTTGTTTCACTCTGCTCTTTTCCTTCTCCTCACTGTGAGACTGATGTTGAGACCTCTTCTCTTTATACTTGCAGTGATGGCAGGAATAAGACTCAAAGAGCAAAGCCCACTGCATTCTATCACTTGCTCTGGTAAGGGAATGGGGATTGGAGCCAGCAGAAAATTCCCTTTGAAAGTTATTTGTCCACGGCAGCTGTCACTGGAGTGGCAATGGTTCAGCTCTAGCAGGGAATGACAGCACAGGGACATCTGCTGCAAGAAACGTTCTTGATTTGTTTCAAGATATTTCACACCTCAAAGGTGTGAGAAAAGCATCAGAAAAGATCCACCTTCCTTTATCTCTCAGCAATATCTCTGGACTCTTCCTTCAGTGTGAAAATTCAGACAAGTGTTGGACAACTGGGTGCCAGCTGTCTAATGGGAGCTGTACCTCTGGGTAAGCATGTGAGAGGCTCGGGGAGAGGCTGTTCTCAACACGACAGAGTTGTCAACAGGCTTTCTGCTAAATTCTGAACTGTATGGCCATATTGCTGGTAGCCTCTCTCTTTGGGCACGGTGCCAGCGAACTATCGTCTGTAAAGAGCTGCTGCCTAGGATGACTGGGACACACTTATCAAGCAGATGTCAATCAGCAAAGGCCTTTGGGGGCCAAGCTTCAGTGAAAGTAAATCAAGCAAGCTGGATATGGCCAGATTGTTATGCAAATTGGCACAGCTCCACGTTTCCCTGCAGCAGTGGAGGATGTGTGTCCTATACTTCACATACAATTTCTTAGAGAAACAAAGCAGTGGTGACAGCTCCTACTGGCATTCTTGCCTGCAGACTGGGATTTCAGTGAAACATTTCATCTAGTGGGAAGCTGGAAAGGGATAGTGCCGTGTCTGAGAAGGAAAGAAACCCTTAAATCTAATTTGCAAAAAAACCCCACACCAACCAGACCACTTTTCCAAATGAGGCTCATGTCTTACAGTATGCATGAAGCATGCTAGTGTAATTACTGTATTTCAAAGTTCAAAGGAAAGAAAGCTCCTGAATTATGCACTGCCAGTCAGGGTTACTGCCAGAAGCTATTAGGAAGTGAGTATGAAGTCTGGCATTGCAGGAGGTGGCAAATGTCCTTAGAGCTGGGTGGAGGGTGTTAGCCTGGTTCTTCTCTGATCCCACTGGAATATTTCTTCCTTTGCACAATGAGCATGATAGCACTTGGATGCATCCTAGGTGCTGTGCTGGGGGGGGTTGATTAAGGTTTATAAAGCACTGTGATGCCTGACAGGGTGGAAGAGGGCAGGATTTCAGGACCCTGCCCCATTCTCAGTGCTGAATAGTTACTCGGAACCTAACCGGCATTAGCTGCTTTTGACATCAGCTCTTGCTTTGCAGTGATAGCTTTGTCCCAAAGGCATCCTGTGGTTAGACTTTCTGAATTGTTTACAATTACAAGCTACGCTGATTCCCTGTCTTGGGGCTAACTCGCAGCACAGTTTCTAAAGCAAAACTCTTAAGTGCTTGTTTGGTTGTATGGCCACTAGCCTTTTTCCTACACTGTTATTGACACATCACCAACCTTACCTTCCCCTAAGGGAAGTTTTTCTAGAAGACTTGAGATGAGTTTTGGATAGATGTGAAGACTTAGTAGGAATTAACGTAGAACTGAACATTAACGTATCTTCAGTTCATGCCCTCAGAAGAGTCTGGTACTTCTTGTTTCTCCTCCAGTCCAATCCCATATTTTCCTCCAAAATGTTCTTATCAGGATGAGTTTCCAAAACTTACAGGCACCAAGGGTGGATCCACTGCAAACCTGAAGGAAGCAACCTCACATTTAGATGTGGGTCTGTGCAGAACTGGCTACTGCTGGAAGAGAGCAAGGCCTAGTTAAAAGGAATACCTTCATTCTTTCGTGGACAGCATGTACAACTGTGCAAATCCAGCAGCAGAAGAAATAAAAGGCTGTCAGGTTAGCACCTGATGTGTATATGGGATGACAGGACTGTCCTTTGAATCTTTCAGCCATGAACACAAGTCCAAGTTGCTGCAAAGTAAGGTAGAGGATGAACGTGTAATGCATCCAATGCTGTGGTAACTGCTCATGCCTCTTTTCTTTCCCTGCTGTAAAGGTCAGCCTCCTGTGGCACTTGCCCTTGATACTGCTGGGTCACAGTGTATGTGGCTGTTCTGTGAAACAGATGATAAATTAATTCACTTGCTAGCTTGCTCCAGGATGCGTCATTTCTGCACCTACAGGCTGAAATTCATGGCCTCGCTGAAAGCAAGTTCCTAGTTGAGCCTTTTATGTTTTCTGTATGCACCCTCTTGGCCACAGTCTCTCTGTACCCTCTTCAGAAAGCAATCAGTACAGCTCTACAGAGACATTTAGCTTTCAGTTGTCCTTGCTTTCTCCATAAGCAGTGGGCTGCTTTCGTCTATATGCTTGTTGGGACTGGCTATTCCCAAGACTGTCCTCTGCTCTCTCTGATCCAGCTCTCACGGCAACAGTGGTAGCTTTGCTTGTCCTTGGGGGTGATGCTCTTTGCCTGTAGAGCCGATCAGTGCTAAGTTTCTCTCATTCAGCTTTTCCAAGTGCTTGTTTCTGTGTGCAGTCCTATTCTGACCTGACTCTGAGATTTCCCTGGGGGAGCTTTACAGCTCAGTGTGTTTATGGGAGTAGCAGTAAAAATCCAGCCACAGAGATGCTTTTTTCCTAGATTGCCTACTCTCAATTAGGTTCTCCCAGACCGCAGGGTCTATTAACATACTGTCTGCAAGCCAATACAGACTTGTTCCACCGGGAACTGGCTTACTGTTAATACTGGACCCACCTGGCTTTGGGTCAGGCAGCGGCAACTCTTCTTGCCATTTTTAGCACATTCCACTGAACTCATTAGTGTTTTGTGCCCCGAGGGGCTGACAGGGAGGGACAATTTACAGTGTCTGTGCAAGTTTTGCTTCACTGGGTAAACTTCAGCTCCAGCAAGGGCTATTATTGTTAGAGTAAGAGAATCGTTTTTACTTTCCTTTATAGCAGCACATGGGAAGTCAGGCTGTTGCCTGTTGCTAATGTGGAGGGATCCACCTGCGTGTTCTCGTCTTGCTGCAGTGGGAAACATGCGGCTGCAGGTGTGTGTTTGGAAAGCCTGTTTGAGAAGACAAAGCCCCATTGTCCCCACAAAGGCTCCCCAAAGGGTAACTTCACACCACCTTGATTTATGAAACTGCCTCTGAGTAAACGCAAAGTCGCTGTAGCTTTTCACTGCAGAGATGTCTCATGGTAGCTGCTGGGAGTCTTGACCTGGGAATCAGTTCTCCTGCCAGGGAAACCTACGTGGGCACTATTGCACAGTGTCTTATCTTTGGCTGGCGCTGCTGGAAGGAGAGGCTCTCGCATGTGATTTGTATCACACAATGGGTGGTGTTTCCCATTGGAGTGGAGCAAAACAATTCCCTCAGAGTAGGCTTCTGCTCTTCTTCCCTAGGGAAGAACGACAAGGCCCAGCATGGTAGGGAGCATGCCGCTGCCTCTCAGCAGTACAGGGAGTGACTGGCAGGGCGGCTTGTCATAAAAGTGATATGTGACATAAGCCCTGTTAAAGTGGTACAGCAGCCTTAGCTGTAAACAGGCATGTGCAGGAGTGGTGTGTCGTTCAGCACTCAAACTTACAGTTTCACTGTAGCTATGGTTCCTGAGAGCTGTTGTCAGCAACTGTTACGGCTCTGACACATCTGCCTCCATGTAGCCTATCTTGACCAGGTATCATTCCCTCCCTCTGCACATATGCATAAGCAAAGTCAGAATTAACCTTCTGCAGTTGAGTCTGTCCTGGTGTGCTGCTGTGTTCTTAGGCCCTGAACAAGCTTTTCGGGGTGCTCGAGTAATGGATGCTGGGAACGAGACCCAAAATTAAATGGTCAAAATAAGTTTCTAGCGGTATGTGCAATCACAGGACAGTTGCGTTGAGTCTGGGCTCAATGCCATTGCTGTGGCTGACTTGGGAATCCAAGCTACTTGGTCCTTTGGGTGCTAACTGAAAGTGGTCTTGGCAATATAACCGGGGAGACGGACGGACAGACGGAATGTGGTTTGGGCCAAATTCAGATCATAGGTGTGAAACCTAGCTACAAAGGCTTAAATGAAACCTTTATCAGACTTGTAGTGTTCCCATTAGCCATGTTTAAAAAAACTTTATGAGGGGCCATTCCCAGCAAGTGATGAATGTTATGTACAAGCTGCTTTGTAATTGGAGTAATCCCACCTGCCCTCACATGCCAAATACCATGATAGGATTCAAGCCCATTGAGAATCCACCAAGAAACACTGGGGATCAGCACCTCAGCCACATGCAGAGTGAGACAAGACACAGGTAATGATGTATCTTTCTGTTGATGCTTGTAACCTTTATTTGGTCAGTGCTAGAAAGCATATACAATGAATTCCCTTTCCTCCCTCTGGTTATCTTGAAGCTTGTGGGGTGTTATGATATTTCTTATTTCTTTTCATGTAAATTTTGCTTACATGAGGGATTTGTGGCAGTTCCTGTGACTGAATAATCTATACCAGCGAAAGGACTCTCTTGTTACTGAAACCCTGTCTATAGGAGGACTCATGCTGGTCTGTCAGTGTTGAGCAAGCTTTTTTTTGTGCTAAGCTGTTATAATTTCGTAGTGCAGAGGGAAAAACTCTAGTGAAAAACTCATTTTCGTTTCTACCAAGTTCATACTTTCTCTGTCTTGTATAAGATCCAGCCTTGTGGGTAGCACAGTACCAATAAAACCTAGGCTTTTGACTTCAGGAAAATACAAGAAATTTTAATGCAACAGACAGGAGAGAGGTCCAGCATAGATGTCTAACGTGTTAGTTTTATTTAAAGATGGTCTCTTGGTGCTAGAGTAAGAAATGTTCTTTAAAAAACATCAAATAAATAAATAAATAAATAAATAAAAATAGGAATCACTTTCTGTTGAAGAGCTTAGAAAGCATCCGGCTTTCATCTTGGGAGGAACGGGTACTGTAAAGCATTCTTCAGAGTAGGGTATAGGGAGGTTGTCCTAATTCTTCCTGGAACCTGCAAGCCAACCATGAAATAAATGTTACTAGAATCTGTTTCTCTCTCAGTATATGCCACTACTGTCAGCAGTGCTTTTACCTAGCAAATCAATAGACACAGGGTTTCTTTTGAAAAACCAATACTAGCTTAAATATCAGGCTAAAATTAATTCCTTTCTTAGACTGTGTCTTATTAAAGACTTCAGTGAGAACCTGCTCCTCCCTTGTCACATGACACAGATGCAGTCTGTTCTATTCAGCGAAATGGCTTAGGCGGGACTCACCGTTGCAACCCATTCCACTCAGGGAGCCGATTCTGTCAATTCTCCTCCCGAAGCAGCCAGAATCTCTCATCATCCTGGGCATCTGCAGCCCCCTCAGTCTCTTGAGGAAGGGGTCCCTGTAGGACAGAGGGGTGCTGGGTGCTAGCTTGGGTTCAGCCTTCTGGTCATCACTGTCATCTATGAGTTCTGGTGGGATCTCCTCCTGGGTTTTGGGTTCTTGCAGGTCAGGATTGGACTCCAGGGCTTCAATCATTGCAAACTTCTCCTCCAGTCTCTCTAGCAGAGCCTACAAGAGAAGGATTAATTTCATTAAACTCTTAGTTTTGTGGTCATTTGCTAGCTCTTCCAGTTATCTGATTCTGCATTCATAGCCAGCCCTAGGGAGGCTGTCAGGTTGGATCCAAGCGTTGCTGGTGATACTTGAGCTCTGTCCTCTGCAGTAAATCCCTGTTTACATTAATTCCACCTATGGGTAGCTCTAGCTGAGAGCTGATTGAAGCTGCTTGCCACCAAAGTGTATCTTACTGGCAAGGTTAGAAGCGCTCTTGGCAGAGGAAAAAAAGCAAGGTCTGAGTTGCACAGGGAGATGCTACTCAACCCATCGGTGGTACGCAGTCTCAAAATAGCTCTGAATCCATAGTCCACTGCCCTGTTCTCAGAAGTTGCCTGCAATGCTGCTTGCCAGCAGTTGACTTTCTCTTCTGTTGGTTTTTTTTTTTTTTTGGTCAAGACCATCTGCTTGCTTGTCACCCCTGGCTATTTCAATGGAAATCAGTTGGAGAAGCTCTTGGTGTTTTCACTAGTCTCTGCCCCAGGAGTTACAGGATTGCTGCTCCTTAAAAATGTGCATCTCCCTGAAAATACCTGTATGCTAAGTTTATGTCTGCTCTGTGACTTCTTTCTGGGTACCATTCTCTATAATTTTTAAAGCTTTGTGTAACAGGGATCAGATAACCTCCTCAAGGGCAGCTTAACCAATTAGAGGAATCTAATTGTCCATCTCGAGAAGCAGAGTGGAGTGAGCCTTATGGCTTGCTTGACAGTGAATACATTTGGAAGCCACTCTTCTCGGCTGGCTGCTGGAAACAGCCTAGAGGCATGGGGCAGTTTTAGCTTTGGCTGACACTGTCCTAATCATCTTAGGGAGTTTGTTCTCAGGGTCTGATGCTGTGAGAAGCTGGTCGCTGGTACCAGTCCAAGGAAAGATTTGAGCTTTCAGACTTCATCTTGCAAGACTGAGTCTTAAGCTTGTATTGGGCTGCAACAATGGATGTTCTCTATCATTCATTAAAATATGCACCTGGTAATTTCATAGCTCTAGAAGCTTTTCTGGAGGAGTCACACTAAATGATCATACTATTCCTCTAGCAGCTTTTCTAAAAGTTTCACTTTGGCTGTGCCACTTTACCTCCTCATCTCCCATCCACAGGCAGCCAATTCTCTTAAATCCACAAAGCTAGAGCCATATGGCCATCCTGCTTCACTGTTCTGCCATTTAATGGGGTAAACAGGAGCCCACCTGAAAGTTTTCTATTTGTTCTTAGAGAGCTACTGTGATGATTTTTTTCCCTCTCTGGAACTTTGCTCTCAGGAAGGTGGATCTTTAAGAGAAAAAGAACCGAAAACCCAAAGCAGACATCCCACAACATCAGAATTTTGTTTCCCACTGCTACCCAGGAGCTCAAGTGAACCCAGAAGTGGAGGATATTGCTCTATAGAGCTTCTTTGAACCCCTGTGAAGAACTGAGACTTTGTCCCCTGGCATGTGATCGCTGATGCGGCTATCCGATCGTGCAAAAGAAAGGCAAAAACACCACCTCACACTTTGCTAAGCACCCCAAAAGTTTAACCTTGCAAAAGGAGAGAGTCCTCACCTCCATGCTGGCCAGTTCTTTGGCAGGGCTGAGGCTGTAGATAGGGTTGGCTCTGCTGGACTGGAGTTGGATGAGCAGCAGCAAGAAGAAGCCACAGGAAAATGAGCCTTTAGTGTCCATGGCGCTGGGTTTGTTGGGAATAGGGAAGTTCAAGCTGTTTCTTCTGAGATGTCTCTTCAGGTCTCTTTCTTCCTTGTCCTATCCTCTCTCTTCCGAAGCTTGTCTTTTATACTCTTCGGGTGTGATCTCTGCTTCCTAGGTTATCAGTGGATTTATCTGGGGCACATTCCAGTCCCACTGCAGGCATGCAGCTCTGTCAAGGGAAGATTCCCTTTATTAGCTGTCATTAGGCAGCAGCTGCTGTTGCTGAGGAATGTATGTCACAAGTCAGTGATTTCATGTCACTCCCCCTCCTCTTGATACCAGGCGCTGTGATTACATAGTCCAGTTGGAAATTCTTAGCAATTTTCTTTCAAGAGACCCCTATGGTCAGATTTACGGAGATGGGAAACAACCCTGAAACTGTTCTGAACTCCGCTCAGTTAGAAGCTTTCCATAGGGAAATTACCTTTTACAGGGAAAACAATAGGCTTTTCAGATGAGTATTTGGCGGAGAGTAAAGGCTGAAGATAAATCTACTTTTAGGACACCTAAAGTATTGTGCACACTTTCCTTCTATATATGGAATATGCACGGCCACCGCATACCATGGAGTGTGCTGAAAATCCCAGGTTTGGGCCACTTCTCTTTTCCCATTGCTGTTGAGGTGATATCACCGTTGAGACTTTGTGTTTGTACGTTGCCAACAACAGAGGCGCTGCGATCTGCACCTCAATACAGACGATAACTTCTAGACTGGCTCTGCAGGGACACCGCGTACCTCCAGCCCCTCACGACAACTGACTTCGGCACCATTGAAAAACACTAGTCTTTATTAACAGCTAAATATGTAAATCAATGGGATTTCTTTAGACATCGATGGTAAGGCTTGACCCTATATCAATAAAATTTAAAGAAGAGATGGTCAGATTCAGGAATAATCTTCTTGTGCCGTCATACAAGAAAGTTCTCTTGCTCGACGAGAACTTTAGATAGATGGCTTTCGGTGTTATTCAGCAAAGCTATCAGAATCTGGCCCCAAGGAAGAATGAACGGGTTTGTGTATATGTGTGTTTTAGGAGGGGTTAAAATTAAATGTTTAATTTAATATATTAAAGTCAAAAAGTATTTCTTTCTTTGAGAGCTGAAGTTTTCAAGATTAGCTAAAAACGCTTATGCTTAAATGAGAAATTACAAAAATGCAGATTTGCTGCAAATTCCTCTTCCAGTGTTGTCTTTGTGCGTATAGTGCAACTAAAAATTAATCTTTTTTACAGAACTGCAGGAGAGTTCTAAATCGTGAAGCATATTGCTTATCCTGCGTTTTCCTAACGTTTCTTGTTATTCTAAGTTGAAACAAGAATGCATATATGAGCAAGTTGAATATGTCAGTCTAGTAATAATTTGTTGACTTTTAATACAAATATAGATCTTGAAAGAATCTCCTGAGTACAGTTTCTAAATAATAATAGAACGATAAAATATTTCTCATGTCTTAAATGTCTTAACATGGTGTTTGTGTACAAACATGTGCACACACCATTCACATGATCAGCTACCAAAATTACACTAGAAAGGACATTCTCAAGGTTGTGAAGTCAAGCTCAAATGCTACTTTTTCCTAATATAGCCCAAAGTCAGCCCAGCTCCGCAGGTGTTCTGATGAAGCCCTTTATTATAAGAGCACTCCCTATTTTTCCCCAATGCTTTCTTTTTTTCAGTACATGGAGGCAGTACTCATTTTCTGTATTATTGTGTGTCCCAACATGTTCTTATTTTATGCTATTAAGAAAGAACTAAGATCCTGATAGCTTTTGTTTTGTTGTTTTTTTTTTTAATTAAAACTCCATACTGCAGTGTCTGTATAATTCACTAATTAGTTACAAGTATTCTCTTACTGCTGCTCTTGGGTGTGCATGAGTTTGCACCAGGGCGTAACTTCATTTTGTAAACGGAGAAAGTGTGAGAAGATAAACCAGAATTATTCATTAATATTGAGTGTCCAATTGATGATAACTAGGATCTGTTATTGTTTCATTTTTTTGTTTCTTTCCTTTCACCCCCCCTCACCCTCTAAGTATTCTCTAGCGCCGTCTCTGCGCAAAAACATTCTGTCGCTTGATCTGAGTTTTGTGCGAGAGCTCAGCACATCTGTAAAGCAACCTCTGGGGCACAAACCCAGCAGCAAGAAACCGAGGAACACAATATCAGGCACAGGTGTGAAATATTTAGCTTTGAGTGACCTGTCCCTGTGAAACAATCTAATATTCCAGGATTGTATTCAATAACCTGGACACGGAGATACTCCTTTCTTTTACTGGTTTGTTCCTTTTCCATCTTCTGTATTCCACAGCAGATAAATGAGATGGAGGGGCCTGACTTCAGCCTTGACAACACTTTTTTAAGGCAGGGAGATTTCTGTGTACTATTTCATGTACTATGTATGGAAGTACATAGATGGGATAAAATGGCTGACCGTCACAGTAGCTATTGCATTTTCAAAGCCAAATTCTGCCCTCTATTATCCATCTCTCAGTCCTGCCAAAGCAAATGGAGTGTAAAATGTCAGAACTCAGCTCATCGTTGTTGAAGCTATAAAGTTCACTTGTTTGTTTGCTTGTGGTATCTCGGTATCATCACCCTGGTAAGATTAATATGAACTTTAGGCTTTATAGCCCAGCAGTGGCTAGTCAAGATCCAAGCATTGCCTATGCTCAGCTGGCCATTTGCCTAGTAAAACCCCTGTTGGAGTCTTAACAGGGCAGCAAGTTCTTATAAAAAGCATACTGTGACCGGTTTTAGGGTTGGGAAATTAGGACATTTCCCCAGCATCCCAGGGCATGAGCTAGGAAGTGTGGGGACATGAGGCTCCATTAGAAAGCAGCACCAGTTGCTCAGAGCAGAGAGGGAGAGCACCAAGGGTGCTGCTGGCAGCCCCGTGTGTGGATCCCTATGAGGAGGAGGAGGGCACACGGAGAGAGCTGAGGGCAACACTGCCCCTTCCCCAGCAGGATGGTGAGATGTCCTTGTTTTTCAGGACTGTAAGCCTAGGGGCTGGTGTCATGTGGATTCCTTCTGCTGATAGATCTGTCCTAACCGATGCCCCTACCTGCTGCACATCCTTCCAGTGATGTCCATTCTCTTATTGCCATTTTGCAGCTGAAGAGTGCTAGAGTGTAAGCCGATCATAGTCCTGTTCTGAGGAAGAGGCTGGATTTGGATTCCTTTCATCTCCCAGTGACGAAACCCTTTGACAAGACTATGCCATACCCTACCCAAGCTCTCTTTCCCTGCCTCGCAATTCAGTTAGATTAAGGAGAAATGAGGCCACCAGTGCAGGAAACAAAAGGGACATGTAATCACGTCTGGTGCAGGGCATGCAGCACCAAGATCATAGGACAGGCCATACTGCAATTAAGATAGTTAAGTGGTGCCTCACTTTTTCCATGGGGGAGGAAACTTATTTTCATCCCAAACATGGGTTGTTTCTCCTGCTGATCGGGATATGTGATCTCTGTGATGTGGCTGCCCCTTCTTTTGCTGGACTCTCCAGGCTCAATGCAGGCAGCATGGGCCCTGCCTCTCTTGGTTCCTTTCGAGCAGGGTGGTTGGCAATGCCTGGAGCCTTTCTGCCTGTTTAGGGCTCCCTGTGCTTCCCAGCCTTGTCTGGAGAGGGCTTTGCACAACATCTGGGGAGAAGAGCGAGGGGGGCTTCGCTGAAGCCAAGCGACGTGAGCTTGGGGAAAAGCGTTCGTGCAAACCGCGCTGGGCCGGGTGAGCGGGGCTTGGCTGTGCTCCGGGCCCGGGCAGGGGGAGGCAGCCCTCCGAGCCCCGGGAGCCGCGGGGCCGAGCCCCGGGCCGGCGGGGGCAGCCCCGGGCCGGCGGGGGGGCCCAGCGGGGCCGGCGCTCGGCGAGCGGGGCGACTGGCGTCTGTCCCGGGTCCTGAAGGCCTGGCGGCCCTTCGCCCGCAGCGGAAGCCGCTGCCAAGTGTATTTTTAAAGCGATGTATCCCTTCTGTCCTTAGTGGCACCCCGTGCCGGTCCGCCGTGCCAAACTTGGCCCCGATACCAGCGGCTTAGCCCATGGGACAGGGGCGCGTGTAGGACGCTACCTGGAATTAACCCCAAGGCCGGTGCCCGCCTCCTGGGAGGATTCACAGCTAGCGGCGGTGAAGCCATTGGGAAAGGCAGCCCAGCTCACTGCCACGGTCCCAGAGCTGGCATCGGTGCCTGACAGTGCCCCTCCAGTGCAGCACAGAGGGTCGCTGGGCTGATCATTGTCCTGGAAGGATGCAGCCACCGTCCTTCCTGCTGCTGCGACCCTCCGGCAGAGGCTTGTCCAGGCTGGGAGGGATGCTCTGGCCAGGGTCGGGACTGAGCCCTTAGGGCAGAGGGAGAGAAGTGCTCTGGAGGGGTTTTCTGTATCTTTTGACCATGTGCTACGCCATGACCACAAAAACACTTGCAAAAGGCAATGCAGGCTTTGTACAAAAGTTTATTGCTCCGTACCCCACCCCTGCAGAGGGTCCGGGGGCAGCCTGGCTGTCCGGCTGCTGGACACCAGCCTGGAGGCTCCTGAAGCGCTTGGGAGCTGGTCCCAGCTTCAGCTTCTCCCTCTCCTCCAGAAACCTGGGAGAGAAGGGCAGAGAGCTGCTGGGGGAGCCACTCCGAGGCTTTCAGCCAGGGACAGCGGCTGCTCTCAGCGGCTGCCCCGGCCGTCTCCACTTCGGATGGATCATTTCTCCTCCACGGGGGAGAGAAGTGGGGGGAATCAGAAATTTTCCTCTGTCTGCAGCAGCTCCCAACAGCTTTTTCTTCTCTGTATACACATTTTTGTGGTATGTGAATAAACCACATCCTGAGGTTTGGGTTTAGGAGATTTCCCTTCTTTGCAAGTTCATGTGATGATGGTTCTTGCCTTCCTCTGGCATTGGTGGCAAACCCTTCCCTCTACAGCTAAGAGGCACTAATCTTTTAGTGGCCTAAGTCAGCCTCGAGCGATGGTATAGCTGACCCCTTTGCTATAAACGTTACTTGCTCTCCAGCCGTGCCTTGGCTACAGCAGTGAATCAGTCACCACCATCTCCTCATATCCCACCGTCTTTCCCATAAATTATGGTGTTCTGTCCCCCCACAGCTTGGGTTGGAGTGAGAAATTCCTGTGGAACAAATGCTCTTTCCAGAAAGCCCAGGGGCCTTGCCCAAAGAAAGGGATTTTGTAGATCTTTGGATTTGGGCTCCTCAGATAGAAGTGTCTGAATTACCAATTTGGCGACTGTAACAGGCAGCCTGTTTGTATGAAACTTTCATTTTGCCTCAGAGCTTTACAGCAGTTTCTTATTAACTTTCAGTAAAACTTTTGGCATATCTCCAGTGTAAGTGGCAAAATACAACTACAAATGAGTACAATTTCCACTGATCCGGGAGTGCAAATCAAGATGACCCTTTTTGTTAGATCCTTACAGAATGAAAGGCAGAACCCGTGATATCCAGTGGGCAGACCAGCAGACAGGGTCCTTTCAGTCACTGTCTGGGTAATATTAAAGCAATTACACTAAGTCTCTGCCTTCTGCCCTGCTCGTTTGCTTAGCCAGTACAGTCATAAATCTCTCTGATTTCACTTGATATGCAGTGATTTCTGCTTGGGCCTTTATTTCAGAGACTGTCCTAAAGCTCAGCAAAGCCAAAGCAAGCCTTTCCTCTGAGTTCAGAGGGTTTTGAACCGAACTGTTGTGGTCTTATTACTGCTAGGTGCTGCATGAACAAACAACAACATACATTATGTTTTTACATTTCCTTCCCCCATTTTCTTGCCCTTCTGTTCTACAAATCTATCCACAGCTGACATAATTTATCTTAGATTGGAAGCAAACTAGCAATATCAGCTGGTGTGGGACAATGATCTCTGCATCCAGCAGTCTTAACAGTTGGCAAGTGGTTTTGTTTAAAGCATCACAGCGATGAAGAATCTGGCAGAGAAATGAGGTGCGTGTTTTGAAAGTAGAGTACATGAATGAAGGAAGCTCACGTCAGGTGGGAGCGTTATGTTGATACAGAATAAAGGCAGATAGCTAAGGTGAGAATGTGGATCATCCTTGATTTTGTGTGTAGTAAACACAGACAGGAGTGGAAAGGGATAAAGCAGTGAGAGTGTATAGGATCTGTGTGATGACCAAGGGAAATAAATACAACTTAGCCCTCTAATAAAAAACTAGGAAGACTGGAGTCTTGGATGAGACCAAATCTTGATTGCTGCCTAGCATCACTTATAAACAGGTACCCCAAAAGCAGACACATTTGAGAAAGATATCTGTATGTTTCTTTCTGTGTTAGAGTAATTTTATTGCAGGCTTTTCTCCTTGGTAGCTTCTGTAATCCTAGTCTCTAAATTCATGCACTGCTGCTTAGCGGAGATGGAAATGACACAGCTAGAGATGAGCTTCCCCCATCTGACTGGCATGCTAACTTCAAAGGTTAGCTTTGATTATTTAAATGCTAATAGAACTCAGCAAATTACCTAAAGTACAAACACACCTGGCTTCAGTCCTAAGGATCTAATTATAGTGCCTTTTATGTGAAATAAATTGTTCTTGCTTTCTGAAAAGTGGCTTTTTAAAATGTTCACACAAAATGTCAGGTGATGGGATGGCACATTACCAGCTCAGCCTCTGTGGAATTGGAGCTCTTTTTTTATTCATCTTCTGTAGGATTCTCTTCACAAGTGCTCACAGCTCAGTCTTCAACCTCCTCTGACCTCTGTTATTTTATCTGCAAATAATTTCAATGACCCACAGTTTATGTTAGTGTAACTGAGTTTGGAAATAGGCTGAGGATGTTCAGGAACCAAACTCCAGTACCACTTACCCTTCATTGGATTTTCACTGTATTCAGTGTCAAAATTTCAACATCAGGAAGCTTTTATGCCTATGAGAACGTGCCTGCTCCTATGGTTACTGAGAGCTAGAAGCAAGTTATCAGACCCAGGATTATTAGGAAGGAGGTGGTAACCTTTCCATTAGCACCAACCGTCCCAAGATGCTAGCTCTTCATTGCTTGACACCATAATGTCTGTGGGCTATGGGGATTAACCTTTCCACCATATAGGTTGCACCTGGGCCAGCCCCAGAGCTAACATACCTGAAGAGGGACTCTATTTAAGAAAGCTGGATGCTTCATGTCAGGTTCCCACAAGTAAGCATGTCTGCTTCTTCTTAGTGTAAGTAAGTTCTTGTGTATTGGGTGAGAAGAAGTGAAAATCTCTTCCTGACTGTATGAAGGTGTGTTCAGTTAGAATAATGAATCAGAAATCTCTTTGCTCATGTTTGAGCAGGCCAGAGGTCTTTGTATGATGGAAGCTACAGCAAGGGAGAATGTTACCTGTATGGCCCAAGGAGACTCCAGACCTCCAGGAGAATTTGCCTGTGAGTTACTTTGCAGTCTATGGGACTCCATCTAGAGAAGCTGTTCGCATTGATCAGACTGCAGCATTAGTTTCAAGATATGCATAGCCTGTCTATTGATATGTGAATTATGCTGAAAAATGGTTCATTCTTTCATCCTCCATTCCCCACTTTTAATTCTTCATCTGACTGGTGAAATGCTTCATTTTCTTGTTGCTTTGCTTAGGAAAGGCAAGACAGAGCATGATAAATTAATTATATGGACTACTCTGTTGTTTGAGAGCTTGTACTCAGGGGTGCCTCTGTTAAGTGATGAGACCATTCCTTGCCAGCGAGTGTCTGTTCAGGGCATTTTCACTGTTGCTGCTGCTGCTTTGTTATCAAAGTTAACTTAAACAGAGCAAGTAGCAAACAGCTTAAAACCTAACAAAACCTGCTAACTAGAGAAGCTTTCAGGATATGTTTTTGAATTTTCTGCTCAGGATTTGTGTTGATAGCATCATAACTACTGGTCTGAGGAGAGAAAGATTCTGGAGGACGGAATAGCCATAGACAGGTAGAATTAATGGTAATTTCTAAATGTGCAAGAGATATCGAAAGGGTAAAAGATTGCAAGAAAATAGAGAGAGAAGCTGTTGGTAGCTTGTGCAAGGGGAGAGTATCTCCATTAACAAATCATTCTGTGCTTTCTGGTCTCCGATAGTCAGCTCTTACGTGTTGAAACATATGTTTATGAGCTGCTTGTACTGATGTCCTTCTTAGAGCAAGTCTGTGGTTTCAGGGTAGAGGCTATATATTGAAAATAGCATGAGAGAAGAACAAAGCTTTCTCTAGTTTGGCTCCGAATAGCTTTCCAATGGGTCCTGGATTGCCTTCATTCTGTGGGAATTGTGGTTAGAAGGAGCAGAACCAAATCATAGAGTTTAAGTGAGTGAGGCAGGCTCAGAAACTAGACCTCTAGCTGCTCTGTACAAACAGGCTTTCTTAATGAGAGCTGAACTGCCAGAGATTCAGAGCACGTGCTGCTAGAGGGTGGCTGCTAAACTTGCTTTGCATAGATGTTTGTGCTCCATTTTGCAGTTTATATCCAGGGGTCCTGTTAGGAATAGGCCTATTACCAGAACATTTTCTTCCAGGAGCATCTGTCTTGTGGGCAAGAAAACGGGAGGAGTACAGCTGTGTAGCCCATCTGTCCACTGCAGCAGAAGGCTGGAAGTGAACAGCTGTGCCTTCATTTGTGACTGTCAGTGTAGACATTTGTGTGAGCAGCCTTCCTGATTTTCATGGAACTGCTTGCAGAGTTCAGCTCTCATCAACATCAGGATGGCACAGTCATGATCTTGGCAAACCAGCCTTCATACAGAATTCCTTTGGCTCAGGATGTTTGCCAAGTAGCTGTTCTCTGATTTGTTCATAGTTAGATTCAGTGAATAGTTGGTTTGCTTAAAAAATGGAACTGCTCAGGTACATTTTTTGTATAATCTTGACTTTACTTTTTTGTTAGAAAAATGCTTTGCAATATCTGGATCTGCCTATGGAAGAGTAGGGTGCCCTTGAACTTTCTTCAAAGAAGGGTAGCATATTTTTTTGGACAAGATGAGATATACTAGTAAGAAACAATTGTTTTTATTTTTGTAAAATGCAGTTCTCATTCCTCTGTCAGTGGCAGATCCAAATGCAGAGTAACAGCTTTCTATTGATGTCAGCTAAGGTAGCTACCCTTTTAGTTGAAATTGTGGTGGTCAAAGACTTGGGGCTTTGTGTCCTGGTTTCTGATGACTCTTGTGAAGATGGCCATGTCTTTTTTCATGTCAGCCTTCTTCCCGTTATGTTTAGATAGTAATATCTTAACTTCAGAAAGGTTCTTTCGGTAAAAAGAAGGGCTTGTTTGATTGTGTGTCCTTCTTTTTTTGTCTTTGGTTTTTTTTCCCCCTAAGAGCAGCTAAAAAGTCCTTTTCACCAGAAAGCAGCCCTCTGACATGCTTCTGAATTCTAGTGGGTTGCATCTAACTGGGGCACTGTTTCAGGAATGATACGTGAAAGAATTGCAGCAAAGGCTTGAAGCAAATTCATCAAATGATGGAAAACAGTTTATTATCTGGGACATAATGAGACTTGTTTAGTCATACATTTACTACATAAACAGTACAATTTTTTTTAAATTAAATTTCAGATAGATGTTCACAAATTATTACTCTGATACAAATAGGCAGTACAGCAATGATGTATTCTATTGGCCAAGTAATTCAGGGGAGAGGTGGGGTGCAATTTGCTCAGTACATCGTGTAGTAGGTGGATTGGTGGAGCCAATGTGAATAAGGGCTGAATATCTCACTGAAAGGCAACAGGTCCTTTGAAACCTCAAAGTCAGTCCTGTCAAGAAAGCAGAGGAATAAATGAAAGAAAGAGAAGTGGACAGGATTTCACGCATGGAAGTTAACTGATTTCTTACTGTTCTAGGGCTGGGTTCAGCTCCACTGTTCTGCTCAGAGTTTCTTTGGATTGACACAAGCAAGCATCCCTAAGGAGCTGGTGAAAACCAATCTGATCTGGCTTCTGTGACAAGAGGAAATGCATACAGCTGACTTGGAGAAAGGAGTGCAAGCAGGTAAAGCAGAGATGTGGCATTCACAGGTTTTAAGTATACATCTGATGACAGTGAATTCTGAGGAGGGTAAAATTAGTAAACTGTGTTTGCAATAGGAGAGTAAAAGTTACTTTAAGGCACCATTTCCTTAAAGTGGAATTAAATCTGCTCTTCTGCATATTTATGCAAGTTATACATGAACACACAGACCACCTGCCTCTGGCTTTCTCTTACCATAGTAAGCAGTTAGCATCCCAGTCCGCTCAGAGACCCAATTCTGTCCAGCTTGACACCAAAACAGCCCCTGGAGAGGCCCTTTTTGCTTCTGCCTCGGTATCTACGGGGTAAACTTAAGAGGTCGTTGAAGAACCTCTGGACAGCACTGTCACCCATCGACATGCTCTCAGGCTGGTCCCTGGTGTTTCCGGTCCACTGGAATTCAGCATCTTGCTGATCAAAGGCTCCTGTTGGGATCATGTCGTCTTGCTCACGGTCCCTCTCTTCTGAGACCAGGGGATGCTCCAGGTCCTCATCTAACAGTTTGGACAGACTCTGAAAAAAGGGAAAGGTATATGGTGGAGAGGGAGGAGAGGAGAAAAAGGAGGTGTTCTGGGAACTCTGTCATGGTTTTTCTATTTTGCCATGCTCAGTGCTAAGTTTGGAGAAACCTATTTTGAACATTTATCAAAAGATGAAAGTATTGAAGTGATTTCTGAAGCTGATGATGGTTATCTTTAGTTTCTGAGCTAACACTGTATACTCTCTCAAAATGCTCTAAGGCTCTATGCTGTTACTATATTCTATAGTTCTGAGCTGACAAACTGCCAGTTAAGTCTTTCCTGGAGCTGGGGATCTGGGGTATGGGATAAATTGTGAAAGACAATGAAAGAGGCTTGGTCAAGAGTGAATAAGGAACAAGAAAAAATGGTTGATACCTTGGAATAGTAGGAGAAGCAATGCAGTGACAAGAGACATGCTGAAATTGGTGCTAGAAGGATTATATATTTCTTTACAGATTGGGAGGTTACTTCATATTTGGGAATACCACATCCCTAGTCAGGTAGCTGAAATGCGTTTTCCTAATGACTTGGAGTTCCTGTACACACAAATACACACAGACACGCGCACACACACACACATGCTCTTTCTCTTTTTCTCATATTCTGCGTCTGGGACTCTCAAGCAGGGACTGCATTTCTGCACTACTAAGGTGAGGAGGAGATCATGCAGGTACAACCCATTAATTCCTTTTTCAGCTTAAACCAGGGGCTTCAGAGAAGAGCATGCAGGTGACTGCTCTAGGGGTCTAGATCAGAGTCCTTCCAGAAAAATTCCTTTTACTCCAAAAGTTTATTGCTCTGCTCATTCACAGGATGACCCTATATCTGCAATCCCCAGATTGACCCCACAGGAAAAAACATTTTCTGATCACATGAGGCAATTGAAAGGAAATTTAAATCCAGTAAGTGATTACTTTAGTTTCCCTCCATTGAATAACTCTGTGTCTGCCCACCTCAGGGCTCCTGCTGTCATGATCTCTTTGAGTGTCTCCTACTGCTTTACCTGGGTTTGGAAGAAACAGAGCTAATCTGAAGTGCCTAAGTCCTAAAGAAGCATCAGCTTCTTTCAGTTCTATTGAGCAGCCAGTCACTTACCTGTAAGCTGGAAATGGGCCTGGCCCTTGCCTGGTTTTGACTGACAATAAGCAGCAGAAGGAATCCAGGGCAAAAAAGAAGTTTCAGGTTCATCTTCATGTTTTGGTGTCTCTAATTCCTCCTCCCCTTGAGTCTCTCCAGTTCAGTGTTGCTCTGTGTCTCCAGCTACCAGCCTTTATATCTTCCTTCAACCCCTCCCAAATCTACCTTTTGAGTTCCTGCCAGTGCAAGGATTGGTTTGAGGTTCTGATCTGTTTTCATTCTCCAAGGAGGAGGAGGGAGGAAACAGTTCTCTTTCCTGATGGTGAATAAAAGGAGCATTTTACACTTAGGCAATGCAGCATCATTCTGTTGCTGTGAATCTGAAGATCTCTGCAGCCTGCTGTCTTGGTGCCACTTATGTATGTCAGTTTGCTGAGCTCAGTGTTCCTTGGGTTGACTGCTAAACCTTTCCTTTCCATCCAGAGAAAAATAATTGAGAGAGTGTATAAAGTGAGACAGGAAGAAAATTGTATCCACTACACATTCACCTGGCTCCTGTGTCACTGTGAAGTACCAAATCAGAGGGACAGGGGTCTCATAAAACATGCTATGTAAGAACTAAGTGTTATTACCTAACATAATAATATGGCATTAGTAACCTATGAGACAAAAGAGCGTGATTTGGAGAAGAAGGGGAAATCCAAGTCCTAAAAATATGACAAGTAAGTTGCGTTAGTTACTGGCCTGAGTGACAGGGAGCGTGGCTGAAACCAGGCTCACATGCACAGAAAGCTTCTACATGGTTTAAGTTGAGGAAGAAATTCCTCTTTTTCCCTGGATCCAGCTTAAAACATTTCCTTTATTTGTTCTTTCTCAGCTTATCATACACAATTTGTATTAAATCTGAAATTAGTCCAGAAGGAAGCACAGTTCTAACATCTTTCTTACCACAGGTACGGTTACAGGGACATGAAAAAGCTGCAGGATCAGTGTGTGTGTTTGGTGGGTTTTTTGGTTGTGGTTTTTTGTGTGTGTTTTAATGAATTGAAGCACCAGCTTCAAACAAAATGAATCCTGTGAAATGTTAGGGGGAGCAGAAGAAACTGAATCAGTTCTTAGCCAGGGTCTTGAGGGTATTTAAATCACTGCTGTTGGCCAGACCTCCGTCTACTGTAAAAGCACCTGCGAGATGTGTGGGTGCCCTCACGAAGATGTATGTAGATAACTGATTCTCCAAACCCCCCCATCTGCTCTAATGAGTTTTTTTACTAGGTTCCATACCAAGAAATGAACCTTTTTCTGTTTTGGGGGCAGTGGGGAAGAGCAGCAATAAAATCTGTTAAGTTGCGTTTTGTAGGGTCTTGAAATTTGGCCCCACTGAAAAATGGAAATGTTCTTGAGTATGCAATAATACATCTTGATCTTTCACTGCATTTTTGCACACATGTGATGCAGACAGTTAAAGGCCATTATACTGGATCTGTATGGAGGAAATGGAAATGAAGGACCATCTGGCACTTTTCATCTAATCTTTGAGGTTAAGAGTCTTGTTGGTACTGAAAGCTTGGAAACAATAGTTCTGTGATGTGCCAATGGGTTTAATGTTTTCAGCATTTTTTCATCTGCAGATCAGTTTAAGACATAATTGTTATGTGTCTCTAGAAATGGGTATTCTAAGGAGACAGCTTATAAACATCCCTCTATGACAGAAAGGGAGGTCTGATGTTATTACACTGTTGGGATTTTTTTGTTGTTGATGTTGATTAAAACCACACTTGATCTGAATCCTATTAGAAAATGAAAGAATTTCGGAGGTTTCAGGTGTGTACTTTGCAGTGTAACAAGACAGTAAGAGAAGGTCAGGGCAGTTTCAGGCTTGTTTCTTCTCTGAAAAAGCCTAGGGTTGTTTTGTTGGTTTGATTGGCTTGTCGCAAGTCTGCATATACGTGGATAATAGATGTTCTTGACCTCAAGATCTCCGAACTTGTTTTGGAGGAATTCTGAATTGTCTCTCTGGTAACTATTGGAAATATATACACTAGCATAGTCCTCATCTATGACTGTATTAATAAAATCAGCATAATTAAGGCTGGGAAGGACTTCTGGAGGTCTGTGGTACAATCTCGTGCTAAAAGCAGAGCCAGCTTAGATCACATTGCTCAGTGCCTTGTCAAGCTGAGTTTTGAAAATCTTCAAGAAACAATATCTAGTTGGAATTTTCCGTGTTGCAGCTCATGTCATTGCCTCTCATCCTAATGCATTGCAGCTGGATGCTGTCCATAAGCAGAACAAAAGGATGTTCCATCTCCCAAAACAATGACACTCAATATGAGTGCGTTTCACAGAGTGCTGCATAACCTAGACAATGAGGACAGCTTCAGTCCATCCAGTCAACAGCTGGGTTCAAATCAGATTTAGTACAGTGGAAAGAAGTAGTTAGAAAGCCATCCAGCAAAAGTCTCTGTTTTACATTCTGGATCTTCTCGGGGCTCAGAGTAGCATCGAAACTCAGTGTCTGAATATTCACAACAGTAAATTGTTTCCTAGCTTACTGAGATATTTCTCCTGTACCAGCAGAGATCTTATTTCTTATTAAAAGAGTAGGGTTAGGGCATGCTAATCCTCTGGGGATATGTCTGCCTCATCTCTACAGGCTGCTGTGAGGAAGCCGAGCTCTGAAGTTGATAGCATGTGGCATGCTTAGATAGGTACCATTAGAGCACTGCCGCCGTAACTCATTATCCTCTTCCTTCCCAGCTCAGTGACCCCTTTCAGCCTCCCTCTCCTTCCCAACTGCTCAGGCCAGCATTTCCTGGCTCACTGCAGCTGGCTGAAAGGGCAGTGACGTGTTTGTAGCTCTTTCGTCAAAGTAGGATCGCCAAGTCCTTGATGGAAGCTGGCACCAGGAGCCCCTCATTATGAGACATTAACATTTAGCTGTGGTATCCAAGCATTTGCCTGGCTGTCCCCCTCCCTTGCCCTCTCCTGAGTGGTCTAGCAGCTGAGCTGAGGCAGGGTTCAGTGCACAGCATCATCATGAGCCCAGGCTTTGCTGGTAATTACCCAGCTTCAGGTGCTCTGCTTGCTCTTCTGGCACTTCATTGCCTTCACCTTGGGTTATGTGCTGACAGCAAGGCCCTGTTGCAGGAGGGGGCGCAGGGGGATCTGCAGCAGCAATCCTCCCTACAGAAAAGGGACTTGGTACAGAGAGTGTTGAGCTCACTTACCTGGTGTAAAGCTGGCATCTATCCACTGGATCTGCACCAGCACAGTCCAGAGGAGAATTTGGTCCCTGCCTCAGGGATGGCTGGGACTGTGTACTGGGAGGAACTCTGATTTCCTGGTGTCTCTGATAGCCCATCTGTGGGGAATAAACCAAAGCTTCCCTGTCGGGTGACTCCAAAGGAGTTTCCCTTGTGGGCTGGTCATCCCACAGTGGCCCACTGCGCACGTTTACTCTCCTCTTCTTGTCCAACAGCACCTTCTGTGGGACTGTAAAGGCTGGTAAGAGGACAGATTCAGTGCTGTCACCACTCTTCTCTGGGGTCCCAAGAATGTATTTTGCCTTTGCCTGATGTGTTCTGCTCTCACTAATGGTCACTGACCTCTTTGATAGGGGTGAAGAGGGCATAGTTTCCTCTGTAGCCCTTTGGGACAAGAAGGGGCCTAGGCCCCCTGAGGACAAGGAGGGCAGCAGGCTGGCATTTAGTAGCAGGTCATAGGTGGTTCTGGAGCATTGGGTTTTGATGGCAAAATTTTAATATTAGGTTTGTCAGGCACATTTATCACATTCTGCTGGTGCTAATGGAGCCCAGCAGGGAAGCAGCAGTGAGGGAGGGGATGAAATAGCTCAATATTGTGCTCACTGCTAGTCAAATGGCTGTCTCGCTATGCTCTGTGGCTCACTGCTGCTTGCTGGGAGAGGAGTTGGGCCCAATTCTGATCTCTGCTGCAGCAGGGGTGGAAACAAAGAAGCCACATGGGACTTTTGTATCTGGCCTGTAGCAGCCAAGATCAGTCTGACTTCTCTCATTATCCGCCAGTGCTGGCACTTGGATGGCATTAGGGAGAGAAGCGCAACATCCACCGATTCACTGGTGGATGTTCCTGGCCCCCTTGCAATAATTCGCCTCCCGAAGGAGCTTTTTCTTCATGCATGAGGGCATTTTTAGGTTCAATGGTCCTGCTGTGTGTTTTGATGCTAAAGATCCCTGACTTTGCTCTGTGCTAGTCTTGCTGATGTTTATAACAATTTTGCTGTAAATTCTTTTGACATCTAGAGGCAAGCTGCTTTCCCCAAGGTGCTTTAAGCACACAGAGTCCCACTGCCTGTGGTTCAGCACTCTTCAGCAAATGGTATCTTCAGTTCTGAAAGGAAAAAAGCGGAGATGGAATGGATCAAGTTGTAGACGTAAATAATAGTCGTAGATCAGTGTAAAGCAGATGAAATGTGAAAACTGCTGGAGAGCTGGTATGAAAAACACAGATGGCTTTTACAGGCTGTAGTACTGGAGAAGATTGTCGGATTAATCATGGCAGGATGATGGGAAGAAAGGAGGGGTTTTGTATGAGACAAATGTGAGAAGCAAGCGGGGAATGAAGGCTAGCAAACATTGTAGGATCAGCTGAAACAAAATTGAGGATTTTTGGAGACCCGAGTAAAATGGATCCTGAAACAAATAGGAAACAAGCTGAGATGTTCAGAGAGGTGGCACAAGACTTCTGGTCGGTGCCTGGTGAGAGGCAGAGACTTAAAGAAGTACTCATGTTCCATAAATCCCCACCTGAAACTATGTCTTTGGCTAAGCTTCATCTCTAGCAAGATGAACAGCATCTTGCTGCCCAGTTGTTTTGGAAAGGTGGGAATGTCTACACAGGCAAGTTGTAGGTATTCACACTGAAACTGAAAACATGGATTAGCTGTGCGTGATTTTAAACCACGTAGGTCTTTTTAGTCCTGTGGCAGCCAGTCTCGCTTCCCCCTAATCTTTAAGTTGGTCCTCAGAAATTCTTAGGCTGATCTTGCACTAAACTGTTCAGAATCTGAGTCTTTCATTCTCTGTGTTGTATGAGATACCTTTGGTATTTGAACTGAGGTCTTATTGGTCTACATGTTATTGCCTTACTATAGGAAGATTGGTCTTTCGGTGGGAGCTATGTCAGGCCTCAGTTTGTAAAATTGTATAGCGAAGCATACAGCTAATTAGCAGCGGAGAGCAGAAAGGCTGCTACGTCAGTCTGCAGTTCATAACCTCTGACAGGAGGAAGAAAGAGAACTGTTCTTGGGCATCATGGAGGTTACATATCCCCAGTTGTTTCGAGCTGAGAGAGATTTCTCCAGCAAAACTAGAAGGTCATTCCTGTGAGATCCCACCTAGCCCGTTTGCTTCGGGTTGGCTGCCCTTGTCGTTAATGAGGTGTGTGGTGACCTCTTCTGGTGAACAGAGAACATGCCTCCAAGTTCCGTTAGAACAAGTTCTGGTTAACTAAAAGAAAACAGATCAGACACTGTGAGAGGTTTTGATAAAATGACCACTTCAATCTTTGAAGAACATCGTACATACAGTACAAGAAGGGGATGAGTGGCTCTTTTGCAGGCTTTAGACTCTAGTAGCCAGGTAAGAACGTGTGGTTATGTCTTGGGAAGGCACGTGGTATGTGTGTGATATATGAATGTGTGTGCGTGATATTTAAGTTTGTGTGTACAGCAGAGTGTCAGATGTTCTGGTGGGTGGCTAAGTTTAGATCCACCACTAGATGTGTTGATCTGGACTCTTACAATGGGTTTTGCAGAATGTAAGTTTCTGTAAAAAGAGATGGGAGTGGGGAGGACGTTTCTTAAGCATTTTGTCTGGGGTAATATTTGCCAGGTTTTTCTTTGCAACCTAGCACATCCTGGAATAGCTTGGAGCAGTGTCAACAGTACCCATTGATCTAGAAGGTTTGCTAGCCAAGAAGCCAAATAAAGGGGCAAGAGGTCACACTATTCCATTGTCTTATTTGTTGCTGCATGCCACTTGTCAGCGTAGAGTGTGCAGGAGAAGCCATTTCTAGAAATGGCCTAACAGCTACAGGAATGAAATGGCACCCATCCTAGAAGCTACTGTGGTTGTTTACTTCCCCTCTCCCTCCCCTAATGGACTGGTGATGAACCTAAGAATAACTTGACTAACTAAAAATGTAGCCATTACATAAAGCCTGTCCTCCACTAAACATTCTGTAGATTTTCTTCAGCCTGTGAGAAAGTGGCGCTGTGCATAACCTCTATTTTGTATTCCTAGAGCAGGATCCCAATTGTCCATTAATTTTGACACACCTCAGACCCGTGGACTTCCCTTGACTAGCGAGCTGTGTAGGTAGGTCCCTGCTTTTTGAGAACAGGGAGGTAAACTGTCTCGCTTTTTGTTTGGCAGAGAATTCATGTGTGTATTATTCTTCCTCCTGCTTACATTTACAGTCCTCTTCATCAATGCTTCTCATGAGTTCAGGCACAATTGGATACTTGCATGTGCCCACGCTTGCTCACTAGTATTAGAAGGCAAATCCTTCGTGTCACAGTGTGGCAAGCAGTTGATTGTGCCAGGGAGACCATCCTGGAAGTCCACAGTAGATGCGCATTAGGCTACATGTGAACAGGAAGAGAGCTCCTTGCTGCCTCGGCTGGGTGAGCCGCAGTGGGAGGAATGCAGCCTCATCCAGAGCTGAGCTAAGCTGCTCTTTCTTAGTAACTCAGTGTAGCTACGGTGACTCTTATCACCCACTGTTCTTGATTTGACAACCCTTCTTTGTTTTCCCAGAAAATACTCACCGTGTTTGCCAAGCTTCTGGAAATAGCTACATCCTTTTGTGGTGGAGGATGGCATGGCTGTGGGCCAGAGGGACAGGATATTTTAGCTGTTGCTTGTCAGCACAGAGAGATGGGCAAGTAGCGTTTCAAAAACTAACACTTCTAAAGCTACGATAACGTGCTCAGGCTACAGGGCTGGAGCCTGTGTTCATGCTTGAGATAAACTTCACTGTCAGCACCGTGTTCACACCTCCCCTGTCATATTAGGCACCCCATGGTCCTGCCTTTCCCACCAGTCACTTGCTACAAAGCTTCAGCACAGGGGTATCAGGCCCTGTGCCTTCGTCTACAGAGTCCCCAGGGGCTGCATTGCTCCACGTGCCCTTGTGGTGACATTGAGGTGCCTAGAGGAAATACTGTGAGTTGGAGTAGATTTGTCACTGAGGATTGTCACTCTGAACTTTGGACTCGGCCGCTTCCCCTTGGGATGCACTGTCTAGCCATTGCTGTCTGGACAAAAGAGAAATGGGTGGACTAGCTATATGTCAGGGCTTGTGGCGTGAGTTAGGGGATGTACAGTAGTGGGGCTGCTTCCTTTGTGAATGCAAACACCAAATGCGCTGTCTGAAATGGCAGAGATTGGGGGAAGGCAGTTAAATCTGCCTGTGGATGCTGAGGAAAACAATGATTTCACTCCAAGTTACTTACAGTCCCTCTCTCTCTGTAAAAGTTAATTTTGAGTCAAATGTTTAGTGGACAGAGTTATTCTGGAATTACAGGATTTCATTTAATTAATTTACAGGGACAAAAGACAGTTGTGTTAAGTAACTGAATACTGCTAGAAAGCTGAAACCCTTGGGGCTTTGCCAATGGGTAGAAGAATCATCCCACTAACCGAAATAGTTTAATCACTACAAAATCAGAGTTTAAACCTAGCTTCGGGATGAGGACAATACGGAGTTCAAAGGTTTCTTCCTACATGTATGGTGTCAGCTTCAGCTTGCAAAAGAGTGCTCCTTGTAAAGGCAAGTTCTATCATACCCACACTTCCAATGGGCTTGTACGGATGGGGAAATGAATGTGATTTTTCACTAAGCTGAAGAGGTCCTCTGTTCACTAAGTGATTGGAGAGTTAAGGTTACTACTTAAGCTAATATAACTGTCAACCAGATTGAGAATCCATGAGACAGGTCACTGTTGATCAGCTGGGCATATACAGCTTCAGTTCTCTCCCTCAAGGGGTTTCAGTCCAGACCTTGAAGGATTTTCAACCTATATAGGGCTAAATTCTTTACTTTCACAAATGATACAGTTCTATTGATGTAGGGAAGATTTTGGCCATTTACACAAATAAAAAAAAAAAAAAAAGGCTTACAGCTCCACGTGTGCACAGACAGCTTCACGTGTGCAAGTCAGCAAACAGCATTTTTGCACACAGTTTGCTTGCACTCAGTGGAGCAGTCAGGCTTGAGTAGCAGCTGCACATGCAGGGGTTGTGCAGCATGTCTGTGCATGCCTGATAGGCTATAGGAAATGTTGGACTCGCTTTCCTGCCAGTGATTTAGCTCCATGGCCTGTTAAAAGGAGGTCCTAGATGCCACCTTTAAGCCTGAACTTTAACACCCTGGTTACATTGCTGTGCCCCACTGCAGTGAGTAGGATGTCCAAGAGTAAGTTTGATCCGTGTCTGTCTGAACTTCCTGATCTGGTAGCAATTTCTTCTGTGTGTCCACTCGCTCTCTCCCCCAAGACTGGTCTCTGTCTGCTCTGCTTTGAAAACTGGATGGGAAAGCTATGCAATAGTAAGCAGTAATGGACAGGTAGGGTAAGAATGCAGCCACACGATCTGAGTTGGACACATTACTAGTCCTTTTTACGGGAAACAGCGCTTTCTGAAATGTGGGAGAATATTCCAAAGGGTCTTCATTTGAGCACTCAAACCCCATCTTGTGAACAGGTGTCTATGCTGTAAACCCTTAACTGTGTTTATTTAAAACCAACACACTAGTATGGCTTGTCTTTGCACAGCTGATAGATGCCACAAAACTTCGGAGGCAGAGAATGCTTTTCGCGTCCCTTGCCCACTGGAGATTCTTCACATAACTTCTGCATTGTTTGACCAAGAGGATTTGTTTTACCATGTCACCTCCCTGAGGATAGCAGCACATTTTTGGCCTAGTGTTGAAGTGTGAAGACCATTGTGAGCCATGACATCATATCTCAGGCCAGAGCAGATCAGGAAATGACCAAGAAGGCCTAAAATATTGGCCATGGGAAGACTGGGTAGAGGAGAGAAGGGATATGGTACAGCAACATTCTTTAGCCTAGATAGGTCAGATGCACCTGACAAGTGTAATAGGACCAGGAGATCTTTGACACTTTAGCACATGATGATATTTTAGTGCAGAGAGATGGCTTGTGAGAGGCAGAGGTGAACTAGGGTGCAAATCCACTAGATGACATGCTAATAAATCAGAGCTGCCCTTAGACAATAGGGAGTAAAGGGGATATGGGCCTGAACAGCTAGACTGCTCTGAGTCCGACCTTCCTTTAACTCTAGGAGGCTTAAAATTAATTCTGGGTCCCATCTCTAACCACAGCTAGAACAATAATTCCCCCCAGACACATCAAAACTACCGGTGAGGAAAGACGTGTATATTAATGGCTATGGCTGTTTTTTGGCGGGGGGGGATGTGGAAGGGAAGGAAGGTGGTAGTAGGAAAAAACCAGCAGGCTAAATTTTCTAGAAAATTTAATGGTTTATTGCAAAAAGAAATAATTGTAAGTATTGGTTCTGAGGTCTTGCTCAGTGGGTTACAAAACTGAGGGCTTATTTTGGTCCAAGGTTCCAACAGCTGGGGGCTTATCACTGAAGTCAGAGCCAAGACTAGCCTTTGGGCTGGGTCACGTCAGTCTCATTTTGCCCACAGCACAGGAGGCCTTCATTAGAGTCCAAACAGACCTGACTCACAGGCAGATCTCATGCTGTTTTGCGGCTGGTTTTGTAAATAATCTGCTCTCCAAATTGCTGGAGCACATTTCTCTCTCACTGTCGTTCTCTCTCCTTGTTTCCTTGTGTCAAGTGTTGAGAGCAGGATGATTTAGGCAGACTTAGCTGCTTTTGGATCTTTTATTCCGTAATTGTATGGGACACAGGACTGGCCAGTGATGAAAGTATTGCTTTGAGAAGTGGAAATGTGCATCACTTTCATGGTCTTGTCTGCAGTCTAAGCAACTGTTTGTATTTCCCCGCTGCACGAAGTGTGTATAATGCTCCCTTGTTTCACGTGGGTGTTATGAAACTAGGTTGTTGTCTCTGCAGCTTTGCAATCGTGGAGGCAAGAATGAACGAGAGCTTTTGCAGATACTCAGTAATTGCCTGATGACCAGAAAGCTTCTACTGGAGGAGAGAGGCTGCATTTAAAACTTCTATACCTCCTAACTGTAACACTGTGTGGTTTCCAGAGCTATTTTTTGCACATCCCTAATCATTATGCTACTGTACTTTAAACCTCAAAACAGATCCCTACTTATACAGGTCTGAGAGCTTGATTTGGTACCCCTTAACTTAGCTTCAAAGCAAGTACCTTCATTGAGACAACAGAATGTCCCGACCCTCCAGGCTAAGCTTCTAGGCCCAGTGCCCATTGATTTGTTCCCTAATGATCCTGCCAGCTTGAGGCTGCGAAACGCGTGTTGGTGAGCCATGTGTGGAAGGCAGAAAGTTCAGAAGGCAGGAATTCCTGGAGCAGCAAGAGGAGGGGGGCATGACAGGAAGAGGGGACTGATACTTCGCTGAAAAGCCCATCACAAATAGTGCAAGAATAACAGTTCTCTGTCATAGCTACAGATTCCCTTATCTGGGAGCGTTAAGCAGTGGAGCCTGTCGACACTTCTGCCTCGCGCCCTGCTCTGCGCTCAGCCGCCTGCAGATACAGAGTGGCTTGAACAAGTTCCAGTGCTCGCTCTCGGAGCTTCCCAGGACCCCGCAGCGCGGCACCGTTGGGCAGCCAGGTGACATCACTGCCAACAGCCATGTAGGCGCTTCCTGTGTCACATTCCCAACTGAAGAGCCTCTTGCCAAATCCTTGTCGTTCTACACGGTCTTTTTAGGAACAAATGGTCTAATTTTAGCCTGACTGCTGCAAACACCTTCCTGAAATAGACTCTGACTCTCTCCTGCCTTGTGCATGTTCTTGAGAGTTTAAAAACAAAATCCCTAGTCCTTAGGGTCCACAGCTAAGGCCTCTGTCAGCCTAAATTTGGGCAGTAAGAAATACTGAGCAGTGCAGTGGGGAAACTGCTGTCACTCAGACCCACACTGAGCTGAGCGAGGACAGGAATGTTCCAGAGGGGCAGAAACTCAGGTGATGGCACATCACAAAGTTGTATGGATCTGGTCCAGTCTGGATGAGTTGTTCTGTATTTCAAGGACTTTGCAATAGAAAGAACTTGTTGTTTTCTGGACTGGCTGCAGCCAGATATGACATTTAGAAGTATGGTGAATGGAAGTACTTAGTGTCCTCTGTGGTTTGCCTAGGTCAATTGCTCTAATCACCATCCTTTCTTTTTTGGGGCCTAACTAGATGAGCACTGGCCTAGGAGTCAATAAACTGGAGTTCTCATCCCATAACAAAGTCAGTTCATATCTGTCTGTGCTGTCCTTGAAGGGCACGTGTAGTAGTGACCTGCTTTGAGAACAAGTAAAAAGCACTTATGGAAGAATTAGGAATTACTGTGAGGTGAGGACAAGGAGCACAAACTCCACAAAATCCCTGGGCTTTTGTGCTCCTGCCTTTTGCTGTTTCCATGAGCTTGAATATGTGAGCTCTTGTACTGAAGGATCAATGCAAGGCTGAACTGCTGTTTTTAATTAGCAGAGAGTAAAAAGCCACATCTTTGAAGGACTCTCTAAATAGGAAAGGAAAAAATGTTTTCAGGCAGCTGTTGTCTTTATGTCGCTCTCTTGGGAGTGACACGCACCCCCCTCATGGTCCTTTAGACCTGCTAATTAAGCAGCTCCTTGTATCTGCAGGTCAGTTGATCAGCTAATGGACTCCCTGCAGTCTCCCATGCACTGTGTCCTGAAGGATAAATAGGAAAAGGCAAAAAGCCCTTGGGGATCCCACTGGATCCTAGGATGACTTGTCCATGGGACCTTTTCTGAGCAGTACTGAAAGGAGGCACGTGAGACAAAGAACAATGGCCCCTGGGGTTTGCCAGGGTCGTCGCGTATATGGCCCAGCCTCTGCAGGGTGTGAGACTGTGTTAGCCAGGGGAGCTTCCCAGCTTGCCATCATTCAGCTGAGGCCTAAAAATACCGTTGGCTCACACAAGGTGAGTGCAAAGTGGCTGGTGTTACTGAATATTGTAAAGGCCAAGCACCTGGCACCTGGCTCCGGCTGGGCTTTAATGGATGAGGACAAAAGGAGCAGTAGGGCTTCATGTGCTGAGCATCCCAGCAGGAGCTGGGAGTACGCCAGCACATTAATGGAAGGACAGAGGGGACTTGGGGGACAGAACTCCATTCTGGGTGAGCACCTGAATTACCCCAACTACTGCACAGTCTGGGATACCTTTTGCTCTCTTTCTCTAGCGGTATCATCCAGGATCTTTGAAATGTCCCTGGCAAGAACTTTGTCAAACTGATTAATTTCAATGAACTATTTTTGTTTCCCACCACCCTCTCGTTTTGACACGTCTTTAATAACAAACTTCTTAACACCCTGAAAAGCAGGGCAGAGCCCACAGGTTAGGTAACTTACTGGAGGTCATCGAACAAGTTGTTAGCAGAGTCAAGTGCTCAGCCTTGTTTGGGTTTTTTTGTTGTTTTTGGGGGGGTGGTGTGTTTGTTTGTTGGTTTGTTTTTTCCGTTTCTGCATCTGAGCCATAGAGATCATCCCAGCTGTCCTGGAATATGTGAGAACAGGGAACGGTCATTGCCAGAATGGGTTTGGGAACCAGGACCAGACAGAAGCTGACAAATACTCCAGGATATATGCTCTTTTCTATTTCATCTTATTAATCTGCCTCCCTTTTGACCTGCTGTCTGGTTTCAAGGGCATGTTGCCATTTAATGCCTTGTCTTAAAAGACTTGTTTTGCCCATCTAGGTTCTCTGTCCTTCTCCATCTCAAAAGGAAAATGCTGTGGCAACTCAATGACATTCCCTTCTTCTCCTTTCACTGCTTGTGACAAAGTGTGTGTGGGACACCTCTTGGCAGCCCAAAAGGATGCTTAAAGGACTGTGAATGCACCATTTATCAGGCTGGCCTGTAATGACACCTGGCGTTCAGTCTAGGAAAATGCTGATTATTGTGCTGCCCTGCTCTGGCCTTGCGAGAATTCTCATGTGAATAGGCTGGCTGAAGGGGGAAGCAGAGATTCTTGTTTCTAGATCTGCTGAGAGGACTGGGACAGCTTATTTTGCAGACTCTGCATACCATGTAACTCAGCAGTGTGACTGCTGCAGGATGGCTACAATAATCCATATGATCTTTATGGAAATGAGGTGTTACCTTTGAGTGACACTCGGGGAAGGCTATGGAGAAACTGGCTTCCTATGTCAAACTCAAAAATGGAAACTGTTTTTATCCCTACAGGATTTGTCTAGTTGAAGGTATATCTCTGCCTTTGACTAGGCTGAAATCCACTACCCCATCATAGAGTAAACTTGAGACTTTGTGTTGGTCTGATCCAGACCCAGGTTTTCAGTCCAGAAAATGTTTCATCTTACCAAAAGTCAGTCTCCGAGTTAGGCCAGCCAACCTGGTACAGCGTCAGCCTTCATCCACTCCAAGCCTCGTCTATGTTAGGCGTAGACAAGCCAAAAATCTTTGGTAACCAAGCCACCATATCAAAGCATAAACCATATGCATAGAAAGCAGCTCATTGCTTCTTTCCTCTCTCGAGAGGGATTGTTCAGAGTTGAACCAAAGCATGTTTTGTTAATAAACACTAATTGCTGTCTATCATCAAGCACACAGGGCCATTTTCTACTATTTTCTAAATTAAAAATCCACACAGAAGCCTCTGAAGAGATGAAGATCAGAACAGGCTCAATTTTCCATGCAAATAATTTGCCTCTGATCTTGACCCAGGATTTTCATAACAATTAGAGACAGCGTGGGGCTCCTGTGGCTCTGAACTGCCCTGTGGTACCCAGCTGTCCCTCTCCCTCTCCCTGGTGGTGTTCCTTTCATGCCTGCTTGTGAGGGGCTATGTGCACCTGAGACATTTTCCTTCGCTGACTTGAAAGTCATGGCTCTCCAACGTAATTTATTTCTGTCGTCCCCCTTCCTGTTTTTTTGGTTTTGTTTTGGTTTTTTTTCCCCACATTTGATCCCAATTGCTGAGTACTGACAGGAACCAGATGAAAGGATTCCAGCCCTTCAGTATCCGTACTGGGCATCAGCCTAGATTTATACATGTGTTTTTGAGTACATGTGATTGTGTGTTTGTTTAATGCTGTGTGCGCATGCCTGTGCAGCTTTCACGCATCTCCAGTAATACCATCATCAAGCATTTAAAAAAAAAAAAACAACACACCACCATCCCCTTGGATTCAAGAGGCTGACTTTAAAAAGAGTTCTTTTTTTGAATTGATTTGTATTCCTCATGGCTTTCTGAGATGCAGCTTGCTGTAATATGATTTACATTTGTTTTCTTTGGTGTGAAAATATCAGAGCAACTTACCAGCTACCTTAATGGGAAAATCTTAACCACATGCTTGCAGATATCTTTTAACAGAAATGAAATTGTATTTCACCCATGTAAATATTCCATGTAGAAACGTTCCGAGATCTGGGAAGGTGGGAAGGGAAGTTGTGCTTGAGATGGGCAAAATATCTTGTTAGGTTTTTATAAGTTGTGAGACTGGAGTGACCATTGTGATGATTGAAGCAAAACCCTGCATGAGTTGAACGACTGAATTTGCTTGAAATAATTCTTGTTTGAACTGGTGAATGTCTTTAGAACAACACCTGATCTTGATTCATAAGACACTAGTGATAGAATTAGTTCTGTGATTCATTCTTTTTCATGTAGAAACATGCATATTACATTTATCGTGAATATTTCAGCCTCTGATTTTGGCTTGCTTATCTGCAAGTCCAAGTAGTTCTTTAGCAGAACTTCAGAGATCCCCAGCCCTTGAGAGCAAGTTGATCTCATCACCTCAGGCTAAGCTTGCTTTGCATGCAGCCACATAGACACTCCTGCAGTGGCTTTCTCTGAGCTGACTGAAAGGAGCAGCTCTTGGCTTTCATTCTGTAAGGAGACATCTTATATGAGGTTTTTCAGTTGTTCTTATTAGCCAAGTGAAAGACAAAGAGATACCCCGACCAGCTTCCTTTGAAGTTCGTAAAGCTACTTTTATTTTAGCCAAAAAAAAAAAAAAATTAAAACCAAAGACCATTGCAGCTTTCCAAGCTTGAGTTCCTTTTAAATACATACCTTTATTTTTGCTGCCTTTTGCAGCCATTAAGCAGTGACTTGTCTCCCTTAAAAAGAACTTTAGTCTGCTAAAATCTTTCTTTTATGCAGTAGTAATGCTCTACCTGAACCTGTTGATTGGGAAAGGAGACAGGCCAAACCCTCTTCCCCACACTTTTGCTTCTGTTCCCATGAGAATGGTTCCCTCACTCTGGAATTGCTCAAAGCAGGCAGCTAGCAGGATAGGGTTAATGATATGTGCAGCCTGCTTACAAATGAATTGAACTCTTAGGGTTACTAATTGTCAACCTCAGGAAGTAATTCAGTTTGCTTTGATTTCTCCGACTCATACATAGAAGAGGAATTTACTATGCTCTGCTCATCACTGCAGAAGCGTCTTTTCCTCCAACAAGGAAAGAAAAGCAAATTACAATTTGATGGGAGAAATAGCTTGTCCTTCTAATGTCTTCCATACAGCTAGACTGCATCTTTGTCTCACCATCTAATCCCTTGGTGACTGGATAAGGGAAAAAATACACATATGGAGAGGAGATTCCTCTGTAGTGGAGAAGAGCTGGAAAGACAAAGTGCTGCAGAGGCTTCATAGAAGTAATTTAAAATTGTTCCTACTTCATTTGTATGTCTGAAACAGTGATCAAAAAGAGTTATTTACCTGTCCTCCATCAGCATCTCGCTACTCCCTCTCCTACTATCTACAGTTATACATACCTCGCAAGTGATAGTTTACTGGAGAGATGTACAGGCTAGCTTGAAATAAGCTGGCTCAGGTTCTGAAAGCATCCTCACTATGTCTGGACTTTGGTGGTTAGATTCTGTGTCACCTGCAACTATAAATCTAGCATAGCTTTACTGGAGTGAAAAGAGTCACATTGCTGTACATCTTTTATCTACCATTCGTGCTCCTGATGGAACTCCACCTGTGCTTTTGTAGCTTCTCCTTGTTTAGAGACACCTTTCTAAATTTCTGTTGGTGTTTTAGGTTCCCAAGTAAATGTACTACGTAAAAATGTGAATTATGGCTAAGAAGAAGAAAAGAATGTTATTTAAAAGAAATGTGTGTGCCTGGGGCAGTCCAGTCATTTCCTATCCTGTCACATCTCATCTACAAAACCTGGGAGAAACTCATTTTTCCACATTGCTTTAATAACACAGTCTCCAAGCTGTGCCCTGTGTTCGGAACTGGCACCTTTGTCACCTTCCCCCAACGCAGGTGAGCCCAATGAAGTGAGGTTCTCCTGGAGGCTCTGCTGGGAGCTTTGATGAAAGCCGTTTCTCTGCTTCTGGCCCGTGCCATGGGTGGCACTCTCAGGGGTCCAGGCTGGTCTGGAGCTCCCTTGAATGTGACTGTCAGGGCTCAGCTCATCCCGGGGCATTGCTGAGTCCTGCTCAGCCAGTGCTGCTCCCGCTGCACCTGCACTACGCTATTGAGAGAGAGAAACACACACGAGAGCTTGTATTTCCACACAGCAGAGCCCTCTACTTGCAGGAAAAAGGTGCAAGGTCTACATGTCTTAGCCCTTGGTGACTGGCTCATTACCTAGGACGTCTCACCCTGCTAAATGTTCACCTCCTTACTTGTTGGACAGATCCCTGGCTACTTCCCATCTTCTTTTTCTTGGAGATTGCTGGATTCCAGTGACACACCAGGCTGTCATTTTGGACACTGTAGTTCTTGTTACCAAGAAGCCAGTAGGTTTTCATTTTCCCCTTGCCCTGGGACAGAAAAAGGAGAGAGCAGAAAACGGCTATTTTCATGGGATATGAATCAGAGCAGAGAATCACTATGGCCAGGGCTACTACCTGTGCTGCATTTGTTATGTTATCTCCTTCTCTTATAAGTGGCTGCTGTTTTGGGAAAGAATTGTAATTTATATGTGGTTTGGGTGCTGATAATTCTTTCAGTTCAGAAGAAGGCCTTGCTGGTCACTGGCAGTATTGCTAAGGGTTTAAAATGAGCCTTACACCTGTGTGTCTTTGTAACTGAGTCCTAACACTTTCACCCATATTCATGTGGTTCCGTGCAGGTGCAGACCTAGCAGCTGTGTTTCAGAGCACACAGTAACGCTGCTGTATCGATTAGGAGGAGTAATGTGTAGCCACTTCCAGCTGAATTAGCAAAAGAACCTTGGGGCCACAGTTAAAAATTGACTTAAAATTCACAGAAGACCAATGGCCAAATCTATCATATCTCCTTCCTATCTCATTAAACTCCCTTACTGTTGCAAAGTTACAGAAAAGCTGTTACCTTGACTTCAATTTCTCCTCTCAGTTCAATTTCATACGCATCATCTGTGAGAAGGGCATCATATGTAGCAGAACTGATATGGATCTTCTGCGCTAGGATTCAGAACAGAGCATTAGAAATGAATGATTCTCCTGTTCCCAGAGACCACACGCCAGCCCTCCTGCATTTATCAGCCCAGTGCTTCCACCTCCTCTTTGGAAAATGTCAGGTTGAGGGAGAAGCACAAAGAAGGGGAAGATGCCTTTAACATTGGTTGAGGACTCTGCGACACTACACAGATGTCGTCTGAAACATAGCAGCAGTGCAGCAAGTTAACTGACCCACTGCCATGGCTGTGCAGTGCGGCACTGCCTATCTGCACAACAGCATTGTACAGCAGTAAAACTGGGTGGTATTGCTAGCAAAGGCAGCATAAAAGGCTGGACCAAGAAAACACACACTGCCCTCTTCTATGTAGTCATGGTGTTTCTACCTAATGCCTTTGTGTTAAAGTCTCTAAAATGAAACTCAGCTTGCCTTGTGCTATTTGGCTTTTGTCACCCTCTTCCTCCTCTTATTTCCAATCGCTTTCCAGAAATGGCATAAGGGATGTGACTCTACTTGCCCTCGTGAATACATGAGAGTTTCTCTTGCTTATTTGATAACTAGCATATGTACAGGAATAGTGGGGACTGCGGGTCATGCATGTGCTGGTTCTTTAGATCTATGGTAATTGGTTCTCTAGCCTGGGTTGTGCCTCAGAGAATGCTCCTTCTCCTGTACGAACCTTATTTCACACTTGGCCATGCCCAGTGTGAGGGGGTGTTAGGGGTTTTCCTTTCACTGCAGTACCTAAGAGACGTAGAGCGCAGGTGTGAGCCTGACTGGTGTGTAAGGAACACGCAGATTGCACCCGAGTCACTTACGCAAGCTGGTGGACTCCATGCGGGAGGCTGTGTTTACAGTGTCCCCAAAAAGGCAATACCGAGGCATTTTGTACCCCACAACTCCAGCTACGCAGGGTCCTGAGAAAATACAAGGCAGAGAGACCCCAATAAGAAACAAGTGGAAAAAGTGCAGGGAGATGCCAAATGCAGACACCTTTGCTAATCACTCTGGATCCTCAGAGAGCAATGGGAATTGGGAATACTCAGTGCATCTAGGGCCTGGCTGCACAGTATTTACTTAAGGAGAGAAGACACAATTTGATTCGCTGTAGCTAACTGGTGCTGATATCAGGGGAAGATGTACTTTGCCAATACTAAATTGTTTCACAGTCCTTTCCACACTGATGCAAGCAAAAATCATTTCACCCCACTGTTACTGGTGGAACTGGGAGAAATACTCATCCCGGAGTCCTGCAGAGAGTCAATGGCTCATACAGAAATGCCAAATTCTTTTCTCCTCACACAACTAGACTGTGTCCTATTCTCTTTGTCTCATGCCTCCACCTCAGCTGACGTACCTGTGTGTATCCCAGCCCGCAGCTGCAGTTTGCCCATTGGCATATGAGGGATCACAACCTGACGAACTGCTGCCACCAGATCCAGAGACATTTTGGCAATCTCATCAGCGTGTTTGGTGCCGTTCCTCTCTGGCAGGCCACTCACTACCATGTAGGCATCACCAATGGTTTCCACCTGATGGGAAGGCGCACATGTCACTAGGCGGCAGGCACCAAGCTTTTCTTTCAAAAGGAGATCAGAATAAAATACATCTCAGGTATCCACCACTTGCCAAACTGCAGTGTAGTGTCTGTCTGATAGTGGGTCTTGGATTTCATGGCTCTTGGCCAGCTGGCCTGCTGTATTTGATATCCACTAGGGAACAAAGTAAGAAAGATTTCAGCAACATCCAGATGCATTGCCTGCAGGTTTGTACTCACCTTGTAAACATCGTACGACTCAATCCTGCTGTCAAAGCAGACGTACAGATTGTTGAGCATCTCAACAACTTGCAAGGGAGTACAGGAGGCAGCAATGCTTGTGAACCCCACAATGTCCGAGAAAAAGATAGTCACCTGTCACAGGGAGAAGGAAAGTGTGAAGCTAAGGTCTCCAGGCAACAGTGGCAGAGCCTTTGAAAAGTTTGGGGATTTCTGAAATTCTGAGCAGAACAGCCTAAGGCACAGGCTGCAGGTAGACCCGGTGTTGCAGAACTGAATAGATACAATCCTAAATTAACAAGCTCTGGCTCTGAATTGCTCTCTGTTACTTTGACAGATAAAATTATGTTTACCTCCAAAGTTTATCATCTGTGCTTCTCTGAATACCTTGTGCTAGATGGGAGGCTGAAAGTGAAATGCTTTGAATATTGCGAGCAGTGATCAACAGACTTCTTATGGAAGTAGGGCCTGATTTTTCTTTTAAAGCGATTTAAACTGTGGTAGAGATCAAAACTAGGTATCTGAACAAACTGCAAAGTAAAAACTCAACTGCTGTCTCTGCTCTTGTTGAATTAGGAAATATTAACTGCATTTTGTTTCTCTTCAAATGATGTTTATCTTTGTTACAATCATGTAATTTACAGAGAAATTCACTTATTAAAAAAAAATCAAATTTATAAAAGAAGGAACAACAGAAACCATAATAACTGAATTGAGGAAGGGAAATGTGTGTTATAGCTGTTGACAAAGAATTAAGTGTTTCTTCTCTGTGCTGCCTGAACTTTGTCAGTGTTTAAACTAAAATTCTTCTTTTATTCGTCCTTGGTAATACCAATTAATCCAGAAGAGCCTTTTCACTCCCTGCCTTGGTTCAGCTACTTTTGATGTCATGACTATTGTGAATTATAATTAATTGTGCAATTACAGGTTGCTGTTTCGATAATGACACCTACAAATTAAATGCAAATATTTATTATTGTGTTTCACAGCTGAAAGTAACAGAGCATCCAGGGGAAAAAGAGTGAATAGAATTGCAATTACTTTAGCATGAGGATTTTGGCTGTGGGCTATGCAGCACAGCTGCTAAACTCAGCATTGACAGCAGCATGCATGCTGTGAGGCAGAGCTGCAAATAAATCGGTGCCTGGCCAAACTCTGCCCTTGTTTTTATGTCAACAGGCTTCGTTACAGTTACACACTTCAGGCTACGAGATCATCCGTCCCTCTCATCCTTCTCTAAGTCCCATGCTCTCCTTTCAGTTATGTTTATGGAATCATACTGACAAGTACAGACAGGATTTGTCCTGCGTTGATTTTTCGTGATTCTTCCCATTTTACAAGGAGGAAACTCAGTTCTTGCACTTGTGTACTCGCGATCTAATGACGCTGGCTGGCTCTCATGAGTATGCTCTTAAACCCAAAGAAGACAACTTGCCGATATAGGATCTTTGACATCTAAAGCTACACTTGTGGAAATTTCACCTCTTCTTCCTTCCCCATCAGCCTGTGTGCTTCATGGCACACTGCACAGCTCTTCCGAAAACCCATCGTGAATATTTGAATTTCCATCCACACTCAGCTATGGGTGCAAAACCAGGTTCCTCAAAATGGCAGCAAGGTAGGTGCTTTTTTAGGTGAATACTTTTCTATCCTTGGTGACAGCATCCTTTCTATTTGCTAACCTGATCATAGTTTTCTGCCTCAACTTTTTGGCACTTCCTTAGCTGCTTGGCCACAGATTTTGGCAACATCTGGTGTAAGAGGTCCTCAGCTAGCCGCCTCTCCCTTTTCAAGTCCTCTGTCTTTTTCTTGAGGTTCCTGGCGTAATTGTGTATCCAATCTGTCATTTGCTTGAAGGACATCAGGATTATGGGGTAAATGAGGCAGGCTATTACTAACAGACCTATCTTAAGGCTCATTGTGGACAGGATTTCTTTAGATTTCTTGATGAGTTTTTCCTGTCCCTTCTGCAGTAGGCAGCTCTGTACATAATGCAGGTCCTTTACCAAGGCTTCAATGGACACAAATTCATCTGAGCCCAGGAATGGGATGAAGAAAGAGATTCCTTCATAGTGGGTGAAATGAAGTGTTAGATTGACATTATCCATCCAGCACTTACGTACACTCTCTGATGAGAAGATAGCATAGTTCAGAATGGCAAAAAATTGATGCAGTGTTGTTTGAAAGCTTGTAGGTGCTGGCATTAAATGAGCTTTAAGCATGACTTCTCTTATTTGAAGGACGAGTTTAAAAGCTACTATGTCTGCCCAGTCAGGATTGTGTCTCATAGCTTTGAGGTCTTCATGGGGATTACTAAAACGCTCCAGCAGTTCAGAGATCACGCTGGATAGCACCTGGCTGGCTTCAGTAGCCCCTGTGCTATTTAATTTTTCTCTCATGTCAATGATGTAAAATCTACAAATGGAGATTTTCTCCTTCTCGCATTGGCAATTCTCACAATGCAATTCTGCTTCACTTGCCTTACAGAGGGAGTTTAAATTCCCCAGTAGATGAGCATGAAATAATCTCTTCCTCTTATCTGCTGCTGGGAGCAGCCAGCTGTGCCTTTCTTCCTGCAGGAGACGGATGAAGCGAACAGCCCAAAGGTTTTCACAGGAGGCAAGTTCCTGAAGGGCTTTCCCTGTGTTTCTCCATATTTCCAAGCTGTTGCTGAAATCAAAAGAAATAGCTCCAAGGAGGCTGCAGAGGGAGACCATGCATGCTGTCAAAATCCTTCGAATTGTTTTTCTACCACCAGCATTGGAGGGGGGAGAACATCTAAAAAAAGAAAAAAAAAAAAAGTGGGGGTGTCTGATCTTTGGGGTGTTTATTGCAGCTCCTGAAAACATAACTGGAGCTAGTAGGGATATTTAACAATTCACATGTGTTCTGAAACAAAGTACAGGGATCATGCATTAGCTGAATGTTATTGAAAGACATATTTTATTATATTTTGTTCCACCTGACATTTTATTTTAAAAGAAAAGGTGTAGTAAAGAGACTGTTTCCATGACATACTCAGAGCTGCAAAAACATATTGATGAAATCATGCAGTTTTTCTGGGAGTATTAAGACTGATAAAATCATTTGCTATAGGTTTTATTCTCTGTGGTACTTCTATCCAAATCTTAAAGAAGCCCATAAAAAAATGGGTTATTTATTTCAGTGATCACAAACTGGAACTGTTTAATTTTTTTAATCAAACTTTTAGAATTTGTTCTTAATAGGAATTTCCAGATGATTAATAATTTGTGTTGATATGTTCAAATGAGTTCAGATGTTTCCACAATATTGTCTAATTATTTCAAAAGGAAAGTTAATCAAATTTCAGTTTTACTTCAGTTTTTACAGAGGCATATACATATCCGATTTTTACTATTTGAGCTTCATGATTACCTTTTCTGTCCTTCTCTTTCATGCTCCGCATGATTGACACCCATGCTCCATACGGTAAAGTAACCTCTAATGATTTTCATTTTTGGAACTATTAATCAATACAATTTACAATTTTACATTAATGATACTCATGAAAACAACTCAAGATGTTATGCTGAAGCTGGTGACTCCTGAATAACTGGGCAACCCTTATTTCCACTGCTAAAGAACAAACCAGGGCACTGGGTTGCTGATCAGTCCCTTCAGCTCAGTCCTTTTTTTTGGGTTTTTTTTTTTTTTCCCTCAACATAGTAGAGGTGATTGAAAAAGTCCTCCCCAGATCCCATGCTCTTTCAGATAGGTGAAATTACATTTTTAATAAGATAAATAAAAACCCAATAAAGCCTGCTATTTCTCAGCAGAGGCTGATGTTAGGCAAAACAAGTTCCTACTGGGCTCTTCGCAGCAGAATGGTGGTCAATGATTGTAAAGTAGAAGAAAAGTAACAAAGGTACAGTCCCCAAAGATGATAAACACCCATCTTTATTTAACACAATTTATGTTTAATAATATTTATTTATTTATTTATTTTCAATCCAAAGGTAACAACTGCAAAATGTCTGACTGAAAGGAACCGCAAACCTAGAAATATTTGTCTCTGAACCCAAGTGCGTTTCTGTTCTCACAACACACTTCCAATCTTTTCCTTACTCTATCGACTGCTTACCTTTGAGTCGCTTGTCCTCTGTTTTTAATCAACCATTTTACTTCTGAATCCGCCAAAGTATGCGCCAGGAGGGAGAAGAAAAACACAACGAAAATCCACCTTGATTTTTATACTGCCTACCTTTTGTTATAATGAAAGATATAAACAGGGGCTTTAACGTAGGACCAGGGTAAAAGGTGGTGATTCTGCTTGTGCTTTGCAAAAAATCCCCATTTGTGTCTGTGTGTCAGCCAACAGTGACAGTTCAAAGGTCTTCACCTGGCATCTGGATGACTTAAAAGCAAGCAACAGGGACGTGAAGGGGAGAGGTCTGCAGAGATGCTGCCGGCACTCACTGCAGGATTTTGTCTTTCCCCTTGCTAAGTCCCAAGATCAGAGGGTGTTACAAACCTCTCTGTAAAAGCCTTTTGCAGCGCTCCCACACTCACCTGCATGGACGTGCTTGCACCTGTGCTGCCTTCCTGCTGGGCATTGCCGCTGCTTGCTCTGGCGAGTCCCGCTCACAGGCTCAGGGGTCCGGATAGCTGCCTTCAGCCCTGCCAGTGCCTCGCTTTCTCACCCCCCACCCCCGGAGTTGTTCCTGTGGCTCTCTAACTCTTCCTACTGCCCAGCCTCTTCACAGCAGACTCGCATCTTCCCCCACCCAGGCGAGGGTGGCAAGCTCCAGCCCGAGGCAGGGGAAAGGCTGCAAAAGGTCCCCAGCGTTATCGCTAAATACAGGCTCTGGTCCTGACAATAAACAGGAAGAAGCGACAAGGACACGTTTTTCTTTCATCTTGCGAAAAGTAGTGTTTATTGCAGTATGGTTAGGTATAATACTTGTGTTGTTAAAAGCATAATTTCCCAGCTCTTTGTGGTCAAAGGTGTCGTGACTATGAGTTTATTCAAACTGCTTTCCTTCCTGGCACCTATCATCCAGTTCTCTTTGGATTAGTTGGTTGCCATAACCTACAAAAATGTAAAGCAAGTGAAAAATCAGATCATGAGACCCAGGAATTTGTGAATAGTATATGTTGCATCCAAGATGCAGGATTTAAATAACTGAAATAAGATTTTTGCTTCTCAGTTACTTTTTAGATTAGTTTATATTAAATTAAAAAATAATTGATGTTCCAGACGAGCAGCACGTGCTGCCTTCTAGGATGCAATTGCAACAATCAGTGTTACTGATGAATACAAATTTGAGTAATCACTTCTGAAGCCATACCAGTAAAATCTTTATGACTATAAATATATAAATAAATTGTACATAAATACCTCAGAAATAGCTAAGTGTCTGTATTCTCTAGCAGCAGTACCTAGAACCTTACCTGCTGGATCCAGCTATTGTAAGCAGAGACCCGAGTGAAGACAGAAGGCTTGTGATAAAAGTTGCAGCCAAGAGAAGAACCAAAGCTGACAACACCATGCACTTCCCACCTGCCGTCAGCACCTTGGCAGTTCAGTGGGCCACCGGAGTCTCCCTGGAAGGAAGGGGGAACACAGTTAACAGCAGTCATAATGTGAGTAGCTCCTCCTTGGTTTTTTAAGTGTTCCTTCCCATCAGGCCTGTTTGTGCCTGAAACCAAGCTCTAAGAGCAATGTTTTCTGGACTCACATTACAACTGGAGGTGATTCCATCCCCACCAGCGCAAATCATGGTGCGTTTCACTGTGCTTCCCCACCAGCTAGGCTTGGAACAAGTTGAATAATCCACCACCAGCAAAAGGCCTTGCTGCAGGTCATCTGGAAGAGCTCCATTTGCTGGGAGGGAATAGAAACAAAGGAGTCATGGTACCAGCTGGCACTGGAGAAAGAACAAAACTGTATTGTTAAGTTTCTCCCAGGATCTGGGTACTATCTCTCCAGGTAAGAAATTCCATAGGGGCTGTATTAAAAGAGAAGCTGTATAATCCATTCCTTAGCTCCATTCTTTTATATTTATTTTTATATATATATATATATATATATATATATATAAAATTAAAAAAATATATCTAAAGGCCTTAACTTGTTAATAATTTGCGTTCCATTTAAAAACGTCTCATTGTTAGAGAAATAAAGGGCTGCCCTGTGTTCAGGAGTATGCAATTTAGTTATCATTCTAGGAACTGCCCCTTGGGCCGAGCTGATGCTTCTGCTGAAATCTCTGAGACTTTCTTCACTTTACATCTATTCCTTTATGCATTTTTTCAGTTATTCAGTGGGGTATGTTACGATTAGCAAATTCACCAGTCTGCACGCTGTTAAGATTTGTGTTACAGTAGCTTCTAAAAGCTTAGTACAGGGCCCTCTAGTGCATTACTAGCCCCATTACAAGCAAAATGAACTTCAAAGGCAGGGAAAAACCATATTGTGTGAGTGAAGTGGGGCCTGATACTTCACTATGTTGAGGTTAAGGGGATCTTGAGCACTGTCACAGCCTTTTTCCAGTCAATCTCAAAGGAAAAGGCAGTACTGAAAGATTGTGTTCCACAATTTTGCAAATGTCCAAGTACTTACTCTGCAGTCTTCCCCATCCTGTCACATAGCAGGCAGTGTTGGATGATAGGATGCTTTGTGCAGGAGGGAGGCAGGCCAGCTTAATGTGGTCACTTAAGGTGACGTGTTCCGTGAGTTTGATCAAAGCAATGTCGTACCTGTGGTCATATGCACACATTTGAGAGGGGGGAAGAGAAAGGGAAGGGGTGAAGAGATTTGCAAACAGATTAAGACACAGTAGCCTGAGTACTTAGCAGTTATACAGCACTTGGCCTATTCAAAAGAGATGCAAGGGAGCAAGGAGGCCAGTACATAAGCAGTAAAGATCGCTCCACCCTCAAAGCAATGGGGAAATCCATGGACTGGAAGACTGTTCCTGCAAAACTGTCCACTTGCCTGCTGGCGGCTTTCTGGAAATTGCCTTTTATAGGTTCTTTTCACCAAAACCAAGCATGTGTTAGGACTAACTCCAAGGACCTAGAAACTGAGAGGATTTCTTTGCTAACTGCCCTTAGCGTGCAGCAGGACGTAGGAGTCCTTCAGCAACAAAGATATTAATACCATTGATAAATTAATTCATTCCTTTCCACTGTATGAAAGAAATCATTGCATAGAACAGCTTCCCACCCAAGTGTGAACATGCAAAATGGTATCTGAAAACACAATTAATCAATAAGCAATTGATATTGAAAATTCTTTATCTTCTTTTGAGGGGGAAAGGTACAAACTGGAGACTCAACTCTCATCTATGAGCAAACATTTAGAAGTACCACTGTAAGCTGTAACAGGAGGCTCTAAACATTTCTGCATTTAGCTGCCACAATTCGGGGTAGGTGGGATTCAGGCAGTTTGATTTTTGCCTGCATCTAATAACTGAAAAAATACTTGACACCAACTTACCCATTTGCAACATTCTGTGGATCCCAGTTCTCATTGACAATGATTTTTTCTGGAGGAAGTGCAATTGATCCTTTTTCCACAGCTGCTAGGTTGTATTTTCCAAGATATACTCGATATTTCCTAGAAGAACTGGGCAAGAAAAGGACTAACACTCAGTTATGAAGCTCCTGGCTTGCTGCTTAGGCATCTGCATCTTTGCCACCCGAGATATTCGATAAGAATATCCTTAAGACTGTAATCTCACATCACATGCGTGATTTGTCTGGAGCTGAACCAACGTCTGACTGATTTGCTAAGGACAAAGCATTTTGTGCTAGGCTTAGTAATCATTTCATCTCCAAGCCATCCTGTCAACTCCTGCTTATGGCTTCATTAACAAACTCAAGATGCCTCCAATCTTTGCAGGATTCAGCTCATATTCTTCAATGAAGTAAACAATTTGGGCTGGTTTTTTGACAGTGATAAACAGCTGTATGATACAAATAATATGTAGGATTTATAATAATAACATGCAGCCAATCCTTCTTATTTCATATGATGACATTTTCCACCACTTAGTGTTACAATAACCAAGAACTATAGGTACGTATTCAAGGACATATGCTACCAAACGAAAATAGGGTTGTCTTTGTGGAAACAGTTTTGATGATGAAAGGGCATAGCTGTACCTGATCATTTCTTTGTTATACTGCCCCATAATATGAAGAGCTTACTGAAAACAACTGGTATATTTAAAGCATTTGTGATTATTTAATTGATTAGTTAATCTGTGGATCTCACTGCCACATATATTATAGAAACAGGCAACACAGCTGAATTTTAATAGCAACTTGAAAACATAATGATGTTCGTAGTTATTTACAGAAAATGAAGAATATATAAGTCAGGTAATTGTATGAGGGTCTTTTTCCCCTCTACTTTTATTTTAAGAAAATGGAAAGGTGTCATTTTTCTTCTGACCTGTTAGTTATAATCAAAAGATGTGATGTGAAACTCGGAGCTCTTAATTGGGAAAGAGAGAACTGGCATTAATACGGTTTTGCTTCGTCTGTCTCTGGTCATGCACTGCTTCCTGGGTACAGACTTTAACTCCATTATTTACCTGATGCAGTGTGCAGCTGTCATCACCCAGTTGGTTGCAATGAGGGTTCCTCCGCAGGTGTGATACCATTTGCCATTGGAACTGTATTGAAGGGAGGCCTAGGATCAACATATCAAGTAAGGCTCAGATTTTTGCTTACTGATTTTTCATTGTTGCATTTTCTTCCTGCACCCAGAACACAACTTGCTGCTGGAAGATGGCAGGAGGCTTGCAAGAAAGTTGTTTCCAACTCCTGGCCATAGAAAAGGTTTCCCTCCTTCCCTGACATCCAAAAGCTTGATTTTTTTAATGTTGTTTCTTCTAAAGCTTTTGCTAAGCCTGGCTCAAATAGAGCATTTCATTTGCTTCAGAAATGTATTTTTAACTCCAGGTACAACTATGCTCCAGTAGGCATTGTATGCTCCACCGAATTTCACAGCTGTCTTGCTTAAATATGGGATGGTGCCCAAGATTACTGAAAGAACGTGAAAGCCGGCATAACCAGCAAGAGGTGGCACATTCAGAGCTTTCTTAAAAAGACTGGAAACTTTGGGATTGATCAGAACGTAATATTCAAAACCTAAGACATGGCAGGCGAGATGCATCAAATGAAATATAAGACCTGTTTTTGTTCAGCCATGTTGTGTGAGGGTAGCACAACCCTAATTGTTCCAGGGAAAGCACAAAATGACTGACCTGCCAGGGCCAGCTGAAAGGTCTTGCATTTTCCCCTCCAACAACTTTAGACACAGCAGGTGGGTAGGCAGGAACCCCGCAGCCAAAGGCTAGAAGACATGCAAAACAGGATATGTGTTTTAAAGGTAGGAGGTTTAAAAAAATGCCTGTAAGAGAGGGTTTTTTAAAAATATAGACTGTGTTTGCACAGAACATTTCAAGGTACAAATATAGGCTGTGATTTAATGTGATAGAAGTGAGGATACAGCCATCAGTCAAAACTGACCAATGTTACATAAAGCCTGTTTGAACGGTTTCATTTTTCTGACAGATAATCAAATCAAGTTGGCTTAACCACATTCTGATGTGTCAGCTGAGATGCAGCTCTTAGCCAATGCAACAATTTGATGTGGATTTACTGTATTTCAGTGCATTCAAGCTAAGTAAAATAACTTTGCCTTTGCTAAAGGCTGAGAATAGTAATGCTAATTGGGCTCTTGTAATAAGAACAGAATAGCACAGCACCTAGTTACTGTTCTGAGAGACCTTTTTCATTAACTGCCTATGCTGTATCTCTTTCTGCTTTGTTGCAGAATGTCTGATTTCCCTAGAAAAGGAAAGTTAAAAATTGTGCTGAAATTGGGTACGTACCTGCAGCTGCCCAAGTCAACACAGCAAAGAGGACTCCAAGCATGATGCCGGTTAGCTGTATGCTGCAGGCTCTGCTTTGCAAGCCATTTTATATGTTATCATTTCTCTCTGGGACACGTGACTCAAAATCTGATACCGATGGAAAAATTGTGTAATTGTGGGATAATTTTTTATATGCACAAGTGCCTAAAAAAAACAGTTTAGATGGACCTTGGATCCAGGCTATATAAACAATTTGGTTAAAAAAAAATTCTGATTGAGTTACATGTTATCTGTAGCAGCTGTTTGCTTTCCCATTGCCTTGAACGTTCATCACAAAGGTGTTTTCAGAAGGAAAACGTTGAATGAATTATTCTAATGGTTGATGGTATTTCAGCAGTAACAGTGTCTGATGCATTCAGACAGTGACAGATTCGGACACGTCAGCGGGGTTGGATTAGACAATCTCTGGAGGCCCTCTGCCAGCCTTAATTATTGTATGATTCTATGATTGCTTGAAATTGTATTTTGTTCTGGTTTGTTTTGTGACTGATGGCAACTACCACTTTGTACTGACTGAAGACCTGTATCTTCTTTTCTAGATCGAGTTGCATGTGTTTTTTTCATGCCATACTTCTTCAATAATGCAAACTGTAATCACTTTGAAGTGGAAGATGTCTCAAGCAATGCAAAGAACCAGCTGTCCATGATGATGGAGAAACACCGGTGTAGCGCGGTGAGCCAGACTTCGTTTCTTTCCTATTTACCTTCAATTGTTAGATCAGTAGCACATCCCTGGAAGAGAACAGGGTTCCTGTAGCATTGCAAATGAGCATTTTTACACCCCAAATCAGCATGCTGACCTGTGGTATAACGCAGTGTGAGCTTCTTGATGAAAAAGGGTAAACCATTTTCACCAACAGGACAAACCAGGCAAGAGCAGGCATTTAGAGCACTAAAGAGCTGCTGCCACAAAAGAAAGCGTCCTAACTCATTATGGGCATTTGAGATCAATGACTTGATATCAACACTTACCCTTGTGTCTCTTTCTTCCTTTTTTTCTTCTACTACAGGAATTTTCCATCCTCTATCACGTTTCCATCTGCCTACCTTCACCTGAAAAACTGTTACTGGTTATTTAAAAAACAAACATCTCTATCCCATAAGCCAGGTCACACATAGGGAGCAAAATTATTAGAATGGAAACAAATATCATAATGCCAGTTTTGTAACCAGAATTGCATTGTACATACAGACCAAATTAGAGGTTTCAGAAAAGCTGAAGTAAATCTATTTGATGTCAGTATTAACAAGCAGCAAAATTCCTGATTTTCATAGCTTCCATTTAGCAGTAGGTACTGATTTGGATGAAAGATGCCTGGAGCACACATGTGGAAGGCAGAAATATATAATGCTGTGCTGTTTTGTCTGCTTCTCAAGAATGTATTATCCTACCCAAACAATAGCACTTGAGAAAGCTGCATTCTGAATTTCAAATGGCATCAACCAAACTCTGTTCTGGCATCTTGTATTTATTATCTGACAAAAGCATAAATCAGGATTAACTGAGTGCAGAATTGGGATTCTAAAAATTTTTTTCATTAATTAGTTGGCTCTCTTCTTAATGTCTAAATTTACAAGCTTAAAAATGTACTGTGCTTTTCAGTTTAACTTCCATGCTGCTATCATTTTTGTTGAATACCATCTAAAATTTAAGTATAAATTTTCCATGTTTAGTTACTGTTTCAACTTTCCTGTTTTATGGGTGTGCTTGTAAACATGGAATTTGGTTTATTTTTTTTAAGCATTTCTGCAATCATTTCACAAATAACCTTCTGCTATCTTGCACACTGTAAATAGAGAAACCTTATTTTTTCCCTTTCTTCTTTGTAAAGGAATTCTGAAGCAGTTCTTTTATTATATGGGGGGAAGGCTCATAAGAATCATAAGAAATATTTTTAATGTAAAACACTCTCAGGGCTTTGGTTGGTTGGTTGTTTTTTTTTGTTCCACTCCTGCTTTATGTAACAATTGCTTATCCGCCTTTTCCAGGTCTAGCCTAAATAGGCTGAAGTATCTTTCTTGGACTCAGTGGGCATCATACTGTTGGCAGTTCTGCAAGTGAACATCAAAAGGCTCAGCCTCCAGCTGATACCATGGTGGCTTGGAAACAGCTCCCTAGAAGCTCTTATCATCTTCATGCCAGTTGTTTCACAGAAACTAAGCATGGAACTTCAGTAAGAAAGAGCAGGAACTTCTGGTATGTTCTCTTAAAGTGTAATAGCTAATATCTCTTTCAATATACAATGTACTTAGTGTACAATTTATAATGTACTCCATTGCTTCACTACTTTTAGTCTGTTCCCTTGTAGGGTAGTAACTATGCTAGACCGATTAGCAAGTGAAATGGCCTGCAGGTAAGTAACAGACACTGAAATCTACTTTTCTGAGGGAGGTTTTCCATCTGAAACTAGACAGTAACCTATTTAAAAATTCAAAGTTAAGTCCTGCCCTAGCTTTTCATTGGCAGCACCAAATGTGCCAAATTCATTACTTGCTGGATGGCCATTAAATCTGCTACTTGATTGTTCCCTGGGTTCATTTGTGTGTGTTCTTAAAACTAAACCTTGGCCTGCATGCCTCAAGATAGAACAAGGTTACACAGAGCCAGGGAAATGGAGATTAGCACCACCCTGTGCGTTTCAGTGTTTTCTTATGCCTTCCAAATTGACTGTTCCCAGCTTAGACCCATTTATGTATTATTTTCCACACTGTACTTCCTTTTAATCTAAGCACTTTTGTAGTCAATACGGGCCACAGGTGTAACATAAGGCTCTGCTTGTTTTAACCAGGTGAGGAGCAAAGGGAGGAGAGAACACAGACCAAAAAAAAAAGAAAAAAAAAAAAAAGGAAAAAACAACCACACTTTCATGATCAGATTAGACTGAAAGATATTTATTTAGAAACAACAGCTTTGGTATTTTAAAACCAAACAACCTTTAAATCGCTAGAAAGTGGGATATCTTCCCCCATAGCCAAAACAAATCAATGCACAAAGTCTCAATATACTTAGAATAGGAAACCTGCAGATCAGCATTTCCAAGTGTAAATCCAGAAAACAATTTCATTAAATTCATTAAATTTCATTTAATCATAAAGGCTGAAAAACCTGTTACCAGCACTTAGATATCTACAGTTCAATTGACTGACTTGTTACTGAAGTGGAGGCAAAATTATTAACATTCTCCCCTTCCCCCCAAGCAATAAATTAAAAAATGTATACCAGAAAGGAGGTTACACTAAAGTTTTCTAGTTAAGTTAACTCTCTGATGGGAACCATCATTCTTTATTTTCCTGTAAGATTAAAAAACAAATGAAAATATCAAAGGACTTGGTATATCTTCAAGTATTTTCACCAACTGGATAACTCTTAGGGAACTGAACAGCTTACAAGGAAAAAGAAACATCTGTTACAGAAGCTTCTGGGATAAACTCTTGAATAACCACACCTTCCAAGTCTCGGATTCCTCTCTTAACAAGGCACAAAAGGATTGTTGCTTTCAAAAGGTCCTTGTTCTCAGCTGCAAAATTGTCAGATGTCTTGTGCAAATGGAGGCTGAAAGCAGGACTAAGTTCACTTGGACACTGGGATGTTCCCATTCAATTAATGAAACAGGGTGTTATTTCAACACCATTAATCTTGCTTACTGCTACAGAGATTTTAAGCTTCAGCTGCCTTCCACATCATCCCTGTTTCTGGAATCAAGTTCTGCATCATCTTCATTTTAAGCAGGTCCATTTAAGACGAGCCAACAGACTTGTTTGCTGTACACTGCAAGGCTTTTTGCAGTGTCAAGAAGGAAGAGGTGTTACGTCAGCCCTGGTGTGTAGCTGGGAAGCTTCTCAGCATTTCAGAGAATAGTGTCAGGGACAGTTACCTGTAGTAATGGTTAACAAGTCATTCTGTAAAAGGCAGAAGGCAAGTCTTGTAGATGACAAAGGCAACCGGATAGACAGCAGTGAAAAAAGGACATAATTTTATAATTTCAAGGACACGTTTCAGGATGCATGTCAGGGTGCAGCTGTATACGCAGTAATTGAAATTACTTCCTGACCGCCTCTTCCTTTTGCACTAAGGTTTTAATCATGATCATAGGCTTGTAACTGCAGTTGTCTTTGACATACGTATCTATTCTACCTCTTCCTAGGTTAGTTTGTCTAGCCACAAGCACCTTCCACTCTCATTCTTTCAACGGAAGACAGGTACTCAGACCTGCTTGGGATCAGGCCTGATCTCCAGTGCTCAACATTACAAAGCCAGTGAGCTGGGAGGGAAATTGCCAACTGACTTTAAACATCCCTTACGTACTGACTGTCAAGTTTAGTCCAGTACCTTCTGTCCCGCCTTAGCTATCCAAAATTGAATTTGCTTTTATAATCTGGAAAAACAGGGTGATCTAAAGCTAGAACTTTTCCTCTGACAGCTCTATTTAACTATGTCCTTTTTTATTTCCTTTTTTTTTTTTTAAACACAAGCTACATTTAACTCTGTTTAACCCTAAGGAGGGATGCCTCTGAACCATATGGCTAGCTCACACCAAATCCAGTCTCATCTTTCATTTCCACTCTGTATGAACAAGCAACCAGAAAGTGCCAGTACTAAGAAAAGAAATCACTGTCTATTGTCGATTCTGTGCTAAGTTTTTACTAAGTTTTCTAAGGCAACTCAAAACAACAATTTCAAATCCTTTACACCACAGTGAGATGCAGTAGAGCTTGAAGTCAGAACCTCCAACGCACAGTAAAATGCACTCAGTACTTTTCTTAACACAGCTATGTATTTTGTCTGAATGAGGAAAACACTAGCTCAGCACTTTCCCAAAATGATGGTGGTAAACATGGTTTGATGGAGGACTGCACAGTGCCAATAAATCTATGAACACTTACCAGCAGTCCCAAGAAGTCAGCACCTTGACCTAAGAACGCTAGCTTGCATTTGTGTGGGTTTGTATGACACGTCACACGTTCAAACCAGGCAGACAAGGTGCACGTCTCCCACACAGTAGTAAAGTATAGCAGCGCGCTCACAAGCGCTCTGGTACTGCATAACAAGTGTCATCTTGTGACACAGCTGCAACTGGTGGCTTAAAAACAAGCAATGTCCTACACCAATGTGTGGAAAAAGGACAGAAAAGCTGTGTCTGCCTTGATCTGCAGCCTTACAAATGTTTAAGACAGACAGATGATGGATTTATCTTTTCTAATGTTTGTGAGCCCTACTGCTCCAATCCCTGCCCTAATCCTACTTCTTGCAAGAAGAGGTCACAGATCACTTGTTGCAAGAGAGACTGGAAATCCTCACAGTCCAAGACAGAACCTCCCTAGGCACAGCTGACAGAAAATCAGGTTGACAACACTCAGTGGACAGCAGCCAAATCAGCAGCCTTATACCTTACTCCTGAAGAGCGGCTTGGCTCCTGGCCCGCAATATTCGTTGTAGATGAGTTTGAACAGAAACAAGTGAAACAATGTGATTAAGGAGGCCACGCTGAACCAGAACAGGAAGGGTAAGCCTGGGTATTGCTTGGCCATGTGTTCCTCATGAGCCAGAATAGCTTTTAGATGGAGAGTGTGTCTCAGGTCCTGCAAATGGATCAAATCTGTTGATATATAAAGCAGTGGCGTGATGGGTTGAGTCACCATGACGGGGAACGTATGACCTCGTGCCTCCGAGGTCAGCTCCACAGGCTCATTCATACAGCCTGCCTCACACGCGTATAGTCTAACTGGCTTGTCTTGGAATTTCACAGACACATGCAAGAAGGGCTTTCCTTCAGCATCCAGCAGAACAGCTAGATTAATCAAGTCCTTATTGTAATGGATCCCACGTAAGGAATAGCTGTTATGAAGTACGTCAGGGTCAGCCTGAAACTGAAGATGGTTTTCTGTGAACTGCAGACCCCCAAAACTAAGCACCATTCCCTGCATAAGTCCATGGACTCCAGCTGCCACAAGACCTTTGCATCCCCGTTTCTGGAGAGTTAGCTTCCACAGGTCTGAGAGTTGCAAGATCTGGGCAACACTGGTCAGCTTTGCTGGCCACAGGTTCTCTGCATGCATGGTCGCGTGGCCACTGAAGCAGTGGTCAGCATAGTTCAAGCTGGCTTCCATTTTTTCTCTGTCCTCACCACTAATGAGTGGATCTAGCAGAGGAGCTGGCATGCTTGACAGCACATAGTAGAGGGTCATGTTAACAGTCTCACTGGATGGGGTATGCAAATCTGTGATCTTTCTCATTTCAATCCCTGTAATAAAAGAAAACAACCAAGAGTCAGAGGATCCCACGTGAATATGACATTAATTAGGAGACAAAGATCAAACATGCATGTCATTTAATACACAGGTGTTCTTTATAACATCTAAGAAACCTTTGCCTATGAAACACTGAAGTGAAATGTTTCCTTGTATTTTCTTAGACACTCTCTCTGCTACCCGGAGTTTGAATGCCAAGCTCCCACTAAAGGCAAAGCTAGCTTGATACACAGATGCCTTATGGAGCTGTCAGCATGACTCCGCAAGAATGGTCTGCCAAAGGAACATCTATCTTTTTACTGGCTATAAAATAGCAAGTTCTACATTACTTAGGCAGCTACTCTTCTATGCTAAAGCCATTAAAATCTTAATAAAAAGCATCCTTGTAGGACAGCCCTTAACTTCCATGAAGAAATCTGTCATTTATACTGTCACTGGAGGTCAACTCTATTTCCAATTCAGAGCTGGGCGAATCAGTAAAGTTCCTGAAGACACGAAAGCCAGCACAGCCAGAGTTATGATTAGAAACATTCTTTTATCATTTCCTTTATGCAGTAAGGAATACTCCACTTTTGTAAAGTATGCTGGGTTCCAAACCAGGAACACTGTTTCATTATCCCACAACATGCCTTCTGGCCCCCGAGAGAAACCCGTCAGGAAGAGCGGAGCCTCTGGAGACCTTACAGCAACCAGGTCACTGAGCTTTCAGCTGCCCCATCAAGCAACCCTTTGGAGGCCGAGCGTGACTTTCCTTACCTGAAATGAACAGGTCTGACCAGGTCTGCTGGTGCTCCTGGAAAAGATCTTCTATCCCCATCTGCATCACTTCCAGCATCTCTTTCTTGGCCGACTCCCTCAGCTTGCTGAAGGTCTCCTCCAGCCTGGAGACCTCGATGGGCTCCGAGGTGTACACCACGGAGAGCACGGTTTCGTCAAAGTGGGATTTGGGCGCAACCTGCACCCGGCTCACGAGCTTCTTGGCCGCCACCACCATAAGCACCACCTTGGGGCTCCCGGGCAGCAGCAGGCGACCGGAGGAGAGCAGGAACTGCCGCTCCTCCACCTTTTCCAGGCTGGTGGCGAAGCGGCCGCCCAGCGAGGGCGCGGAAGCCGGGGCCGAGGCCTCGAAGGCGGCCACCCGCTCGGTGGGGTTGGCGATGCGGATGCGCTGCAGGTAGAGGTGCGGCCGGCTCCGGTGGGCCACCACCTCCTCCCGCACCGTCACGCAGTCCCCGGCGCCCGCCCCGGGCCCCGTCTGGACGCACCGCACCCGCCGCACGCCGCCCTCCCGCAGCGCCGCCAGCGCCGCCCGCGCCTCGCCGCGCCCGCCCAGCGCCCTCAGCCGCACCAGCGCCGGGTACTCGGTGGCCAGCGCCGGGCCGCCGCCCGATCCCGCCGCCGACACCCAGAGGCGGCCGGCGGCCACGTCCAGCAGCAGGAAGCCGTTGCCCGCCAGCGCCAGCCCCGGCCCGCCGCCGCCCCCCGCCGCCTCCTCCGGCAGCGGCAGCGCATCGCCGCGCTCGGCCTGCGCCCGCCAGGCGCCCGTGGCCGCCTGCAGGCAGAGGGCGGCGGCGCCGCGGGGCTCGGCCCCCCGCCCGGCGCCCCGCCGCGCCCGCACCGCCCCCAGGTACCAGTAGGCGACGAGCAGGAGCGCCAGCAGCAGCAGCAGCCGCCGCGCCCAGCTGCTGGAGAGCAGCCCCGGCAGCCCCTTCAGCCGCTGCTGCAGCCACATGGGCGGCGGCGGGGCGGCGCGGGAGTCCGGTCCCGTCCCGTCCCGTCCCGTCCCGCGGCCCCGGCGCGTCCCGCGGCCGCTCCCCGGCCCCGATCCCGCCGCGGCGCAGCGACCCTCACGCCGCCATCGCCGTCGCCCGGAAGCGCCGCGCCGTGCGGCGGCCCCGCCGCGCTTTGCGGCGCTTTGCGACAGCCCCGCCGAACCGCCCCCTGAGGAGGCGCTTGGCGGGGAGCCCCGGCCCGCCCCGCCGCCGCCGCGGAGCCGCGCCTTCCCCCCGCCCCCCGGCTCCGGGCCCCCGGCTCCGGGCCGCCCCCGGCTCCGGGCCCCCCCCGGCTCCGGGCCGCCGCTGCCCCTGCCCCCCTGCCGGCAGAGGGAGCCGCGGGTGTCGGCCGGCAGCTCCGGCCTTATTGCAGCAGCCGGCTGAGGTTTTGTCTCTCCCGCGCGGGTGGCTGCACCGGCGGAAGAAATCTGGGGCGGGCCTGGAGGAGTTTTCCGTAGTTCCAGTGGCAGCTTACTCCTGTTATCACAGCAGTGTGGAAAGCAAGTTATATTCCATCAAACTGTACTCTGCTGTATAGTAAATAGAGGAACAAAGTTTATGATGTGACTTAGGTGTGCACATCGAGCCACGGGAAGCTTTGTACTCGAGTGCAGCTCTCAAAACACAGTAGCAAGCCGTACAGAAACACTGTGAGTTAAAATGAAGTGTGAAATTCCTGACCAGATAGGGCCAGTGAACCAGCTTAGGGAAGGGGAGCAGACCAGACTTCATTAACTTCTTCCTGCAAAGGAGCTGTTTGATTGGGGGGGGGGGGGCACTGGAATCTGTAAAAACGGTGGCCGAGACCCTGTCCCTTGCGGGTTTCAGTGGGGCTGGTGTTTTCTCAGAAGGTCTGGTGTGTTAGAGGCTGCTTTAGAAACTGAGGTCTGATCCTTTCAGTTTTTAGGAAGTTGCTGCTTTGCTCGGAGCACGTGTTGCACGTACTCACTGGAACATCTGCATTGGCAGCTGCCTCTGTTTAAAAAGACAGGCAGCCGACTCCAGCCGGAGCGCACAAAGCAGTACAAACAGAAACGGGAAAAAAATATGCTTGCTGGGTTGGCATAGCTGCAAAATGCAAACAGAGCTGTCAAATAGGGACAGTCTGAGTACAGCGGTATAAACAATGATGCATTCATGATTTCTAGTGTGCAAAGCCCCTTTCATTTTAGAATGGAGAGATTTAACTTCACTAAAATGAGAAGCTTGCCATTTTTAAAATTCTAGATTGAGTCACAGATCTCAGCCTGAGGTTTGAAGGTGGGGGGCTGAACGCCTTTGCTGTGGCTCCTGGCTTAACGTGTTGAGGCTGCTAAAGATTTATCAGGGGCTTTGTCTGGGCCTGCAAAGTACTGAACAAATCTAAAGTGAAAGTCTGTTTGCCTTTTTTTTTTTTTTTTTTTTCTTTTTTTAGGTAGTGAAACTGGCAGCTTTGCAAAATGAAGTTTCCTGAAATCACCATCTTAGGGAGAGCTAATATTTCCTTGGATTGTTGCCTGTAGTACATCGTTTGAGCATGAGGACTATTCTGTTTGCCTGGTAATTATGAGGGAATTCCTGCTTTGGGGAGAGGGAGTGGAAACAAAAGTGCGTTGAACACACTCAAGAATATTCTCAGCAAACAAACAAATAGTAATGGTAGTTTTTTGGGAGAATGCTATTATGAAGCATGGAGAACATTAGTTAGCTACAGTGTGGCCCTTCTAACGTGCTTAATTTTTTCTCCTCTAAGATCATACCTTCTTGTTCTTATTTTGAAAATCTGAATCCTATAATATCTGTGATTTCTGTTAAAGAGGTGGTTTGCTGACAGAAAACAGCAGACTTGGGCCTCAGAATTTTACACAGCCAATTTATTTTATTAAAATGGAACTCTGCAATGAGGGAGGCTTCTGTATTACCCCAATGCTTTTGTGATGCCCTGTGTTTCCAGCTGTGTGTTCCATCGCCTCACTCCAGCTGAGCGATACATATTGCACTGAGGCGTTGTGGTTCTTTGTTACCCCAATGCACATGCCACACCATCGCTCAGCACACATCCTTCGCTTTTTATGCCTCCGCTAAACCGCCCAGTACTGCTCCTTTCTCCCTGACACCTCACCTTCCTATTGTAACATGTGCCCCATGGGCCAAGCTCAGGCCTGGCTGAGGACTCAGTGCCTCTTTCCGTGACGGCTTCAGCAGTACACCGCAACATTGCTTTCCATCTACTTAATGTCTTGCAGAACAGTACGTAACATTTATACAGCCTTTGTCATTCTGCGAGTTCTTTGCAGACAACTAAATATTATTGTTCACACCTTACATGAGAGAAAATAAGTAATCTCTTAATGTTGCTTTCAGTAATGGAAGAAAAGTTAGGTTTAATTATACACAGGGCCTAAGAAAAAGGCACTGTCGCTTCTAGGTATTTGCTTCGGTAGAAATAAGGTGTTGCTCAAGGCCTCACCTAAGGTATGTGTCAGTGGTAGCTCCTCATCTGGTGTTCTGCAGGCTCAAAAGGGTTTCCCCACACCTGTCTTATATTCACTGCAGTATAAAAATGGCCCTAAACCCTTTTTTTTTTTTTAAGTGCAATTTTATAAGACAGGTTTATTTTGCCTATTCTCAAAGTTAGGCAGAATAAACTAGAAGAAGATGCATGGATAAGTAAGTCATCAGGGCTAGAGCAAGAAAACCCAGCACAAGGACAAAGAGATAAATGTGAGACTTACAGACGTACATATGGCCAGAGAAAAACAGTTAGTATGGGAAACAAGACTGTAGCAGATTCTGTGTTCACCAAGGAAAGATATGAGGTGGATGACAGGTGGGAAGAAGGTATTTAATAAGGGCTTCCAGTTTCCAGAGCTGTGTATAATCCGTTTCTGTTTTGCTTTTTTCACACTTAATGACTGTATCAACCAGCTGCAGCCCAGCACTAACTGAAGCTGGCCAGAAAGTGACCCCCGTCCTCCTCCACAGCCTCACGTTTGCTTAACGCGTGTTTCTGTCCCTGCAGACGCGGTGCCCCACGGCCGTGGCTGTAACCCGCCCGCAGCACAGCCCCCCGGCAGCGCGGCTGGACCCCGCACGCCAGGTAAAGTTACTGCAGCCCCGGGATCCCCCCCGCTGAGCTTTGCGTCCCCGCAAAAGGCAGATGTCCCCTGGCTGTGCACAAGCCTCGGCCCCCGAGCTTCCTGCTGCCTCTCCCAGACCGGCCCCAGCTGCCTCCCCGCCTCTTGCGGGGGCCGGGGCGGCCCGGGAGGAGGAGCCGCCGCCTCCCCGCTTCCTCCGCCCGTCCCCGCCGGGCGGGTCTGGTGCGTGGCACAGGCTCCGGCAGCCCCGGAGCTTTCTAGAGCCGCCGTCCGCCGGGTCCCTGCGAGGCGAAGCGGCGCCCCGGGCCGTCCCGCAGGCAGCGCCCCCGGTCGGTACCGGCTCCCGGACCGGGATCCAGGCGGGGAAGTCGCCTCCATGGTGCCTCCGGCGCTGCTGCTGCCCTGGGTGGTGCTGGCGCTGCTCGGGGCGGAGGGCGGCTGCGCCTCCGAGCAGGAAGGTAAGGGGGGGTCTGCCCCGGGGCAGAGGGTGGGGACCGGCGGCACGGCGGGCTGGTGGCCGGGCTGAGCTGTCCTAAGCGCCCCGGTCCAGCTCGGAGGCGTTGCCCGACCTGCAGCGTCTGAGCCCCCGGGCGGCATCCAGAGCCTGCTGCCGAGTCCCGAGGCAGCGCACAGCCTGGCGTGGGTGTCCTCCGCACACGCTTCTTGAGCGCCTCGGTTACCAGGCAGGCGCTCACAGCTCGCAGTTGTGTGAGACGAGCCTCGGACACCATTTCATCCCAGTGAAGTACTCACAGTCCCTTGGGTTGCAACCCACCTGGGTCAGCCCTTCCTGCTTTGGAACTCAACACAGTTCAAGAATTAGGTAACAGAGAACATTTGATCCCAGACTGGCCGCCCTGGGATCCGGGATGCTCCTAAAATAACGTCAGTCTGTCCCCACATAAACAGTTGGTAGATGCTCTGAAGATGGTAGAACAGTAGAGGATTAGGGCAGCTACAGAATGTCAGCCAGGCTGACAAAGAGGTTCGCACACTGTCACTCTGCCAAGAAGTTTGGGTAATTATCTCTGTCCTCATTAGAGAAGTGGTAATTAAGAGGAGATTTAACCTTGTTACCTAGAATATTTCCCTTCAAAATATGTCATTTTGGTATAACTACTATATATATATTACTCAATACAGTTAATGTTTATCCATGGGAGTGTTGGGAGTTCTTTAGCTATAGTGGTGTAACTACAGCAAAATCATTTCAGCATTTAGAATAACTATTAGACAAATGTAAGTAAGAAATTAATCTCTCTGTGCCATCCTGCCTTCCTTACGCACCCCAAATCTTCCATGTTTTTAGTAAGGTTTTAGAGCACACTAGAGGTATACAATTGGGTGCTGGGAAAAGAGAATGAGGTATGCCGGTTAGGAAGAGGGATTTGGAATTAAGTGTTTTCTGAACCCATCGCTTCTGGCATGGCTCGAAGAAAAAATGCCTTACCTTTTCTGTGCCTCAGCTTCCCCAGTGTAATATGAGAATAATGATACCTGTCTTCTCTCTTGTATGTTCTTTCAGATCTCTGCAAAAGCTCTAAGCATAGTTATTTGTAGTTAATTGAATCTTTAAACTTTCATAAATGTAAATTTAATACAGAGGTTATATTATCCACTATTAAATTGTGCACTGATTTTTTCTATTTGATCCCCGTATTAATGGTATTTTCTTGGACACTATCTTAACAGGAAGTGGCTCGGTAAGATTTCCCAAAGCGCAGCCTAGGGATAAATTCATTCCTTGTCCTAAAATGCAGCTGCAGCTGTGCTTTCCCTGTAGAGTCAGGGCAGAAGTAAATAACTATAAAATTTTTTGTTACTGAACTCATCTGGTCACTGATTTTTAGTCTTTGTAAAAAAACTCAGAAGTCTACCCAATCATTTCACTGTGATGTTGATACCAGGGTCCTTGTTTAGTGCTTTGTCCCTTCAGGATCCTTTTCAACTATAGCGCTCAAAAACGCTCACAAAAGTGGTAAATGTCCTCTATTATTCCACAGGTGGAAAAACAGAGGGATAGCAAGATTAGCTCCTTGTTGCATAGCAGAGCTAGCAGTACAATCCAGCTCCCCTGGTTCCTAGTCCAGTGCTTGCTTCGTTAACCACACTGTGTTGGTATTTTGCAGCCACACCATTAAATGTATTTATACGATTTCTCATTGTCAGCATGGCCCAAGGAGTCTCTGGGCCCAGGAGGCCCAGCTTAACAGACTAGGCTACCATTTCTATGTATGAAAAGTAACTGCGACATGGAGAATAGGGAAGCATAAAACTGCTTTTGGAGGTTTTAAAATGCCTGCATGTGATACTGAAATTAAAAGGGTTTACTGCTCTGTCTCTGGAAATACCTATCAGCTGCACCAGTGTTCAGCAAAATCTTTGAGAAAGAGAAAAAAGGGTTAAAGGAGAAGGAGTGGAGGCAACATAACTCAGCACAAGCTTCTAGTACTGGACTGAAGGAATGTCTCTTGGGATGGAAAGCTCTCGCTACTGCAGAGATTTCTCAGACCAGAAACTGAGCTGAATGTCTGTCAGAGTCCTGCCCCCACAGACCAGTAATAAGAAGGGAATCTGTTACTTGGAATTCTGCTGGGGAGGATAATTTTCTCTGGGCTGGCTTTGCCATGCTGCACGGTGAAACCTTTTCTGTCTTAGAAATAGGACACCGCTTCCTGTTCATCCGTGTGAGCCTTTAGATCTCACATCTTGTCCAGCAAACTTCTGGCAGTCATATCATAAACAGTTTGTTGCTTTCTTGGGGTGGCGGCATGAAAAGGAATTAGTGATTTATTTAATGTGAGATGCCTGAGAATTCAGACAGAAATAGTTGCATCGCAGTCAGGCTCTTTTCTTTCTTTCCTTCTTTTATCATTATCATATGCTTTCTCCTCTCTTTTCAGGTACTAGAATTTGATGTTTGTCTTCACATTTCTCTCTGGCAAGCCCACATTTGGCCCCCCCTTCATTGGCAGTATGATCTTCACCTTCTCAGAAACTGTGAGCTCAGAGCTATCTAATAAAGCTGCCACGGTTTTCTGCATGCCATTGTATGGCTAGAAACTTTAATGGCTTTAACATATTCCCTGAGGAGACATATATTTTGCTCATTTGTTTACACCCTCTGACTGGACAGGAGACAAGGAACTGGAGTGTGCTGGAGGAGCTGGATTAGGAATGCACTTCGTACATCTAAAAATCTGCCTTTAAAAACTGCACAAATGCAGGATTCATATTCTTTTATTTATCACTCCCTTTGTCTGTCTGTGTGAGTGTCTAAGAAAATCCAATTAGGGCTGACCTTCTATTGCCTGTTCTCAATCTCTGCTCTCTTTTTATTCTGATGCAGGTAAAGAATTTTGGGAATTTCCTTGGGAACATCCTCTGTCTTCCTAACTTGGAGTCTTACACATTTTTTACTTTTGCTGCCTTTGTCAGGTCTGTTTAGGACTCCAGCTTCTAGATCCTTCCTCTCTAAGATCAGACAGAGTATCAGTTTGGGTACACTAGGAAGATGCATCTGGTACATCCATTGAAAAAAATAATTGTTCCAAAAGAAGCCTGCTCAAGCCAAGAAAATGTGCTTTCAGTTTTTTCTGGTATTTTCTGATGTTAAAATCGGATGGCCAGGATTCGCATTTAAGTACTGTTGCCAGAGCCTATACAAATTCCTACTTAAGCAAAAGTGTTAAGTTGGAGTATAGCACTTAATCATTACAACGAAGAAACCAGAGCTTCCACATAAAAATCGTATTCCTGTGATACTATAGAGAAACTTCTGAAAGAGAACTTCAGGATTTAGCTTTGTCATTTTTAAGGGACTAGAAGTGAAAAGCAAGTTTGGGAGGAGAACATAAATGAAAGTTATGGCAGAATTAAATTCACATTGTGTATGTATGAAAAAATCTGGAAAACACCTCAGGAATGCAGTAGAAAATTGGAGCAGCCATGGAGAGGGAATAATAACATTCAGCCTAATTTTGGTCTTCCCTAGACCCAGTCAATGCTGAGTGACAAAAAAGCAACTCTGTGGGGAACGGGAAGCCAATTGCACTAAATGGATGACTTCCAAATTGGCATTTTGTAGTAATTCTATTTTTTATCTTCAAGTTTAATTTCCTTCATACTCTATGTGAGAGAAGAGAATTGTAGCTTTCAATAGCAGGGCAAAAAAACACTTAATACATTGTATTTTCTTTTTCTAGCTCGTAACTCAGGCAATGCAATTGTATCTTTACATAATCTCTTATTTTATACCCAGGACCAAGTTTTAATCTCCGCTGCAAAGGAACAGTCTTGCTTGTGCTGCAATTAGGTTTGGGTTCTTCAGTCAAACACTGAAATTTGAGGGCACCTTTGTCATGTTCTGTCCCCTGTGATAGTTAGTTCCTCCAGTAAAGCATTGGCCATGTCCACGCTTTCTTTTTTTCCCCTCTATGAATCTTTGATGAGTTGGTGCTAAGAAGATCCACGCAGCAAATAAGTAGGATTTGAAGCTGGTTTTCTTCCTGAGGTTGAAGCTTTGTGGGCAGTGAGAACACCTATAGTGCTTAACATTGTACAGTGTAGAGATAATTGGGCGAGGTGTAAGCAAGCTGTTTTCTTCTCAGCAGGATATGGTAGCTCCACGGCTAGACTATCTCCCTTGCCTGATTTAAAATGAACCTGGACATCTGTCAATGTCATATGGAACAGACATAACCCGTGTCCATGAATAGCAGTGACTGTTGCGCAAAAGTTGGGGCTCCTGGATTCTGTTGCTGGAGTCATGATCAACTTAAACAATGCACCGGGAAAGTCGCTTTCCTTCTGAATGGTTGGATTTTGACTTCCCTTTGTCAAATCTGTTGAGTACTTTTAAGACTATTGATCCCTCCCTTGGCTCAGTATCTGATAGCAAAGCCTCTTTGGTAGGTATGGAACAGCTGGTTGTGAAACCAATGCAAGCTGAATGTGTCTCTTGTGCTTTCTCCTGCATGCAGAAAACCTGCTGGTTCTCACTGTTGCCACCAAGCAGACTGAGGGATTCCAACGCTTTAGAAGATCAGCCCGATTCTTCAACTACAAAGTCCAGGTGATGGCTAGCAGCCTCAGTGGTGGTTTGTCAAAGGGAATTTTGAAGTGTGGAATGGATAAGACTTGGCCACAAAGTGATTAAATAAAAGCTCAGGAGAGGACACACCTGCTCAGCTGGCTGAAAAATACTGTGACTGGGGCATTTCTGTAGCAGGCTCTTATTGTGTTGGCTTGAGAGGAGACCATGACTCCTGCTCAAGGGAGCCCCATGGCACTTTTCCATTGCTATGCCAAAACACACAGTACAGAGTGTGCTCCTGTCCCTGTTGCTGAGAGTGCTTTGTTGCTGTGCTACATGTTACTCTGACTGTCCATCCCGGAGAATGGTTCAAAGGCTGGTGTATATACCTACTCCATCTGTCCTGATGCTGTTTTTTTTGTTGTGATTTGCGCTGGGAGTTACCAGGACTAGTAAGGTTGTGGGTTCTGGTCCTTCCCTGTGAGTCTTGCTGGGAAAGTGGCCTGTTAATAGACCCTGTGCCTGTTGTTCTTTAGGTGCTGGGGCTGGATGAGGAATGGCAGGGTGGAGATGACAAGAAGCCAGCAGGAGGTGGGCAGAAGGTCCGTCTCTTGAAATCAGCTTTGAAGCAGTATGCAGATAAGGAAGACTTGATCATCCTTTTCATAGAAAGGTAATGGGTTGGAAAGTATTTGCCATGAACTGAATCATAAGGCTGTTTGGCCAGGTTCTTACTAAGAAGAAATTAACTGTGAAGTCGATTGCTTTTGGAAGGTGCGTCCAGACCTCCTCCATTTTTTTCCCCCTGAATTCTCTGCAGTTGCCTGAGAGTTGCTCAGAGCTGCATCCGTGGCAGCTGGGAAGGTCTGATCAGAATAGGCTGATTCCAACTCTTGCATAAAGTTGATAGCGTTGTACCTGTTTCTGCCAGGGTGGAATTTGGCTGCCTCTATCTGCAGAGAATGAGCAGACAATTCCGGTGGATCTAGGCAGGCCTTTCTTACCAGAATTATTTGTTTTATAAGGTGAGGCAGGCTGCAACACAGTCCTGAGAGCCAAGAATTAGTCTGCCAGAGAAATGTGGAGAGGGAGAAGGATGGTTTGGAGTCTGAGTGTCTTTTTATATGCCCAGCAACAGGCAGGGCTGGGATCCCTGTCTCTGTCTCTAGCTCCCATGGCAGGGAGATCATCTTCTGCAGCTCTGAGTGTCTACGTGTATTTAGAGAAGCTGGGAATGATTAATCTCTGGAATGAGCACGTTTTTCACTCACCAAAATGAGTTTGAAGTATGCAAATACTCTTGCAGAAAGTGCAAGTCTCATTCTGGGAGTGTCACCTGGGAATTAGTCTGTTCTACCCAGTACTGAAGAGAGAGTGGCTGGAGTGCAGCATCCAGTGACTGGTGTCCAGTATAGGTTCCTCCTGAAGATTTGCTCAGTGGAGAGTGGCAGGGTGCCAAAAGATGTAAAAAGCATGACCTATGGGTTTGTTTAATCTAGAAAGGAATGGCAGAGTAATTCTTCCTCCAATAAGTAAAAAGTTGTTACAAACAGTGAGGGCACCAGGGCTTCACAGTTCCAAATGGGGGCATAGCAAGAAGAGATCAGCATGTTTTGCAGCTTGGAAGGTTTGTTTCTGTCATCAGTGAAAACTTTGTAAAAATAAGAATGGGCGTAAGTTGCCCCAAGCCAGTGTGGAATCTTCTGCAGTGGAAAATAACATCTTCGACGCTATGAATAAGATTGCACTTTAATTAGCTATAATTGTGACAAAAAATGTAGTACTGTGAAACAGAACTAAAAGAAAGGGATTCCTAGAGAATTAGCTGCTTCTAGAAACGTTTCACGCTGACATATTTTTCTGATGCCATTCCTTTCTGTCCCTTTCTTGTCTGTCTCTTACTCTAGCTATGATGTACTCTTTGCTTCGGGCCCCACAGAACTGCTGAAGAAGTTCAAACAAGCCAAGAGCAAGGTGGTCTTCTCAGCAGAGAACTACATCTATCCTGACAGAAAGTTGGAAGCCAAGTACCCTCAGGTGCGAGACGGAAAGCGCTTCCTGGGTTCTGGAGGTAAGACACAGAACCTTCTTTCAGCTGAGAACCTCTTTCAGCTTTTTCCTCCTATTAGAAGGCCTTTGGGAGAAGTAGCAAGGGACCAAGTGTGGAAAGCATCTTTACAGAAGATGGTGCAAACTGAAGCCCTGTGCATAACTGGCCGTAATGAAAAGACTAACAATGCTCCTGTCTTTTACCTGCAGGAGGGGACATAGCTATGAATGGCCTATAGAGGATAGGAACCTGCTCCCTACCCCTTCTCCCTTTTCAGTGAGACTTGTCATTCAGGGTGTGGGTATCTGAGCTTTTCTGATGCTGAAGATTACAGGTTTGATCCTGGTGTCATTCCATGTCATGACATGCCTTTGCTGAAAGCTGGTGTATCTCTGCAGCAACACAGGGTGGAGTGAGACTTGGTGTGAAAGAAGCTAGGGTATGTGTATACAGGAGTACTTACCTTTTTTGGTTGTATGGGTTGAAACACCTCTTCTTACTTATTCCCACAGGCTTCATAGGTTATGCTCCAAACCTGAAGAAGCTTGTGGAGGAGTGGAAAGGACAGGACGATGACAGTGACCAGCTCTTCTATACGAATGTCTTCTTGGATCCAGAAAAAAGAGTAAGCGTAGCTAGATTTTGGGATTAGGAGTTGTCTGAGAAGCGTTGCTGTTAATCCTCTGTGCATTATTCCTGTTGACAGTAAAAGAAGTTAATCAATCACATACATATTGACCCTTAATTACTGCTCTGGCATCCTTACATGAAAAAGGCCAGTAGTATGTCTAGTTACCCATTTTCCTTCTGAAAATTTGCATTCTAGCCACTACCCCCTTGTTCTGTTATTAGCGTTTTTTTTTCTTGAAGTTTAAAATGTGAATGGGAAGATAGATGTCTTAAAACAAGTCTTACTGGAAACTCATACCAGTATCTGTATGTGCTGATGTTTAAAGCTATGGGGTGTGGCAGAACTAACTAGCCTCCCCCCAGGGGATGTGAAACCCAGACTTCAAGTGTGTATCCTCCCTGCAGAGTGCAGTGCTGCCTTAGAGATATCCAACCTAGCACTGAAGCGCATTGTAGGTAAAGGGGCAGATGAGGCCTGAGCAGATTTGAGGTGACGAAAGGAACAAAGGTTCACAGCCTTGTAGCCACGTTGTGCCACAGGGCAGGGACCATAGGCATCGCAGTGGGTAGCCCTGCTGGAGCAAAGAGGCTGCCACTGCCTTCAGCGAACACCTCCAGATCCTGGCTGACAAAGTCTGCGTCAGCCGATGTAGCATGCCACGTAACATCATACAGAAGCCTGGAACGGACCCTGGAAGCATCACTGCCATTCCAGCACCATGTGGTGCACTGGCCTAATCATCCAGCCCGCAGGGTGATTCTGCTTCTGTTGCCCCTGCCCAGTTCTGCATTACGCAGTGCAGTCTGTCCCTGAGGGACACCACAAATGCATGGGAACTAAGAAGTCAAACTGTACCAGTAAAGTCAAGAGGAAGCATTAAAAATAGGAAGCTGCTTTGAGACTGACTAGAGAAGGAGTTGCGCTTTTTTACCAGCAGGGCTGGCAAAAAATTCAGAACAGCTGCACTTTTTCCCTTCCCCAAATCTGAATATGGCCCGTGATATTTTAACGTGAACAGTTCCTTTAATGTTCTCATCTGCAGTTCTGGCCCTATGCCACGCAAAGGCTGAGTAATTCCACTGACTTGGCATCCAGACAGCGGGTGTTAGCACTCTGCTGTCCTTTCCAGTAATCAGTCTTAATAGATGCCTGGAGGGACACTGAACTCTGTTAAGTCAGAGCTGGATTTTAGTCTGACAAAAATCCAGACAGAGTGTGACTTGCAGCAGGGGATAAAAACAAAGACTGCGTGAGCTGGACTTGCACCCTTACTGCGTTCTGGTTTGACACCAGTACCTGGGGCAACTCTTGGGGTAATGTTCACCCTATGGGTAGATGGCAAGAAACTGTCTTCACAGCAGACGTTTTTGCTATCTTGGCTGCATATTATACGTGCGTTTTATATGACTGTGCTGCAAGTGCACTTCATTAATATGCTGCATTTTATTATTGGCACACCCACAGCAGCTTTAAAATGTTTATTTGCATGGTTTTGCCTAATATTTGTTTAAATTGTTTTAGAAAATGGCATATTGTCCCAGATTCAAGTGAAAATGAGAATTAGCTGGGAGTGTTTTAGGCTTCAGAGCTTGGAGAGTACGGAAGTGATTATGGGAATGTGACATATCTTCGCTCAGCATAGGGTCTCTCACATGTAAGGAATAGATCCCCACTTGTGTTCTAATTAAGGTTATTTATCTCATTCTTTTAAAGGAAAGTATCAACATCAGTCTAGACCAAAGAAGCCGGATCTTCCAAAACCTAAATGGAGCATTAGGTGAGATGGAAGAAGGAAGCTCATTTCTCCTTGGAATGCAACTACATGCTGACACCAGAAATAAAGTCATGTTGTGGCTGAAGGGATTCAATTTCAGAAATTCCTGTCCCTGTGGAATAAGCCTCAGTAAAAAACCTCTGCCAGAGTTCTGGAATTTATTTGCAATTCCACTGTGACCAACTAGGTTCTCATTGCAATTCCCTCTTCACTTGGGGGAATGCAGGTCAGGTTTTCCATCTTACACCTCCTTGCCACTTTGATCTCCAGGCATGTCGGATTACATTAGCCTTGAGGATTGAAAGTGGGAGGGACTTCAGTGCAAGTAATAACACACAACCCTGCCTAGGGCTTGCCTGTCTTTCCGCTTCACAACTGTGTGTGGAATGCCACAGAAGGTGAGATGCAGGCAGACACTGCCTGTGAGCACTCACTGACCGTACCAGGCTTCTGACCTGACCTGCTGATCGATTGATTTTGCTAGTCCTGGCAAAAATGATTCAGTTACTCTCCTGATGCTACTGCCTAATGTTTTCAGTTTATAGCCTTGCACCACTCCATCTTTATTCCAGTCAGGTGAAAAATGATAACGGCAGTGTAGTCCTTGGCTCCCGTGCTTGTTATAACAATGATAGACTGGAGCTTGGGTCTGTACTAGTCTGTTTTCCAAAGGATTTTGTGTGTTTCTGTTGAGGAGACATCTTGGATGATGTCTGCCAGGAGGGCGGACTTTTCTCTGGGGTGAAAAAGAGAGGCAGCAGGTGCATAGAATCCTTAGGTGAGAAGGGTCCAAGTCCTCCCTGGCCATCAACAGCGGCTCCTCACAGCACAATTTGTCAATGCCAGTGTTGTAAGACCGTTTCAGTGTGGCTTCTGCCAATTCCCAGTAGAAGGCGTATTTGTCAGCCCAGCAAGCTGCACTCTTTGTCCAACTTCCCAGCCATCCTCCTGTTACCTCACAGGATCATTCTGAACATTTTTTCTCCTTTCTGGATATGGTCTGTAGCCCTTGAACTACTTGCGCATGGTTATCTGTGTCCGTGCATTCATCTTTCAGCAGTTGTTCAGTAGAAATGAGGCATTGTGCTGCTAATTACGAATAAAAGCCTTCCTCTGATAACATGATGGCAATGTCATTTCCAGATGAGGTAGTTCTGAAGTTTGAAAACTCACGAGTGAGAGCAAGAAACTTGTTATATGACACTCTGCCTGTGGTGATTCATGGAAATGGACCCACCAAGGTAAGCGGGCATCCTGAGGGAAAGATTTGATGTGTATTTGTTGCAAAGGGACCCTTTAGGCTCAATTGTATCAGGTTACTACTGTCTTCCCATATACTGACTTTCCCTGTGTACGTTTACATTTGAGAAACAATAAGAGGTCCAGGTCCATAGCAGCAAGATGGGTCTGGTTCAAAGATCAGCGTGTAATTAGACCCTCAGGCTGTCATGCTTTTTAGATTCTTTAATCCAAGAAGAAGGTAAATAAAGTTCTGATGAAACATGATCTTACACTGGGAGTGGACGCAAAGAAACTCCCTTGCCCTGTAATGCGTAACATGGCAAATTGCCTTTTGCAGCTGCAGTTGAACTACCTGGGAAACTACATTCCTCAAATATGGACATTTGAGACTGGCTGCACTGTGTGTGATGAAGGCCTGCGAAGCCTCACAGGGTTTAAGGTAAGGCTGATGTCTATTCAAAGCTCTCAGAACAAGTCTTACAATTACAATGGGATCCGATGTGGTACCTGAGCCACCACTTCTCTCCTCTTCTCACTGACTGTAGGATGAAGCATTGCCAATGATTCTGATAGGCATTTTCATTGAGCAGCCCACCCCATTCCTCTCCCAGTTTTTCTTGCGGCTTCGTAACCTTCATTACCCGAAGCAACGAATCCAGCTCTTCATTCACAACCATGTAAGTAAAGTTGGCCTGTGATGGTCTTAGCAAATGCGCAGAAAATTTATACCTCCTCCTGTACTGTAGGCACCTTTGCAAGTTTTGACTAGACTTCCAGGCTCTGTAATCCCAGTACTCATCTGCAATGGCATCTATAAGATCGCTCCATCCAGCTGTAAAGATGTGGAAGTGGGAAGAACTGTACTCATCTGGTTTGGCATTTTCAGGAACAGGAGGCTGAGCAGCCTGGGATGAGCCCATCTCATCTGTTTTTCCTTATTTTTCCTTTGGCACAGGAGCAACATCACTTGATGCAGGTGGACTCTTTTGTTAAAGAGCACGGCAAAGAATATCTCGCCATCAAAGTGATTGGGCCAGATGATGAGGTGGAGAATGCTGAGGCGCGTAACTTGGGCATGTAAGTGAAGAAGCCATACATGATGGCTAGCAGAGTCAGCCCATGTCCAAACTAAGGCAGTCCAGTTTTTCTGAGTATCATCACTATCAAGATGCTTCTCTTCTTTCAGTCACCCTCTTCTTTCAGTTTTCCTAGCATTAACTCCCCGTGCCCGTTATATATTGGAAAAAAAACAGCCCCGATACCAGCTCCCTTTCTCCAATTTCAGAAACCAAGTTCTCACTGGTCCTTTGCTCTGTTAGAAGGATAGCCCTGTACCTCCTACCCTCATCAAGCAGTCTATATGCCCACTCATAGATCACAAAGAATATTCACCTATATCTCTGAGGAGGAGAAGTGTAGTAGTAAAACTAAGAGCTAGTGGTAGAGTATCTTCCTGTCTGTGATCAGGAGGCGTGAGTTTGAGCTCAGGTCTGGATTTTGGCCAACTGTAAATGGGAACCTCTTCAGTTTGTGCTGGGGAAACAGTTTGCTAAATGTTGATTTTGGCTGATGTGCTTGTACTATGCTAGCCTTCTGGGTTGTTACATTAAATTGAACTTTTCTGAGCACCCAGAAGACGACCTTTAGTCTACAGGGTGAGGGAATTCCTGGTGTTCTGTCCCTTGTCTTGGTCTGTTCTAGGAGGATTTTGATGTGACTTTTCTTGTTCTCTGGCTATAGGGATTTGTGCAGAAAGGATCCTGACTGTGACTACTACTTTAGCCTGGATGCTGAGATAGTTCTGAAGAACACAGAGACTCTAAGGATCCTGATTGAACAGAACAAGTGAGTTCTTCGGTCTGAGCAATCCTTACTGGTCATCTTTCACACGAGGAATACAGTGAGCTCTTTTATCACTGAGATGTGTAATGTACTCGGAGGACTGCGTCAGAGATGGAGTGTTAGACAAACACCTCTTATTTGGTCTTTTTTTACTGTAGTTGTAATCTCTGGATTTTAGGCAGTGGATGTAAATCATCCCTAGTTTTGTCTTTATGTAGTTGCTAGAACAAATCGGATTGTCAGAGACCTGCTGCAGGGTGCAGTTAGACAGGAGATTGTGACTGTATTTGCCCTTTCATATGTGGAATTTTATTCCAACAAAGTTAACAGAAGGAGCAACTCTGTAAGTGAGGGAGAATCTAACTCCTGTGGTTTGTAAATCTTTTCCTTTTCTTTCTGTGGTAACATCCTGTCCTGCAATTCCTTTTTCTTTTGTGCTCGCAGGCTGGTGATTGCCCCACTGGTAAGCCGTCATGAGAAGTTGTGGTCAAATTTCTGGGGAGCGCTGAGCCCTGATGGATACTATGCCCGCTCAGAAGATTATGTGGATATTGTTCAAAGGCGGAGGGTGTGCGTATGCAAAGAGAGTTTCTTACTGATATAATCCCTCAAATGTAAAGCTTGCTGCAGCACATTATCATCAAACCAGCTAATGTCAAAGAACCAGAGAGCACAACTGTCTTTGTGCGTAGAAAAGGAAAATAAGTCTGTACTCCTATTTGGAAGCTGCTCTCTGTTCTCCCCTGAGCAGAGACCATAACATACTTTGGGCAGATTTTCTTATGATCAGAGTAAGGGTTTAAGAGTCCTGACTCTGCTGAACTCACTTCATCTTACTCATGTCGTGTTTTCCCACCTGTGGATTATAGTTAGTGTGATCCTTAAAATCCTGTAAAGTGCTGTTTAATCTTTATCAGATAGTCTTCCTAAAATACCAGGTGATCCTTGAATGGAAGATTCACAAAAAATAATTGTTGGTTCATTCATATTCTTGAGAAGCCCTTTTTTTTTTTTTTTTAGGCCATTATATGTGCGATAAATGCTGGAAATCAGCTTATGCACTTTTGGCTGGTTCAGTTTTTTTAAATCACTGGAAAAAAATATGTTGATCTCTCTGGGAAGAGATTCAAGCCATTAATTATGTCCCTAGCAAAAACACACAGTAGCAATTAATTGCTTTCACAGTGGACTAGCATTTGTGCAGCTTAAAACCTCTGGGCAATATAAGTGATTTTTCCTGGAATGACAATTCCTGTTGGTATGGTTTCTCCCTACTGTTCTGAGCTGGCTCATTTAGGCAACCCTGGCTGATACTGCAGTGCTGCCTGCCATCCTGTCAAGTCCAGCAGTTTTTGTCTTAGTGCTATTTCAAGTCTTACTCTTCTACCCCTGTGTTTCAGCGGGCTTTGGAACGTTCCCTACATCAGCAGCGTTTACATGGTTAAAGCCAAGGCTCTGCGATCGGAGCTCGACCAGGGAGATCTCTTCCACAGTGGCAAGCTGGATGCTGACATGGCTTTCTGCCACAACGTTCGGAATCAGGTCAGTTGAGGAGAGAGAGGTTGGCAGGGGAGAACTGCATGCCAGAGTGGAGGTGCAAGATTAAGTAGTTTCAAGGCATTCAGCTCTGCCGGGGCATGGGACAGGCTATACTGGCATTACTCAGTACTGTGCAGGCTTGGAACAGCATGGGATTTCTATCTTGCTGTGAAACCATACAGAGACAGGGACCACTAAATGTGGATAACATTTTTGTTCTTGGGCTATTAAGGGCTGTTCTAAATGGAGTTGACAGGGTAAGAAGGAAGAACCTAATCTCACAGCAGCTGCTTTGCTCTGCTTCCAGCCCTGGCTGACAAAAGGCACAGAATTACTGGCTCTGGCTATAACCTTTCAAAGTTCCTCTTATCCAGGGTGGAAATTAAACTGAAGGCCCACAGGAGAAAGAATGAGTAAATCAACAGCTTGGGCAGAGCCATCATCACTGGGGAACTGTCCAGTGCTTATATTTCATAGTGGCTCACAGAAATGTGAGGCCTGGAAGGAAAGCTTGATTGTTTCCCTCTGTCCTGCAGGGCGTCTTTATGTACCTGACAAATCGACATCAGTTTGGACACATACTGTCCCTGGAGAATTATCAGACAACTCACCTCCACAATGACCTCTGGCAAATATTCAGCAATCCTGAGGTGAGACAACCTGCACGCTCAGCAGGCTTAGCAATGTGGCGTGTGAGGATGTGATGACTAGCTTCACCAATAAGGAAGGTCCAGGCTGTGTAATAACGATGTCTCTCAGGTGGGATGAGGAGCATAGTCACAGAATTTAAAGAGAGGGTGTTTATGTGATTCATAACATCTGGATCTTCAAAGCCTGTGAAATACTGCTGCATGAGTGCCTGGCCTTTCACTGCCTCTTGAACCAGGCTCCACAGAAATGACTGGTTTGCTTATCTTTTAACTGCAGGACTGGAGAGAAAAGTACATCCATGAAAACTACACAGCAGCACTGAAAGGGAAATTGGTAGAAACGGTAAGAAAACATCACTCTTATCCATCAGAATGGGAGATTAGCATCAGGACAATGCTTGTATCATCGCTATTGTCGTTCTCAGAAATAACCAGTATTCAGTTATGCAGTTCAGCACGACCTCATAGTCTTTCAAATCTAGAGGAAACATGACCTTGAAAGTATTTTTAGACCCAAATCATTCTTCTAGAAATACATCTCCAGATCTCTTAAGTGAAAGTGGGGCACATAAATCAGAAGACAAATTTCTATCCTCAGTATTTTAGTTATTTTCCACTTAAACGGACTCAGTCTACAGTCAGTTTAGTCTTATTCCTTTTGCCTCAAGCACCTGTCCTTGTTTCTGCTCTTCTCACCTGTCTACTTTCTGCAGCCCTGCCCAGATGTTTACTGGTTCCCCATATTCACTGACATTGCCTGTGATGAGCTGGTGGAAGAAATGGAACATTATGGCCAGTGGTCCACAGGTGACAACACGGTAAGAAAAAGCAGGAGCTTTTGATTTCTGGGTCCCACCATCATCCATGCATATTTGGCGGCAGCAGTGCCTCCTGTAGGAAGGCATTAGATCCCACAGTTAAACCAGGAAACTGGAGGCAATACTCTTAATTTTGTTCCTGGTTAACTCTGTGCTTTTCCCCTGTTCTTAAATGTGAATTGATTTTCCTGAGTCCTCCTCAGTGTCCTCTGAAGCTACAGCGTTCAGCCCTTCTGATGGTAATATTGTTTACCTTAGGTTTTCATTATTGTTTGAAATGAGTTTTCCATCCTGGAAATTCTGATAAATGAATGTCATATTTATTTGTAGTTACCAGAAACAAGTGCTTTTCATTCCTGAAGTCCAAGGTTCCCATCCTTATGGGTATTTTCGTGATTCTATTTCAGGACAGCAGAATACAAGGAGGATATGAGAACGTCCCAACTATTGACATACACATGAACCAAATTGGCTTTGAAAGAGAATGGTATAAGTTTCTTCTGGACTATATTGCACCCATCACAGAGAAACTGTACCCAGGATACTATACCAAGGTATGTACGCCTTAGCATCAAAACTCGAGGTCAGCTCAGCACCTCCTCCAGTTGCAACTTTGTGAAAAGACTGCTAGAATCCTCTAGCAATACGCATACTATTTCCCAGTATGGAGGAACTGACCCTGGAGTGTGACATAAGTATATGCATCAGGAAATACGCCATTTCCCAGTGACATTCTCCTGCCTTATTGTTGCCTTTCTCTCTTAGCAGTGGGCTACAATTTAAATATTACACCCTGCCCTGCAGCTCAGTAGCCATGGACTACTGCTAGCCCCGTAACAGATGTGCACTTTGTTCTTCTCTCCTGCAGACTCAATTTGAGCTAGCGTTTGTAGTTCGCTACAAACCTGACGAGCAGCCCTCTTTAATGCCCCATCATGACGCTTCCACCTTTACCATTAACATTGCTTTGAACCGAGTTGGAATAGACTATGAGGTAAGTGTTTGCCAGAGTGTCAAGAATGCATTACACCCTCTTGAGCAGTCCGGGCGGCTGAAAACCCTTTCCTTATCCATATCTGGCTTCTTCACACTAAGGATTGCAATGACTGGGCTAGGGTAGAAAGAAGATTTTTTGAATGCATCAGAACACAGGAGATTCCCCGAGCACCTTCTCACTTTTTCAGAAGGGCTGCCAGGAGAAGGCAGAGACCTTTTCCCTGAGGTGCTTTTGCCAGGCTGATGTGTCTCTTGTTTTGTTTCTATCAGGGAGGAGGCTGCCGGTTCCTGCGCTACAATTGCTCCATTCGAGCTCCACGGAAAGGGTGGACCCTTATGCACCCAGGACGCCTGACCCACTACCATGAAGGTCTTCCAACCACCAAAGGAACCCGTTATATCGCAGTGTCCTTTCTTGACCCCTAGAGCCACGCTTCACAGGAAGGACCTTTCCCTGGCCCTGCTCACTGCTGACTTTGAGTGGAAACAGGGAATGCTGCTGAGAGTTTCTAAGGCATTGATCAAAGCTATTTGGATATTGATTTTTAATATTTTAAGACTCCACTACTGGAAGATCTCACTCTCTGATACTGCAGGTAATATCTAGGAATATTGCTGTAGAATTTGGAAGGAGATTTTGTGCCTTCATTTCTGATTCTGCTCCTCATCCGCTGTTTCTTGGAAATGCGATTTACTTGAACCTTCACTGATTGGTTGGCTTTACAAAAATGCTTTCTCGGACTGGAAATCCAGCTTTTTGGAGGCAAGTCACAAGCTCTCTCTCCAAGTAGCTGGAAGCCCATTTTCATCTACAGCATATATGGGACTGGACGTTAGACAATAATTCCTGGATACTATTCCAAATATAAACCAATCAGGGAGCTGACTCCAGGAGTCATAACAGTTAAATGTTATACCAGATGAAACTCAGTAATAAGAGCCTGAAGATCATCTGATTCCTTACCTCTTTGCAGTCCTTGGAAGCATATCACAAAGTTCAAAGCAGCAGCAGTGGCAATACAGGTGCTTCCAGTTAGCTAAAGGAAGGTCTGCTAATGATACTTTACCTCTGGGATTAGACTGAAGAGATAAAAGATAGCCTCCCTATCTTCTATTACCGTAGCTAAAAGGAGCGTGCGTACCCAGACAAATTCAGACCATGTTGGTGTGTGTAGGTAAAATCTAAGAATGGGAAGGCTGAGAACAAGTAGATCAGTCAGGAGGGCTTCACTGCTGCGTTGTCTCTGTTCTATCCCATGTTAAGATTGTCAAAAGCTCTAATCAATCTCTGCATAACAACCCAGAGGTCCCAGTGGTCTTTGGTGGCCTCATTCCAGTCCTCAGAGATTGTTTTGATAATTTTCTTTGCATCTAATTTGAATGGGCCATCAAAGAGCTGTTCTCTGGTACTTAGAGGAAATAATTATTCAGTGTTTCTATTATTTGAGAATCCAAACCAAAACACTCCACTGCAGACACTTCTCCAGTGGGGTCGAGGGTGATAGAAGTGAGTGGTTGGAAAGTGCTGAGAGATTGTGGTGAGCTGGTAGGTGTAAAAATCTGTCTAGACTAGACCCGTGGTTAGAGAGGGAAGGGGGAGAAACCTTTTCTGCTGTTGCCTGTGAGATGCCTGCTCTGCTTATCAGACACCATTATGCTCTGGGCCTGCCAGAGTAGTATGTTTCACAAGCAGTACATTCACATCATGATTGTCCTTAGGAAAAAACATCTTAGTTCTCTGTGTCTACAGCTTCTACTGTCTAATTGTCAGGTGCAGAGCCCCTTCATCTAGGACGGGTCGCATTAATGCAGGCAGAGTAGCTTTAGATGTGTAAATTCTGGCAGGGAACTTTATACGGTTTGAATGGACCTAAGGAAGGCAACAGACCTTTTTCCACTGCTTTCCATGTGCTTTTTTGGTCTATGTCAAGGCTACAGACTCGCGCGTGCCCAAGGGAGAAAAATCCAGGCAGGGTCAATGAGTTTGAAAAGTAAAACAATAATAAATCTTGTTAAGTGATGTCCAGAACTATCTGTTACCAAATGAACGGACTTGATAGGCCAATCGTTGAGATGATGTCGAAAAGGTGTATGTATTTATATTTTTTTCACTTGTTGTGTCTTTCCTCTGCCGAGTACGGTGATTGGCATTAATTAGCAGTCTGTCACGGGAGATGTACGGTTGCAGCCGGGGAACTCGCATTAGAGCCGTAGCCCGCGGTGAGGCCGTCGGTGGGTTGGGTTCCGGCGGCGGGGGCCTTGCGGGGCGGCGCCCTCAGACTACGGCGCCCATGGTGCCGCGGGAGAGGGCCCGCCCGTCGCCTGGCGATGACGGGCTCCGCCTTGCGCCTCTCGGGTGACGATGCCGCGGGGGTAACATGGCGGCCTTACGGGAGCGGCGGTGAAGGTGAGCGGTGGGGCGGTGACTGGCGGCCGGGGAGGGGGGAGCCGCTGGCGGCCGAGCCGGGCGCTCGGGGGGCGCCTGCCGGGCGGCAGGGACGGGGCAGGGGAGGCCCCGCCGGGGCAGGGTCCTGCCGCCCCCCCGCGAGGCGCGCGCCGCCCTGTGGGGGCGGGAGAGGGGCCCTTCCCGCCCTTCGCCTGTCGCGCGCCGGGCGTCCCTCGTCCCGCCTGAGGAACGGGGCACCCTGAGGTGTGAGGAGAAGGCGACGGCGGCCGCCCGGGGCGTCTGCCCGGTGCATCCCCCGGGCACTGGGATGGCGGGGGAGCAGAGCCTGGCCGATCAGGGAGCTCGGCAGCCTGTGTCCCTCATCCCCCGGTCCCTCTGCCGCAGGGACGGGGACAGGCTGGACTCGGCGTTGCTGGAAGAGCTGCGGGACGGAGTCTGGCGAAGGCGAGGGAGAAGGCAGGAAAACTGCAGTCGTTCGTGTTCAAGAGGGACTCGAGCTGACCATGCCTGACTTGTGAAAACGTAACTCATCCTGAAAGTAAGCGGAGGAAGGAGAGAAGTGATCACTGGGGGCCTGTTTATTGGAAGGCAGAAGGAAAGATTATTTTTTTCTTTATTTCTCATATAGGAGTAATTTCCAATTGTAGAAAGTGGAACAATTTCTTTGTGAAAGAAAGAAGGTTGTTTTTAAAATGCATATTTATCTAGTTCTTGGCAGGATGCTTAGTTGGATAGCTGTTGGCACTTGGTGAGCCACCTTTATTTACTGGATTTTTCCCTGTAGCGCAATGTCCCTGTTGTTTACTCGTTCCAAGTCAATAGTTGCAGTGAAGAAGGATAAAAGACACATGGCTGAGGTAAATGCTTCTCCGCTTAAACATTTTGTCACTGCAAAGAAGAAAATCAATGGTATCTTTGAACAGTTGGCTGCATACATCAATGAGAGCTCCTCGTTCCTGGAAGGTAAGCTGAATTCTTGGACTACAAGTGTGTAACAGTGGTTCACCCACATACAATTCCCCCAAACATGCACCAAAACCCCCTCTTTCGGTTAAATGGCGCTGCTAGACCTGTGCTTATTTATATATGTGTGTCTGTTTATATATAAATATTTATAAGAAGAACAGAAAACTGTTTTATTGAATATGGGTGGAGTTCAGGGTTCATATTTTAAAGCTGACAAGTTCAAACATGTTAGGAAACAGCTAGTTAGTGAGCTATGCTTGGTTTTTATGTTGTTTGGGAGTGTTTTAATAAATTATACAAGACCCTTTAGGATTTTTGCCTATAATTCTTTCAGTATTCTTGTCTAGACATGTCATTGCTAGTGACACGTAGCATATGCCAATAATTGGCTTTAACAGCTTAGAACACAGACAGAAGATTTGTTTTTAAGGGTGTTGGAGTGTCTGAAGCGTTGGCTGTGTTCTGTTTAAGACAGTGCTAAGGATGGGAACGGTTGTTAGATACACAGAAGAGACCAGCTGATCAATGCTGATGAAAATTGCCTCAGGGTGTAATTGCATGTGTCAAGATTACCCACACGGTCTTTGGGACACAGATAAACATTTGTGTGTGCTACATCATGAAGAGGTGTTTCACCCAGTACTGAGACAGGTGACTTCTGGAATTCAGAGACATGATGTATTTTGATTTTTAGAAACACACAAGAATATAGAGCTTGATCCTGTCACCACAGAAGAGCAGGTACTGGAAGTCAAAGGCTATCTGTCAAAAGTCAGTGGCATTAGTGAAGTGTTGGCAAGACGACACATGAAAGTTGCTTTTTTTGGACGGTGAGTCACGTGCTTATGTTGCCTACGCTCCCCACTCAGTAAAGCAACTGGCATCTTTAGGACTGTAGCCAGTAAAAAATATTTATAGAAACACTAGTGCTCCAGCTTTGGCTTGTAATGTGTGTGTCCCTGGTACTAGTCCTCTTGTAAATTGGAAACAAATATTGTAGCACATAATTCTTCAATTTGGAAGAATTCTTAAAATAAGAAAATAAAAAAAAAAAAGTCTTTTTATAAGTTGCCTATGGCACCTAAATTTTTAATGCTTCTGATACTGCTTGGGTTTAGAGAACTTGCTTTCTGTAATATCAAAATGAGTATACCTGAATCTCGGAAGCCTAGCTATATCATTCTTTAATCTGACTTCAGGACAAGCAATGGGAAAAGCACTGTGATAAATGCCATGCTGTGGGACAAAGTCCTTCCTTCAGGAATTGGACACACCACTAATTGTTTCCTGCGTGTAGAAGGGACAGATGGACATGAAGCTTTCCTGCTTACTGAAGGCTCAGAGGAAAAGAAGAGTGTTAAGGTACAATTCCCTTAAGCATAAGATAAAGGAGAAGAGCTCTTCAGAAGTGCCAGAAAAGGAAAGGAACCAGAAAATTAAAGCCCTGTGAATACATTCCACAGTTAAGGATTTTAATCATTAAAGGAGTAGAGATCAAGAATAAGTTTTTGCTAGATGTAGGAAGGGAGGAATGGAGCAACTTACAGGATGGAACTTGTTCATATCATAAAAAAGATGATATGTTGTATTTGTTAGTGATAGCAGGGAACCAGAACGATGACTCAGGAAGTTCTGAACTCTGGGTGACTAACAGAAGGCACAGACTTCCTGGTAATTCCTCAGTAGCCTTTCTTGACAGGAAAAGTTCTCATAAACTCTCACTAGGTGGTTGCCTTTTGACTAGGAGACTCAAACAAGTTTTATATGGAGAACTTCCCAGGGAGAAAGTGATTTGGAGTTGTGTTTTATCTTAAATTGTCTGTGAACAGCCCTGAAGGGGAGATAATTGTGTTAATGGGTCTTAGCATACAGGAAATGTTCTAAATTACCCATCTTTTTAATAGACAGTAAACCAGCTGGCTCATGCCCTTCATCAAGATGAACTTCTGAATGCTGGCAGCCTAGTCAGTGTAATGTGGCCCAATTCCAAATGTCCTCTCTTAAAGGATGACCTGGTGCTGATGGACAGGTGAGAAATACCTTCCTTTCCTTTCCTGCTTATCACAGATTAATTACAGAAATGTCTTCAAATACAAATTTAACAAACATCAAGGAAATGGACCTTGTTCTTACCTATGGCAGTGACTAAAGTCCTTTGCTGTAGTTAGCAGTCACAGTTTCTCTTGATTGGTATTTCCTTTTAGTCTATACTCTGTGTCACCTCAGGACAGTGTAGCTCAGACATGGGAAATTAATGCCATGAAAAGCTGAAACACATGTCTTTTTAACTTTAAATTCTATTTTTGCTGTTTCCACAGCATAGTAATGTCTCTTCTCTTTTTATTGCTAGCCCTGGCATTGATGTAACCACAGAGCTGGACAGTTGGATTGACAAATTCTGTCTAGATGCTGACGTATTTGTCCTGGTGGCAAATTCTGAATCGACATTGATGCAAACTGTATGTTCAAGTCCACTTGTTCAGTGAATTTGGCTAAGAGTTGAAAAGTTTTGACATATTAATCTTAAGAGGTTTTGTTCTGTTTTGCTTAGGAGAAACAGTTCTTTCACAAGGTGAATGAACGTCTGTCTCGACCCAATATATTTATTTTAAATAACCGCTGGGATGCATCTGCCTCTGAACCAGAATACATGGAGGAGGTTTGTGATATGTTTAAATTCCTTCTCTTTGCATGGATATTATAGAGTTCATTTTGACTCTGGTCCTTGCGGGTAGAATCATAGTGTTGTATGTGATTGTTTGACAGTTTGGATTTTTATTACCATAGTGTGGAGACTAGAGGGAGTACAGACTAGTGATCAGGACATGACTCTTGAAACTTCTGAGCAGGAAATCAAGAGTTTCAGAGGGGCCTTTTGAAGTTAGATCACTTGGATAACCTCTGGAAGATTCCATACAACAGCAGTTTTCTTACTCTTTTGCACTGGTAGCTTAGACCAGCAGAGGGCATCTGGGTGCCTGGTCTAACCTTTAAGAGATGGCGCGTAAAGTGGATTTAACTGCATGTGGGGTTTATCCTGGTTATCCCTCAGGTGCGTCGACAGCACATGGAGCGGTGTACCAGTTTCCTGGTGGATGAGCTAGGTGTGGTGGATCGAGCCCAGGCAGGGGATCGAATTTTCTTTGTGTCAGCAAAAGAAGTCCTGAATGCCAGGATTCAGAGGGCTCAAGGGATGCCAGAAGGAGGTGAGGAAAGCTAACAGAAACTTTCCATTTTCTTACAGGGAAGAAAATGGGGAATATCTTGTTCCAAAAAATGGATAAAGTTGGGGTGGGCCAGATTATTAATAGAGCAGTCGAAAACAAAGAGGTGACTTAGCAGCACTTTGCATTGGCTTCAAGGTAAAGCAGGAGCATTTCCTGATGTCCAACATCTGATTGCTTTCTCAAAACTTAAGTGGTCGTTTTGTACTTTCTTCCTCTCAGGTGGAGCATTGGCAGATGGATTTCAAGTAAGAATGTTTGAGTTTCAGAACTTCGAGAGAAGATTTGAGGTGAGTGTTATGTGTGCTAACCGTCTGTTTAGATTTTACTCCTGAAAGGCTGGGGACTAGAGTTCATAGACACGGAGCGGGACCCCGTTTTGGAAATAGATTAAACGGGAGTGAGGAGTTGTGGTAGTGTGCTTCTGCCTGCTGCTAACCTTGGCTGCCTTTTGTGTACAGGAATGTATCTCACAGTCAGCAGTAAAAACAAAATTTGAGCAGCATACGGTGAGAGCAAAGCAGATTGCCGAAGATGTTCGTCTCATCATGGATTCTGTGCATATTGCTGCCCAGGAACAGCGGTGAGGAGAGCTGATGCTTGGTGCTTGCATAATTGAAGCTTGTATTCTGGGAGAAATTTAAGGGAATATGAGCATTTAAAATGCAAAGCAGAATACAGCACGTTTGGGAGTGGGAAGGACACGTACTGGTATTCTTGCTTCTAGTGAATTGTGAAAGTATTGGGAGAAGAACCTCTTTTTTGTCCTGTGCTGTGTGTATGTAATGTATTGCAGATACTGACGCATTTTGTTCTTGGGCAGGAGGATCTTTCTTGTTTCTGGAATTCAAATTATATTTGTAGATCAAACATGCATTTATCTGGCTTTTTGATGGCCGCTTTTTTTTCACCAGAGTTTACTGTCTGGAAATGCGAGAGGAACGACAGGAACGTTTAGGTTTTATTGACAAGCAGCTGGAGCTCCTTACTCAAGACTACAAGCGGAAAATAAAACAGATCACAGAAGAAGTGGAGAGGCAGGTAAGAAGGAGTGGCTGCAGAAAAAGAGATTGTCTGAAACAGCTACCAGCATGGCAGGAAACATGCAAAGTGCTGACAAAGGTTTGAAGTAGTAGAAATGTGGGAGTTACAGGTGGGAAGAGAAGAAATGCTTTGAGAAGTCTGTCTTTTTTTTTTTTTTTTCCTCCTCTTTTTTTCCCCCTTCCTTGAGGTAATAAAATGAAAAGTAGAATACTTGGGGGCACCTTTCCGAGAGACTCATATAGGATGCTTTAAATAAACAATGATACTTTGATTAATGTTTGCATTATTCTTGCTACTATATTTCAGTCTTAAATGCTTCCTGAAACACTAAAATGTTTCAGATAAGTTTCCTTATTATTTCAATCTAGAATAATGTCAGTCGTCTTACTGTCAATAATCACATGCCATTTTTACTATTATGAATGTACAGAAAAAGCCTATTCATTTTTCACAAGTCTTAATATTGCCTCAGTCTTTTTCTGTCTGCATTGTTATACAGAGCATGGATCTACATACTTCTCAGCCATCTTTGCAGTGGGCACATGATGGCCGCATGGCGCTGCACAATCATAGTGCCTAGTGTTCACTAGTGCTTACTAAGAAATGCATGTCTTCAGTGCTGGTTTTCCATCTCTCCCTAGGACAGAATATATAAAAACTCTGTCCTGTGCTATTTCTCTAGGTGTCAAATGCAATGGCAGAAGAAATCAGACGGCTTTCAGTGTTGGTAGATGAATACCAAGCAGACTTCCATCCATCTCAAGTAGTTCTTAAAGTTTACAAGAGTGTAAGTGATGCTTGCTTCTTACAGATTGCTTAAGCAATTTAAAGAGGCCTTTTTTTTTTTTCTCTGAGACAGTAATTATGCCAGCTCTTTGACATGCTTAACATTCTTCTAACTAGGATATGTGCTAAGCTTTTCATATTGTGAAAAATCTTCTGTTAGAAAGTCTCTTGCATTTGGATAGCTTCTGTAAAAAGTTAACATCTTAAAAAAAAAAAAAAAAATTAAAAAAGAAGAACTAGATTTTTTTTTTTAATAATCTCAGTTATAAATTGATACACATATGATGTATCACATTGTATAGATCAAACAGAACTTTTCCTAGACTGCAGAGTACACGTGAGATTTCTTGATCTGCTTTTTCCGCTCCTTCATTGAAGAATGGGGGGAAAAAAATGAAACAAATGTTAGAACAGTGGACAGACAGGGTGCATGCCTCTGTTCTGGGAGGGTTTTTTTAACTGCCAAGCTCTAGTGCCTGCTGCCTGTATCTTACCTATGTTTATTTTAAGCTCAATAACCCTTTCTTTGTTTGTCAGGAGCTGCATAAACACATTGAGGAAGGCCTGGGCCGTAACATGTCAGATCGTTGCTCCAATGCAATCACAGCTTCCCTGCAGACAATGCAGCAAGAAATGATAGGTCAGTTCAGCAGGCAATATTTCCTTTTCTGTTTCCTTTAACTGTAATGCAAAATAACTAGGTAGATGTTATCGGTTTCTCTTTAATCTGATGGCTGATGTGCAGCTGGCATCATCTTAGTTTCCATCTTGATTAGCAATGCTGTTGTATAGAGAATTAGTTACTCCTGCTTTTTCTGCTCTGTGTCTGAAGTTGTGCAGTGATTTGCTAATGAATACATGTTTAATCTTTCATGACAGAGCAGAACTGTGACTTTGGAAACTTGAGGGATTCTCAGACCAAGATCCTAATGAAATGTGAATGACTTGTAACTAGGTGCTTGTCTGAATATAAGCATTAGTGGGAGTATGGTGTCTAAACACTTTTAGAACTGGCCTTCAGATTCTATTTTCCAAGCTATTGCTAAACTGTAAACTTCACCAGCTACCTGTGAAAATTTGAGAGGGTCCATGGAAAGATTTCCTTCTGAGTTGATCTGAAAAACTAAGAGTTGAACAATAATTCATGATGTATCTCTTGCTTTGCAACATGCTTGGCTTTAGGAAATTTAAGGCAGTAAGAAAAATAACTGCGGAGGATGGAACAACCCATAACCACTCTGATTACAGAATACAAGTCTGATTAATTCTTGTGAACTCAATAGCCATTTGTGGAATGTTTTTATTTTCTGTCTGTGCAGATGGTTTAAAACCCCTTCTTCCAGTTTCTTTGCGGGGCCAGATAGACATGTTAATTCCTCGACAGTGCTTCATGCTCAGCTATGATCTGAACTGTGACAAGCTTTGTGCCGACTTCCAAGAGGATATAGAATTCCATTTCTCTCTTGGATGGACGATGCTGGTGAACAGGTTTTTGGGACCAAAGAATGGTCGTCGGGCCTTGATGGGCTATAATGACCAGGTAAGATACCTTGTTGAGTGGTCAAGGGTAGATGTGGTATTTATCATTTCAGTAGCTGCTGAAGTCTTTTTGGTGGGAAGGGCAGTGGCTTGCCTTCTCTTATTCTGTACTGTGTTTTTGTTTTGTTGTGTCACTGCTTTTCTGATTAGGTTCAACGCCCTTTAACACCAGCAAATCCCAGTCTGCCTCCTTTGCCTCAGGGCTCTATGACCCAGGAGGAGCTCATGGTGTCGATGGTGACTGGACTGGCCTCGTTAACTTCCCGAACTTCCATGGGGATCATCGTGGTTGGCGGTGTGGTGCGTTGGCAATCTGAGCAGCATTTATATAAATAACGTTGGAGCACTGACTTGAAAAGTGCTGGTACTGCTGAGTCCTGTAGATATTTGCTATTTACAGATAGTGAAATACTTTCTCCTTTGATCTTCCATTTGAGTAAAAATACTGAGCTTATTTTGCGTAATTGTTAGGCTTGGAGCCAGGGTTGTTACAAAGATAACCCTTCAAAGTAAGTTTATAAAAGCATTAAATAGTCTTTTGTGAGAATAAAAGAAAATTTGGTATTTTTCTTTTCCCGTTAACAGAAGAATCAGGACAGAAATATCTACCAAGAGCCTCTGATCGTGCGTGTCTTCCTTCCTGGGAAGGGAAGACAGCGCTTAATTTTAGATACTATGCCTAATTTATTTCAGAGAAAATCAGTACTTCCTGCTTTTCTGTCTTTTGAAAATAATGAATGTTTTGAATCTCAAATCTCCCCAGACTGTGGAGGCATAAGAGATCTAATTCAAGTTGTGTGGTAACTCTAGTTCCTGTTGCAGGAAGAAGCTGAGTTTCTGTAGTGCCAGTTCCATACCTACACGCTATTCTACTGTCACAGTGTCTAGGGGTGGATGACTTCTCAAAGGGGAGACAGGTGCTTAAAAACATCTTTTGCTTCAGAAACACGGATTCTGTGAACCAGACAAAGTTTGTTTGCGCCTGCAGATGTAATTTAAATGTGCTGGAAAAGTTAACCCATACAGGACCTCAGTAGTTTAGGTTAGGTATTTTTATTTTGTAGACTGGACATCAGTAGTAAGCTGTCTGACCAATGAAACCACTTGCAAGTCAGGGTTGTCTGTCTGGCTCGTTTTCATGTGCTTAGAATATAAGTGCAATGCTCTGCACACCGTTGTTAGGAATTAACCATCGTTCCTAGACAATGATTGTGTCATTTGTTTTTCCTTGTGCCCTTTTTAGGTCTGGAAGGCTGTGGGTTGGAGACTGATTGCTCTCTCTTTTGGCCTTTACGGGCTCCTTTATGTATATGAGCGTCTCACCTGGACCACAAAAGCAAAAGAGCGAGCTTTCAAACGGCAGTTTGTAGAGTATGCTGGTGAGAAATTGCAGCTCATCGTCAGTTATACGGGTTCTAATTGCAGCCACCAAGTCCAACAGTGAGTTGCCTATATTCAGCTAAAACTTCATCTAAATTCCGTTGTTTGGGGTTTTTTCCTTGTTACAACAAGATAAGTCTGCATATTGAATTCTAGATTTAAAAATGTGTAATGATACATGTGTTTTAAAAGAATATTACGGTTTTTTGAATCACCGATGCAGTATTTGGGTGCTGTTAAGCATTAGTCTTAATGTACTTTCGTCTCTCAAATCAAGTTGCTCTAACATATTCTTGTGCAGAAGTGGAAAGATGAACATCTGAGTCAGTATCATCATCACTATACATCAAAGGGATTCATTCCCTGAATTTGCTGCTTGATCTTACTTTTTGTCACATGCAACTATTCTCCTTGTTTCTTAGAGAGCTTGCTGGAACGTTTGCTCATTTGTGTCAGCAAGTGGATGTCACACGGGAGAATCTTGAGCAGGAAATTTCTGCCATGAATAAAAAAATTGAAGTTCTGGATTCACTGCAGAGCAAAGCAAAACTGCTCAGGTGAGATTTTTATTATCCCAAGTACACAGACATTTGCATTCGATTGTTTTTCATGTGATTGCCCCAAGATGTTCAGGTTAGTGTGTATCTTTGAGTGCAGTCCTTCCGTCATAGTGTTTGATGTGCAGACATCAGTATCTTTCCCTACCAAGTCCTGTTCCCTTTCACTATCTCCTTTCCTATGTACTGTCGACAGTCATGTAAATCTTCTGTCTCGCAAAACACCTTTCCCTTCTTGTTTTTGGTTCATTTGGAATTGCAGTTCCTTTCCATTTATCAAAACATACAGTCCTCTACTCCTACAGCTCCTTCAGGCTATTATAAAATTATGCAAAAAGTCTCACCCTCACCTTTGTACACAGTTGTCTGATATTTTTCTTCACACCGCAAAGGCTGTTGGGAAGAATTTTTCAAACATTCCTTATCTACACGATAGGATCAATGTGAACTTGTGACCAAGATCTCGGCTTGAACCTCAGAGCCTAGGGACTGTTGGCAGGCAACTGTTCCCGACCTGAGGAAAGGCAAGGAATGGTAGCAGCATTTTGGAATGGACCTCTGGCACTCCTCTCCATGCCTTGCTATTCACTCGTTTTAGTCATGCTTCTTTCAGATTGGCTTGAGAAGAGCTATTTTACTCACCTAATGGCGACTTTTTGTCCTTGCAGGAATAAAGCGGGTTGGCTTGACAGTGAACTCAACATGTTCACACATCAGTACCTGCAGCAAAGCAGATAGTGTGGGAAGAAGAGACAAACAACACTGTTTCCCTTCAGTGCTCTCTTAATTACTGCAGAGAACATGGTGGGTGATGGACTCTCCTAAAGGGAACGAGCAAAAGCCTATTGCTGTGTTTCCAGTTGCTGTGTGAACAATAGGATTCTGCTTCCCCGTTTTGTGTCCCACCTCTAAACACTAGCTGTTTATAACTCTTTTTCCTTCTTGTGAGACCAGGCTACTTCAGAAGGAATGTGTGCTTCATACACTTACAGGGGGCTTTTTAAGGCAAAATCAAGTACAGTAACAAATTTAAAACAAACAAACGTTTATCAGGTTAAAAGTTATTCTGACACGTCTTTATGGAGTCATTCATTTTACTACATGAAGATGGAACTTTAGACTGCCAAGCCCCAAGTTTATGTATGGCTGACAAGCAGCTGTTTGTCTAAACGCAGATTCCATGCACACAGACGTAATGATGGTTTCACAATGCATTTATAGCCCACACAGGCCTGTCTCCTAGGTTAATATTCCGTTATTATAGAACATGACAGAGAATCACCGTGTCCCTTCATAGAAAGGTTTATTACTGTCAGTATGTTGAAACCTATGAACAAAACCCAGTTCTCTTCCAGAGCAAGAGGGACTAAGATTTTGCTTTGGTAAGCTTATTGTCTTTGGAGTTAGTTTCTTCCTCTTAAGAGCTCTTTAATAATGCAGTCTGGCCCATTTCACGTTGCGGACAAGCCGCGAAGACGTAACCAGCTCCTGTGAAGGAAGTAGTGCTGATAATTTGGAAGCTTGTTGAGGAAGAAAAATAGGAAAGAAAAGCCAGTTGACAGAATGTAATGAACTGCCTTATGAGATAAGTTGATGAATGTGGGGGTTTTTTGGAAATGCACAGCTGTGTTTCTGGAAGCAGGCCTTTGGAATTCCATTACCACTGTTGGCCACAAGAACAGCATGTGGATTACAAGCTGTAAGAGATTTTGCTTCATGTAGAGTTCCCATGCAGTAATATGATTTGATGTTGTTTCTCTTCTGTTAGAAGTGTGAGAGTGAGCTGGCAAGTGCAGCTCCTCGGGGCGGGGGGTGGGGGGGAGACCTTTCCGTTCTATTTCATGCCAGGGCAAGAATGGGTTAAGGAAACTGATTTTTTTAAAGATGTTCTTTAGTTGCAAATGGATCAAATTAATCTTTGAGTTTTGCCCTGAAGCAATTTTGAATTTGGAGTGTAAGATTTGGAAACTGTAAGGACTTGAGTCTCTCGCTGTTGGAATTGATAGAGGAGAAATTCCCACTGATTTCGGTAGTACCAGGATTAGGTTCCTATGTTGCAAAGTTTTTTTTCCACCTGGCGGGTCAGTATTTTGCCATGTGTTGGGTATAACCTTTCTGTTCCCCACAAATGTCTGAGGAATCCAGAATCAAATCCTGTAGTTCTGAGGTTAGTGACAACCTAAATCTGTTCAGCATCAAACTTTTGAGAATGTGGGCTATCTTTGAGCAGGTCCCAGCTGAATTCAGAACTACTAAATGTGTTTCTTTTTTTTTTTCTTATTGACAATGAGACTTTTCACTTGAAAATGGTATCAGCTGGTCTTAGGATTTCTTGTTCATGCTCAGGTGTGAATATATGTGACAAGTCCCCTGTTCCATGTGTCACAAAAGTTCCAGAAAGAAGCTGCCTGATACATGGCAGTAAATACGTGGCAGGAGTAAAAATATTGAAATGTCAGTAAGTATTTTAGGCTGTTCTGAGATTTGCAGTAAGACTTAAAGTATCTTGATCATGTAGGAGCTGGCAGCAAGATGCTTGTTACGTCCCTGGAATGCAGGGAGCAAACAAACCTTTCACTGCCAGTAGACAGCTTTGAGTCCCACCCAGGCTGAAAAGCCATTTTCATCAGAGGGCTTCATTGGCCTTGGTTGGTTTCCTCAGGCAACCACCAGGACATAAATATGGCTTGGATCAGATCTGAGAATGAGTAAGAAAGAAATTTGAGTCTTTGCCTCTGGAAATGTGTCCTCTAGGCTTGTGGTGAAGTGTACCGGAGTAAGTGGAATCGTCCACTGTTGTTGTGCTGCAGGTATTACGTGACTACATTTGGATTTCTGGTCTCTCAGACTATCACATCCACCTTTGTGCGTACTGTGCTATTGAGTTAAAATACTAAGTACATCCCTGATACACCAGGAAATTGTCAGTTCCAGGTAGGGGGAGATGATGATGTAGTACTGCTCAGCAGCTCTAGGCTACCTGAAGTGCTGACCTTGCTTTTGAAGACGGGTGCTGTTAGCATCTCTTCAGCAGGCCTTTAGGGGAAATCTGATAAATGATCTGATCTTTAAGCCAGCGGCTGATCTGTAAAGGGAAGAGAGACTGATGGGTTCTTAGAATCTGGTGTCTTGCCAATGTGTGTTTCTGACACTGTTCAGATTTTGGTGATGTAGGCATTCTCACTGCAGTGCTGAAACATAACCTATAGAATGGGGGAAAGAACCACCTGTATTTTTTAAGAAGCAAAACTGCTAACATGGGAAAGAATAATTTTTAAGTATTTGTGTAACCCTTGTCCCTAGAAGCCCAAGTGATCGAGAATCAAGCTCTTAACAGAAGGGCCTATGAGCTGGATTCCTCTTACAATACAGCTGTACTTCTTTAATTAGTGTGGTGGATGAATGAACACTATCAGCAAGGAGGCTGCACTCTTCTGCTTTTCATAAAGAATGATAAACTGATCCTTAGAACAGGTAATTCCAAAAACAATCTTCCCCAAACTCTTATTAAAGAAGGTCAGCTAAATGCACTTTATCTTATTGCTGCTACTTACTTTTCTCATTGTGTTATGTTGATGGAGCTCTTCGAAATACTCTTACCAGTGAGTTTTCTCTCTGCTGTATTTAAGGTGATAAATTTGCATGAATTATTCCTGTATCAATGCTGTAAACAATGGAAACCAAAATAAAAATGAATTGGAAAAATATGTCCCCTGATGTGTTCTGCGTGTCGTGATACAAAGTCTTCAAGCGTAAGTATAATATATTCAGATGGTGATACGCTACCGTGTTGTGGTAAATCGCCTGTTTGACAATAGTGACCTTTTATCTGCGTTCTTACTATGAAAATTAACAAGGAGACCAACGATACTGAATGGTCTGATAGCACGTTCTTAAGTTATACTAAAAACGTTAGTATTGAATCATTGATTTCTTGAGAATATTGTAGGAAGTAATGGTCAGCAAATACTGCAATAATAGACTGAAATTGTGGTGAATCAGTATTCTTAGTCGTTAGATTACATTAGAAGAGAAAAAGGCAAATTTCCAGAGATAAATTTTCAAATTTTAGCTTCTGGGGGAGCTGGGGCTCCGTGGTGCGCTCAGACAATGAGCTGTGGCGATTTAATGAACCCAAAAGGAGGAAGCCGGGGGCCCTTCTCCAGCACCCTGCCCGGCCCTGCTCGGGGGGGGCTCCCCCGCCTCCGCCGCGGCCCAGGGCGGGCCGGGCCGGCTCCCGCCGCCGGGCAGCGCCGCCTCGGGCCCCGGGCATGCCGGGAGCCGCGGGGCGGGCCCAGCCGCCGTCCGGGGCGCCCGCTCGGCTGCGGGAACCGTCGGGCCGGGGCCGCCCTGGGGAATCCCGGCGGCTGCTGGAGCGAGGGCGGGGATCCCCCGGCCGCGGGATCGCCTGGCCGCCCGGCGGTTCGGAGCGGCGGGGTGCGGCGCAGGTGGGCCTGAAAACGTGGAGGCGGCGGGAGCGGAGCGTGGGGAGTTTGAACGTCCGCAGCCCTGCAGCCGCGTGGCCTGGCGAGACTGGCAGGCTCCCCACACCGTACTCTGGAGGGAGGGTTTAGCACTCCTCTGTCGGCTGCCAGACTCGCCTGTTGAAGAGAGAAGGGGAATTTTACAATGCCCAGTCTCCCCTTCCTCGTGGGCATGGGAGGGCCGAACCAGCGTGTCTGCGCAGAAGCAGCTTTGGGCAGCTCTGCATAGGTGTTGGACAGCTTTCTTGCGGAGATGAGAGTACTTAGTTCCCGAGACGATCGTGTTTTTTGTTGTTGTTTTTTGGTTTTTTGGTTTGTTTTTTTTTTAACCTGCGAGAAGCTAAGCTCCTTTTGGCAAAGGATTCGACTAAAGCAGCTTCGTAAGCTTGAGCCCCTGGGGTTGAGTTTAAAGGACTAACAGCTTTTTGTAGATTATGCTAAGAGTGGATCTCATCTGGTAAAACCCTTCCAGAAAGTCCCTTGACTAATGTTATTTTCAGAGTATTTGCTTTCCGATGAGCAATGATGAGAGGATGCTGGTAGCTTTGTCCTGTGAATACTGTGAGAACTTCTGTTTTGTTCAAATGATCTCAAATTTAGTGCCCCAAGACTGGTGTTTCTAATTTATGTCCAGCAGCGCACCTCTCACTTATTTCCTGTAATAAGAAGATAAGTTGTAGTTTTTTGATTGTTAGCACTGCTCTTCGTTCCTCCTAGTGCTGTTGTACAGCATATGCATTTGATTCCTCATGTCCAGTTGCCAAGGTAGCAGACAGAAGAACAAATCAGATGAGCTTTGGAGAAGGGTTTAGGGATCCTTCAAAACAAAAGGTCCTAGAGCAGCACATAGTTTTTACTTGAGAACATAATTGATCACTCTAGCCAAAAGCAACGTGGGGGTTTGGGTTTAGAGTTTTGTTTTATTTAAAAAAAAAAAACCAACTTTCTGCAAATTTAGAGGAGCCTGTGGTGTCGTAAACATGTTGAATAGCATGATAACCTTCCAGTCAAGCTAAGCTTTATTTATTAACTCCTTTTCCCCCCCCCCCCCCCTTCTAGTAAAAGGGCAGTAACCCTTAGCAATTCACGTGTGGGATTGGAGTTGTCTGAGCCCCAGTCCTGAGTCATAATTGAGCCTTTTGGAGTATTCCTGCCTGGGGAACATGGAGGACAGTTTTGACTCAATATTTGGATGTAGTAAATACATTCATATTCATTATTCATATTTTGAACTTATGAGCATCCTGGTATTATGACAATATAAATTTTGATGCTTAAAAAGAATATTAAAGCAGAATTACATAAGATTGTCCTAAATATCAGCCTCTGAATCAAATGTCTCTTATTTGGCTTTTTGATGTGACTTTTTTCGTATTTACTGTTTCCTCTGTAAGAGAGTCTTGTCTCTATTCAGTCAGCTACCAGTTTCTGGGTGCAAAATATCTGACAGTACATCTGGGGGGAGAGAAGTATGCAGCGGTGCTAGTTCTTAGCGTAGAGTTTTGAGACTGGCTGATTTCTCAAGAGCAATGATCAACACTCCCAACGTTCCAACAGCTGTAAGTGATTTTTATGAAAAGTCCCCTGAAAGTGGTTTCTCCTGAGTCTGCTTCTTTGCTTAATGCTTCCATTTATGTAGTTCACCCTTCCTCTGGCTTTACAGGAAAATGTTTCCATAGGATGGAGTTAGAGCACCTGAAGAGGCTGCGTCAGGCCAGCCAGGACCTTCTACAAAGGCTCAGAATGAAGCAGGAAGAGATCAGAAAAAGACTTCCCAGCAAGCCACTCTTGCCAGCATCTCTTCATAATAGAACAGCTACTGAAAGATCTGTCCCCTTGCCCGGGGGAGGGGTATGTGTTGTGTCTGTGCTGGAAGTGCTGGGAAGCAAATGGGCCTTGTATGGTAGGCAGCAGCTCTGCCTATGGAGTGGTGTGGCAAAGGAGACATATGGGCATGGAGGAGCTGGTAGAAAGTTGAATATGGAGTCTGTTAGAAAAGTAGCTGGTCTTCTGTTTATTGCTTATCCTGTGGTCTCAAATATGTTCTCCTTGCAGAGGGGTTCAGAGGGTTCCTCCCTAAGAAATGTAGGTTTCTTAATCTAGGATAGGAATGAATATTGTGCAACATAATCCTTTTGTCTCTTCTAAGCACAAAGGCTGAAAGTTTAGCCTTTGTTCCTCAAATTGGGAAAAGCTGCATTTAGCTGGAAGTGGACCCCTTTCTTATCTTCTCCAAACACTTAGTAATTTCTCATGAATAATACAAGGATTTTGCTTTTTTCCCCATGGGAATTTAAAGGGGTGAGCAGACTAGAATGAGAGGTTGATTTTCTCTTACTTAGCGAAATGTCCCTTAGCTATTTGTAATCTGAGCAATGCCACGTGGTATGAGTGTCTCTGTCCTTACAGAAGGAAAATCAGGTTGACGCTGCAAAGTCTACAGCTGACCCTGCAGTGTTGGTGTCTGTGGAACCTGGAGCTTACGCAGCCAGAGCAGCCCTCTGTTCATCTCTTGAACACAGCCGCAATGACAGAGGGGTACAGCAACAACAAGCGAAGATTCAGGAAGCAGTAGGTTTGGATTCCAGCTTTCCTGGGAAAGAGAAGAATGTTATGCCAGTGTCTGCAATCGTCATGTGTGGCAGAGAAACCTCCGGAGTGGATAGGGATGGCCATGCTCGAGGAAGTCTGGAGAAAGAAGCCTTCCTTCTGGGACATGGAGAGAACAGAAAACAGTCCACTCTGCTACATGGTTTCCATGAGAAAAAACAGCTTAAGGGTCACCTGGACCCATCACTGAGCACCATACAAAGTGAAGAGACCAGCAAGCAGCATGCGGTCATCAGAGAGCCCAAAATTCATAAATCAATCTTGCTGACGTCTCAGTCCAAAGAGTTGAAGGTAAATGGTGAAACCAATGCTTTGCTTATTTTCATAAGTCAATAGAAGGATGGGGAGAAAGGGCCAGGAGAACATTACTTGCTGTCTTCCCACTGTGCAAATTGGAAGTTGGGGTCAGAACTGTTCCTAGCCTTTGCAGCCAGGGGCTGTTGGCAGTTTGTTCAGCCCCTGCTTTCCTCAGCCCTTGAACCAAAGACCTGAAAACTGTAGCACTTCACTGTAAGACTCCTTGTCATTTGCATATGTGATTCATATGCTCAGGAGAGCAGCCTGGTGCGGTGCTGCTGCTACATAGCTTGTTTCCTTAAGCATGAAGGGCAGGCTATTGCCGTGATCATCCTCCAAGGCAGCATAGGTGGCCTGATGTTTGGTGATGTGTGATACAGGGAAGTCAGTGTTTTGTTTAAAGCCCTGAAAAATACTGCCTTAGCCTGGGCAAGTCCTCTGCCTCTGCTTTCTGTTTTATGAATTGAGAAGACAAAGGGCTGGTGAGCAAATTACTGGTAGAGGCATAGATAGAATCCAGCCTCAAACTAAGCCACAGCTGTCCCATTTGAACAGCTGCCAGTTATCTCCTAAGCTATACCTTTGAATGTCCTGCTAGAGGTATAGGTAGTCTTTATGAATTGTTTTCTTCCCAGAAGGAAGCTGGTCATGTAACTTTTCAGTCTGACCCTGAAGAATATACCATACCTGTGAGCAGCTGGTCCGTGCGTCCTTTCCTGGGCTATGACTGGATTGCAGGTGAATCCTAAACCTGAAGCAAAGCTCTCAACATGATGTGGTAATATGAAGAGTTAAAACACAGTTTACGATCCCTTTAAGTTGAGATGTGACAGAACTGCAGACCTAGAGCCCACGTAGAAGGTCTCAGCAGAGGAGCTGCACCTTTGTCAGAAGCCATTCCCTGTCCAGGCCAGAGGTGACCTGTGCTTCCCTGGAACAGTGAAGTGGCAGTGGTATGGGAATCCAGGCAGCAAATGGCAAAGCTGAGTGGAGTTAGAGGGGATACCAAGTAACCGAAATGAATGAATGCAGTAAGGGACCCAAACCACGCAGTAAATCTCTGGGTTGACATGATGGTATGCTCTTCTCATCCATTTTGGTGCTTCAGACCTTTGGTTGTTTTGGCTGTTTTGTGTGAGGCTTGCTTTGGTGCTTTCCCAAATTTGGTAAATCCTTGAACTTTTCTCTTTTCTTGGCGTCCTCAGGGCTCCTAGATACAAACTCTTCAGTAGCAGAAAAATCTGATCAATACTTTGCTGAGCTGCACGAGTTCCGACAGGCCAACAAAGCAGCGTGTATTCATGAGCAGCACCTGGAGTAAGTGGGTATGGGGGAAGGGCTGAAGCAGCAATGTATCCCTTTCGAGTAATGAGAAGTATAGTCTGATTGGAGTGGGAAATGGTAAGGGTGGCTTTGTAGTCCTTTACCTCCCAATCAGAAATGTATGCTTGGGAAAGGTTCGGAGGGCCTGCCCCCCATCACTAACTGATTTGTTTGCATGTTTCTTTAGGCCCAAGGCTCTGGATTACATAGTTCCTGAACAAGAACTAGATTTGATAACCCGTTCCCATAAGTGTAAGATCACATTTTTTCCTAATCCTATTTCTGTGAACAAACAACTGAGCAGTCTTTGCCTGTCATTCTGAGAGAGCCCCACATCATGCAAGACAAGGAAGAATGTGGGGGTTTATAGCTGCAGCTTCTAAACCAGATTCAACTTCCTACTCCAGACACTTGAGTCTTCTAGGGATCCTCTCTTAATCAGTGTCATCATATTTTGTCAGGGTTTCTTGTAATTGGCTAATGTTCTCTTTCTAAGTTGAGGAGGTTGAAGTTTTGGTTTTGCTTTTTAGGAACTTATTTGGGGACAGGAAATGTAAAAGATATTTCAGGAAAAGCAGCTCTTTCTATAGAATGCTTGTGTGGCACTGTGGTAGAGCACAGCTTTGTTTACTGGGTTGAGGAACCTTCTGACAAACTAGAAATACCGTGATGTTTCATTACTCTGTGGCAGGTGTTTACTGTTATCGATTAAACCAGCGCCTCTTCACTGTCCCTGTGGATTCAGAATCTGCCTGCCCCATGTGTAAGATCCCACGTACTCACCGGCCCCCAGAGATGTTGGAAGACCCAGCCTATGTCAGGTAGATAAGAATTATTGCTTTGTAATATGCAGAACTCAAGGAAACAATGGGGAAGAAGACACTGATCATGTGAGGGAGAAAACGGCGTCAAAATAGCGCTATAGAAGGTTGCTGTTCTCAAGGCAGAGATATCTCTTGCTTAAAAACATCTTTTCCACGAGCAGAAACAGTTTTTAAGTCAGTGAGAAATGCATGTTTTATCTGAATTTGGTCCAGAATCTGAATGTGTATGTCTGAATGTAAGTGTCTAATGCCCTAATCCAAAACTGTTTCACTTGGTTCACTTTGGGATTAGACCCTTGGTTTCTGAATGGGGAAGGTGTGCAGATTTCCTCTGCCCTGTGGGAGGTGTAGGCAATTAATTCCCTTGTGTGGTTGCAGGGTCAGCATTCCCAGGGCTACCCTTATGCCTGCCTACAAATACAAAGCCCATCGCAGGAAGAGCTTTGAACCGGCAGACAATCTAGCATTACCTGCGGTAAGTTGCTGTCTTCTTTCTGATACAATGCCCAGGCTGGGCATTGTTACAGCACAAGAAGGCAAGAGAATCTGGGACTCATCCCCCTGACAGGGTTTCCACTAAAATTTCTGATCCGCATCACTGAGATAGCAAGAAAAGCCATCGATGTGTGCTTCTGAGTTCGTACCTTTGTGTAACTGGCACAAAATATATGACATATCTCCAGATGCTTTACACTGAGAAAAAGAAAGTGCCATTGGAGCTGTATGCTTCTGGGGCGTGATTCAGCTGTCTTATTTCAGGCAATTTCAACACAATGAACCGTACGTAAAAGTGCCTGTGTTTCTTTCCACAGATGCTAGAGATTCTAAAAGACAAGCTTCTGAGAAGTATTCACAGTGTATAGGGGCCAGACAAAATCAATAGTGGCAATGTTGGATTCAGAACTGGTTTTGTAGAGCTGGTCCTGTATTCCAGCCACTAGGCAACGCTGCAGGCAGTATTACTAATCGGACCTAGCCCTCACCTAGAGATTTGCAGGGAAGAGGTAGAAAGAAGCCTGGTTTTGAGGTTTGGGGAACTGAATGAGTCAGTTGAGACAGGTTCAGAGAGGTCGGGTGCTTGAGTTCGCAAAGCAGGAGATCGTTTTAGAAATAATTAGCCAGTGAAAAGTGGAAGAGGGGACAGCTATGCAGTTTGGCTTCATTAGAGATTTCTTCTCTTTCCTGTTAGTCACATAAAACTCCTCAAAAATTAATTAATTACCTGCTAAAACCTCCCTGTGCAGAAGTTATTGTTTAGAACTAACAGGCCACAATAGATTAAAAAGGGTAAAGCACTCTAACGCAGCATTCCCATCTCTTTTCACAGCACTGCCTGGCTGGCTGGGAAAATATCATCCCTTCCAGCAACCCCACGCTCAGCAGTTTGGATCTGCGAGCTTCACTGGAAGAGCAGCCTTCTCACCATCCTCGCCTGGTAAGAGCAGCCTGTTAAGAGTCCCTGGAGATGCTGTGAATTGCACATATGGGAATTGCAATCCCATCTCTCTGAAGGGTATGATAATCATTGATGACGGAGCAAATGAAAATGCCTGGAAGATTATCTCCTTATCTGCACAGGGAAATATTTTCCTTCCACTGCTGTGTAAACTAGTGTGCACAGACAAAAAAAAAGCAAGTGGAGCTGGATAACAGCCTGTTCAGCTCACCAGTCTTCATCAAAATGGGAAAAGTCACTTTGGCATTTTTTTGATTAATATCTTCTTCGTTTGGATTCCAGAACTCGGTGTCCAGAGTGTCAGAAAGAACCAGAACTGACCAGCTTCTGAACCTGACCCACTTGACGCGCTTCGGATTTAGCAGTGCTTCTCAAGAGAGCGAGCAAAACAAACCTGGACACTACAGAGAAGCTCCAAATTTAAATCCGACTGCCTCAAGTCTGTGAACCACTGACTTGATTGCCCTGGGGAAGGGATAGGCACAGGGTGTGAAAACAACTCTATTTGGATAAAAATAAATCTTTGAACAGATTTTTTCCTAGTTTTCATAGTCATGCGCATAAGTGAGCAACTGATACGCATAGCTGAATGTACAAACTTTCATATATGTTTTTTCACTTTTCTTTTTTGCCTTTTGCAGCTACTTCTAACCAGATGCATGAGCTTTCCCACCTAGGGCTGGATAAAGTGATGTGTACAGGATGACTAACTAGTAGACACCTGTAGCGACAGAGTTCATCTGCCACCTCACCTAAGTAAACCAGAAGTGTAACGCTAACTGAATGCCAGGGTGAGGAATTGGCCCGAGTGGCCTGGGTCAGTGGAATGCATATAAATATGTTCATTTCCAGATGTTTGAAACATGACACATTATTTGCTAGTGCCTTAAACTTAAGTTACTCAATAATTTAGTTAAAACAACAACAAAAAAGTTTATTTTCAGTGCAATGTCTGTAGCTACAGGGTGCATTACATCAGAGTAATTACGAATGTGAAAAAGCATGTTAAAATAAAATGAGGTTTTATTCATCAAAAAGCTAGATAATGCCTTAAAATGTTTGCAAATTATGCTTGCCTCTGCTTTTCCAAGTTTTTTGGAGATAAACAAAAAAAATTTTCGAGATTTTAAATTGTACCAAAACAAAATATATTATATAGTGTGGTTTGTTTGAACCTTATAGACTGCTCTTACTTTCCTTGTCTAAAAACAATAAACCTCATGTTTTATTTTGCCTTGATTAAGCCTGAAACAGAAATCCCTGCCTTAAGAATTCTGTAAGCTATTGTGAAATCTTTACTAGCAATTGCATTCAGAAACTTTGGATCAAATTTATTTCTGGGAGCTAACTTGACAGAATGAATTGGGTTTACATCAATGATATTTTCAGCTTCTTGGCATTCATTGTTATTTATATATCAAATACATCATGTATAAATCAAATATATGAATAGACTTTTTTTAAGCAAGGAAAGGAATATTGCAAGTTTATGAAATCTTAGTGTGAGACTTAGAATGGAAAATGAAAAGTGTGACTGATCAGTTTAGCTTTGGGTTGTGCATATCTAAGGTAAAGTTGATGGAATTGGTCACATTATTTCCATTTTCGAAAACACTACTTTTAAAAGAAATTAATCCAGTGAATATAAAACACTAGCTGCCAAATGTTATACTAAATAGGGCAAATTTAAGATTTTTACTACCTTGCCTTCACCCCAAAACATTAGAAGTCATAAACCTCTTCTTAATTTATCCTGAAACAAATCACAGCAAGCCTGCTCCACTATAAACAGAGAAAATGAAGCACTGTAAGATTAAGTAACTTAAGTGAGATCCGTCTGGTGAATGCAGGACAGAACCAATGTTAAACTCAAACTGTCTCTTGATAGCTAGGAATACATTCAGTCTTTTGCACTTGTGAAAGTATTGAAAGTGTGATTATGACTCTCTTCCTCCACTAGAAACAGGTGAAAGAAGTCAGTGACACTGCACCTGCTTACCCAAGTTAACCTCAACTTGTCTTTTTGTATGTTGGTGCTGGCCTGTTTGATCCTGCCCTCATTTGCAAGCTGAAACAGACTGAAGATGCTGGCTATTTATGGAACATCTTTTTTTTGTTTATTGCTCTTTCAGAGCAGAAAATCTGATTTGCGTATTAGCTTAGAGAATGACCTGATGGTTCTATGTTGTTTTTATAGTTACGTCTCCATATCAGTCTAGCTTAAGCAGACTGTGTTTGAAATTTCTACTCTTGAGTAGTGCCCAGGTCAGTTTGTAGTTGATAGTATACAGAAACACATTTATCTGCTGGCCAACTTGATCTTCTCTTTCCATTCGTAATTGAAATTATCAAAGATTTTGCAACTGGAGCTTGGTTAATATTGTTGATACGTGATCCAGAATTTAATCTTGAACCCTTTGTTTCTAGCGGCACTGTTTCTCTGGAAGAGAGACGGGAGGTCTGAAAGTGATTAAACCCATATTTTTTTAATTAGGACATCTGGCCATGGATGGGCATGGAGGCCTTATCTACTAGTAGGAAGGTGATTCATGTATAGTCAAGCTTCTGATCATAATCTCACTTCAAGGTAGAGTTACTAAAAAGATGCTTGCTCTAATTTCATGTGACCTACAGCTGAGGTAAACATGTGTACCCCTTTCATCTGTTTTCTCACAATCACTCTGCTGAGGTATCTGTAAGGCTGTGTGCCAAGCAATGTGTCTGCTGATTGCATTCAAGATGTCAAAGTTACAAATCCTAGTTAGTTTAATTTGAACAGCAGTAATGTAAGGAATAACAACAGAAAAGTCATTTCCAGAAAATGAGGTCATGCTTTATAAGAACGAGGATTTTTTATTTTTGGTACTGAATATGAGATGAAATCTCAATCCAAAAGATGGGCAAAGGAAGTTTTATCCAGCCTAGAGTAAAGATAAGTAACAGGCCTGCACAAGATGCCTTTGAACCATGTGCTGTGAGTAGTTTGGGTGTGGATACATTAATGAGTTATAGTGTAATAACAAGGTTTCGCACAGTGGCTTTGTCCTACAGTAAGTGTTACTATGCAGTCCGAGATAATACAGCCTTTCATGAAGGAGGGTGACTGAGATGTCACCTGGGGGTACATTGTAAAGGAATACATCTATTTACTGGTTGAAAAATTGCATTTCATCCGGTGTTAAAGCAGCTTCTGCATTTGGACCATGGACTCTGCAGCAACCTGAGCTGTGATGGAGCCAGTGCTGGAATCTGCATGTCCAGGGGAGAACAGAGGGTTGTGGGGTAGTGTGCGTGGGATGTCGGGATTCTGGATTAGGAAAACAGGAATGTTTTGAGGCTGGGGGTTTCTGGAGAGGAGGCTAAGCAGAGGTGAGACTGTGGGAATACATAGTAGGAAGCCAGAGTGGTGAGAGGTTTGTTGGGAGGAGGCAGAGGGCATGAAATACTGGGACTGTGGAGAGGAGGGCTGGATTGGGAAAGTAGGAATCTAAGGTGTGCGGTGGAGGGAGACCTTTGCAGATTTGGGGTTCAAAATGGCGTGGTAAGGCAGGGTTCCCAATAGTGTACCAGTATGTCCAGGGCTATGTCCTTAGCCACAAAGTAATACAAATACTGAACTTTGTTGTGCAGGCACAGGGCTCTGGGATAGCTTGTCTCCCGTTCCTGGAGGTAGTCATGCTGCTGCATGGCCTGTGGCCAAGATTGAGGGAGATATGTGCCCCTAATGCCTGAGATGCACAGTAATCCCCAGGGAAAAAGAATTCTTTACAACAGTTGTTGAGGAACGATTTGCTTAAGCCTGGCTTTGTTTGTGTTGCCATTACATTAGAGACTAGGAGAGGTTTGTTGTAATGGTTTTAAGATGAAATTTTTTTATCTTGATCAGCTAGGGGTGGAAAGAGAGAACTCAACGGTGCCCATAGAGAAGTGGCAGTCTATTCCCAACTGTCTTCTGCAATGGGACATAAAATCCCTCAGGGAGAAGACAGGGATCCTTCAGTCTGATGTGTGACTGGTGTGTGTGATTACAGTGTAAGAATTTACTGGGAGAATATTTGGCAAAATTGGAAGCTACTATGTTGCTCACACTTTGATGCCAGTAGAAGCTGGAATAGCCAAAGTGAAGCCCAGCATTCTGGACTTGACCTGGATTATTTTTTTTTTCCCGTTCATAGCAGTTGGAACATGCTGGCTTAGTGTGTGCAGCTGTGTCTTCGGTTAATGGCTGGCTCCAGTGTGTGCGTGCCCATTTGTGTTAGTTCTCTTTTGGCATGAGTGATGACTGTCTCATGCTTTGATGGTAAAGCTGGTGCTTTAGTTCCCCTTTCTGACTGTATTGCGTGTATATAACACTGATTCATAAGCTGGGAAGTACAGCTTTGCTAATTAAACAAATTAGACACAGTAAACAATGCATTGTTGATTGGTTTTAACAGAGAAGTGTGGTTCAGCCTTTAAAACATAGCTCCATCTCCTTCTCAGTAACAGTGTTAGACTGCCATCAGTGTTTTGTCTGTTTGCTTCCTCTAGGATTATTGTAGGACAGTTTTGGTGATGTCTCAGGATCAGGTGTTTCTTTCTGTCAGTACGTTCTAGGCATTAATATCAAGAGTCTTGAATGAATGTAGTGCTGATTTATTCGTTCTGTTTAGTTATCAGCATGTCAAGGAATGACTGTCTCCAGAACCCTCAGGTGAAAGAAACATCTGCATGTGTCATGAGCTTACTTTTTGAGTGATTTGCAAACTTTGATTTTTGAGGCTTTCATCTCTTTGGAACTTGTGTTTTCAAGGCCCAGAAGAATTTGTTTTCAGAGTATGTCAAATCTGAAAACACAAGAGAAATTCTGCCCTTTCTCTTTGGAGTTAAAAACCTCAGTTTCACCAGTTTCCTGGGTAATGGCAGACCTCACATAAGGACTTCATTTTCTGCTTCAGCTGGTGTATTCCACTGGTTTCTGCAGAGCAAAAACATGCTGCTAGGAAGAGGAAAATAAGACCCTAAACTGTCAGAGTTGAGATGCTCAGCTATAGTCATAGAAAAAAGTTTCACACTCTTTGAAAGAAGTGTGTGTCCTGAAAATCTTCCCATTTGTTTCTTTCACAAAAATTATTTAGTATTTCCCAACTTTCTTTTGTTTATGTCAGCAAAGGAAAGCTCATCTTGCTTCTCTTAATAGATAAGCTTTATAGCTCTCAGCTTTTGGATAAGGAGAACCAGAGTACCAAGAAAGGCTATGAGTTACCCAAAAAGTCTGTGACAGTACTGGGAACTAATGACTCCCACTCCGGTGTTTTAACTACATGGCCAGTGTTCCCCAAACATTTTTATTTTCGATTTTGGGTTAAAATGTATAGAATTGGAACTCTTGGTGCTTTTTCAATTTCCTTGTTTTGCTCCTCAGGCATATACATAGAGCACATTTTAATTACAGCAATAACATTAACAACTGCATATCAGTGAACAAATGAGAAATATTTGCACAAAGGGTGGTTAACAGGGAAAACTCAGGCATATCTCATTATTTTGAACTTAGTATGAGTAAGATTCTTTGTCTTTCCAGTAATAGACATCCAGAGTTATGCTGTTGAAGTCAGTAGAGTTTGTTTGGATTTATATTTGTGTAAATATGAGCAGAATTTCTCGTTATTAGAAGGAAGTGAAATGTTCATAATTCCAGTAATCTTCTATAAGGGTGTATTTGTTCCCAAAGTAAAAAAAAAAAAAAAAGAAAAAAACAACAAAAAAAAACACCAACAAAAAACAACAAACAAAAAACCCCAAAACCACTTAATACAGGGAGTGCAGCAAGATCATAAATAATTTCCAGTAAATGACAGAGTAGTGTTTCATCCTGAAACAGCTGGTTTATTTGGGAACTGTTTATTGACTTACAGATGAACTTCACGGGTTAAATGCTTTGCTGAAATAACTGAACCTGGCTACAAAAGACCTGTCTGTCAGTTCACATATACAAAATATCTGAAAGTAGATCTTTTGTGTAATGACAAGGCTCTGCAAAAGCTTCTTTTACCTCTCACTTTGGTTCTGTCCTATGCTTGAATCTCTCACTTCATAGTAGCTTTCACCGAAGTTTTCTTTAGCATCTTCTGCCAAGAGTTTACAGACTGGAATTCTTGAGTGCCTGAGTATACTTTCAGGTTTGATTCTGTTCACAGTTGGAATAGCATCTTCCAGAAACTGTAGGTGAAAACTGGATCTGATGGGTTAGATTTTAGTTTTAACGAATCTCAAATAATTAATGCCTAGACTAGAGTACAAGAACACCAGTAAAAATGCTAAGTCTGATACTCAAAGTTTAAGGAATGCTAGCATTAAAATTTCTTTGCACATGTCCACTCCCTCTAACATGGTTTTTATTGGCAGTATCGAATCAGTTCAAGCTTTCCTCACCAGTTGTCTTCCTCCTGAGTGAGCTGGTCTCCTTTCTCTCCAGTCCTAGTTGTGAGTTTCTTCTAGTCTAAGCTTTTTCATCCCTTCAGTTGATTCTGTCTTTGTCCTCTATATGAATTATATGGCACTTTCTTTCCAAAACTTCACTTTGAAGGGCTCCTTGAAAGCAGAGGAGATAGTCTTCCTCTGCTCAGTTCCAGTTCCTGGTCATATGCTGATGAGGAGAAATTGCTGTAGAGAAAGTCTGGTTTTGCTTCTGAAACTCCATGTGGGAATTCAATGATGTGAAGATATTGCACAGCAGGCAACTTTGGGAGCTGTGGGTGGCTTGAGAATGCTTAGAGAGAAAGAATTTATTAGAGATCTCCCTACTGAAAATCGAATGCATTCACCATCAAGTTTGTGCAAGGTTTGGATTTTTATGAGGCTTTAGGTTGGTCAGTTTTTGGCAAACTTTCATGGCTTCTCAAAAGGCTGGGAATACTCCTGACACAAGAGTTACCTTGTAGTAGGGGAATTCAAGAATTCAGATTGTGGCAAATGTCTGCCTTGACAATGTTCTGCTCTAACACTTTAGAGTTTGACTGGCTTGTAAGTAGCTGAAAAACAAGATCTTTTAAGTGCTAGATAAAGCTCAATGCCAAACTCATGAAGAATAACTATGCAGTCAAAATCAAATAATTTAAACCTTGGACATCCTTCTTTGACTATAACTTTAACTATTTGTCCTGGTTCTGGCTGGAAAGTCTACTTGACTTGGAGAATGCATATTCCAAGTTACAGTCTGATTGTAAGCCCTCTCTCTCGCGTGACCAGGAAGAACGATTTCAAATGGGGCCCTGAGCAACTTTCTACGTGGGGGGAATTACTGTGAAATAAAAAAGAAGTGAATTTACTGCAAACTGGCTGCTGCTTATTAGTTCTCTGCGTGGACATACTGTACATTTAGAAACTTGCCAGCTAAAGGCAAGTATGTGCTTAGTTTCTTGCCTTTTACCCGTCCTTTCGTGTAACTGATGGCTTTATAGAAGCCTTCCTGCGCTTTCTGGTTAGGTAGGGGAAACCATAAGCTTTATAGAACTGCAGACAAAGACTTTGACATGAGATAAGACCACGCTAAAGTCAAAGCTGCTGCTCGCCGATTAATTTGTATAGGTGCAAAGGCTGGGGGTGGGGAGCAGGGCCCAAACCAAATAATGCTGTTGTGGGTCATTTAGATTTACGATACGATTACTGCAGCAAATGAGCAGCAGAGAAGATTTTTGCTTTAAATTAAACCAGTGCTACGGAGGTGTGAAGAAAGGGCATGAAAGATCTTTAAAAGGCCTCAGCCTTCGCATGATATTCCCTGTCCAACCTTTCTTATGCACCGCTTTCTTTACAGCTGTAATGATTAAGTGGCTGTCCTGTCTGGACCATGGAAGATTCACCCTTGAGCCTCTCCATTTCTAGCAAGGTATGGGAGAAAGGGCATAATACAAATGACATTCAAATGATAACATCTTTGTCAAGAGCTTTCTCTATGGAGAATGACGACATGTAAATCTACCACTCTTCCAGAAGCTGTAGTCAGAATTACTGAAAGTACAGACATGATGTGATCTTTCTTCTAAGGTCGTCTTTCTCTCTCAGCCAGCCTGTGGGCATAGTAATTCTGTGATATGGTTTTGGTTTCTTTCATGGAAGCCAAGTCTTTCCTGAGAGCACTGAGTTCTCTGTCAGCTCTTCTCATTTTTCAGGCTGACTCAAAATGCACTTCAGTTTTGAAGCTGCTATGCACCAAAAAAAAAGACATTTTATACAAATTCTTTTTTTTTTTTTTTTGTTACATTAATTATTTTATCATGCTATATAAGGTAATAGTATTAGTTGAGGTAACAAAAAGAGAGTTATAAGATTTTGTTATCCACATCAACTTTATATAAATGATATCTGTAAAAGAAATCTAATTGAAAATTAAGCTATGTTATCATTATTATTAACATGATCAGTCTGACACATTTTTAGCTGCTTAAGTTTTTATTTCAATCAAAGTTCTGAATGCTTTAACCCAATCAAAAAGTGAATAAAATGACAAACATATCATCATATCTTGTTTTGCATATGAACACTGAATCCAAATCTCTGGTAGCGGAAGTGCGCAGTTACACTTCCAGAAAATTTGACTTTTTAAGCATAACAATACTAAGAGTGGCTTTGCTGCTTCTGGAAGGCCAGAGTGTAGCACTGCTATATATGGTACTATTTAAACTGAGGATATGTTCGTGTGGGAGTAACTGGAATGAAAACTAGGGAACATGAATGGAGTCAGTGGGCTTTGTGGGGGGGGATTTATAGATCTCGGCTGAAGCAAGACTCTTTGCAGTAAGACTAATATCAGCTGAGAAGATTCTTTTTTCCCAGTACATCTAGATTCTCTGCTGTCTGGAGAACTCTTCCAACAGCCATCTTGTGGCTCAGAGTCAGCAAAACCAATTACTGTTGATAGCATTTCCGAGCTTCCCACGGTCAGGAATTGGCTGTTTCACATAAGTACTTTTTGATGTTATATTCTGTAATTAGGAAAAAAAAACAAAAGTAACCTTATCATTGCTTAGGAACAGACCAGGATGCATCCCCTTCCGTTGTTTGTTCATTAGTTGGCAAGAAATTTTCTGTGCTCAGCAAGAGCACAGCTGATTGAGGCAAAAGTCCCGAGCTGCAAACAAACAAGAAATAGTCTGTTCTTTTATTTTAGATTGCTGGTTTGTGTATGTGTGAAACTTTATATAAAGCAAGGAAGCTGATTCCTTTTTCTATTCTTTTTACTAGAGAACAGAAACACCCTGTGAGAACGTCCATCTACTGAAACTACAGTTACTGAAATGACTTGGGATTTCCCTTATGTATTGGGATTTTATTGTGACCCCAGCTCATTATAACCAGTTTTTTTCCTGCTGAGAACTCTTGTTTTAAGCCATTGCTACATTTCAACAAGTATGCAACAAGAGCTTCATACCATCTTCCTTGTTGATCACAGTGGACAAATATACCAAGGTAAATTGCTAAATCAATATAGCTCTGCAGATCATGTTATTAGGAGCACCTGCAATGGATTTAACATATTGCAGAGTGGTTTGATTGATGAAGCATAATTAAATGGATTGACAAATATTTAATACTAAGAATAAAAGAAAAGTGTTTGTGCCAGAAAATAAGTATCTGTACCAGAGCGGCATAGAGGGACAGAATTTTGCCGATCTGTGACATACTTGGCATAAATGAGATTTTATTCCTTGTTACTTGTTCAGACCAGTTCAAATACTTTGTCAGTTACAGCCAGTTCAAACGCCGATTGCTTGCTCACTAAGTGACATTTCTCAATGAGATCCCGTTGCACCAATGTTGCCCTTTGCCCCATCTGACGTCTCTGGGCTACTGAAAGATTTCCAGGGAAGTTTAGTATTTTGGCTTCACATACAATGCCTAAAATCTTTGGGATCCTGAATGCTCTCCCTGTGTGTTGTTACTACAGTGTCACTTTCCAAGATCCCCAGGAAGAGAGCTCTCCAGTGGCTAAAATGCATAAATAGATCAAGAGAGGTGTCAAGAAAGTAATTCTTGGTGACTGCTTGCTTTCCTTCCTTTAACCATGAGATTCTTTGTTTTTTATTACAGTAAATGCTTTCATTTTTCTTTTTTAATTTATTAAGAATTTCACCTTTTATTTGTACCCCCTATAGTATGTAATGTATCCCAACGTGCACTGCCTTTGGTACTACTGAGACTCCTAGTGAAGTTTTAGGGTCTGGTGTTGTTTCATCTAGCTAAGTAGCAAGAGTTTAGTGATTTTTCATCAGCGTACTGCAATGCTTTAAATAGCAACACTGACAGACACTGAAATACAGATTTTAGACAAGGTTATTTTAATATGTATCCTTTTAAATTCAGTGGTCTCATTTATCTGTTTGACAGATATTGAGAGATGACATTCTCAGTGTTTTATTTTCACCGATACAGCTATATATATATATTAACTGAACACACATATTAAAAACACGAAGAACTATGCTAAAAGTACAATATGAGACTAAAATCAGCCACTTCAAAATTAGAAAATGTCATGAGTACTTTTGCTTGAGCGTGTGTGTAACAGTGCTACTTCTGCAGTATTCTATGACTGCTTTTTCTACTAAGCTGTCACTGTTAGCAGCACAGTGAATAGACAACGCCGAAGGAATGTCTTGGGCGTGTTAAAGAGACTTTCCCTCACGGCTTAGCTGGGTCTCTGCATTCTTCTGCTGTACGTATCAAGCGACATTTGAATGACCACTGACTTACAGGACCTTCTCTGATCCCCTCCACCTCAACTCCATGCAACACACACAGATGATCAGCACAAATCAGATACCCGGTGTAAAAATTGCCTAAGCATTAGCTAACCTCGGCATTAACTAAATTAGTTAAAATAGAAAATGCCAAGCAACCTTATCTTTGGGCATTGCTACCTTTAACACCTAAAACAAAAGGAGATTCAGAAGTTAGAGACAGATGTGTATAATCAAGTAAACATTATAAATAATAGCAGCATGCTCATAGGGGCTTTCCCCTTTTTTTCTGATAGACATTGTCCTCTAATGGAAGAACAGAGAAATAGGGGTTGTTTGTTTGCTTCTATTTGTTCTGCTTTTTTTTTTTTTTTTTTTTCATATTAAGATAGAGGATTATTTTCTAGGAAATATAGGCAACATTTAGAGAACAGCAGTGTGGGTTTGTTATAAAACGGAGGTGCTTCTTCCAGTTACTGATAGGGCTTCTTTTGGAAAGCCCCTTTCATTGTATTTGAAATTAAAACACACAAAGTCTGAAATTAATCCATTCAGTTAAAAATGCATGTAGGTTGGAACATTCCTATTAAACACAACCTCTTCACCCTTTTCATTGTTGTTGCTTTTATTACAGACTTGTAATAGCATTGTGTGATGTAATAGCCTTTCCGAAAAGCCAGCAGCAACAATAAGCACTTTCCGCTTCCCATCCTTTTAAATATCTAGTTCAATCAAGAATGAATTTAAGAATAAGAAATTCTAAGAATGATGGCAGCTGGGAAGCCTGGTTTCCCTTTGGGCATGTGAGATGGATTCTTTCTTCTGAGGAACACCGGTCTCCCACTGCAGCCTTTCCCTCAGTGAAAGTGTTGCTAGAATCTTTCCTCTTTATCCAAGTCATCTCCTTCCAAGAAACTTTATAAAACTTCATGGCATTGCATCCTCAGCCAAATTTGATTGAAGTTGTCCAATGGGTTAAAAAATTATTGACACCATTGATTAAAAAGGAACTGACATATGTATATATACAAAATGCTCAGTATGCTCATTTCAGTCCTATTTTTTCTGGAAAACAGGCCAGAAAACTCTCCCTGTTGCCAGTCCTGGGAAACTCTTTCACACATGATTTTTTTGTACTCAGATACTTACTTTTTGTATCAGATACGTTGACCTCAGCAGTATAACTTAGAGAGGCTAAAACTTTCCAGGCTGTGTCTTATGTGGGCTCCTGTCCTTTTGCTAGAAAACCTTAGATAGGAGCTGATCAGAAAAAAAAAGGGGGGGGGAGGGAAAAAAAAAAGGAGGGGGAAAAAAAAAAAAGACAAACCAATTGCCCTGACTATTATGTCATTTGAAACTGTGCTCATAAATTGGGAGAATTGCCTAATGGCATATTATTACACAAGATTAAGACATTTTCTAGTCCATTCTTTAATTAGGAAAAAGAAGAATGTATTATTTGGACATTCAAATACTTAGTTGTCTCTAGACCTTAAAGGCATACCTACTACAATCAGCTTTTATAGCTAAGAGAGCTTAGAAACTGAGAAATAACCTGACAGAGTGAAGAAAGGAGGTTAGGTTTGTGTGTCAAATACACAGTATGCAATGTTCTGAAAATGCCTGGTTTTTATAAGGTGGTATTCTGGAGAAAGAAATAGAGGCAGTTAGTTAAAAAGAAAAGAGTTATAGCTGTGAGTTAAAGATGATATTTACATAGTCCCAGGGTCCCTGTGGAATGCTCTCATCTTTGCTACTCTGTTGTGATGGCAATGAGGTAGCTTTGTGTCTTTAATAAAATAATCAATTATCCGACTTTCAATCTTTTCTCGTTTCTTTTGTTTTTCTTTTTGCTGATAAGGGTGAGCAGCAAAAAAACCATGGGTGTGAGAATTCAAATTCTCATTATTTTCCTGAGCACCTCAGAGAGGTTTTCAAGGCAGTCTGCCCTTTTTTGAAGTGGCTAACTTGTACTTTTGACAAAACTTTTAGGGCAGATAAGAAAGCTTCATGACACCTTAAACCAACTGAAATCTTTCCAGGCACCAGAGCCAAAAAATGTTATCCAGAGTAACAAATGAAAGTGAGTGAAATGATGAGTAGCAGTCCAAGGGATGATTGTCAGCAACAGGAGTTGATTTCAAGTGGGACAGGAGGAAAGAAAAGAATTCTCAAAAGGATGGTCTGTGGTATGTTGGTGTTTAAATGGCAACGTGTAAAGCCTAAACCTTCGCAGAGTCACCCTGGTTGGTTGTGAGTTTTCACACACTCATCCAAACAGGAGTAAAATGAGTGTACTGAAAAAATGAGTGTTTCTTACTGGGAACTCTCCTGAGACTTGGTTGCAGCTATTGAGCGTGTGGTGGATGGACGGGGCAGGGCTTGGACTCGTGCCTGGCCAAGGCTTTGGGGTAGTGAAGTGCTCTCTGAGGGCAGCCTAGATGACTCAGGAGCCTGTGTATCTGCACAGCCAGCCGGGTACCTCGGGTGACAACCTTGGTGCATGCAACCAACGCACAGAAACCCGACAGCTCTGGGACTAAATGATTGACGCGGTTTTGTTTTGTTCTTTTTTTACTTTTCTTTTTTGGGCAGGCCCCCCCCCCCCCCCCCCCCCAAACTGTTTTCTCAGCTTGCTTGAGTCTCAAAGCCTGTCTCCTGCTTGTCTTGAACAGCTGGAATGGCTCTGGACTGAATGAACAGACACCGAGCAAGACTGGGCTGGACCCTGGGAGGATCTCAGCCTCCAGGAGGAGCAACCTGGCTGTGTAACCTGCGATGCTGGGAGCTAGGGAGATTTAACACCGCTGCAGATGGCTGCCTGCAGCCTGGCACTAGGACTGTGGCTCCTGCTGCTTCTCCAGGATATCCAGGCAGCCCCACAGGTAAGGCAGGGTGGCACCAGGGTCCTGCAGCCCCTCAGGATGCAGGAGCCTGGAGAGGTTTGGGGGCACCCTGGGCTGTAGGGCTATCCTGCCCACAGGCTGGGTGCCGGGTAGTGGGCGTCCACAGAAACAGGCGTTGTGATCTGCATCTTTTTGTTGGCATTGCTAGTGTTGCTGCACCTCCAGGCACATCACAGCTAGGGAGTGAGGAAAGATTTGATAGGGATGGAGGACTGTACTTGTTTGTTTGGGTGAGTGGCTTTTATTTTTGCCTGCATGGCCAGCTGCTCTGTGACAGGCACATTCCTTGCAGAGCTTGATTCCAAGGACTTCTGCTCACTCTGCTGATGTGAGTCAGGGCTGGCAAATTGAAAGGTGTAAAGGCAAACAAAACAACAAAATACTTTCTCTTTACAACCGCCCACCCCTCTGACACTGAATTCCTCATGAATGGGCTATTATTTCTGCATCAAATTGACTTAAAATAGACATAGCCCACTAGTTGCACTCAGCTGATGCTGTAGATGCAAGCTAGCTCCCTGCTCAGATCGTATCATCTCTTGTGGGTTTGCCCCCCCTCCTCCCTGGTGGATCACATGGCAATGAGCCCTCAGCACCTGGCATAAATCCAGGTAATTTCCCTGGTTGACACTTACCAGCGCGCACACATGCACGCACGCACACACACACACACACACACAAAACGAGGTCAGTTGCAGAGGCTCTTTGCACAGGTAAAGTCAAGCAGGTGAGCAATTGCACACTGTGTTGGATCCTGAAATTGTCCCTTTTCCCTTTCAGTGGAAATACGAGCATGTATTAGCCTAAGACACCTGTCTGTACATTGTAACTGAATGATATAGCACATCACTTGGGCTGTCAGGAGATTTTTTAACAAGAAACTGACTCTGATTAGATCTTTGAAAATAACCAAGTCCTGCATACTCTTCATAGACATTTGAAAAATATCCTTCTGGCTCTTCTGGTAAGAGTAGGAGTTTGCTCTTGTGTCTTTAGTTGTAAATTCCCCTCCCACATTGCAAGTTTCCTCTACTTTGCCCTGGTTATCTGTCCTGCCACTGTCTCCTTCCTGAAGGATCACTGTTCTTCTATAGGATTGGAGTCTGTAGTCCTTACTCAGCTGAGGAATACTTAGGAGGGCATTCAGATAAGCTTGTCTGGTCTGCTGAACGCGAACTGCTTTAGGAGACAGGCAATAGAAAAAAAGATGATGTTTTTGCTATTTGACATCACTTTTGGTGTTTTGTTCACAAAATGAAAGGGGCAGAGAGAAAATTTGGTTTTCTGATACTCATTGTCAATGTTCAGACTCACTGCAAAATCATCAGTTACCTGGAATAAATATGCAGATCTTGCTGGGATAAGCAACTGGCTTTTCACTGTCTTTCTGTATTGCCTCTATCACAGCAACGCTTGCTTTTACTGCTACTGGAGTACAAGTGATACCATTTAATGTGAGCAAGTCACAGCTTATTAGTCATATTTTAAACCATATTCCACCTCACTTGAGTCCACAGTTTGGGTTTTGTTTGTTTTAATATTCAATTAACTCTCAGTTGTTAATAATGTCTTTACTATCAAGCAGATGAAGCTTGACTACTTGAAGTCTTAGATTATCAGCTTCTTTTGTATTGTCAGAATTTGGATAGAAGCTTGAAAGGGAGTCAACTGTTTTGCTACAGTATTAGTCAGTTCTAGAATAGCGCATGCTGGTAGAAGTTTTTTTTTTTTTTACTGTAATATGCTTTCTTCCTGACTTACAGCTCATTTGTAGCAAGCTGATTTCTTACTCTGCCTCACCATCACTTTTTCTCTATGAGCTCAAAAGACCATAAATAAATGAGTCAAACCTTGTCCTGACTGAATTGCAGAGTAGCCTGCTGAATTCAGCACCATCTTTACAATTGCCATTATTTAAATTGGAATAGCAAACGTGTTTGTAGATACAAGGAAAGCCTATTTTCTAAAACAAATTCTCAAAAGCAAGCACTGAAAAACGCAAATGCTTTGTATCAAATATGTTTGCTTTATTTAATTGGGCTTTGATCTGCAACGCTTTAAAAAAAGAAAAAGATAGTTGGCCTGATAGGTCAATGAAAGCAGTAAGCCAAGGGATCCCTGGCCATCCTGTTACAGAGCAGTCCAAACAGGATATGAATTGTGGTCTTTTCTTTCACAAGATGTATTCCAGCTTCTTTTAAATCAAAAACCTTTATTTGAAGTGCATGCAGGAAAAGATTAGTGAAAGTCAGTCTCTGCCTCCCTCCAGGTGAACAGTACACTGAAACGAATTTAAGAACTCCTTGTATTAGAGCAAAACCAGATGCAAATTACCAGTCTGATATAGACTCATGGCTTGTTCAAATTTTTTCAAAAAATGCGGACAGATTAACTTTGCCGTGGCAGGCTTTCTGCTACACCGGCGGTTGTTCACTACACCAGCTTACCTTCTTGTTAGTTTAAATATTTATCTGTTCCTCTACAGCTGGCATAAAGCAGCATTAATTGTGCATTGGGTCCTCATGTCCAATCCAGATCAAATCAATTCTGATATAGCATGCAGATGCAGAAATAACGTCTGTGAGGTTTCCCGTTACAGCTGTGCCCATCAGCAGAGACCTGTCACACAAAGGGGAGGCCCTGCTCCTGGCTACACAGTGCCACCAACTTCTTGCATTGAATTTAGTGCGAGTGACTGTGCAGCCACGGGGTGAGTTGTTTCAGTGCAGTAACCCCCTGAAAAGCAACTCCACAAATTCAGAAAGCAGAGTTTTTAGTCAAATGAACTCCTAGAACCGATTCGTTCTCTGGAAACACAATTGCTCTGTCTTAAACAATCAAGGAATTAGAGGGGAAGGAAAATGTGGGTACAGGCAAGAGAGGTGAAGTGGGATTGCACCCTTGGATGGCAAAGAGCCACAGGGTTAGCGTAGCTGTAATAGACACATATTCCCACTTTGCTAATACATTCTTAGTACAGACCCATCCATTCCGTTTCCTCAGAATCAGAGGGAAGGACAAAGACGTACTGTTCACCACAGCTGGATTCCTTGCCCCTACCCACCAATACTTCTGTGATCTTCCTTGAATTTTAAAGGTTTTTTTTATAATACATATTAATGGACAGAACTGTAAGTACTAATGGACAATACTATATATATATGTCATTGGGATAAAATTGGTATTTCTTCATTGAGACTCAATTATCTTTTGGAGAGAGGATAGGGAAATGTACAACGTCTCCTCTTTTCTTCAGGAAACACTAGGAAATCATGCCTTAAAAAGTGAAATTGTGCTAGAATTTTGCATTTCCCTGGCAGAACCTGAGTTCTGTTTCTGTCTGTCTTGAGATTCAGACAAGAGTGGATAAGGAGGAGGGACAGTCAAAAGATGAAAGAGAAAAATACTTTGAACAGTAATTAAACAGGATTTTGAGGTTACTGCATTTCATTCTGTTCCTTGCAGAGATGAGGAGAGTTTGTTCTGTAAAACTTATTGGAGATTTCCTTGACGAAGCAAAGCCACATGCTAGTTGCTGCTGAGTAGGGATTATACCACACTCTTCAGTGTTTCTAGGCATTCCAGGAAGAGGAGGGAATGGGGCAGAAGTGAAAGTTCTTACACACAAATCCTTCCCTACAAAGTAAGTAGTAAGGGGCAGAAATCATGAAGTGAATCTTCTCTCACTGGCTAATTGACAATTTCTGTAAGCATACTGGAGCCAGGAGAAACGGCCAACACTGTAAGCGGAGAATTTCTTAGCACCTTCTTTTTTGTGGGCTTCTACGCACAGGCACCATGGAATCAAGAAGGTGAACCCCCCACCACACCCTAACACTCACAGCTAATACTTTTTTGTAAGAAGGTGATAGTGTTGAGGTTTTGTAATGCGAGGCTGAAACTTTTTTCTGTCCCCTTTGCTTTATCCCTCCCTTTCATTTCAAGAGCTGTTTATGAGCAACTAGGACCTGCTAAGTCAAACCTTAACTGTCAGCTTCTGCCTAACAAAGAGTCTTAATTTAAATAAACTGGTTTTGCTCTGGAAAAATGAGTTTTATTAGTGATATTCACACAATCCTGAGTCAAAGTAAGTTCGTATTTTTTTCTGAGACAGGGTTAAATTTCCACTGTCATCCTAGAACGTATTAAAAAAGGATTCTTTGACTTAAGTTCATACTAACAAATGGGATAATGGTCCAAGGCAGAAGACATTCACTATTTCATAGTTAAACCTTGTCTGTCTTATTCAATATTTTATAATGCTTGGTTTTGTCCAAGCACTCGCAACCAGAAATATATTAGAAATGTCTTAATGCTGAGATTTTTGTTGTCAATGAGAGCAGTAAGAGCACATATGCTTTTCCTTCCCACTGTGTTCTTCTTGAGCCCTCGTATGATAAAGGACCGCTTTTTACATTAATTTTTCCCCTTTTCTCCTCACTGCCCTTGTGATTCCCTCGCTTCTTTTAGGTGATCCCTGTTCTGATTAAGGCTTGACAAGAGGGACATTGTCTTTAAAAGCTTCCACTGTTGGCTACCATCATCTCAGTCACAGTACCGGAAACCCAGTACATAACAGGCTCCCACAGTTGCAGCCGTTGGTAACGTAGGTCAAAACAGGTCTATGCAGCTCAGACCAGTATGTATGTGTGCTGAGGAGATCAATGCTGCTACTGTTGGTGGGAATTTTTCTCAGAATTTCCCTCATCTAAACAGGATCATTCTGTGCTGTCACCAGATTCCTTTGTAGCCACAGTGTTAGCAGACAACTAGCTTTTCCTCTGTCTGTTTTGATTACAAACAGCATGTGATGTCTTTCTGAGCAAACTGCTTACCCAAGTTTTTGAGTGGAAGCGTACTTTTATGTTTCACTGGAAAAGCTAGAGAGAATGTAACCTGTAAGTTCTGCTGTAGCAGACTGACCTGTCCTGGTAGTAGTTATCCTCCCCTTAGCAATTGAACTGCGAGTGTTGGCAGGATAAGAAGTGTTTACAGCACCATTGGTGATAGTTTGGATAGGACTTGGTAAAACCAAGCAAATCTAAAGTTGAAGACCCAGTGGGATGGGAGGGACAGTATGTTCCCTATGCCCTTACAGAGCCTATCTGGCGTTCCCCGGTGCTACCACCACAAAAATACCTGTAATTGTAGATAGACATTGGACTCAGTACCGCAAGGACTTTAAAGTAACACATCTAAGGCTGAGCAATGATGGAGCCAGGCACGGAACCACCAACCTCAAACATTAAGCTACAGGGCCTTTTCCTGTCCTCAGCCTTGTGGTGGCCTCACTGTCACGTTGCTGTGGGTTTATACAAAGTTGAGCCGGGAGGTCCAAGCTCAGACAACAGGAGTTCACCCAAGTCGTTTTGATATTTACCAGGTGAGTATTAGAAATCCGGTTTGTGTTCCAGCTGCAGTTTGTAGTAGGCTTACCACTATATAGAAAAGATAAGTTGCTATTGAAAATAGACATGTCGGTTCAACAGCCTTCATTTCTGAGAAGTCGTGCTTGTATGTTGCTTCCATAATTCTGTGGAAATCTAATGCTTTTTTTGGCCAAGCCACTGAAATATTTTTCACTTTTTAACAGTAATGGTTAATCAGCATTAAAATATTTCATAACTCCAGCACTCAGTTGTCATTCTGTCCAAGGAACAGCAGGACAAATATGCATTACATATTTTGCAGTCCTTCCAAATTTGGATGGATTCGATGGTTGATGTCTAGATTTCTGCTGTTAAAAAGGAGTAGCCAACAGCTGAGGAACAAAAAAACCCGAACGCATCAATCTTATCACTTGAAGTCTTCTTGCACACAGAGATCTAAGATGATGGTCAAATCAAGAAAATGTATAAGATATCTCTGCAGAAGCACTGGGTCACGAAGGGATTGGGACTGGAAAATATGATACCTAGAATTCCCTGTATTTCTTGGTGAATTGTTTCCAGTAATCTCTTCCTAATTATAAATACTGAGCTCATCAAAATGAAAGATCAAACAAGCCAATATTTTATTGCAAACTTGCACCCTAATTTCCCTAATTGTAGATGAGATATCAGAGGTGGTATTTGACATGTGGGAAGAGTAGTTACATGTGGTGAAACTGAGGTAATTCACATGTTCCGTCATCGAGTGGGTAAATTAAATCAGGCCTATTGGTACCCCCTAATAATGCACATTTTTGTTCCCTTTTCACTTCGTATCTTCGGATGGTTATCTTTTGTTTCAGTTAACTTATTACACATAGACAGAAAAATTAAAATTACATTATTGTTGTATGGCTGACTTTCCTTCCCCCTTTTCCCAAAAGCAGCCTAATCAAACCTCTGCAGAAAATGAGTTGGCACCATCATTTTATGGAAGACTTAAAACATTTTGACCTTGGTCCTTCACCTCTGCCATTTCTTCAAGGCATGTTCTTTGTTTTTAGGCACCAATTTGTTTCATTCCCCCAAAAACTCATAGAAGTTTTGGTGGGTTCTTAGTGCAAGATTTTTTATTCCAGATGCATGAAACCTTGAAATTTAGCTTACAAAATGCGTTGCATAAGTTAAGAAGCAGAGCCCATATCATTTTTAGTGACACTTACCTTTCCACGCTGCCAGTTTTGCTTATGTAATTTATTTTGGGCTTTTAAGCCTGAAGTGCTGGAGGTATGGGGGCTTGGTTTATACTCAGGTCCTCACCTTGAAGTATGTTGTCTACAAAGGGCCAATCTTTCTGCTTAGTTTAAGAGCAGAACTTTGCATCATTGTATTGCTGTCACAGGTCACATTAGGAATCAAACAGTTTTAGGATTTAGAGGGAAAAAAATGACAAGAATGGGGAGATGATGACTGATGCTGCGCATTGATATGTACATTATTTATCACTGAAAGGATCTATAGTGAGTTTCATACTCATGAAACACCTCTACTGAACAGATGGCAACTCTTAAAGATGTTTTGCAGGTAGCTGCGGATGTGGGGGGTGGTCTTCAGAAGGAAGAAGTGGTGAGGTCTTCAGAAGGTGGTTTCTCAGCCATAGAAATCATGTTATGATTTGTTAAAATGAGTTCTTTTTACAGCAGAGCACCTTGGGCTTGGCTGAGTAAACGGTAAAGGTGGCTACAAGGCTGTGCTTGTAACTGGATACTTGAAAGCAGCATTTTTTGTGAAGCTGCAGATGTCATGTATTATGTAGCTGGCTGTAGTATATAGCTGCCCTCTTGTGGAAAGGAGAAAAAAAAAAAGGTTGAGTACTCCCTTTCGTATGTATATTTTCATAATTTGTGTAGTACTTATGCATAGTTCATGCAGTAATTTATCACAGCACTAGCATCAGGTCAAATTAATAATCAGAATTTGCATTGCTCTAACTAAGAGCAGAATCTAATTCTAAACTGATTTCAATATTTTAGACAAGGTGACTTTTTAAAAGCAGCCCTTCCCTCACACTTTTACACAAACAGTATTGCTTTATTTAAACCCCAAAAGAGACAAATAAATAAGCTGTAAGCTTATGTGCTGCATAAACCATTCAAGAATTTTGTTCCCACCCTGACTTAAAATTTAACATCATTTGCAGCCAGAGTTGGTTGCCCAGGAGAACCAGGAAAAGAAGATCAGGTTTTTGTGGTTACTTCCCATAGCTAGTACAGAGAAACTAATCCAGGATGACTTAGCTACAGCCAGCATGCTGTTGTTTCTTAAATTTGCTTTTTAAAACTAGTTAATTCACTTCATGTCACTGAAGTGACTCCTGAATGACCCTCTGTCTAGTGGCTGGTCTCGTCGTGTCATTTCCTGTTATTCAGTTCAGTCTCAGCGTGGCTGGCTAACCAGGGTGCTTCTCCACGCAGATGCGAGGAGATTCCACTTCCTTTTCCTACAGTCTAGGGCTTCCTCTTCAGAAAAGAAAAATACAGGGTGAACATTTGTAAACTTGATTTGAGTCAGGCTGAGCAAGCAGCCATCTGCTATTTCCTCTATACTGTAAGCTAGTAAAAATGCTTTGTAGGGAGACTGTGTGGCCCAGTGGTTAGTGCTGAAATGTGTCAGGCAGGATTTCTCCGTTCTATTACTGGAGCTTGATGAAATTTAATGGTTTCACTGTGTTTCTATTTCTTGTCCTTTTGTTAATTTCCTCCTTGACTGAAAGTTCCTGTTATCTGATGTAACCTGGGGCAAGTTAAATAACTTCCGTGTTTTATGGTCCTGCTGTGAAAAGAACAGCGTATTAAACAGGAGAATACGGCTGTGAAAGTAGTTAGGTACTAAGATTCTGCACTGCATACAAAGGCAGTAGGAGACAGTAGGTATTATTTCAAAGGCCAATGGGAAATTCATCTGCAGAAAGTAAGATACAGGTTTTCTGAAATATTTAACTGCTCTAGTAGTATCATGTGGAAAAATCTCTGGGGAATCTGCTGATTGAGTCTTAAAAAAATGCCATTTGTACCTTCTAGCAAATACTGAAAATGAAATTCAGATAACCACATTTTTAGGGGATTATTAAGGGAGATGCCAAATTAAAAAATCTGATTTTCTCATCAGAAAACTTGCAGCACTGTAATTTCCCAGAGCATGTAGTGGCCTTGCCACACTTCAAAAATGAAGTCTTATTATATGCTTCTTGATACAATTCATAGCTGAGTCTCATTTTCTAAGCTAATATTAGAACTATTGTGTGGGTTTTTTTTAACTAAACAAGTATCAGTTATGTAGTCAAACAAAAGGTTGTTCCTGAAAACCTTCACTCACAATAGAAGTGGCATTAGTTATTTGAATAAAGGCTTCATTATGTATTTGCAGCATTCTTTTCAAGGCAATAACCTCTTGTTCTCAGTGTAGGATTTGTCCCTAAATGATAAGTAAAACAATTTATTGGTTTGTAATAAACACATCTTTAGGTCACTAAATTCAAGCATTATGAGTGCATAAATAACTGAACAGAAAGACTTGTTTGCTGCAAACAAGAGTCATCTTTGTGGATTACAGCCAATCTAGCTAGATTTAGATGATGCTGACTATGACACCACCTCTTATTCCAGTGCACACAGAGCTGGAAATCTGTTACAGATGTTAGGGATTCTTTTTTTTTTATTTTCTAAAAAATATTTATCTCAAATTAACATGGGATCATTTCAGGACAGCGATTTTTAGCCTTTTTTTTTTTTTTTATTTGCTAACTGCTACAAGATTTCTAACGGAGATGCAGACTAAGAGACAGGCTTTTCTTAGTGATCTTACTGATCCTGCAGCTAGGTTTCTAAGGGTGTTTGGAGGATTGGCTGAAAAGCATTTTTTGTAGGGAATACCACCATCCTTTTTATCGTATGAAACAAGGAGTTAGTTTCTGAGTTCCGAAATGCTTGATACACGCGTTGGGCTACAGTGTTCCATTCCTATGTTTAAATGACTTGCAGATAAAAGAGCCTGCTGAGTGAAGACACAGTGAATTATTGCTAAATACACTGAATATTGCAATCTTTGCTTAAGCATATGGGCAACAGTAACTTAGTTGCTTTGGGGATACTTGAACTTAAAAATCTGTAGGCTTTTCCTTACTGTCTGCAGCTACCATCTCCTGAGACGGATACTGGGATCTGCTCAAATATAGAACTAATTGTTTTCTAATTGTGGCTTTTGTCTGTTTCAATTTCTAGACATCGTTAACCCCATCTCATTCCTGTGAAACACTTGAGAATTGGTTCTATGATGAAACTTCACGGAGCTGCTGTTACCAGTGTCCCTCAGGTCAGTATGTTTGTAATTCAGTTAAATTAACATGGAGCCTTTCTCGTAGAGATAGTAGGAACCAGGTATATCTGCAGAATTGCATTTTGTCCCTGAAGAAAACTGCAATTTCATTAATCACTATCTAGTGTGGATCCAGATGTGAACTTTTTCTCCACTGCTCTGCTCCTGTTCAGTCTGCGTGCAAACAATCTGTAAATTGCAAACAAGATAACTTGCGAGAATTTTTCATGTGTTTTTTATCAGTTGACATGACACTCTGAAGTAGCTAGAAGCTGGCAGGTCAGCATTAATTTCAACTTGCCTCAGGGTGTGAAATAGCGCAGTGAAATTAGGCAAAATAACTTTCTGATCAGAGACAAAAATATAAAATGAAGGTGTGGAAAATCTGTCATTATCCTCATAGTCAAAACGGTTTAGAAAGTGTCTCACATGAGAAAGGGAACAGCCCCTTGTCGGGGGACAGAGTGAGCTTTGCTGGAAGCTACGTGTGACTCAGAGGCACATGAGGTCAAAAGCAGGAAACACCTTGGTGAGACAAGAGTTGTGGAAATGTCTGAAACTCCCCCTATTGGCCAAAAAACCCCTCAGTGGGTGGGGCATTTTAGGGTACTTCACCATCACCAATCTCTTCTTATAGAAATTTTTTCTTTTTCTTTTTTTTTTTTTTAAAGGAAACTTTTGACATTTATTTGTGCTCTAATAATAAAGAGGCATTTAGCGCTTGGTTGCTAGCATTTGCATGCAGTTACATCAGGGTTCCCACTGGGACATCTTGTACTGCTAGCCACACCACTAGGATCGCTCAGAAGTTGTATGAGTAAACAAGACCAAGGGACGGAGAAACTGGTCCTGTAAAAGAAGAAAAGGGGCGGGGATCTGACTCTGAGCCGATCCCAAGAAAAGCTCTTTTCTCCCTCAAAACCATACTTTGCAAAAGCTCCCAGATGTCATAGTGAGGTCTTGTGAAAAGCAGAGATCTGATTTACATCTAGCTGTAATGAGCCACCAGTCTCAATCATTTCACCTCTGCTTATTCTTGAAACTCATTTTGTTGCCACAATCTCATGTCAGTTTTGGACATCTCTTCACATCCTCCAGGGCCTCCTTCACAACAAAAACTGATAAGAATCCTTTTTCATTTTAATCTTCCACTACTCCTTCAAGAAATAACCTGTTCATACCTGCTACTAACTACTCACTACATAACTGCTCACTGCAAAGAAAGAGAAGCTTTTCTAAAATTCCATTTAATCAAAGTGGAGCATCTCAAACTCTTGATGCATTCTGGCTTTACTTTCCTTGGTGTTCCACCCTACAGATGTACAGCTTTCAGTCTGAGAACACGGGCCCACATGCAAGCCCTCCTCTGTTTCAAAGTTAATTTCGTGTTCAATTTCAAGATAAACTTCAAACCAAACCTCAGAAGATCATTTTAATCAATTTCTACAGTTGCCACACCTCTTCTCATGTACTTAATTCTTGTGCAGGTAAAATGAGACTTCATACCTGGGATACCAGAAGAATATTTTCTTTCTGTTATTACAGAACAAAACATTTGCCTCCTGTCAAGGGGAGGAACAGAGACTTTCATGGGAAATAATGGTATATGCTAGAACAGCTCATGTTATGCAGAAGTTGGTATTCCACTTCACTTCTGTTTATTCTCTCTGTGGTTTTTTACCTTTTTTGTTTGGTTGTTTTTTTGGTTTTTTGTTTTAGACTCTAAATCAGATATCCAGCTCCACAACATAGCACTGCAGTCAACACTCAAGATAATTTCCCACCCACAGTTAAGAGCAAATTCTCAGGAGTGAATGAATGCACATACTCACAAAAGAAAAACACTTAAAACACTTATTTCATCTACTTACTTTCAGTACATTTTTCTGTACAGGTGATTGCAGCTGGTATTCCTACTGTTCAGGCTTTTATCTGGTGGTTGAGCTATGAACACAACCAGTGGAGAACAGCACCAGAAGACACTGTTAGGCAAGCTTCAAACTACTGCACCTGGGGCACACGTCCCCCAAGGGAGGGACCCGTGCGTACAGGAAATCTCGAATAACTGAAGTTAAAGCTTTTGGGTTGTTGCGGGAGGAAGGGGAAAATGACACACACGTGCAGGTACACGTGTGCAGCTTGAGTGCTGAGATTCAGCAATCATCCCCCACCTTGAAAAGAATACTCAGACAAGTAGTTTTGAGGAGGTGGGAGTGACATGGTTCAGGCTTGTCTGGTGGTATTTAGTGGGCCAAATATAGCACAGCTGTTTTTACCTGCACTCCTACATCATGCTTGCCAAAATGCATAGTAGGTGAGTTATTTCCCTGCCAGGTTCCCCCTCCCTGTGGTTAACTCTTCGTGACCCTTACCACTGCGCCTTCTAATTTCTTTGGCACTATGGCCAGTGGTAGAATACCTCATCTGTTGCTTCAGGAGCTGAAACATTAGGAATGCTTGTGTCCTAACCTTTCTCGTACTCCTAGCTGGTTATTGTACGTAGCTTGCCAGACAGATGCTTTTAAAAGCTAGTCGCTAGAAAATGATTACCAGACATAAACACAGAGTCATAGAATAGCTTAAGTTTGGCAAAGACCTCCAGAGGTCATCTAATTCAGCCAGCTGCTCAGCTTCATGCCTGCTGCATATACACAGAAGGTCTGCGAGATCCAGGGTAGTGTGCTTGCAGCTGGGAGTAATGAGTCCAGGTGAGCTGGAAGTCTTGAGCAGAGAAAGTGTATAGTATGTACATCTAGCATCAGAAAGACATACGTATGTAATTTGATTTGTTTAAAGGAAAACAATTGAAAAAACATCTCACAACTGTCAAGGCAACTGTAAAACTAGCAGGACTGCTCAGAAAGCAACCTACTGCAAACCTGCTAGGGGTATATAGGGCACAGCTCAAGAAGTACCATCTTGTAACCTCCCATTCTGAACATGGGAGATGGTGTTGTCCCTGCATCAATCCATGTGCACCTAGGTGATTCTGGCAGCTTTTGAAAGGAAAAGTGATGTCTTAGGTAGCAAAATATCAGGACTTGGTTGCTACAGTCAAGAAAAAAACATGGAAGACAATTGCCTGGGAACCTGGTAATGGCAGGACGATATTGCCCTCACTGCAGACTTGGCGGTCTTGTCTAACTGGCAGCAGATGACTTGCCATGTGCCCGTTCCGCAGGAATCCACACTGACTGTGATAATGCCATGCATAGTGTTGCTGTAACAGGACAGGATCCCTTCACGCTTGAATGGGAAAGGCAAAAATGTGCTAGAGAAGCCAGATGACAGGTACAAAGAGAAGACTGTGGTAGTGTGTCTAACAGGTAAATGAGCATACAAGAACACATCAGGATGGTTGTCTCCTGTGATTCTGGACAGGTATCCTGCATATTTTGTTTTTCTTTCTCTAGGCTACGTTAAAAAGAAAGCATGTCCTAGGGACCCAGATGAAGACTGCATGAGATGTGGACCTGAACAATATGTGAATAAAGAATCCCCAAAGCCACGATGTGATGCTTGTGTATCATGTGCAAAAGGTTTGCTTTCCCTCACACATACATCGGAGTTATATTCTCTCTCTGTATTTTAGTTACACTTCATTTATATTTTATTCATTTAGAATTTCCAGCAGCAAAATTATCCATCCTTGGTTACTGATTTGGAGAGCAGAATGCTACCTTGCACATAATCAGTATTGCTTCCTGTGTGACCTGGGACTAACTAAAAATTCTCTCATTGAAATCTATCCAAGTCTGATTCCTGCTTTCTGTCTTATATTACAAGCCATTGTCTATAGGCTGCTCCAATTATTCATGACTTAAGTTGCCATTGCGAAGAGTGCCAGCAGCCTGTTCTGCTTCCTGCGCCTTTGAACTGATGTCGCTCATCTTTGGCCCCTGCTTTGCATTTTCCTTGCAGGGTGATCCTTTGTTACTGCATCTGTTTCTTCCCCACAGAATCTGACCTTGTGGAGAAAGAGCCCTGCTCCTTCAATTCTAGCCGTGTGTGTGAGTGCCGACCAGGCCTGTTCTGTCAAACCGCTGTTGAGTACACCTGCATACGATGCCAGCAGCACACTGTTTGCAAGCCTGGTTTTGGAGTCAAAGTCAGAGGTAGGAATGTCCTACCTGTCTAGCTTACCTTTCCTGATCTTGGCCATAGGCCTGGACCTGACGCATTTTGGTTGGTTGATCCTCACTCATTATTTTTATTCAGGTACCTCAACAAATGATGTTACTTGTGAAGAGTGCCCTTCTGGAACCTTCTCTGATCAAAACTCCAGCACTGACATCTGCAAGCCCCACACAAAGTAAGTCCATAGTTCTTTAAAGAAAAACTGATTAATTAAAGCTAATAAAGGACAAAAAGGGACACCTGTCACTTTTGGTGCAAAGTATACAAATTTATCTTGGAGGCAATGGGATAGCTTTGGGCCTATGTGTTTAGAAGGCTTCTCTTTATACCTCTTGCACAGCTGGAGGAAGGAAGGAATCCCTCTTTCCTCATTTTTAGTTTACTAAGTACAGTGGAATCATACACACATGTGAGTATCAGTATCACTGAAAGCAATAAATGCAGGTGGTACAAAAATGACCAAAGGGATGTTTGTCACATGGAAAATACTCTTGTCTTGTACCATGGCAGTTTCCTCTAGCGCTGATACACTGTTCTCTTTCATTGCCTAGCTGTGCCAAGTTAAACAAAGTAGCACTAAGCGAAGGAAATGCCACACACGATCAGGTTTGCCTGGACCAATTGCCCACCTACCTCACCCCAAGCACTTTGTCCATCAGATTCAGCAATGAAACAAATAACTCTGACCTAAGGAGGTCTGAGGAGAACCTGGTGACCATTGCTAATATCCTTTTACATTCAACTCCTGAGGAGAAGGCTCCGGCTGGCACTTTTCCCACCTCAGCCAAGGGGGAGATGACAACAGGAGGTAACAAAGATAAAGTATTTACTCTGTCTAGCATGTTTTATTTGGATATATCTTTGGTAAATGCAATTTTTATGTGGGAGCCTCTGGCAAATCCCCTACAACTTGTGAAATGTTGTCCACGGTTCTATGTCCAAACACATAGATATACTAATAGTCCCCCCTCTGCCTTTTCCTGGCCTTTCCTATACTCCCTGTCCCTTTCTGTGCTGTAGGTCTAGTTCTTTGGGGAGTGATTCTCTCTCTGATAGTGCTGCTTGTGGGTATGCTGTTATTTTGGAAATGGAAGGTTTGCAAGAAACGGATCCTCATCCTCAAAGGAAAGCGTGAGTTTTTAAAGCTATAATACATAGTGTGCTGTTTGATCTCTGAGTATATGCCAGCTGGGAGCTCAAATATCCCAAAATTTTGCGGAGGTTGCTGGGGAAGAGAATGTTGCCTGGTGGAGGTGGGCCAGATGAGTGTCCTAGGCAAACTGTTCATGCAGTGTGTTGGAGAACATGACAGAAAGATTGAAGTAGCTGTGAATTTATGGAGGAAGATACTACAAGCTGGGTGGGGAAAGGGTAACCAGTGGTTTCTTCTCTCAGTACAGACACTAATATTAAATGATACCTGAAGTGTTTTGTGAGTATTTGTGGGTTCCTGGAATAGGGTTGGACTTTGAGCATGAGAGGAAGAGTGATTTTTACTGATACTGACTCTCTGTAGCTTTGCGGAGGGTTACATGTGGGGTGTGCCTGCAGAACCACATTCCCTCTTTTACAGAAAGCAGGATGTACACGTTGTAGGTTAGTTGTAGGCTTGTGGGTGTGGTAAAGCTGTTAGAGCCTTTATGCTCCATGATGAGTTTTGCTAAATGAGTGGTTTCTTTTATCAGAACATCTGCATGCCGTCACTTCACACAAATCCGGGCTCAGATCTCAAGGTGAGTGACTGATGGACCAGGAATTGTAATCTATATGTCTAAAGAATAAGTGGATAGTTTTAATATGGAACTTTATTTTGTGGAATTTTAATTTAAAATGTGGAACTTTTCCATGGAAAATGTATGTTACCTGCTGACATGCAAAGGCCAGCTCTGCTGTCTGTCCTGCACAGGCAGGTGACGCTCTGGATGTGACAAGCCACTAGATGGCACTTTTTTCCCACTGCACCTGAACGGTTGGGCAATGTGTCAGTGCAGGGACGCTTTACGGGAAAAATGCCCAATTAATTTCTGGGCACTCAAATGTGGGAGACGTGTTCCAAAAAAAGTGGATGTTAGCCATAGCAACCTGTACAGATCCCCTAGAGTACACACGTTTAGCCCAATTAACTAATCGCGTCTCAGCACTTCCATTTCCATTGACTGATTTATTCTCTTCTATTGTGTTAGATTCTCCTAATCATCACACATCAGAGCTTTTTATACTCCTTTATTCAGGAATACAATTTAACACCTCTTGTGTGCAGCTTAATTTTCTCAAAATGGAATTTTTCCTTCCTCATTTGCCTTACACAATAGAAACTGTTACTGTGCAGCATTATAAAGCTGATGCATTGAAAACAAAGGTGGCTGTGTGTCAGGGTGAAATTAGATAGTAGGCCTGAGCCTGTCTAGCTTCATGGTACTGCAGAAGGATGCTGTACACTCCCTCCGTCCCACCTCTCTTTTTTCCCCAGTGTTCCTTTCCTCCATCCTTGCATAAAATCCCATCCCCTTAATATTCATCTGCCCACACGATGAACTGATCCAATTTGTTAATCCAGTAGAAAGTTATTAATATTTTTAAACTTTTTTTTTTTATAAGCCTGTCTTCTGCTTATCTAGAAAGTTTAATCAGTTCATAATTTCATTAGATGAATACCAGTTGTGGTGTGGGGAGAATGATAGGGATGGCCACAAAGGGCTTCGGGGAGAGCAGGACCTCACAGTCTTGGCAGCAACATGTTGCTGGTTCACCTCAGCCGTGTCATGTGAGTGTGCCCTCAGTGGTAAAGAAAGCATAATGCGGGTGGGTTGGGCAGTAGAGCAGTTTAGGACATGGCTAGGTGATATTTCAGAGCAAATATTAACATTCTTGTGATTGCTGTGAATTTTCTTCTGATAATTTTTCCTCTTTCCATTGCAGGTTCTGATCTAGTGGACGAATATGCAGTAAGTGCGAACAATATCCCAAAACAGATCACTTTCCATTCCAATGTAAATAATGGTATTTTTAAATGCCCTATTAAAGAGTGCCAGCCTTTTTGTTTGGACTTTCCTCTACAATGAGTGATCCTCTACATGCGGCGATGAGATGTACTAGGACTTGTTACTTTCATGTCTTGGGCTGTGTTTATTGTGGTGTTAAATAATGTGATGCTGCCAATCTTGCTTGTGAAGGGAGTATTTGGTTTAGTCTTATGCTATTCGTGTTGCATCCTATGGGACGAGATCCAAAATGACAGGATGAACATGCCTTTTCTGCCTTCTGGGAGAACCTTGTCTGTCAGTCCCATTTTCTCTTACTGCTTCAGTCACACAAGTGGGATTTGTACTCTTCTTCTGTTTCCCTCTTTGTAGGATTTGGCATGACTGTAATATGGGTACACAGTGGGTATTGTTTGTCTGGAAGACTGCGTCAGGACCAGCTTCTGGTTTAACAGTATAGTTTGCAGATGAACAAGACAAATATCCCTCAATATGGTAACAACAGAAAGCAGTTCCTCAGCTGCTGAAATCATCACAGCTGTCTGATTCCCCCACTTCCAGTGAAATTACAGCAGCTTTCATCCTCTGAGTCTTCTCAGTTTATTAGGCTTGTTATCTTTAAATGTCCGTATCTGCTAAAACGCTCTTTAGACTGTTCCTTTTTTCTTTTAAATCAGTTTGCTTTTAAATGTTGTATATTTGCATAAATACAAGATACTACTTATTCTAATAAATCTGGTTGCAATCAGCTATCATAATTTCAGTGTGTCATTGCTAATTTCTGAGTTGTGGGGAGCTTCCACTCTTGCTTTCATAGTGACTCAGACATCAGCAAGAGTTTTAAACTGCACTTTTCAAAATCTTACTATGGTTTTTTTTCTTTTCCAACCTTGTGGAAACAGAAACAGAGCTAGGAACCATCAGAAATTTGTGATGCAGGACCTTTAGCCTCTCTCAGATTTTGGCTTGTCTTTTAAAGGACTGTTTGTAATTAATTCTTCACCTAATAGCTAGTTTGAGCTTGTTTCTCCTACCTGAGGTTTTGCTGAGGCAATTCCATTTTGAAGTTCAACCAGTTCAACCTCTGGCTTGTTTTGTTCTTCCATAGGAGCGCGGTAGGTCTTTGCAAAATCTAAGAGGAAGTTAAACCATATATTTTCAGTTTTGACTGTTTGACTCTCTCACCATATGACTACACATCTATACAGGTTTGTCCTCTGATACTTATCTCACAAGTAAATATGAAAAATATCTTGTTAAAGTTCTTTCTGATCAAATCCCTTAAAATTCTTACCTCCAGCATCTATCTTTCTTACTGATGTTATACTCTTTGCTGAAAAGTGCTACTGAGCATCAGCCCCCCAGAACGCAGCTGCTACTGTATTACAGGAGAGCAGACTCTGCAACAGAGCATACAACAGAAGACTTGTGGCAAAAAGTCAAAATGACAAATAGGTGGATTTACAAAGGTTCATCAGCATCTAAATTGCAGACAAGGCAGTGGAATTTACCAAAGCATCCATGCAGGTCCAGGAAACTGGATTTCAGTGGAAGTGAGGTACATTCTTGCAAATGTCATCAAAAATCTGTGAATTTAGCTTAGAAACACTATTTTAAAATATGGCCTTAAGTGATGCAGGAACCTAGTTCAAAGAAACACTTTGGACTTTTTTACTGCGTGTGGCAGTGGTGCTATGAAGTACAGTATGTTATTCTGACTGCCACAGAAGGATTCTGTAGACCTATTGCAATCTTCAGTGTTGTTTTTACATTCACCCCACTTCTACTCTGCTCTTTGTGTTGGCAGAAGATCATCCTGACTACTGAGAGTGGGCCAGAAGAGAAGGAGTTAATTGACAGAACTCTCCCTTTGGAAACCAACAATAACTTGGTCTGCAGCACAGAAAAAGCAGATATTCCTGATCTGAGTCTGACTGACGTGACACAGAGCAATGGAAATGCCCCAGATTGCCCTATCGATTCTCGAGTGAGAGACCACACAAATAATAGAATTGGTGAGTCTTGCTTTTTTTTTTTTTTCCCTCTTTCCTTTTCAATTTTTCAACCATGGGCGCATAATGTCATTCTGAGATTATTAGTAAGCTGCAAAGCGTCCAAAGCTTCTAACAAAGATTGGGGCTGAATCTGCAGAACCTTGGACACACAAAATCTGGTATATCTAATCATTTGAATATAATGCTTTCTTATTTTCACATTTGCCTTAGTCACTTATGAACCTGACAGAAAAACGCTTTGCTCTTCTTCCTCTTTTTCATTCCAGAAGATGTAAATTTGCAGAAGAAATTTTAAATCCAAAATTTATCAGCTGGAAAACGATGCTGTAATACTTAATGAGAGTTGTACTTCGCATGTCTCAAGCTATCATTTTTTCTCTTGGTTTCACATTAATAGCTTGAAATGTGTCTCCCATATGTTCCCATAAAGCCTTTGACCATGGCACAGTGTAGGAGATAAAGTCAGGCAAGGAAGCTTACTCACAGGGGGAGAATTGTTACCTGAGACACAGCCTGCATGAGACATTCTGGCAATGTTTCCAAACCCAATTTTGAGGGCATTTGAAGGTTTGTTTTTGTTTTTTTATTACTAGAGTTGACCTTTCCTTATTAAATGCCCTTTCTGTTTTTTCTGTGAGTGATGGACTTGGGATGAATGTGATGATTTGACTTACCATACCCAAATATCTCCAAGCAATTGTGAACAATAACCTACAGTGTCTGATTTGCTGCATCCTTCTGAATAAAATGTAGTCGTGCAAGCCATAGCAAAGGCCTTATTTACCTTTTGTAAAGAAGTAGGTTCAACAAGTTGGACACAAGGTTCAAGTCTATCTCAGAAAATTTCGTAGTTGATTCTCTGCTGGAAAGAAACTCATTTCTTAGGCAATTACCTGGAATTTCTGTACAGTGCTGATCCTTGCCCAAAGGCTGCTTTTAATGCAGGTATTGTTGCTTCTTGAAACAGCAGGAGCATAAACCTTCAATTCTCCATATCTACCTTCCCCAGATCCCGGTTAATGGCTTCTTCTAACAGACTCTTGTGAATATCTTACTGCCTTTTCTAATTTGCCTTTTCCTCCTGTAGTCCTAGCTATAGTGCAGTGGCTTCATCACATGGGAGCTAGATCTACTTGATCTAAAATGCCCAGGGTCCCCTTGACAGTGGTCCAAAACCAGACAGTGTAGTATAAAATGTGCTGGCCTTCTTTATCGCTTTAATATGTTCAAGTGCTTTGATTTCAAAATTAAAAGCACCTTATGAATAAACAATGAAATAGACAACTCATAATGTGCGAATTCCAAAAGCTGTAGTGGGTTAGTGAATTCTGTGTTTTCACAGTGATGGGCTTGATCTGCATGCCTCTGATTAAAAAAAGAAGCGAGGCGGGGAGGGAGAAAAACTGAGTACCAAATAAAAGTTTTGCATGAAAAGGAACCATCTCTAGGGTCAGCAGTGATAACTATGCTCAGCAGTATTTTTTTCCTTCCTCAGAAAAAATATACATCATGAAGGCCGACACTGTTATTGTGGGGTCCATTTCAGAAGTGCCTAGTGGCAAGAACTGTGCTGCTAGAGGATGTGAAAGTAATGTTGATGCCCAGGAAAACGTGGAAGAGGAACTGGCAATGCACTATCCAGAGCAGGAAACAGAGTCTTTCCCAGGGAATGATGTAATGGTTCCTGTGGAAGAGGAGGGAAAGGAATTTCATCACCCCACCACTGCCACTGAAAAGTGATAACCCACTGGGAAGATGTGTGAAGCTACAGAAACATCATGTGACACTAAGCCTCAATCTATGACAAGGAAGGTAAACACTTAGTGCCTTAGATTATCTGAAAACTCATGTAAAACACTGATACACATTCAAACAAGGAGTGCTAGAACCTATTTCATCCAACGAATGAGAGGATCATCCAAACCGTTGGCGTTCATAGCTGACGTCAAATATTTCGCTTTGCCTCTCTCTCCCAGTATCATAGAATCATAGAATTGTTTAGGTTAGAAAAGACCTTTCAGATCATCAGGTCCAACCGTTAACCCAGCACTGCCAAGTCCACCACTAAACCATGTCCCTAAGCACCACACCGACATGGCTTTTAAATACCTCCAGGATGGGGACTCAACTACTTCCCTGGGCAGCCTGTTCCAATGCTTGATAACCTTTTCGATGAAGAAATTTTTCCTAATACCCAATCTAAACCTCCCGTGGTGCAACTTGAGGCCATTTCCTCTTGTCCTATCGCTTGTTACTTGGGAGAAGAGACTGACCCCCACCTCCCTACAGGCTCCTCTCAGGTGGTTGTAGAGAGCGATAAAGTCTCCCCTCAGCCTCCTTCTCTCCAGGCTGAACAACCCCAGTTCCCTGAGCCACTCCTCACCAGACTTGTGCTCTAGACCCTTCACCAGCCTTGTTGCCCTTCTTTGGACACGCTCCAGCACCTCCATGTCCTTCTTGGCGTGAGGGGCCCAAAACTGAACACAGGATTCGAGGTGCGGCCTCACCAGTGCTGAGTACAGGGGGACAATGACTGCCCTAGTCCTGCTGGCCACACTATTCCTGATATAAGCCTGGATGCCACTGGCCTTCTTGGCCACCTGGGCACACTGCTGGCTCATATTCAGCTGGCTGTCAACCAGCACCCCCAGGTCCTTTTCCGCCGGGCAGCTCTCCAGCTGCTCTTCCCCAAGCCTTCAGCGTTGCCTGCGGCTGTTATGACCCAAGTGCAGGACCTGGCACTGAGCCTTGTTGACCCTCACCCAGCTGGCCTGGGCCCATCGACCCAGCCTGGCCAGGTCCCTCTGCAGAGCCTTCCTGCCCTCCAGCAGATCGAAACTCCCACCCAACTGTGTGTCGCCTGCAAGCTTACTGAGGGTGCACTCGATCCCCTTGTCTGGATCATCGATAAACATATTAAACAGAACTGGCCCCAGTACTGAGCCCTGGGGAACACCACTTGTGACTGGCCGCCAACTGGATTTAACTCCATTCACCACAACTCTTTGCACCCAGCCATCCAGCCGGTTTTTTACCCAGCGAAGAGTACGCCCGTCCAAGTCATCAGCAGCCGGTTTTTCTAGGAGAATGCTGTGGGAAACTGCGTCAAAAGCTTTACTGAAGTCCAGGTAGACAACATCCACAGCCTTTCCCTCATCCACTAAGTGGATCACCTTGTCATAGAAGGAGATCAGGTTGGTCAAACAGGACCTGCCTTTCATAAACCCATGCTGACTGGGCCTGATCCCCTGGTTGTCCCGTACATGCCACATGATGGCACTCAGGATGATCTGCTCCATAACCTTCCCTGGCACCGAGGTCAGGCTGACAGGCCTGGAGTTCCCCAGATCCCCCTTCTGGCCCTTCTTGTAGATGGGTGTCACATTTGCTACCCTCCAGTCAACTGGGACCTCTCGGTGAGCCAGGACTGCTGATAGATGATGGAAAGTGGCTTGGTGAGCACTTCCCCCAGCTCCCTCAGTACGCTTGGGTGGATCCCATCTTGTCTATATGGTGTAGCAGATCACTAACCATTTCCCCTTGGATTATGGGAATCATGCTGGAAACAGATTTGAATCAAAGCTACAAAATTCAGAGGACATCTGGATGCCAACTCAAGTTTTACAGTTTGCTTTGTCTGCACGAAGGAATGGATTGAAAACGATGTCTGATTACTTCTATTAGCTATGAAAATTCCGGCCAGAATTCCGAGTTAAGTTTGAGACCGCCATGTTTCGTATGTTGTTTCTATTCTAGTATTACCAGTACTTCCAATTTTGTCATCTATTTTGCAACATTTGGTATTTTTCTTAAGGCCTCAACTCTTGAATAAAAGTAATGACGATTTCAGTTTTCCCTAACACAAACAGAACTCTGAAGTTTGTGGACTTCATGTTTCTTGAAGAAACGGGATCAAAAGGTGTCAGACAGGCTCAGAAAACAGAAGGCAAATAAAACGAATTGAAGTCCACTGTACTTTAGGCCATTCTTTCTAACTTTTGAAGTCTGATTCATGTTTTTTGACTACTTCAAATCATCAGTAACTGTACAAAATGGCCTCTTCTGATGGAAGCCAAACTGGCTGAACATTTGGATGTTGGATGAACATGGGTTTAGCCCAGTGTGGAGTCTGTAAAAAAGGAAAAGAAGACAATAAACTAGGTTTCTACAAAAAGGGAGGACTGAAAAACAGGCACAGCAGTTATTTCCTATAACATTGTTAATATCCGCTTGTTTTAGAAGTGCTATAATCATCAGAGTGACACTGACTTGCGTATCTATTCTTTAAAAAAGTCTGTTTTGTGGTCAGCTGGCTTGTGTTATGCTATTTCTCAATCTTTCATGCTACTTGTTTGATAACTGTAAATGTAATAGTGCTGACTATGTTTTTGCACAGGACAATGGAAAATGAGCAAGATGACAAAGTGTGCCTCAATAGTCAAAAAAAGGAACCACAAAAACAATTACTTGCTTTGTCGTTTTACCCTGGACAGAGTGCTGTAATAACAGCTGTGCAACTTCAGCGTCTTTTGTTTTAGAACAGAGAAAAGGAACATAAGGGCATAAAAAACACCTTCTTGGGCCAGACTAGTAGTACAAGCCCAAGATTTTCTCTCTGACAGTCGCAGTAAAGAGATGTAATTTAGGAAGAGCACATAAACCTGGTTAATATCTGCTTTTGCATTCCTCGTAGTTCTGCAGCATCAACTGCAATTGGATTAAGGATGTTAAAGAGTTTGTCCCAGCCTTTAGCATTCATTCACATTGCCGTTAATTTTTCTTCTCTCTTTTGAATTGCCTGGTACAATCTGCCTCCGTAAGCACCTGTGGCAACAGGTTACAGATAGTTACCATTCTACTACTACCATAGTAAAGAAGTACTTTTACCACTTTTAAACCGATCTCTTACTTATTTCAGTGAGTGCCACTAGTTCTTGTATTACAGAATTTAGTGCAATACTGAGTTGCTTTTATGATTCTTGATTGTATCCTCCTCAGCCTCCAAGCTAGGTTCCCGTCTTTTTATATTTCTCATGTAAGTTAGATGCTCCACTGCCTTGGTCATTTTAGTTGACCTCTTCCACATCTTTTCAAACTTCACTACTTCTTCTGGACATCTGGAGGCCAGAACCATGCACTGCACTGAAGAAGAGGGGTGGCCCAAGGTTTTAAATAGTGGCAAAATGATACTTTCTGTTTTGTTCTCAATACCTCTCTAGATGATGCCCACCATTTTGTTTGCTGGTTTGGGCTGCCCCTGCACACTAATCAGATGATTTCAGAGAACCATCAAGGATGACTCCAAGATCGCTTTTCTGAGTAGTAGCTGCTAGATGCCAATTCAGCACCACGTACGCCTGGTTTAGATTATTTTCCCCTAAATGTATTGTCTTATGTTTATCTATGTAGAAGCTCATTTGCCACCTTTTTATGAGCTCCTTCTGGCTTTATTTGCCTTCTGTGTGTCGTGTAACTACCTGGAGAAGTTTTGTGTTGCCTTCACTGTGCGGGCGCTCTTTTCTCTACATCATTGATGAAGATACTGAATAGAACTGGCCCCACCTATCCCGACTGCTAACTGTTCTCTATCCTGAAAAATTACCATTATGCTGTGCTCTTTCCTTCCTGCCTTTTAAACAGCCATAACTTTTGTAGCCTGCAACCTTTTAGCAAATCCATAAAATGACCTTTCCTCCAATCCTGTGACAACTTTGTTTTTCCACCACCATAGGTGTGGAACCTCATCAAAGGCTTTTTGAAAATCACCATGTAGTAGCTCCACTGGATCTTGTTTATCTATTAAGCCTCACAATATAAGGGAAGGTATATTATCAAGGTTTTGTGATTGAAGAAATAAATCCAGAGAAATTCATACTTTTGTGGAACCACAGCCCCAGAGATGAAGTGGGAGAATCTCAGCATTATGGGATCTAGTCACTAACTTTCAGCAGTGCATAATCTACCTGTACTACACTTGAAAACTGGTTGTAATTTCAAGTGTTGTTAGTTCCAGTATTTACTTCCTGAATTCCGCTCTTCTCTGCAAGTCCAGAACATAAAATAATTTCTAAAAACAACTGCTGCCACTGTATGTTTTATTTCATCTACCGAGTCTTGCAAGAGAGGTGATTACCGAATCCTTTCTGTGTACTTCTGCGTTTGTACTTGGTTTATTTCATTCTGAAGATAATGCTCAGATGGAAATTTCTTTTGGCTCTCTGTATTGCCATGTCAGCAGCAGTTACGTGAGGTGAAGAAGGAAAGAGAATTAACCTTTTTTGGTTTAACTGCTAGTTGTGCAACAGAAGGTCAAGTCACCAAGCACTAACATAAAACAGCAATGCAAGGAAGAGGGAAAAACTGTGTAGGACAAATACTGCTCCCCCTTTTCTCACTTCCAGTCAGGGTAGTTTGGTAGTTCATTGTTTTCCGGTGCATACGCTTCATTCTAGAAAAAGACAGGAACTTCTATTTCATTTTAGAGAACACCAATTTGTCTGTCCACAAACTGTGAATAACCATGTTCACCTGGCTGTGATTGTTAAAGGATGTTCTGTAATGACAGCTAATTGTATATTTCAGCTCTGTATATAAATTAATCTTTTTTTTTTTTTTTACTGGAACAGCTTTCTAGATGAATCATATGCATTGCAACCTGCTAGATGTATTATAGTTGGTTAGTTTAATAGTGCTGGTAATCTTTGAATTAAAAATTACATGGATTTTAAGCCATAGCCATGCTTTTCTTGTCTGATATGTAAATGTTTCATTGTTGATAATTTCAGTACATGTATCAGTTGCAGATAAAATATTTTTGCAAGAGAGCTGTTCAAAACTTACAAAGCTATTAGTCAACTGGAGTTTTTCTCAAGAGCAGAGCAGATCTGAATTTACATTAAGGTCTCCCTATACCATCCCGGCAGCGTGTACGAGACGAGCGAACACGGTGCAGTGGTACGGTGGGTATTAATGAATGCCAGAATGCTGCAAAAGGTAAGTTCGTATTTTGGGGCTAAAGGAGCATAAATACGAGTAAAGAGACCCTTTACGCGTGCTGGGAGTCTCTTCTAAGACACTTGAAGTAACTTTTATGTCCGGCCAGCAGGCAACACCGCTACCTAACCTGGGGAATCGTGGTCAGGCTTATATTTAGCGCCGCGCCGCGCTGCCCCGCAGCCGCCCCAGCGCTGCGGCCGCCTGCCCCGGGGCGGTGCCCCCGCACCGGGGCCGGGGCCGGGCGCCGTCGGGCAGCCGCCGGCTCAGCTCAGCCCCGCCCCGCGCCCGCCGGCGGCCTCACTCGGCGGCGGGATGGGGCCGCGCTGGGCGCTCCTCGCCGCGCTCCTCCACGCCGCGGGCGGCCGGGTGAGTGCGGGGCCGCGGGGAGCCCCTGCGGGGGGAGGCGGGGGGCTGCCCGCCGCTGCGGCGTCCAGCGGCTTTCCGGGCTGTAACGGTTGCAGTGCAAGGTGTCACGCAGGCGGGCATCGCTTTACCGTTATGCTCGCAGCGCTGTAACGCAGGCGGGCATCGCTTTACCGTTATGCTCGCAGCGCTGTAATGCAAGCGGGCATCGCTTTACCGGTGTGCTTGAAGTCCCTTGAGTTATGTCTCCCTCTGCTTGTACTGAACTCAGCGTGATCTCTGCAGGAGCCTCAAATCCCACTCTGAGACTTATTTGAAGCTCATCCTCCTCCCTTTGACTATGTCGTTGTTATTTCCTGGCTTCCCAAAGCCATGACTAATCGTTTTTCCTGGATTTTCATTGGAAATGGGTTGATTTTTCAGGCTTGTTTGAGTATTTGCAGAAACCATGCGTGTCCTGGGAAGTGCAGAGCATAACTCTGTATGTATTTTACACCACTGTTTAAACAGGAAGAGCTTGTTGTGCTCTGTTGGATCCCTAAAACTATTCCCTATTTACATAGAAAAGCCCTTTAATTTACATCTGAGACCTAATGTGATGCAGCTGTGACTGTTCTCTTCTATATCCAGCTGTACCACTTTTTGGCAATGAATGCTTTTAATCCTTTAAACCAAAGAGCTTGATGGGCCCTATTTGACTTTGATTGTCTCTATGCTGTACTAGTATATTGATACCATTTTTCTATCTGATCTTAAAGTGTCCTGGATTGTGTAGATAAATATGGAAATGCTGCTGAGATGTCCAGGTCATTGCTTTTTCATGGGATGTATATGTTATTTACATGTTTAAGTAATCATATTCATTTAGCCTTGATAAGACAAAGGTTCAGTGAAACTAGGTGAGGATGTCAGAATGTATATTGAACCTGGAATTCCACAGTGGTCTTTCAAGGTGTACTGGGTGCTATAGTGGGTTGATAATATATTAAACTAATTTTTTTTAACTGCTTCTCACTCATTTTGAATTCAGCCCTGGTTTGTAAGGTGATAGTATTTTGAACCTGATTCACTGAACACCTTGGAGTGGATAGGATAGAGCAGGTAAAGAAGGGAGAGTCTCAGAATTGTAGAGGACCTTATCACCAAAATTTAAGCGTAAAATTTGGTCATGCTTCTTGCTGAACAAAGGGCTTTGATTCAAAAACAATTAACTCTTATCTCACGCTAAACATAATAATGGAAATCATGAAGGAAATTTTCAGCATCACTTTTTGCATTGTGACAAACCAAAGAAAAGTCCATATATACATTAGAAAAACAAAACCAGTAGTTTCAGAAATACCACATCTGCCACAGAGCTGGGAAAAAACTGCCTGTTACATCAATTTTAAAAAGTGATCAGTTAAAGAAAACTTATTTTGGTTTTGAGGGAGAGAAACTGGCAAAGCAGTAGTTCTTGAGTGGCACTTTTTCGTGTTTTTTCTCATTCAGCTGAAATTATCTGAAAGACTCTAGCCTAAGCCCCTGTGTTACTCATAGGAACTGAACATAATTTTTGCCATTTTGAGCAACTCAGTCACCAGATATTTTTGACAGAAACTTTCTCAATAGCGTCAAACCGAAGTAGCTGTCCTTTGCAACGCAGCGCAGCGTGCTCTGTGGTGTAGTTGCTGGTGTGTGCAGAGAAGGTCATCCTCTGGGTGTTGCTGACTGGTTGTAGGGGAATGCTGCTGGTACGTGGAAGGTGTGTAGATAACCACACCTTCACACTGTGAACTACAAAGGGATGAGCTTAATGGAGATCTTGTGGAAAAATACTGAAATAAATCCCACTCAGATGTCCCTGCTTTTTGATGGTCAGAGCTAGGAGGGCTGTGGGTGACCTGCAGCTTTGCTGTTGTACGTATCCACGCTTGTGGTTGTTGCGTCAAAGTTCATGAGGACTGGAAGTCTTAACAGAGCATTGCAAAAGCCATTTGTGATACAAGCAACACCATCCCAAGAAAATTATTTGTTTCAAAATAATAGAAAAATGCCAATTCTGGCATTTGGCCTAGCTGGAAGACAGTTGTCCCCTCTGGCAGTCTTTTTGGCTGGTACACCTGAGGCATCTTGGGAAGGTTCTTCATCTGCCGTCTTTACACTTCGGACTCACATAGCTTCTCCTTTCCTGCTCTACTCTCAACATCAGGTATCGCCCTGTCTCCCTTGGGTGCATCTCCAGGATGTCTCCATGTAGGGTCAAACCTAATGTGGCCAGTCCTGACTTGCTGATCCTTTCTTGGGAACTTGCTCATCACCTGTCCTTCTCTGACGAGTGATGAGAATAAGACCTGCCTTTCAGGCCTGCAATCTGTTATTCCTCTTGCTTTCACTCCTTGCTTGCCTGAGTATCTTCGCTTTCCACAGGGAAACTGTAGATTTTAAGGCTCATCAGCTTTGACAGTGCCTGTTACTGTAAGCATCAGATCTTGATTTAGTGGAAAGTATCTTTCATTAGGGCAACCTTTGGGAAAACAGACCAACTTTCAGATACATAAGCCTGAAGTTTTGAAACAGAAGAGCTGGTATTCCTGAAAATGTGTATGTTTTTCCAAATACATATATAATAAAATATGCTATGTCTTCCTACAAACTTTAACTTGTTTCTATAATTTTTTCATGTTGTCAATAGCCTCCATGTTCTATGCAGCCTCATGCCATCTCATTCTGGGAAAATATTATGGTGGTGAGTGGCAATGAAGTAGAATCCCTAACAGTAAGCAAAAAGATACTGTTTTCTCAGGGAGGGCGAACGTGGAGTTGTAAATCTGTTTGTCTGTGGCTATGCAAGGACTCGTGTTTTACAGAAGTAAAGTACAATATAGGATGGGAGAACAATTCACATAATGGACCCATAATCTTAGAGAGATATTTGCAGGAAAGCAGCTTTAAAAGATGCTTTATGGTTTGAGTATAGTTGGTACAGCTTGATGCAACTCCAGCTGATTTTGGTGAGACTTGCTATTATGTGATAACTAATCTTCAACAGAATGATTTTTGTAAATGACCAGTTTAAATATTTTAAACAGAATTCTATTTTTTCCTGTCTTCAGCAGGTTTGGTAGCTAAGCAAACATTATCTCTTTGCCTCAAGTCCTTTCCATAGCAACAGATTTTTACATCAGACTCCTTGGTGACTTCATTGTGGTTTCATATGCGTAAAGAACATTATACACCAGATGTAGTTCCTGTTCAGACTCTTTTGTTTGATAGCTTGACTTTGAAGAAGGCAACTGTATGAAAAGAAGAAGAATAAAAATGTAGACATGTGAGTTAGGATTAAAATATATGCTTAAATATCGTTGTTTAAATGGCCTCCTTGAGTGAAGATGAATGTTATGTGAATGGATTAATATATTTATCCATTCATCCATTATATTAGCATATTTTATTTCTGTTATTGAAGATACTTAAATTTGATTGCATATAAAGTCCAAGAATACAGGAGCAAGTTGTAAGGCAGGAATTAAAGGAAATTATTTTCATTATAATTAATACTGAGCACACAGGGAACGCATTACATTGCGACGTGTGGTGAGTAGCTGAGACTTGGACTTCCTCACCAATAGGTAGAGCCAGGCTGGTGCATTGGACCAAGCCCTTCTAATTTTGAAGAAGTCTGAATCCAAATCTTGTTCTGTAGTTCATGACTCGGGCTCAGCTGTGGTACAGACATTAGGCTCTCAGTTGTGGTTCGCCTCTGTACGACTGTGTGGGAGGGGACAGCCCACAGGCCCTTTGCCTTCGCTAGTGCTGCGCCACACAGCACAGATACAGCTGCAGGCCTGAAAATCATGAGGTACAGGCACGTTCTCCGCTAGGTTTATCTTCCAGTAGGGAATCTTGGAAACAACTGTGCTTGTGCATACATATTTAGAAGAGTGTACTAACCTCTCAGCTGGTATGGAAGCTGCTGATAGCCCACTCCTCTCGAGTGACAAACTAGGTCACCTATCTGCTGGGTTTCTCTGGTGCAGATGGGAAAATGTTTCAAACAATGCAGGGACGAGAGAGAGAGAGTCTTAAGTCATTGACTTTTTGTATGTAACTTTTAGTTATTGCTTAATACAAAGGCATTGCAAAAATCTCCCTAGTGAGTTGTGTCGTCAAAGGCAAGCATAGTTTACCCATTTCTATGCCAAAATATATTGCTTAATTTGACTGCTGTGCATAGAGCTAGGCTAAATTTCATGTTTAATAATGTTTGTACCTCTGCTGCTAGATAGATGAGGCATTGTACTTCTACTTGTACCTGTCAAATTAAATTAAGACTTAATTTTAAAACTTTTTGCTTAATTAAATTAAGTCTTCCAACGTCTTCATTTTGTCTGTATAAATGTCTTAAAAGTCTGGTGCCATTAGACACTACTACCTAATGTGAGAAGTTCTAAGGCTATAACACAAAAGATGCAGCCTGATGTTAGTCTTCCTTCACACAATCTGCTTGCAGAACATTGAATCACAGTAAAAGCAGAAGACAAAATAAGGACTTATGAGAGATACAAACAGTAACAAAATGTAAAGATTGTGGAACAGAATCTGTCCCCTCCTCATCAGTCTGTCAGCCCAAAGTAGCCAATGGATCTAGATGCCAGAGGGTTTGGTTTGGGCAGCAAATATTGTACTGCCCAACTCAGACCTTAAAATTGGTGAGACAGCTAGAAAAAGCGGGGTCTTCTTGTAGCCAAGAAATCCAGGAGAGTTTTATGCCTAGTAAGAGGCCTACACTTCCCCTGATGTAGTAGGAGATTTGGCTGCTGGCCTTGACAGCATTGATTAAACTAGTTTACATTGAAAGTAATTACTAAAATTAATGGCATCCTTCCAGTGCAAACAAAGCTGAGCTCATGTGTGTATATAAATTGTATCTAAGTGATTTACAAGTCCCTTTTAGTTTCCCATAATGTTCTTTGAGGACAGTTGGCAAGAAATTGTCAATTGTATGTCATTGAGAGCCACAGCTCATCAGATAAAATTTCAGGGAGATTGTATCAGACAGTAGACATATCCTTTCAAGCACAACTTAAGAGAAATAGATGTGAACCCATCAACCAACAGGTTTTCCTGTGCCTTTAACTGCAGGGCAGTATTTACAACAGGCAATGCAGAGGATGAGATAAGAACATTTTTTGCCAGGAAGCATCACCAGCAGGATAATTTGTGATGTGGTTTATTGTATTTCTCCCCTTTTTTTTTCCTGTGTCTGCTCTTGCAGTGAAGTTTAACGTTTTAAAAAGACTCTCAAGTGCTTGTTTTAATGAAGTTGATCATAGTGACTACAAAAATGTGATGACAACACTTGATCTTTCTTCTTTTAATAAACAAGAAAGTAATTTAAACAAAAAAATACTTTCGAGAGCAGAGTCCTTTTCTTCTCCTTCGTCAGATTTTAGTGTCAGCTCACATTTGCAAATGGTATGGTTTATCGTTGCCTATCATATGAGCGTATAATACCAAGTCCAGCATTAACAGTTATTACTGAACCTAGAAGGTATTGAAAAGCCTTGGTTTTGTTTTTTAATTATTATGGTGGTTATTCTCATGAATAATGATGAAACTGATAATGCTGAAGCCAGCCTCCTGGTTCTGCTTCAAAGTCTTCAATCCTTGTGCAAGCCCCCTTTAAATAAGCCTTCTTAACTAGAAAGCAAAAATGGAGGCCAAAGTAGATTTTGGAGATATTTGGGGTTGCAGCATGGTTCCTGCAAAACTGGCTTTCTTCTCATCAAAAGACAAAGAGCAGAATTTGAAAAATGCAGCTTGTGCTCAGCAGCTGTTTCTTACTTCACCTGCTCTAGTGCTTAAGAAGGAGAATGATTTTTTTTTTTTTTTTTTCCATCCTTCCCCACCCCATCACAGTTTCTAGCATGTTAAAAGCATCTTTACAAGTTTGTTCTTCAGTTTGCAACTTGACTGTTTCTTGTTGATCTGGCTGAGAGAATGGGGTGAAACCCATCCCTGGTCTCCCTGGTTTTGAGTCTTTAACTCAACTGACTGATCAGAAGAGATCAGAATTGTCCTGATGTCTGGTCAGTGTTACCAGCTTTCACAGTGTTTTAAATAGGAGCAATGAAATTACTACTTAAATAGTTTGCTTTCCTTTTTTCGTTTCTGGAATGAATATTGAAACTCAAGAAGGCCTTTCTCTGCCTTCACATACTCAGGAAAGGTACTTTTTGACACTGACCATTAAGTAGATGGGTGAAATCCTGTTTCTGACATACAGCTAGATAAGAGGTAAAATATTTCAACAAGCTGCATAAGAAAATGTTGGGTTCCCTTTAAGTAATTGTTGAGAGTGGGAAGTGTTAGTCTGCTTTATCAGTAATGTGAAGACACAATAGATAATCAACATGTTTTTTCGGTAAGGAGGAAGGATATTTTCATTACCGGCCTCCAAAGGGCTTGTTCCTGTTTTGATTTCTCTTTTTAATAATATTTTAAAAGTACTTCTCTAAATGTGTGTAGATTATACATGGAGCAATCTCTTCAGACTGTAGAAGATTGAGCAGTGTCACATACTTTTTGAACAGCATCTTTCTGATCTAGCAGGAAACTCCTACGCTTATACTACCTAAAATTAGCCTTTTTCTTTTGAGTGAGTATATTTTTCCCTTGAAAACAGATGGCAGGTCCTCAAATATTTTGACACTCGTTCATTGAAGTCACTGAGCTGTGTTGATTGGTATGAGCTGAAAATTAGGTACGCTGTATTTCATGACTGTTTCTTATGCATTTGACCTGCCATGTGAGGTAGGCTTTTTGGTTTTGTTCAAGTCTTGTAGTTAGTTGCTCCTTTTCAGAAGCAGCAGTGCAGTTTTTGGAGACATCATTTTCAAAACATCAAGGCCTTTCTCATTCAGAAAGGAACCACAAAGTATCTGGAATGGTAAAAGCCTTTTTGACTGAAGGGACAGGTTATCTTGCCTGGATACTGCATGGGTGTAAGCGTGGGCATAATGAACATAAGCACAATAGAGAATTAGACTTAGTGTCCTGTGTCCTTAGCACCCACTGATGAAAACAGAAAGATTCCTTCAAGCATTGCAGTAGTGCTAGACCCACAGCTCCCTCTTCCACTGGCTCAGGAGGCCTGAGGGAATTAATAAGTAGCAAAGTCAACCTTCTAGTTTTCAGCCAGGGCTCTAAATGTGTATAGGGAGTAGACCTACTAAGGAAGAAGGTACCATTTTTAACATAGCCACTTTGCAGAAAATGCTTCCCCCCACAAACCCACAGGTAAGAATTTTAGGTTTCACTGGCGTTTTGTCAAAGGTTGTTTGAATCATGGCAACTGAGAATAGGTACGTAGCCCTTTGGTTTAGGGGATGCAGTAGTGACCAGGTGTGATGCTAATCCCATAGTTCCATTGCATTCTTTTGAACATGAAACCTGGAGAACTCACTTTGTTCATTGTGACAGGTCTTTGAAAAACAGGAACCTCTAAATGGTCTCAAGTAGCTTACAAGCTGGGCATTCTCCTTCAGCTTTTTGGCATCTGCTGCTTTCTGTTTCATCAGGCGTACATCAGGGTCTTGGAAAAGAAAGTGGTTATAAGTGCACTCATCTTTAGGTGTTTGCCTCTTTTAAATCTCTACTCTAGGGTCAGAATGGACTTGTGACTCATGATTTTCCTTCAATTTCTCCTAGGAATATTCATTGCCTTATACACCACAGTTTGCACAATGCAAAGATCCCAGCACTGAGTTCTATGAAGAAGAACTTAATAAATGTTGCAGCCAGTGCCCTCCAGGTAGGTTATAATTCAAACTATTACTGTACACAGCCAAATGCAGTCAATTTTCAGGTGAGCATAGTACGTTTTGATTTTTTTATACATCTTAAGAGCATCGAATTTTGGATGTTGTCTAGCTGGAAGACAATAAAATGCTGTAACTGTAAAAATATATGCAAAAGAAACACACTGTTCATCAGAATTGGAATTCTGTCACAAGGTTAACCTGGCTGGGGCTTATCAGGAGGTAGACTGCTGAGCTCTTGTAAGCACAGCTTTGCATGGTGTTTTGATTAAAGTATTTTTGAGTCAACATTTGGGGGAGGGAGCAACAGCTCACTAAGGGAATTACAAAAATTAGACAACACATGTCAGCCCCAAGCCCACTAATAACAAATATATTGTAAAACAGGGCATGAGGTAGAGCTTGGTTTCTGTACTTTGATAATATCACTTATATAAGGGGCTTTCCATTGGACAGGTTAATCTGTAGTTGCTCATTAAGGGAGTTTTGTTGTCTTTTACTGTAAATCAGACACTGCAGACCAGTATCGGAGACTGGGTACAAGACTACAGAAACTGTCTGCTTTGAGGTGTCATGTCTTACACTCCAGTGATAATTATTAGCGAGCTTTTGTTAGCAAAAGTTGTTCACTGCAGAAAGGTGGGTGTGTGGGTTTGGGTTTTTTTGGGGGGTAGTAATGCCGTTTCAGTATTTTAATAATAGAGTTTTTGCAAGAAGTTGTCATTAGACTATTACATTAGACACAGCAAAAAACTGCCTATTTGTCTCATTACATGCTGAGCAAACAAAATTTGTCTCCATAAATGCTGAGTTTCTGCCAGAGAGATCCGGAAGTTGAAGCAGGAAATCAATATATGCTGAAGCAGCCACAGTTGCTTCAATTAACCGAAAATGTCTAGATAGATCTGTCAAGCTTCCTTTGTTAAAAACACAACGGATGAAAGATGATAACTCATAGGTAAAACCTTTTTCTGTTGTGGTATGTATTGTTCAGTCTATTTCTCCTTAATTTTAATTTTTCAGAATAACAAACTCTGGGCAACAAGTTGTAGGAAGTCTAAAATCTTTATTTTTGTTATTATGAATTAGATTTTTTTTTTTACCATAATTTATCAAAAATTGAAGCCTAAATCATTAGCAGGATGTGGGAGGCAGAATTTTAAGGTTCAAGTAAGTACATGGAAAAACAAAATCTTTGGAAATAATTTCTATGGCTCACCTCCAGGGCCTCTTCTTTTGGAGAACAGAGATTTTCCAAGCAGCTTCAAAGGCTTTCTCAGTGTTATTCCTGCTTTCTGAGTATGTTTTCCAGGATATTTCTGTACAGGATATGAGACATTGATTTCCTCCTTTCAAGCAAGGGGAAATGGCAACTGAGGTGTTTTCCTTTCTCCAAAATGGATATGTTGGAGCTCATATTTACTTATTCCGACTACTACGCTGAACTCTGTTGTTGGTGAGAAGCATTGGAGAAACTACCTTTGATAGCTTTTGATTTTGTCTGGAATGCCACTAGCTTCAGAAACTCATTGCTTTGATCTGTTAGGGCTGGCTGAAGAGGTGAAGGAAAAAGAGTGAGCTCATGCCCCTTCAGTAGTGACAAGTGGTGAAGTTCTAATTCAGGTCTGTTTGTGGTAATACTTTATTATGTGTTCTTCACTTGCTGCTTGTAAAGGTAGTAAGGGCCTCACCGAGACACATCTTTCTAGCTCGTGCCTGACTTTCAGCATGAAACACCATCCTGTGCTTCACCACAAAACACAGCTTCTATGAGGATAAAAAGTTTGTTTTATGTACTGTGGTAGCAGCATCTAAGTATATGCTGAGGGGTTTTGTTCAGGATTGAGGCCGCCTTGTTTTGAACATGGCTGAAATTCACTGAAATGAATGTAGGAAAAGGGGTCAAACACAGATAACATAAAAGAAATCAGAGTTTCCTTGTATATACATGCAGTCCTCCTTTAAATCAATTCTTGCTTGGTATATGTTACCAATCTGATAGTGGCACTGAAAGGACAGGGTTTCTACAGCTAAGAATGAAACTTAACCTTAAACAATTCCTAGTGATCTTTTCCAATGAGATGCTTTCTCTGTTTTGTTTTGTTGTTTTGTTTTGTTTTTTTTTAATAGGTCAATATAAGACAGCGAGCTGCAGTCACACTGTGGACACAAAGTGCAGTCCCTGTAGCCCTAGCACGTATACGGCAATCTGGAATCGGTCTCCTCAGTGCTTTGCCTGCTCACCACCCTGCAGGAAAGGTAGGTTTGAATTATTAAAGAGGCATTTGTGACTTTAACAGCCTGCTCAAAGAGTGGGCGTGGTTTAACCTAGTCTTTTCTCCTAAGAAAACTGGGAGGTTTTGTCTGTTATGTATAGTCCCATTCTCATGCTTTTGGTACTCATAAGATTTGGGGAAAAGAATCAGGGAAAAGTCTTGCAGGGGGCCCGGTCCCTTTTTCTTTCTAAGTCCTAAAAATGTGACACCAGTCTCATATGCTTGGAAACTAAGGTGCTGCATCACTAAAATAGGTACAAATGTCATCAGTAGAGTAACTTCCTGCTTATGCTCTCCATCCAAGGGAGCTTAAGACCTGACTTGCACAGGGGTAAATTGATAATTACATTTCCAGCATCCAGTCATTCCTACAAATCTTAGTATGGCCCCCAGATGCTGCAGTGATGAGCACAGGTAACACAAATGTGCGTATTTATAGTTATGATACAATACAATGCAACTGCAGGTACAGAGTTTCATGTGTGAATTCTACAAAGGCAAATCTCTCCTTTCCTAGAGAGAGAGAGGAAACTAGTCTGAAAATGTAGATGTTGGGGCATATAACATATTTGTATTATGATGGCATACTAGGCAGAAGCTGCAAAATTGTCTTCAGTTTGTGGTATGTGAATATCACCTCATATTCATTTGAAACATTGCAGACTATGATTTTAAATGTTGCTAATGACATCTTGCTTTATTCTTGTTTTAAAAACAGGGTTTGTGCAGAATCAAACATGCACTAGGTCGCAGGACAGAATCTGTAGCTGCCCACCCAATGAGTACTGCATTTCAAAAATATACGAGTACTGCAAAATATGTAAAGTGCATAAAAAATGTGGAAAAGGTTACCGAGTTTCCAGAAGAGGTAATTTAATTCTGAACACTCTACACACAAAACAGTTTTACTGTATGAAGGGGGTTATTTTTTGTGTTAATAGTCCATAAATATTTCTGAATCTGCCTCCAACTCAGTAAATTACAGGAATATTGTCTCTTAATTCCCTATAGTTATGCATTCTTTTTAGTGCAAGCATTATCTTAGCAAGTAGGTAGTAACTGGAGCAACAGTATTCCCAAGAGGCATATCCAAAGGGACAACATGTTGCAATTTGTTACTACCATATATCAAAAAGTTCCCGAATCCAACTTAATCTTCCTTTCTTTTACCCTACTGTGTGATTTCTTTCATACAAGTGGCTCAGATTCAAGACCACTTAATTCCTGCTTAAATCCTTGAAACAGGGCTTCAGGTTGAATTTTGGTTATGGTAAGTAATGATGACTCTATGCTGTCCTGCAGAATTAGTCTGTCTTTATTAGATGATGAAAGTCACCACTCTGATAACGTAGCTGTCTCAAGATGATGAACAATAGTCGAAGAGGTGGAACACTGAATATTTTTAAGAAATTAAGAATAATTTGAAAAAATACAGAACTCCAACAGAATGGAATAGGTGGTCAGCCTGTCAGGGACAAGTGAAAAAGCTCAGCTCTGTCTGCAGTACCACATTTTAACCTTTTGGTGGGTTTTTACAGTCTTTGAAAAAGACTATCAAGGGCGCCAAACTAACAGCACCGACTAATCTTCTGATTTGTGTTTGGGTTGGGTGTTTCAAATTAATCTCTTCTGTGACAGTTAAAGACTGTATTTTGTGTACTGCCTGTGTATCACTTCCAGGATCTGTACCGCAGACCTTGATTTTTCATTTTTGTTTCTCAGTAGATGACTAACGGGAGTTTTTCTATTTCTTTAAAGGGACAGATAGCACAGATACGGAATGTAAACCTTGTCCTCCTGGCACTTTTTCACATGAGGAATCTTACGACACCAGCTGTAGACCACATACAGTGTAAGCCAGTGTTTCTGTCTAGTAGCAACCTTAACTGTGCACAGGGTTGCTTTCTTTCCTAACTTCTCTTTTTGTTTCTTGCAGTTGTAAATCAGTGGCTATTCCTGGAAACAGCATGAATGACACTGTTTGCAGTGAGTCAGGACCAGCAGTTGCCACAGTTCTACCTCACACTATTTTGAACCTGCTCCCGACCCAGAGCTTGGCTTCCAACAAACCTGAAATAATAACTCGACCTGTCATTTTAAACTCTGTACCTGACATGTCTCACATCATTGGTGAGCTACTCACCAATTCTCATTTAAAGTCATTTTTGTCTGGCTAGGAAGCAAGTTTATATTTAGTTCTCAGTTTCTTTCCAAGACCAATTACCCATACCCAAGCAGAACCTCAGAAGAGCTGAATTAATTCAATAGGACACTGCTTGTAGTGAGTTGCATAATATTTACCTATGCATCTGTGCTACCCCAGTGCATTCTACTGTCCTTGTAATTCTGGAAATATTTCTAAAAATCCCAAAACTAGATTATACAAGGCATTTCCTGAGAATTGCTGCTATGAAGGAGCTGGTAGACAAGGTTGTATCTTAGATTCTGGACTGAGGCAAGGCTGACTTCATAAACCTCCTGGTGAGAGGTCTTTGGAGACTTCTGGCAGCCTTTCCCGAGACAGGAAGTCCTTATACCATTCACAAGGGTGGATGTATTCTCTCCTGTTCACAACCTATCCAGAAGGCATATATGTTTAGGAGCATTCTGGACTGCCTGGCCTTGTATTTAGCAAACTGTTGCTAGCCTAGAGAGATATCTTTTGTGACTGAGGCCAAAAGTCTGTCCTTACTTTTCAGGACAGGAAAATTCACTTTTATGAGACTGAAATGAGGCCTTGGTATCCAACAACAGAGGCATCAAATGTGAATGTCAGACACACCTTATACTTGTAAATTTAGCTTTTGTAGCCATGGACAGAAACTACAAAATTAAACTCTTTCTAATTAGATCCTTTGTCAGATCAACCTGCTAAACAATTTATCTTTTTCATTTATTTTCAGGATCAGTAGCAGGACCATTGTTACTGGTCCTGATAATTGCTATTTTGGCGTATTGCTTAGTCTCCAAAAAAAAAGGTAAGATTCAGGAAATGAAAGCAAGCAGATCTGTAAATATTGGAAAGAGTGTCACCTTATTTCCTACTAATTTGAGCCTAGTGGTTGACTGACTTTAGTGTCTCAGAAGTTAGCTCTCTTTGAAGCTTTTCTCATGGCTGGATATGGATGAAGTATCAGTAACGTGTAGATTCTTTGGTGTCTAATAATATATGAGTTAGTTAGGTTATTTTTTTCCAAGGGGACAAGGCGACGATTTACGTGTTTCTGCCTCACTAGCTGGCAACCTATAGCTTCATGAAACCTTGAGGAGCTTTTGAAACCATTCCTCTGTTACATTGGGGGTGAAATTGGCCAAAGGGTTCACAGGCCAATGGAAGAGAGACTAATAGAAAACTCATGCAAATCAGCTTGATCACGTGAGCTTTGCAGCTACAAAAAAAATAGAATTAAAAAAAAATACTCCAGGAATTCCATATGTATTTAGAGTAAAAGTATCTTTATTAAATCACATGGGGTGAAATTAATCTCAATACAGGGATACAGTGAGGCAAATGTCCCATTCAAATCTCTCTTGTTCCTCAGATTTTAGATGATTGTCTCAACATAGAACATCCCAGTGGAGATGGGCAGCTGTACAACAGTTGCGCTCCTACTAGAGCTTGTAAAATATTTTGTACTTCATCATTTAAATATTAGACACTATCAGATGTTATTATTCAACAGTCAGAACTGTAGTTTATTGTCATCAATACCTTTTCTCACTGACACTGTAGAAAAATTATTAATTCACACAGAGGGTCCCCTTTGCTTGCTGGCTAAATTTAAGTCACCTTACAAAATCAATACAATATAGCTCTCAACATTTTCAAACACTGTGTAATAAATGTACATTTGGAGTTTATTCCAGGAGCAGAGGATATCATTCAGACTAGTTAAAACAGCAGCTTTTGCAAGTGAAACAAATTTAGGTGCTAATGAACTGTCTTTCCTCACTTGCAGCCCTTGTATATTCTCCACCGACTACAGAAGCAGATTCGGTCAGTGTCACTCCTTCCTTTCCATCTTTTCCATTTCTTTAAAAGTTATATAGAAATCATGCAGTCTTATCTAATTACAAGTAGAAGAAAACTGCACAGCAGAAAGACAACTGGAGCGAGAATGGGGTGGTTTGGTCCCCAAGCTAGAGTGTAAGATGTACCTTACATAACCTACATAATGTACTGTCCTCGCTTTATGTTAGGCTATATTAGCAATAAACCATGGGTGTGGTTCACAAGACCAAATTTTGGAGCTTTTGTTCGCTAGGTAATCAATGAAGTACTGTAGGTCCCTTCAGGAGACAGGTTCATTTTCTTGAACGCCTCATGAGCTGGTATGAATTTTACTTACAATCATCACTATGCAAATGGCAATTATCAGTGGTTTCTTTAGCTGCATAAGTACTGACCAGTTCTTTGTTAGTGTTTTTAAAAAAGATTAATGTTTTGCATTTCTCTGCAAATGTTCCAGCCTTTTTCCCCTACAGAAAAGCAGTGTGACAAAAAAGTAAGAAATACAGGCTTGCAAAACTCCAGCAGTTCTGAACAGGAGGAACAGCATCTCTTGGAAACTTCTGGGTCCAGCAGTAGCTCCCTGAATAATCCAGCCAGGCCTGCAAGAGTCAGTGTAGTAAGTAACAAGAACAATGAAAAGAAAGAAACAGAAGGATTTCAGCAGCAACATTCAGCTGCAGAAGGTTGTAAGCTTCACCGTGGAGACAGACACAACTCTGCGAGTTCAGGTAAGAATGTGTCGGAATGATCCAGAATCTCTTGAAATTTGATTATCACTTATGGGTCTTTTTAGCAGAAGCTTAAATGGCAGGATAAAACATCAGGCCCATGTTGAGCAGAGAGAGTAACTTTTGAAAAGAAAAAGCAATTGTTTTAAGTTGTCGGCCTGAGACAGTAAAGAGAGTGTGCTCAATGGAGAAAAAGTTCTTTGCAGACTAGGGGATCGGTGTGATGGTAGGCACTTACCTGTGAGCGGGAGTAAGAGCCAAAGGGAGCAGTAGGAAAAGAACATTGTCAGAAGCACCTGAAATGGCAACAGATGGGTAGGGAGTTGGCTGTGATCCAGGGGTCTGTATTAATTTTTATGGCTTTTTTATTTCTGGGATGACGCGTGGATTTTATTGTACCAAAAAACCCCTAAAGTGTTACAGAACCAGCTCCGCCAGCTTACCTAAATTAAGTGAAACAAGAAGATATTTAGTGTCTATTTTAAGTCAAAGAACTGGATAAAGAATCCAACCGTCCTGTTCTGGGTTTCCTTCTTCCATGTTTAATGTGTTTTCTGTTTATTTGACAGAACATTCTGGTAACGGAGGAACGCAGGTGAATGTGACTTGTATTGTTAAAGTATGTAGTCCAGACTGCAGTTCCCAGTTCCCAGAACAGACTAGTTCATCTAGCACGGATTATGGAAACGTTCCCTATTATTCCCCAACAGGGGAAGAAATTCCCCTTTCAAAAGAAGAAAACCCCTTGAAAAAAGAAACTGAAATTCAAATCTCAGTGGAAAATGAGGACAATTTACTTCAAGACTTACTTCCAGAAGAAAAGAAGTTTCCTCTGGGTATTCAAGATGCAGGGATGAAAACCAGTTAAAGGAAATTACAGATCGTATACTGATTGACTGATAAAATTAATCAAACACCTCCTTATTTTCTAAAATAAACATTATGTTAAATGTTCCATTCCTACAGAGACTTGACATTTCAGGCGAATATAGACACTGATGCTTTTGAGGTTTTTAATCTCTTTTGTCAGCTTTGAGAGTTGAAGGATGATCTTTGCAGTTTAAAAAAAATTGAACGATTTTTCATTTAAACTGAATGGCCACCTCCTCCCTTTCTTCTGTGATACCTTAGAGAGACCTTTACCGGATTTGAAAAAGAACATTTTTCTAACTTTATGCCATTGATTTTTGTGCTGAGACTTTTTGTGATGATAATTTGGGTTCAGGTATGCCACCTGTCAAGAACATGCCTGTGACCAGCACTTCTAAGAGACTGGAGTTAAATTATCATTCATTCCATGCTAATGAATTATCCATTTGATTTTAATTTTAAAACTATTGCATTCAATTTCCCAGCCCATATCTTCATGGACATACTTTCCCTCATCCTCCTGGATATTTCTTTCATTATTACAGTTTGCTTTCATGCAGTATTGGACCAAACTTTTCAAATCAACCTTAAGTATATCAAGGAGTGAAGTCTTCTACAGGAGCTTTTTTTACTAGATTACAACTATTATGTCTAAACAATAGCATTTCATTAACTGTACATCGTTCATTTTATTTTAGAAGAGAAAATCTAGATTAGATAGTTGTTATCCTGGATTAGGAAGTAAGGTCCTTTTATTGACAGCTCTAAAGTTTGTCATCTTTCTGTCCTGGCTGATTTAATATGGTTCCCTAACTGATTCTGACCTCATTTTTGAGGTTAACCATCAACCCAAAATATTTTTCCCTATGTTCCAGTCAATATTAGAGAAGATCCATGTGAATATGTCTGCCAGATAGCTCACGCCCATTGACCTCAGGAAAAGGTCTGTCTCTTGGTGATTGCATAACGCAATCTGTAAAAAGTGGAACTGACTCAAACCTCAGAACCAGAAAATCCTGTTCTCCTTCGCTTCTTGTGTGACACTGAAGATCCCACCACCTCTTACAGAAAATGAGTAGTGGTTCTCCTTGAATCAAGTGGGAGTCTTTTGGTTCTGGAAGTAGATTTTTAGGATCCCATTTCCCATAATTATATTTTACATATGTGACTTAACTGGCAATTGTGGTGTCTGTATTCAACCAGAATTTGCAATGCGGTGTCTGAATTACACTTGAGTGAAGTCATACAGTAGGCATCACTTTTTTTCTTTTATGCCATAAAAATATACTGTTGGACTAGATGACCATTGTACTTCCCTTCCAACTGAGCTATTCTACCTCAAGTGAAACTAAATGCAGTAGTTGCTTCTGAGGCCTTAGACTGAAAAAGGATATTTTGCAATAGCATTTATTCTACAGCTACAGAAGAGATACATATTTTAAAATACAAATTTTAAACTTCCGCAAAAGGTATGAAGCTTACTAACATTGTTTCTGGAACCGAGAACTGCCAACAGGTCTTTACTATGAAGAAACCTTTTACAACTGTATATTGTACTTGGAAGTAATTTTCAGAAAAGACTTTGAAAAAGGCCGCACTGAAGCTATTACAAAACTGAAGGACTTAGGCAAGAAAAGAACCTAATTTTATACCGCGCTTTGAACCTTTTGCACTGTACTGAGTATTTTCGTGCCCAGCGTTGGGACCACGTTGAAGCAGCAGTGGAAGATTTTTGAAGAAGTTTTTAAAACGTTAAAAAGGAGGATCCTTTTACAGCAGTTAGTTTACTGCGTTTTCAAATTATGGACCTGTGTGACAGAAGGAAAATCCAAGTTTTATGTCGAAGTAGGAAAAATGTGCTTGCATTTGCTTATAAAAAGTCTGTATTTTTATCATTACGGGTGTCTTCCAGTTCCCTGACCTTTCCATTAAAGAAAATTCTAGTTTTTAGAACGGGTTCTTTCATTCCATAGGTTAAGCTGCTGCTTTCCAAACAATTTTATATCCTAACGTTACTGCCTAATTAAAAGAGGACTGCCCTGCTGCAGCCTGTGCATGAGCACCGCGCTGAGGGGGACTCCATCAACCAAGGCTGCCCTTTCACTTCAGCGTGGATGAACCACGGCCTCACCTCCACCTCCAGCCCGGGCACAGGCACCTTTGACGCTCTTGAGAGCCGAAGGACTTTGATGACTGCAATTCACTGAACGCGACCGCGGCTCCGAGCCGCCCCTCGTGAGGATCCCGCCCCGATAAACGCTTCTGGCCACGCCGGCTTCCAGCCCCGCAGCCGCCGCCGCCCTCCCGCCGCCGGGACCTGCGCGGCCGCGGGCGCCCCTGCAGGCGGCGCGGAGCCCGCCCGCCCGCCCCGCCCCGCCCCGCCCCGCCCCGCCCCAAGCAGTCGGGGGAGGCGCACATCGACAGCTCGGCGCTCCCCTAGCCGGGCGTCCCGCCGCCGGTTGGCTCGGGATCGATTGGCCTGCGGCCCGCCGACCCCGCGCACCATCGAGGAGGCGGCCGGCAGCGGGAGCCCAGGTGGGTACCGGCGGGCTGGGCAGGCGGGGCGGCGGCCCCGGGCCCCGGCTGATCGCTGCCTGCTGCCTCAGCCTCCGCTCCCAACGCGATCGCGGCTGCGTGGCGCGGGCCCGGCCCTGAGGGGCCCCTCCCTGCCTCACGCCCCTCGCCGGGCTCCGCCCCGCCGTCGCGGCCCCGGGGGGGGCGAGGGGCAGCCCCGCAGTCCCCGGTCGCTACGCCTCGGGGCCGGGGAGGGGAGCGTGTCCCCCCCCGGGGCTCTGCGTGGCGCCTCCGCCCTCAGCCCGGTGGCCGGGCCTGGAGGGTGGCCCTCAGCCGCCCTCCCCGCCTGGCGCGCGCCGTTTGCCGCCGGCCTCTCGGTGGCTCCCTCAGGGCTCTGCTCTCTCCGGCCGCCTCTGGGCAAGGTGACCTTTCGCTTCGACTCCCACAGGCGTTGCGTGCCAACAGGTCTCCTCTCGCCTATCTGCTCCTCCCCACGATGTGTTTGCTTGCGTGGAGAGAGACGGGAGAGAGTCCTGAAGGCTCCTCCCCGCCCTTTTTTTGTGTAACCGGGCGCTGAGTAAAATGCCCCCCTTCTCCCTTGCGCTGACAGGAAACATCATCCCGGCTCCCTTCCCTCCCTGCCTTTGTGCTGCCCCTGGCCAACCGACCCAAGCCCCACTCCTTCAGGGCCCCTCTCGTCCTCCCTGTTGGAAAAATTATATCTTTCTCCAGAAAAAGTGAGCCAGCTTTGAGTGAGGTCCTGGCTTGGGCTTTGGTTCTCATCCTGATAAGCGCTTACTGTTCCTTTTTTACTATGTATGTTAAGAAAATAAAACCACTGTCATGGAAAGCAAGTGTTTTGTTTTTCTTTCCAGTGGCACAGCAGTGGACTAGAAAGTTACAAATGTAAAAGCCTTAAAACATATGAAAGATTCCTGAGTAGTTACTTGTGTTCTACAAGTTTAGGTTAAAGAGGTGATTTACTTTATTTGCAGTTCTTATGATGACTTCAGGCATGGAATTGTTCATGCACTGGAGGTTTTCAGTCACTGGGATGCTAACCTGCTCTGTGCCTCTCAATAGTTCCTCAAGATTTTCTTCTGATTTGGCTCCTAACACCTGTAGATTTCTTTTTTTGTATTTTTTTTTTTTTTATTTTTTTAAGGGCAACATTACAAGGATTACTGTATTTGCTTTTGTTTAAACTTCAGCTTTCTTGTTAGTTTTATTATAATAAAAGCCTATAATGTAAGGTGGTAGCCCCGTGTGTACATCTTCATTATGTGGAATACTACTATCGTTTTTGGAAAATGTTGAGAAATTTTACAAAGATAATAATGTTAAACATGCTTAACATGAAGACACACTTTATTTGAATGTAGCTTCCCTGTGTTATTTATGATGGGTGTGTTTCATTCTGCATGACAGCATAGTTCCGCTTTTCAGCCTTTAGAAAAAGCCTTTCATTATTTGCTTAATTCTGGTTATTTTATTTAACTGTATTAGTTAAATATTTTCACTGGCTTTTTTTTAAAGAAATAAAGGCTTAAATGGAGGTGCCTAAAATCAAGCAAACCTCGTTATGGGAAAACCCTGAATCTTAATATAAAATTTAAAATGTAACTCTTGAAGTTGTCATTTCCATCTGTTGTCAGACATAAATAAGTCTGACACACCTTGCTTTTCTGCTCTGTAGTGCTCAATCTTACATATACTGGTTTAGGGAGGTATGTGGCGTTGGGAGACTTTTCTAAACACAGAACTGATACATTTACTGCATTCTGACTACAAGATATGGCCTGCATGCTTTTTTCCTTACTGCAGTAACATGCTTGATCCTGCCCTTGCAGAAGCTAATAGTGGTTTTGCAATTCACTGATTAAAAACTTGAACAGGGACTTAGGGGTTTTAATGATCTGGTTACCACATAAGTTGAAACAGAAATGGTTGGAGAAGAGCATGAAGGGAAATGTTTACACATATGACAAGCGTTGCTTTCCTAATGTAGCTTTTTTCCCCTCCTTGATGCAGTAATCTGTGCTATCGGTTTGAAAACCTGTTAGAGTAACTGCTGATGAGCTATTTATGGGACTTGTATCTGATTACTTCCCACATATACTCTCTTCCAAAAAAAGGGGTTTGGGTAGGGTGAGTTGTTTCACAGATGTCGTGTAAAAACTCTAGAAAAATGCAGTCGAAGGCTCTGGGCTGTTACTTTAGACCAGGCTTACAAAACCATAATGCTGGCAACTTGAAGAAAATAATGGCAGCAGAAGTTGAGGAGGCCAGTGCAAAACTGCTGCAGATCAATGTGGAATTTTAGTCTTCCCTGTTCTGGAAGAGGATTGTAGATTGGCCTTCGTGATATTTGCAATAAAATGTGGTGTTTTGATTAGAAAAAGGGTGGAAAGATGAACTTAATTTGCAAATGGGAGTGGTCTGTAATCATCAAAGCTCTATATGAAACTCTGCTTTGAGACTTAAAGGGCATAACATAAAGCATTTTTTTAAGGTAGAAATCAAGCTTAGTGTTTTTACTGCTTTTTAGATTGATTACAGTAAGAATTACAGTGATAGCAGTATGTCTGCTCTGCTGGGAGTGTATATTTCAGACCATCATTTTCTTCATGTTTTTTCTTTCAGAGCGAGACTGTAATTATGGAACAGAAATCCAGAAAATGACAGAAAAACGTTAGTTTCCCTCTTCTAGGACAGTCATGTTGGAAGGATTGGTAGCCTGGGTCCTCAACACCTATCTGGGCAAATATGTCAATAACCTGAACACAGACCAACTTTCAGTTGCTCTTCTAAAGGGTGAGGCTTTGTGGTATTTTCTGTAGTGTTTTCATACTGTGATTTAAAAAAAAAAAAAAAGTCTTATGTTTTTGTAATAACTGGAAGGTGGAATAGAAACAATCACTAAATATCGTGTTTAACATTTATATAAACCCTTTCAATATAGAGTTTTGTGCTAGCACTTTACAATGAATAGTAAATTCTCTTGTGTTCCTGTCTTTGTTGCTTTTTATCAACGCTGTTAAAGCAATTTATATGACACTTTCAAAAGTATGCTTAGCATATCTTAGGCATGTTTAATTTATATAATATTTGAGTGTCATTTTTCTTCATACTGTTCAGTAACTTTCCTGTTGAGGGACTGTGGCAGGAAGTATTTGTAGTCTTTCCTTCTCATGTTTTGGTGCTAGTAGTTACTCCCCTGTAATTAACACTTCTGGTTTGTGTCGTGTTATGTCATGTTATGTTCATGAGTCTTGTGCTTTTACAGAGTCCTCAAATCAGTGTTTTCTAATTTACCTTTTGTTGCTGTTACCTGCTATTTTTGAGAGAATATTTTATAACACTTCAAAGCTTTTCTGTGTGTGCTTTTGTAATATTGAGAAAATACTTGAAATATCTCTTTTGAAAAGACAAAGAGTAGAAGCTTTCTCTTTGGTTACAATAAATTCAGATGTAAAACCTTGCAGAAGATTGCTTCTAGATGACCTCATCAAATAGTCTGAGCATGGCATTAGAAAATTAACAAATATATTAAATAACCATTGCAATTGTAACACAGCTTGAAGTGGTAGGTTGGCTGTTCTCATGAAATCCTGTTTGATTTTTTTTCTTTAAAACATGATGCTAGTCATTTTAGGCTTATAATGTTCAAGCTGGCATTCTTTAACATCAAGCTGGCATTCTTTAACATAATTTTGTTTAACATAATTTTGTTTTGACTTGCCTTTTTTTCTGCTTTGTATAGGTGCTGTTGAATTGGAAAACTTGCCGCTAAAGAAAGATGCCTTGAAGGAACTGGAATTACCATTTGAAGTAAAGGCAGGTTTGTATTTTGCTTGTGTGTGCAGGACAAATATTTATAAACAGGAAGTATTGCATATTTCAGAAGAACCTTTACCTGTGAGTCAGAAGCTTGAACAAATGAGATAACTTGGTTTTCAGGTAATCCAGTTCTATTTTAGCTTGTTTGTTTCTTACACCACTTTTTCTTCCAGTTTTTACAAGGATGATAAAGTATGTTTACATGGGAATCTGATAGCATCTGTGTTTTGTATATCTAGGTTTCATTGGCAAAATAACACTACAGATACCTTTTTATCGCCCACATGTGGATCCATGGGTGATATCTGTCTCAAAACTGCACTTAATTGGTGCACCAGAAAAAAAAGAAGATTTTGATGAAGAAAGGGAGAAGTTGCAAGAAAGAGAACACAAGAAAGCCCTTCTTCTAGCACTTGAAGAAAAATGGAAAGTAAGTCACCCTTGTCTTTCATGGTGAAGAAACCACTATGGTAGATGGATTGCATTTAAGTCTCCTAACAAATAGGAGAACAAATGCATAGGAAACTCGGTTAGAATTTGATTAATGCATGCTAACATAGTGCAATTTCTGCCCCACCCCACCCCTGTCATGTCGTGTGTCCCACATATGTTGGAGATACTGAAGTCGTCGGGTTTTTTTTCTTTCTCCCAGTTCACAGTAGTTTCAGTATAACAAGGTATGTTGTTTCTTGCCCAGTTGTTACAGTGGTGGTTAATGCTTATCCCTATTTTCTCTTTTAGAAAGAACGACAACAGAAAGGGGAATCTTACTGGTACTCAGTTACTGCATCTGTAGTCACAAGAATTGTAGAAAACATTGAAGTAAGCCTTTGCATTGTAGAGCTTTTCCCACTTGTTAAGACTTACCTGTGCAGCCCACCATGCTTCACATTGTGTAGTCCCTAGAAAACAAATACGTGAATCAAAGGTAGATGTTTGGCAGAGGACAGTCCCTTTTCAGACTGAACCTTCATAACTTCAGTCTTAAACTAGTCCTGATAGGGACTTCTGGAAAGGAAATACCCTCCATCCTGCTTTTACCAACTTTTTTTTGGTTTGTAACAGTAGGTGGATAATGAATTTGCATGAAATGTGATGGGTTTTGCTCACATTTTAATTCTTTTATTTATAAGCCCACCAAAATATTGAATTGCTTATGAAGCAGAAGAGCATGATTTATTTTGATATAAAGATAATTTGTAAAGAAACAACTCTCAGAGTGTCTGCTGATCTACGATTTTGATTATTTGACTGTGTGTTGTCTCTCACGTTCTTTAATTATTCTTTTTCTACTACTAATAAAAATCTGCCATGTGTCTCTTAAGTATCAAAATGAGTCAAAAGTATGGCTGTTACACTCGGTTGCTTTTTCTCTTTGGAAGTCTTAATCTAGTTAATGATGTTTTAGCAACAGTCACATCATTAATCATTTGTGTTTAAGAACCAGAAGCTTTCTACATATTACTTGCTAAGGTTTGTGTGCTTGCCTCCATGAAAGGGCTGTCCTTTTTTTTTCCTCATGTGCAGATAGACTGACTATATTATTTGGTTGCATTTCAACTCACTAGAGGCAATTTAGAAGCAAGATACCTCAGGGTACTTGGTTTTCCTGATATGTTTGAGATTAATTTGGTGCAGGAGCTCAAGGCGAGAGTATCTATACTTTTCGTAGTCCTGGACTCTACATTCTCTGAGAAACCACAGTAACTCGGTGCTCTCAAAGGTTTTACCAATATGAAATTAGAGTTTGGGTCACCTTGTACTGTTACTAGTTTGTAATTCCAGCCCATACATGATTCCAGTACCTAAAACAAATTTGAGTCTTCGGTTGGCAATTACGCATTTGCCTTTAAAATGGAGAATAATAGTAGGATAGCAAAATAAAGTACACTGTCTTGTGAAAGTGGCTAGTTGTTTTTGGGGAGAAGGGCAGGGACTAGTGGTATCTGAGGAGAAGATAGAACCAGAGAGTACAAAACCAGAAGCGAGGAATAGGATTTTTATGAGATCTGAATAACTACCAGAAATTTGTTGGAGAATTGCAGAAATTAAGTATTAAATTGCTTCAGTATTAATGAATAGTACTGCTGTCCACTCTAATGATGTAAATAGTTGCCTTTAGTAATGTTTTTTTTTCTGTCTAGTTAAAAATTCAGGATGTCCATTTGAGGTTTGAAGATGGTGTCACAAATCCTTCGCAGCCATTTGCGTTTGGCATATGCATCAAAAATGTATCAATGCAAAATGCAGTATTTGAACCAGTAAGTATAACTTTTTGTACTAGAACTCATGGCAGCTAAGATGTGGTGCTGTATTTTATGGGTGCTAGTAAATATTTAGTAAAAAGCGTGGCATTTTAATAATCTTCTGGTTATTGTAATACATTTATTTTTGGCATTTCATATTGTTTATTGAGTATGTAGAACTAAAAACTGCATGGCACATGGTGTGTGATCTTGACTTTATTCCACTTTTTCTACTTCAGGTGGAGAAGCGGATGCGGAAAAAACAGTTGGATGTTGCTGACTTCAGTATTTATTGGGATACCAGCTGCACTTTATTGGGTGACCTGCCTCCTGGTCAGCTGCAGGTACAAGAGAGAGATTTTGCATATGAGAGAGATATTTTGTTGTTGTTGTTGTTAGTCTCCTTTCTGTATTGCAGACCTACTTGACTCGGAATTTATTGGATTTGGTGCTTTTAAGAGCAACAGAACTTCATGGTTTCATGCTATAATGATAGGATACGTGTGCAACCCACAAAGGTTGTGCTGTGAAAAACCTTATTTTACCTTTGAAGAGAGAACATGTTTAAGAGTTGTGGTTTTTTTTTTTAATGGACTGGCATGCTAAGTGTATTCTAGTATATGAAACCGATGCATCCCAGTAAGCATTGTACACTCATTTCTTAGAGAATAAATTTGCTTGTAACCCACAGGAAGCAATGGATAAAAGTATGGAAAGTCGTGATCATAATTACATCATGGAACCTGTATGCACTTCTGCGCTTCTTAAGCGAAATTGTTCTAAGGAGCCTTTAAGATCACGCCAGACTCCGCGGCTTGAGTGTGACATTCAGCTTGAGACTATACCCTTGAAGCTTTCACAGGTGAATACCAACCGTCTTCATTTAACTCTCAATATCTGAAACAGAGACTGTTGAGAAGAGGATAAATGAGGCTATCATGAGCTCTTTGCTATTAACTGTGTTAGGCTGTCCAAACTAGGTACTCTTCAAGACTGCTTGAGTATCTGTATGCTGTATTGCACACTACTTTATGGTCAGTTTCTAACAAAGTGACTGATTGAAGAAGATATTCCTTTATGTTTTGGTTACCACAATGTCTACAAATTCAAATTGGTAGTTTGACATAGAGTGTATTTTTTCCTACCTACGTGCTGCAACTGTTGCTTGTATGTCAGTGCTTCTGAAGATTCTACTGGTAAAATGCCATCTTGAATTATCTGTCAGTTGCTGATTTGAGTTGCTGATTCAAAGAGTGAAATACCTGTAAGGGCATTAAAACTGTGGTAGTGTTTGTAACAGCTTAAATACCAATTATTGTAGCACAAAATTAATACTTTCTTAAAGACTTAGTTTTAGAGGCAACTGAAAGGGATATACTAAAGAAGTTGTTTGTTTTAAAACCAAGCATTCCAAATTATTTAATTGTTTTACTGCAACTGATTATTGCAAAAAAATTACATTCTTGTTTGTTTGTTGCAGTAATAGGAGAGATGCATATGGTTTTTTTTAGCCTATCACATGTACAATAGCAGCTGATGTTAGGTTGATAACCCGACATGGAACGAGAGTTCATTCTGTGTGTTTGTAAGTATGGAAGCCTGTAAATTGAATGTCACACATTAACTCCTAGCTGCTGGGAGCAGATACGTGACACTAGAGAACCAAATTATGAGTTGTGATTAACATTAATTTTAATTCTGAAGCCATATGCAGGCCATTGATGCAGATAAACTGAGCCTGTGGTTGTTTTTTTGTTTATTTTGTTTTTTCGTCCCCTTTGCTTTGGAAAGCACTCCAATGTTGCCTAATTGATCTGTGTATTGTTTTACTAAAAGACGCAGTATCGGCAGATCATGGAATTTTTAAAGGAACTGGCTAGAAAGGAACGACAGCTTAAGTTCAGGAAGTGGAGACCAAAGGTTACAGTAACAGAGAAGTAAGTATATCTATATATGTCATGTTGTTAATATGATATTATAAACTGTATTAGGGAGACTAGAACGAAGACAAATATAAAAAGGTAGATAATAATAATATATTAGAGTTTCAGTTTTCATGTTTTGTTCCCCTGCCTCATTAATTAGTTTTAAATATTCAGATGTAATTCAAACTTAAAATAAAATTATTCTTGCCTGAGGCTTTAAGGCCTTCTTTCACTGCTTCCAAGAACTGAAATTAAGTCAGAGGTTCTACCCCCTCACACGCACTGTGGTGTTCTTAAATTTTCTCTGTGGAAAGAGCTCCTATTAAGTTTCTTTTATTGATAAATAAGAAAGACGGTATCAGTTCAGACCAGAGGTCTGTGTAACTCAGCATTTTGTTGTCTATGCCTGATATATAAAAGCTATACTAAATCCCACTAAAGTGATGGGGACTTTGCACAACACTGTTCTACTCAATTTGTAGAACTAGCCCATATATACTGTCTCTAATGCTGATGCTTTTTCTGACCAGTTGCCCTCTGTTTTTTCACTGAACCTCTCCCAGGCCTTTCACCAGTTTGACATGCATTTGGTTTTTTACATATTGGTAATACAGTAATTTAAAAATGTTTCAGCTGCCGAGAATGGTGGATCTTTGCTTTGAATGCTAATCTTTCGGAGATCAGGGAGCAGAGGCAACGTTCTACCTGGGAGTTCGCATTACATCGGGCCCAAGATGCAGTATCTTACACTGACATGTATTATAGCAAGTTGAAGGGAGAACCACTGTCTACTGCAGAGCAGGTATTTAGATTTGAGTTTCCTACAATGTTGATTAATCATCTTATATTTGATTTGTTTCATCTTCTCAAATTTAAAATCTGTTCTAGTTTAGAAACATCTTTAGTTTTACAGCAGGCCATTTTCACTGAACAGGCTGTCTTTTGACCGCAACTGAGTTTTTAATGCTTGAAACTTGGGCTTGTGGGAGGTGTGTGTGCAGCAGGGTTCTTGTGTTTTTGTTTTGCTATGCAAAAAGCTGTCTTTTTTTTGAGCTGTAACTGGTTTTCACCACAAATAACATTAACTCTCATAGAATGCTCATGTCAGTTTGACATGCTTTCTTAACTCGTGTTCTCTATAAACTCAAAATTATTTAAGTATCAGAAGTGTGTCAGGTCACCCATATGGCTGGGTAGATAATGTGGGAAAAATTGTGGCTAGTTGACAGTGTTTGGGGATGCTTTGTTGTTTTTTTGTTTTTGTTTTTCCACAGTTGATTTTAGGATGAAGAATTTAGAGGGAAAGTGCCCCTGATAATGAACCTGTGTCCTACTTCAGAAAGAAAAAAACCTATAATCAGCTGCTTTTTATCTTTAGGTGTATTGGGACTTTTTTGTTAAATCAGTTCAGGGCACCATGTACCTTACCTGCCTTAATTAGAGGTGCGATTCTATTGATACTTTAAGTTTATGAAGAAAGGCTGAGAGAGTTGGGGTTGTTCAGCCTGGAGAAGAGAAGGCTCTGGGGAGACCTCACTGCAGCCTTTCAGTACTTACAGGGGGCTTAAAAGAAAGATGAGGACAGACTTTTTAGCAGGGCCTGTTGCAATAGGACGAGCGGTGATGGTTTTAAACTAAAAGAGGGGAGATTCAGACTAGTTATAAGGAAGACATTTTTTACACTGAGAGCAGTGAAACACTGGAACGGGTTGCCCAGAGAGGTGGTAGATGCCCCATCCTTGGAAATATTCAGGGTCAGGTTGGACGGGGTTCTGAGCAACGTGATCGAGTTGAAGATGTCCCTGCTCACTGCAGGGGGGTTGAACTAGATGGCCTTTGGAGGTCCCTTCCAAACCAAGCTATTCTATGATTCTATGTAATCCTTACTTGTGTTCTTCAGACATGAACTGTAGGAGTAGGTCAATGTACTGGAAATTTTATAGTACCTGGCAAAGCGCGAGACTTTTACTTTGATATAGCTTGTATTGTCTTCAGGGCAATGCCATTGGACTAGAAACGTGTCTTTTGCTTTCTTGTTTCATAATATATTTTTTAGACTTGGGTGACTCATAAGCTTCCACGAACAACTTCTTAAGCAGTTCAAAGAAGGCAACATGTCTAAGTAACTGAATCTGAATACTACATTGTCCTAATTTATGCAGTTCATTTCCTTTACCTTCTTTACTCAAGACAGAAACTTTTTTTTGCTCCTGGCTAAGCTAGGCATTCTGTTAAATCAGATTCTTTTCCATGGCTTAAATTTTGTGCTGCAAAGCTTGCTTCTGATGCGTGATAGGAGGATATAGTTGGGCAAGGAATTTTTATGATGAAAAGTGTTAAAGGAATGTATTTTACAATGCAAATAAACTTTATTTGTAATACGGGGGAATGTCAGTGTTACGGTTGCCCACGTGACTTCTGGGTGTTTTCATGTGCTTAGACACTTGGATACTGGCGTTAATGCCATGTTAGTTTTTTCTGTGAATCTCTAACTTACTCAGTGCAGAGATGTTTGACATGTTTGTGAACAAGATGCTGTATTCTTTTAGTGCAGTTACTTTACCTTTTTTGTCTTTTCAGGCAGAAATGCATCGTATTGAGGAGGAGCAAACTTATGAAGAGTTGAAGATACTATATGAGATAGTTCATGATAAATTTCATGACCTAGCTGAGGTGAGGAACATTCTGCATACAGGCTAATATTTGGAATGTTTAAGTGGGGTATTGGGTTCTGTTCTGCTGGAGAGTGCTAGCATGTATTTGCTTTGATTTAGAAGTGTGGCATTAATGCTAAAATTGCAAACAGTGCTCAGTTCCTGCAGTTTTTACTGTTGTGTCGCTTGCACAGTGAAATCTTTTGTCTAGTCATATGACGATCTTCCTCAATAGTATCCTTGCCAGAATTCCTAGGGCAAGTACTCTTCATCTTAAAAACAGAGAGTGGAAGTAAGGGCCTATAATGAGTATTTTCCCAGAATAAATATATGGCAAAAGTGAGCCTCATGTAAATGGCTTTCTGAGCACACTTCATAAAATATGGACTCATCTCTGTAACAGCACAATGTTGTCTCTCTCTCAAATACAGTTGCCAAATTTAGAGCTGTGTCTTATGGTATCAAATGACTTCTTATTTGATTTAGTGTTTCTAGACTAAGATTTAAATAATGCCCTATGGCTTCCTATATGCAGCAGTTAACTGATGATATGTTTGTTATTTCTTTGCTGCTGCTCTCCTAATAAGCTACATATTGATTGAAAATATCACTGCTGGTATACTGAAGAGTGCTGAGTAAATAGTAGATGGAATTGTATTTTTATTGTGATGGTTTTGTATGTTTGTGGTATTCTTTCACTTATCAGCAGTAATGTGTATGTCTTCAATGTTCAAACATAGAGTGTTAAAGAGCCGTTGCCCGATTCCCCTGGAGGTTCCCCTACAGCAGAATCTGCACATGGCAGCAGCACTGGAATGCTTCAGTATCTTCAGTCTTGGTTTCCTGGTTGGGGAGGTTGGTATGGATGTGCTCAGCAGACATACGAAGGTGAACCTTTTGAAGGGCTGCTGCCAGACCCAAAGGAACAGTGGAATCCAGAAGACATACTAGGTATGGAAATACAGGGTTTTCTGTTTCTTTTTAAGGCTGTTAACGCTACCATAGTTAGAATCCTGGTAAAGGTGAACAGAAACAACTCTTTGGTTCTGTACTGTTAAAAGATGACATGTGTCAGCTGATGTACCTAGGCAGCAGAGCCTGTCTGAAGCTTAAAAACCTGTTAAAAAATCTCAGTACCTGGTGTACCTGCTTATTTCTAAAGTGATACATGGAATACATTTGCTTCCACTATTACAGGTATTTACAGCAAAGAGCTTTGGGACTTTTTCTGTTCAGGTGGGTGGGGGTCGTGTAGGGTGCTGTGACTGGGTATAACATTAGCAGTACTGGGTTGTTGGGGTCTTCGTAAGTTTAGGTTTACATTACCTTAATTGAAATAGAATATTCAGTTTTGTTAAGGAAGAAAGTATATAATCTGCTTTATTTTTTTTTCTATTTTTCTTCCCTAGAGCTGGGGAAATATTTATATTCAAATTCAGAGAAATGTTTTTGTTCTTCAGTAGCCTTCCAGAAACTTGACTTATTTAATGGGTTGGTTTGTGTTTTGTTTTTTGTTTGTTTTTTTTTTTTTTAATTAGGTGCAGATGAATTTTTTGATCCTGCTGCAGATGCTTCTAGCATGAATACCTTTACAAAAAGAGATCATGTTTTTGCTAAATTAAATCTACAGTTGCAGGGTGGCTCTTTCACTCTGTTGCATAAGGAGAAGAAGGTGGTGCGTGCTGAGGAGACTGCTTTTATGCAGCTGGAGTTTTCAGGTATTAAGTCAATTCTGTTCTTTCTCAAAAAAGACCAGAGCTTTGTCCGCTGTCAGACCTTCCTTTGATTTTTGCTTTTAATTATTTAAATTACTATACTGAAACAAAGTTCAAAATGAAAATATGAAAACAGCTTGTGGAAATTGATGTATGCAGTGAATTTAAGTTTCTCTCTTCAGATGTGTGAGTGATTTCAACACAGAAATCTAATTTTAGACATTGTTATGTGTGAAAGGGAGACAGCTATAGAAATATATGCTTCACAATCATTCCAAATTTCTGTGGTTTAATTTTTTTCATAGAAATAAACATATATAAGCAGTTCCAAAAGACTTGTTTGTTGGATGATATTTGTTATCTGTAAAATGTAAATAAAACCTATGCTATGTACTAAAAGAAATAAAAGCATTTTATGTATTTATATTCCAGGTGTAAAGATCTTAGCAGAATCCCTTCCTCGCAGAAATTCCTCGCTTCTCAAAGTTCAGCTTGGTGGTCTTTTTCTGAGGGATTTGGCAACAGAAGGGACCATATTTCCTGTTCTTGTTTTCCCGAATCCTGTAGGTGAAAAAAACTCTTTAAGTTACTATGTAGGATGCATAAGCGTGTATGAAAATAGTTATGTTCCAAAACTCAACATGTATTTTTCTTAGTTTGTGTCTTATCCGAGAAAGAGAACACAAAAGTCTTGAAGAAAAATTTCCACTTGTTGAACTTAGTTTTCCCCTCCCTTTCCAAAGATCATTCGTAGAACTCTTCATTGTTTGCTCTGTATGCTTGTAACTTTAATGTTACAGCGTTGGGAAGAAGATAATTTGTTGAACAAGATTTGATTTTTGGAACAATCAGCATTGCTGCTTAATTAGTGATTGTTCTTTTTCATATAGCTCTTTGGTCCAAGTAAAGTTTTATTTCACCTGTATACTGTTACACTAAAGGCAGAAATACAGAAGGTTTTTTTTTCTTCCTAGTGAATTGCTGAAAAGATTTCAAATATCTCTTCTGAGCAAGCAAAATTTGAATCTAATGCCATGAGAATTTTCCATGAATTTTGCACTTTGTAATTTATAGAGAACTGACTGAAATATGCACTTCCGACTTTGGTCTGTCTACTACATGAATAGATAGCATTAGCTCTTAGTCGTGCTTCCTTCTCTTGTTTGACTACATCAGGGAAAAAAATGCATATAATAATCTCAGACTATGCATATAATTCACTTATAAAGTGACCATAAGACTAATACAGAAAAGTCTTTTATGCTTATATCAGGTGGCTTGGTTGATTTTATCTAAACAATCTTTTTTCTTTTAAATTCTTTTCAGCAAAAAGAGGTTGGCTGCATGTCTTCCTTTGGACTCCCAAGTTTGTCCTCAGAAATGACTAATCAGAACACTGGTAAAGATTTCAGTTTATGTTTGATGATAACAAGCATATGAGATAATAACTACAAACCAGGAATTTCAAAACCGAGTGCCTAGAGTTTGAATTCATGCAAATGCTTTTTGCAAATAGTAAAGATAAAGTCGTAGAAGCTTTGTTCAGACATGAGGGTGCATGCAAGTTGACTTTAAAGAAAGTGAGTACAAAAAAACTTAGTTCAAGACAATGAGAGTTGCACTTGCTCTTTGTCTTAGTTTTAAAAAAGAAAGAAAAATTGTTAGGAGTTCAACATCAGGATCCCAGTTCTGAATATGATTTTGTATATACAAATATGTTGAATTCTGTTGATTGTAGGAGTTGATCATATTACTTGCTTTTCTGTTACTGAAGAAGTTTCGGACAGGTACTACTTTCCTAGTAGTACCAATCAAAAAATTGTTATTAAATTCTTTGGGGTTTGTTTTTTGCTTTTGTCCATTTGTTTGTTTTGTTTGGTTTTTTTTTTTTACAACTGCTTTTTGTATTTCATTTTTTTATTCAGTTGCAGATCCTGATGCCCCAGTGTTTGAGATGCTTTATGAAAGAAATCCAGTCCACAGCAGTTTTGAGAGACGCCTGGAAGTCAGTACCAGACCTCTAAATATTATTTACAATCCACAAGCCATTAAGAAAGTAGCTGACTTCTTCTACAAGGGAAGGGTTCATACCTCAGGTTAACCTTTAATGTGTTTTTTTTGGTGGGGTTGAGGGTGTTTTGGTGGTATTACATCTTTTCTTATCTCTGATTTTTATTTATTTTCATTCTTAGAAATATAAAGCACTAATCAATGAATCTCCACTTTAAATTCAAATTAAGCTGTACTCTGAGTCTTCTCTGGATGATTCTTTTTTTGTTGTTTCTTTGTTTAATTGAATCAGGGATTTTGCTGGCAGACTCCTGAAACTTCTACTTTAAAACTGCAAGTTGCTACTATGCCACATGGTGGATGTTCATGCTGCCTAAATTAAAATGCATAAATAGGAGGCCTGTTTCTGTAATCTCTCCTGGAAACTGATGGATAACAATAGATTTTTTGAGAAGACAGTTAAAAGCAGAATATTTTCTATAGTAACGATACAGGGGAAATTGCATTCTAATTCCCATTGTATCTCTTCTGTTGGTTAAATTGTCTGACCTTTGTTACAGCTGCTTTTGAGGTACCTTGTTTTTTAGATGTTGAACATACTGCTTCCCTAAGCTTCTAAGGACAGCAAGATTTAGGAGTCTAGTACCTGAGCCTGTAACATTGTAAAGTGACTGCCTTTGCATTTTTAGTTGTTAAAGTTCAGTTTCTGAGGAGATGGGGTGAGAATAAGGAACATTAAAATGTTCTTAAAGTACCAGTTCTTTTTCTGCTGATTTTGGCAAATACCAAAAGATTTAAGTTACCTAGCATAAAGGTGTGAATGATACTTACCTTTTGTCACAGGATGGGAATATTCCATAAATGTTAGAGGTAAAGTTTAAAACAAACAAGCAAAACAAACAAACAAACAAAGACTGCCCACACATTCCACAAACTTCTTAATGTTTAGTCAGAATTTCCTCTGTTGCCATACTTATCACCCTTTTTGTCTCCCTCAAATTTAGTAACTCAGGTTGAAGGTCTGTCAAATAAAGACCAGAAGAAGGTTTGGGAAGTGTTTTTTTGGTGGGATATTTTTGTGCTTAGACGATTCCCTTTTTCTGTGAAGCAGCCTGATGTGTAGGTACAGCCAATGGCTTTCAACTGCTATGTTCTCCTGTCCTATATTTTACTGCTAAAATTTAAAATGGATCTTTTTTTTTCTTTTTTTTTTTTTTTCCCCTGATTCAATAACAGATGAACAAAATTATACCTCGTTGGTTTTGTATCTCTTGTGCAGGTTTTGGGTATCAATCTGAGTTAGAGGCAAGAGTGGCTGAAGCTGCTAGAAGACAGTACAACAAGCTGAAAATGCAGACGAAAGCTGAAATCAGGCAAACTATTGATCGTTTACTAGTAGGAGACTTCATTGTAAGTTTTTGCTCCCAAGATGTTTATGTAGGCTTTAGGACTTGAAGCTCTAGAGAGTGGGGGTTTGTTGTTGTTTGTTTGTGTGGTGGTCTTAATAAAGTGGGAAGTTTTACGTGTGGTATTGTAGTATTCCTTTTGCTGTCAAACAATCCATTTTTGTGGTGCAGACCTGTTGTGATTAATGGCAGAATAGTATTTCTCTGTTCTTGACCCCGTTACTGAGATGACTTCATGCCAACTTGTTGGTTCCAGTGTGTGTTGGAGCTCCTTTACGTCAAACGTATTAAATTTGTGTGTAACTTATTTAAAGATTATTTTCTAAATTAAAAAATTGTTCCACCTTTATTTGTTTTTTTTTTTTGCTCGTTCTTCAGTTTTCAAGTAATATTAGTATATGTATCAGTGTCATTAATCCCTAGCCTTGGAGTTAGGTATATTGATGCAAGATAGTTGTTTTATATTGTTCTCAGTGAAATGAAAAAATATTTGTTATGGAAAAGTAATAGTTTGATGTTTGATGAAACAGTGTAGCACGTTGTATTTATGGATAGCCTTGACAAGGATTTATCTGATCCAATGTCGTGTAAAAGGTAGATGCCTTCTCTTAGCTATGCAGGTAGGTTCACTCTCCTCAGCTTACAGGTGGGGAGTCCCTCTGGAGAGGGATTTGTTGCATCTCTCTTAGTATGGGACGCTTCACCTACTGAAAATGTCCCTTCATTGACTGCAATGGGAGTCTGTGATTTAACAAGCTACTGAACTTTAGCGTGGCTGAAGTTTGTGAAGGTTAGCTCTTCAGGTGAAAAAGTGGCTAAGTAGATTGATGTGTTTGACGCGGCTTTTTTTGTATGTGAGGGGAAACTGTTTCTTATGGGCTATTATATCTTTCTTCTTAACTTCCAGGAAAACAGCAAAAGCTGGACCGTGTGCCTTGATATTTCTGCCCCTCATGTGATCTTTCCAGATGATTTCAAATTTGTGGATCCAGTGTTAGTTGTTGTAGATCTGGGAAGAATATTACTTACCAATTCTCAAGGTATGATCCAGAATTATAGCAGCTTTCCTTTTCTTTCCGCCTTCTCCCAGGAACTGGTTTGTCTGTGCAGAAATTAGAGATGTCTTAAGGTAATTTCCCCTATATATGCAGAGAGTTTCGCATAATAGTTCTGCTATTATCAATAAATTTTTAATTGAGATTGATACACAGTTTTAAAAATAATGGGGGAGATGTGAATTTTTTTGTTTTGTTGGGGGCTTGGGGTTTTTTGGGGATTAACTTTTAAATTAAAGGCTCCTCTGTGATATCTTGCACCTCTTGAAGACTGTGTGTCAGGCATTTTACCATAGATAGGATTTTGGCTTAGAGTGGTATAAAATTTAGCTGTCGAATACTTTTTTGGGACAGTGCTCCCAGTGAAAGTATGCTTTGAATAAGCCCTCCAATTCTGGAGTCACATGGATCTCTGTTCTTAGCACATATGTCTATAGCTAGCCCAATAAAAGTGAAAGGCAAATTGGTGTCCTTTGTTTGTATCAAAACTGCTTCTTAAACAAATCATTGCTTCTTTCCTGTTCCACTAAGAAAACAATGCAGGAGAATTAAAAAGAAAGTACAGTGCAACTTGCAAATAAAATTAGACGTACTTAAAATCTAGCTGTACTGTATGGTGTGTGAGGATATGGTAAAAAAAAAAAATGGAAGAGTTATCTATGTGCTGTTCATTTCCTTTTTTAAAAAGTACAGCTGTAGGATGAGCTGTTTGGTGGTGCAGTGGAAAGTTGAGGTGTCAAGCCCAAAATTGTTTACAGTGGAACGTTTTTATTCTGGATGTCTTGAAATCATTCGGTCTTTTCTAGCACCAGCTAATCTCTGCAAGCTTTTAGTAGCTTCCCTTTTAGTAAGTTCTGTCTTAGGGCAAACTAGAAAAAGAACACAAACTGTTTATGCAAGATTGATTTGTATTTCCCTGTGAAATTGAGGCATTGGGCTGTTTAGAGTAGCTTAAGCTTAAAAAAAAAAAAAAAAAGAGTAAAAATGTACAGGAAAGTTTTGGGGGGTGTTCCTGCTTTGTAGAGTAGAAAAAATCCTTTTCTTATGATAATAAAATGAAGGTTAGTATTAGGCAATAAAGTTAATTGGACAAAAACTTCTGATCGTAAATATATTGTGGTTAAGTAGCTCTTACCTTTCAATTGGTTTTGAGGATCAAAAGAGTTGCGCAGGCAGAGTAATGGATTTTGTTGTTTATTTGTTTGTTTACTACTATGTTTTTTAATCCACAGAAGAATCTAAGAGGAGTGCAGATACTTTTTCTTCAGAAGTCAATGAACTGAGCGATGAGGAATATAAAACACCTCTTGCAACTCCTCCCAATACTCCACCACGAGAATCTAACACTAATAGTGGCATCAAAATGTCTGAATTTACTGGAGTAGAAATAAGTGAAGAGCAGCTACAAGCACACTTAATGAGTAAAAAAATGTATGAGAGGTACACGCTTTCATTTATGGACCTTCAGATCATGGTGGGCCGAGTGAAAGACAACTGGAAACACGTTCAAGATAGTGATGTGGGTCCAACTCATGTGGTAGAAAAATTCAATGTTCACCTGCAGTTGGAGCGCAGATTGATATACACATCTGACCCAAAATACCCAGGAGCTGTCTTGTCTGGCACTCTGCCAGACTTGAAAATTCATATCAATGAAGACAAAATATCGGCTCTGAAGAACTGTTGTACACAGCTGAGTACATCTGAAACTAAGTCTTCTGATGCCCTACATTTAGGGAAAGACAAGATTTTTGCGGAGGTAGACCAGCTTGGCAGTTTGCATGATTCTGTAATGAATCTAACACAGAGTGTTGTAATGCTAGAGCAACATACCAGGGAAGTTCTTGTTGAATCTCAGCTGCTTTTGACTGAATTCAAAGTAAACTGTATGCAGCTGGGTGTGGAAAGTAATGGACGATACATCTCTGTACTCAAGGTTTTTGGCACCAATGCCCGTTTTGTGAAAAGGCCGTATGATGCAGAAGTGTCCCTGACTGTTCATGGCCTGTTACTGGTTGATACCATGCAAACATATGGAACAGATTTTGATCTTTTGATGGCTTCTCATAAGAATCTGAGTTTTGATGTGCCAACAGGAAGTCTTCGAGACAGCAGGGCTCAGTCCCCAGTTTATGGACCATATGATGTACGTCCCATTGATGTAGCTAGTTTGGCAGAGAGATGCACTACAGCCTCAAATACTTCATCTGGTAACAATGGAAAAGATCAAGAGTCCCTGATAAAATTAGAGTATCAGTTTGTGAGTGCAGAATGCCCATCGATGAATTTGGATAGCAGTCTGCAGGTGATCTCTGTACAGGTGAACAACCTGGATATCATCCTTAATCCAGAGACTATTGTTGAATTGATTGGGTTTCTCCAGAAATCTTTCCCGAAGGAGAAAGAAGATTCTAGTCCTCAGCCTTTAATAACTGACTTGGAAAGAGATTGGAGGGAGCAGGAAACCATCCAGTCTACTTATGCACAGAATACAGAGGTAGCAGTTGATATTCACTGGTTAAATATACTCCTCCTCAGGACAGTTGGCATGACAAATGGAGAAAAATATGGCAGAAAAATTGCAACAGCCAGTATTGGTGGCACCAAAGTCAATGTCTCCATGTGCAGTAAACTTGATGTAAATGGCTCTCTTGGATGCCTTCACCTGATGGACCTAACACAAGATAGTGTTAAGAACCGATATGTTGTCAGCATAGGGAATACAGTAAGGTATGAAAATCTCATTGGTGATGTAGACTACTGTGAATCTTTATTCTTTAGGCTTGATGATGGAAATAGCCTTCCAGATGCTTTAAGTTTCACTTTCACAGAAAAGTCAAAAGAGGAGTGTTCTCTCAACCTCAAAATGGCCTCCTTACACTACAACCACTCAGCTAAATTTTTGAAAGAACTAACTTTGTCAATGGATGAATTGGAAGAGAATTTCCGCAGCATGCTGAAGAGTGCAGCTTCAAAAGTTACTACAGTCTTGGCAACTAAAACTGCTGAATACAGTGAAATGGTTTCTTTGTTTGATACAACACCACGATCAAGAGATGTTGCCAACTTAGAAGATAATGAAGGCTATGCACTTGGATCACAACCTCTCCAAACTGATACTATTAAGCTTATATTAAATGTAAACATTGAATCACCGATTGTCTCAATACCTCGAAAGCCTGGTAGCTCTGAACTGCTTGTAAGTCATCTAGGACAAATATCTATTCAGAATTTTGTACCAGGAGAAGACGAATCTACAAGTGACAGACTGCAAGTTGAAATTAAAGATATTAAAATGTATTCTTTAAATAGCAGTCAATTTACGAGCAAGAAGGAGCCTGCAAGTGAAATACCTCATGGCCTGCATTCTTCAGGTCCTGCCAGCGTTAATAGCCAGGAAGAATCCCATTTTACTCGTCATGACTTCTTTGAATCGTTACATAAAGGCCATGGTATGTTAATCAGAGGACTCTTAATTATTTTAATATGAGTAGTACATGGTACTAAAAATGTATATTGACCATAGCTCTGATTGTATATTCTGTCTCACCCATCCTCCTGAAATATACTGCTCAATTTTAATTACAATGGATAAGTTATTTTATTTATATCCATTTTTAGTCTCCTAAGCAAAAACTGAATAGTGCCTTTCATGCAGAAATTTAACAAAACGTAGCTGTATATACTTACTTCAGCATTGCTAAGAGATTCTGAGCAAGTTAAATAGCTACTATGTTATCTCTCCTGTACAGTCTTTATAGGATAATTAGTTCACTTATTACAATGTTGTTTTAATCTCACTTTCTCTTGACAGCTTTCCACATTCTGAATAACACCACCATCCAGTTTAAATTGGAAAAGATACCACTAGAGAGAGATTTGGATTTAACTTTTCCTCTGAGTAATGAAGACTTTGGAATATCAAGCATTATGAAGATTGAAGGGAAATTTGTGAACCCTCTTCAGGTATAGTAATGTAGTATTTCCACTATCGATATAACAGTATTTCCCTGCATAGAAGATAAGTATCTTTCAGGCAAATATCTTCAGGTTTAACATGTTGGTAGTTCAGAAATCAGATCCTTGTACATGGGGTTAGAAGACACAGTCTTAAGTCGTAATAAAAATGACCAAAATTTAATCTTGTTTTGGGGCATTTTAGACATCTTTATGAATTAGTCTAAGTTTTACTTACTGTGAACACCTATCACAGAAGGAAAAATAAATGTATCGCTGTCCAAATGCCACTGTCCAAATATGTCTATTTGCAGTTCTAGTAGAAACTAAGAATTAAAATGCTATTATCTTGATAAAACCTCTGCAGGAGCAGAGATTTTAAACAGAGGAAATGGAAACTTCTAAAGCTAAGGAGACAAGCAATGATGGCTAAGGAGAGAATGTTTTTCCATATATTACTGTATAATCTCAGCATGGTAAATTCAGGCTAGTTTGTATGGTGAATTATTTTTAACTAACCCTGTGTGGATGCTTTTTGCCTAGGAATACAAGTATCCTAGTCTAGGATCCTAGGCTGTACGTTTTCAGATTGTGTCATCTTACAGAGCTAATAGAGAAGAATTCTTTTACTTTGACTTTGCATTGTACCTTGTTCTGGATTAACTTAAAATTTGTCTGGTTTGAAATTCTGCAGTCTTTCCACTTGTGAGTTTTAAAATATATGTACTGATTTTATTAATATAGAGAGCTCTAACGTGATGATTGTTTCTTTTTTCTACATTGTAGGTGGTGTTAGCAAAACATGTGTATGAACAAGTCCTGCAGACTCTGGATAATTTAATTTACAGTGAAGACTTGAACAAATTTCCAACCACTTCTGTATCTTCAACTTGTCATAGTTCTCCTTCAGCATCACTTCATAGTACAGGCGCAGAATTCTCAAGTGAACGGAAGGAAAATGGCTTATTCAGCCATTCTAGTTTTAATTCTGTTCCAAACAAGTCATTAGCTATCAGAGAAACAAAATCTTTTACTCAGATTCAAGCAAACTTTCATATCTCAGAGCTCCAGGTTCAGTTAAGCGGTGATCTTACACTTGGTGCACAAGGCCTTGTCAGCCTTAAGTTTCAGGATTTTGATGTTGAATTTGCTAAAGATCATCCTCAGACTTTGTCTATTCAGATTGCCTTGCGTTCTCTGCTGATGGAAGATCTTCTGGAAAAAAACCCAGACTCTATGTATAAGAATCTCATGGTGTCCCGTGGAGCACCCAAGCCATCCAGTTTAGCACATAAGGAATATCTTTCACAGTCTTGTCCCTTGGTATCCAATGTAGAATATCCAGATATGCCACGTTCCCTACCTTCCCATATGGAAGAAGCACCTAATGTCTTTCAGCTATACCAAAGACCAGTTTGTGCCTCCCGTAAGAAGCAAAAAGAAGATGCTGATTCTGAGTATCCTCTGACTCCACCTCCTTCTCCAACAGCAGACAGATCCAAGTTACCCTGTGGAAAAAGTAACTTTGATGATTCATTAGTTCATATCAATATATTTCTAGTGGATAGGAAACACCCTGAGTTTTCTTCTCACTATAACAAAATTAACCGTAGTGTAGATGTTGATTTTAATTGTCTAGATGTCTTAATAACTTTGCAAACTTGGGTAGTGATACTGGATTTCTTTGGGATTGGATCCACTGCTGATAACCATGCTATGAAGCTGCAACCTGAAGATACTCAGCAGACAATCAAATCAGAAATAAATACCTTGTCAGCTTCTCAAGCCCAAGAGCCTGTAAACACTAAGCTGGATCTGAAGGTATACTTGAGATACAAAATAGTAATTGGATTGTCTGTCATAAAACGTCTGGTTTATAGAAACTTAAGGTGACATTTAAATCAAATGTTTTATATTCTAATGGAGAATGCACATAAGTTCAGAAACAGTAGATTTAAAGCATGCATAGATGTAGTTAAAAAAAAAAAGTGCAGAAGTTGTAGAAAAGCAAAACATTTGCAAAATGATTGGCTCCCTTGCTCTGTGACCCTCCTTAGAGGTGTGTACGCCACTTGAAGGGAGGCTGAAGTAGAATGCTCCGTGGTCATCCAATGGAGCTCTCGTGGGTAGCGTTTGACACCCACCCCCCAGCCCACCCAGTCTGCTCTATGCCAGAGGGTCTAAGGAAAGTCTAAGTCTTGGGGGCAGTGACTGTTATTTCCCTGGGATAACACAGGGCACAGACTAAAAGTCTGTGATATCTTAAATGATAAGGTTACTTCAATATTAAAGACCTGACATACTGAAATTGGCACTGTGCTGTTCTAGGTACTGTGCAGTTTATTTTTCAGAAAAAAAGTATATACTTTTATAAATGTATATACATATGTCTCTCTGTGTATAAATGTGCTTTTTTTTAAATTATGCATGTATATATATGTAGTCTTTGTCCAGAGGTCCTGCGATCTAACTTAAAAATGACAAATCTTGAAAGAGAAAAGGATGAAGATGACAGTGCTAGGATTTGTTGATGACCTGATCATTCTGAGTTGCTTGGGAGACCTGTTAATGTGCCAACAGGGAAAGAAAAGGGTTGCTTTCCTCCAGTGTCTCCCAATCAGATAATTCTTGTTTGCCATTTACGTGTTAGAGTGCAATTGTCTTGAAAAAAAATAACAAGACGTTCTAGCTATGAAGTCATATCGTTTAATACCAGCCTGTTCCTTTTTGTTTGACCAGGTCCATTCTTTATCGTTAGTACTGAATAAGACAACTAGTGAGCTTGCTAAAGCCAGTGTGTCAAAACTTGCAGCCCACTTGGAGTTGATTGGTGAGTAGATTGGAGGGCTAAGGTTGTATGCAGTTTAAAATAAAAGGAGGTGTGCACTGGAGTTGTGATTTGAAATGCTTTTGGTTTGGTGCTCATTGGGTTTTTTGTGTGTTGTTTTCTGGGGAAGATGCACATTCTTTTCCCACCGCTTCTTTCTCTGCTTTTTTAGGCTTGATTTCAAATCCTCACATCCCTCCCAGTTGTCAAACGCTTGATCATTTTTGCTGAGATTGGCTAGGATTTTAATACTTTACTTTCACAGAGCAGAACAATGTGTTACTGTTTTAGAGGAAAAAAAGTTCTATGTAAGCTTTCACAAATCATAGTGGTGTAATCACATTACGTATGTAAAGCATAGAGTTATGTTTGGGTTAATATAATCTTTGTAGCAGAAAGATGTGATTTTCATTGAACGTGAGGTTTAATGTTTAATTGAATGTGATTTATTCAATTACTTGTAATGAGTTTATCCCACTAATAGAAACTTTTGGGTTTTAGTAACTTATCTGTCTTTGAGGATCCTAATTGTCTGTCTCTTGTTTTGCAGAGGGAGATTTAGCCCTGCAAGGAAGTATTGGAAGTCTGTCCTTAAGTGATCTTACAGCTCATGGAGAATTTTACAGAGAACGTTTCACTACAAGTGGTGAAGAGGCACTCATTTTCCAAATCTATAAGTATGAATTTAAACTTCTTGTTATTTGATATTAATACCATTAACACTCCTCCCCCCCCCCCCCAAAAAAAAAAAAACCAAAACCAAACCAAAACCCAAACAAACACCAAAAAAACAAACCCACAACTATCATCAGGTCTGCATGATTCTGCTTTGGATGTTTGTGACTTAAAGGAGACTGAACATTTTCAGTCATAAACTTACGATTTTTAGCTTTTCTTTATCCTGCAATGTACATGGCTTATCAGGAAAAATAGTTTTTTATTTCCCTCTAAAGCTGTTCTTGAAAGTATTTAGGTGATAGTTTGTTCCTAGATAAAATAGTAGTTGCTTTTTATAAGTTGCAAGAGGTTTTCAACTGATGAAATAAATTTTCCATTGCTCCTTACTTTTGGAATTAAAGGTTTACTTTCGTCATAGTGTACTCTTGAAGTTCTGCTTTGTGTAAAGCAATAGTTCTTCTCCTGTGATGTTTCATGGTTTTCCACCCCCTCCTCCACCCACTAGAATTAATCAGATTAGAAATTATCCAAGTAATGTTATGGAGTTAATTTCAAATGTAACAGCACACTGATTCAGAGTTGAATCTACATATTATCATGTGGTAGAGTACTTACCTTATAAGCCACTGTTCAGATGTATAAAACCACCAAAGGTGTATCGGTTAGACGAGAGATTAGAGGTACATTCCAAATGTAGAATTTTCCTATTTGCTTAATTAAAACTCAGTAGCACTTAAATATACATAATTTAGAAATAACTAATATAAAACCAGTTTCTCATACTTATAATTTAAATAGTTTCAATTTATATACTGTGAACATGAATTAAATCCTCTATATTATTATTTTGAAAGCAAAAAAATGAATAGGACTATTCGTAAAATGTAGCTAAGACGGCTAAATTTTACTTTCAACCTTTGTCATAGATACGGGAGGCCAGATCCGTTGCTACAGAGGGAGTGTGATATTCGTGTCACTCTACGAATGGCATCTGTTCAGTATGTGCATACTCAGCGTTTCCAGGCAGAGGTGGTGTCTTTCATCCAACATTTTACTCAGCTTCAGGATGTCTTGGGGCGGCAAAGAGCAGCAATTGAAGGACAAACAGTATGTCTGGGTTCTTTCTCTGTTCTTTCCTAGCCTATTTTTGGAAGTTGAAATGCAGTATAAAATTTATGTTACTTCAGCAGCTGCGTGAGTTGAAATGATGGGAGGTTGTGAGTTCTGATGTTAGTGGAGATTGCTCATACTCATGTTGTAGTTAAAAGACCTTATTTAGGACCACCTTGCTGCTATTTGAAAGTGTAGAATGCCAAATTTACACATTACTTAAAACTTAGGCACCTGGATCCTGCCGTATACACGGATACAGGTGTTTTCTTATCTTTGTGATGCTGGACAAAAAGGGCTCAAGATTTTATCTTGCCTTTTTCTCCGCTCTTCACCAGGTAGTTATAATACCTGAATAAGGAGAACCAAGTGAGAGGTCCCGCTGTTCTATTCAGGTGTATGTCTTTGATTAAGTATGATGGCTAGTAGACTGAGAAAATCAGATGCTGAACTTCTCCACAATAGAGTATACAAATAATCATGGCAGTCACAGCCTGTTTTGTACAAAACCTAATGTGGGAGTGATTAATACAGTTAATAGTAATAGTCTTGTTTAAAAAGTCGCTTCTTATAATTGGGAAAAAGGCAGTTAATACTTGCATAAATTAAAATGCTTCATTGCGCATCAGTTAGGAAGTTTGAATCTGATTTTGAACCATCTGTTGTAAGTATTTTTTTTTTCCTTTTGTAAATAATTTTTCTTAAGTAATCTTTAAGTAGTGAGCTGAGTAGTGTGTTATGCCTCTTAGTTTGGTGGTGACAGTGTGCTTCACTCCTGATTGCTGCACCTGTTGCACAGGTGTGTGCTGTTTGCGTCATAGTCCTTTTTTAACTAGCCTTTATCCTCTGCCTAAAACAAGAGTTCAAGGGGGGGGGGGGGGGGGGTGTGGTATAAAATTTTGTCACATCTTAATTTTGTAAATCAAGGAATAGTGTTCCTGAATTCAGTACTAGTCAGTGTGAAATATTCACCCACTTCCTGTATTTTTTAAATTTTTTTTTTAATGGATTTTTGCTCTTCCCAGGTGAGAGATAAAGCACAGCGAGCTTCCCGAGTTCTTCTTGATATTGAGGCTGGTGCTCCTGTTCTGCTTATACCTGAAAGCTCAAAGTCTAATAGTCTTATTGTAGCTAATCTTGGAAAATTGAAAGTCAAGAACAGATTTCTGTTTGCGGGTATGCCGGGTACTTTTTCATTAAAGAACAAGGTAAGAACATTACTTTTTAATTTAGTAGCTTGTGGTTTTTCTAGTTCTTGTGCATTTTATTTCTATATCAAAATGGTAAATGATTCTTAGATTTTACTTTATATATACACTTTGTACTACTAGTAGCGAAACAGTCCATGGCAGTATGCTGGGTAATCTTCCGGATCTGGCCTGCTGCTGATTGTACCCAGCTGCTCCCTTCTGCGCCTGCACCTGGTCTTGCTTTCTGAGACCTTCAGGGCAGAGGGGAGACTGTTCTGTGGAACTCACTAGAACTGGCCTTGTTAGGAAGCACAGGACGCAGCTGGGCGCACACCTGAACGTGGGAGCGTAACAGGCTTTCAGCTAACCCTGGTTGGTAGCTTCTTCAACTCTTCACCAAACAAAATTTCAACAGTGTGAGTAGCGGAAAAGAGAGATCTGTATTGGCTGAGACTTCCTGGAACATACTGGAGAACAGAGTTGTTTGGTTGTTGTTTTTTTTTTCTGCTCTTATGAAACTGAGTGTGTGTAGTTGCTTTGATTACGTGAAACCTAATCTAGTGAGTGCTTGAACCTATGGCTAGGCGCAGGATAGGGAGTAGTTGGTGTTGCTGTTGAGAGATGCAGCCACAAAATGTGGGGTAAGGAAGATCTATCTTGGATGGCTTTCTGTGTCTAACCTATGCAATAAAATGGGTAGTTGTTCTGGGAACCCCCTAACCTCATTTTAAAGGGGGGCAGAAATGAGGTGGACTGAATTGCTGCGGCAGTTTTGTGGTGTGTCTGTTACCTCCATGTGATTCGTATCTACCCACGTCTTTACTGTAAGGAAATATTGGACTGTAATATTGAGTTGTCTTCTGTACTCGAGCGTGCTGACGTATTTAAAGGTTTGTAAGTGGTAGATTCCTAAATTAATGTTAGAAGTTAAAAGAAAGGATGTGTGCATAGTAATTTTATTTCAACTTAAAAATACTCTGTTATGTAGCACTGTAGAAATTTGGGGGTTTGAAATGGGATCAGGTGGGCGGTTGGAGGTTTTTTTGTTTGTTTTGTTTTCATTTTTTCTTTGTCCTGTGTTTATTTTTGAGGATCTGATTTTACAAGGCAATGCATACAAGGATCCAGTTTTATTTGAGGTATTTTCCATCTTTATAGTAGTGTTCAGGTGCTGCTTATCACTTTAAAAAAAAAAAGGAAATTTTCTTGTGGAATTTAGCACTTTAAAGGTTCCTTTATATGTTAAAAATTATGTTTCTCTTCTAAAGACTTTGCTGAATTCTCTAAGAATTGTATTTAAATTTGTTGTGGTGTGCTCTTTATGCATGTCTGAGGAGCTATTAACTTGGATTTATTGTATAAATTCATAGATTTATAGATGATGTGATGATTTTTCTTTGCATGCAGTTTTCAGTCTTGTCTTTACAGTATAAAGTTAAATGTTCATGTCTTCAAATTTTTAATCTTAAAATCCTTGATCATAGCTGCAATGATTTTTTCCAATAAATAATACTTAAAAAACATGCAAGGCAAGTAAAATTAATAATTAAAACCAGAAAGAAAAGTTTATGGGTAAGGATTTTATGGTGACATCAGAAGCTGGATACAGAAAGAAGGTGGGAAATGATAGTAACAATACTGCAGTCATGGGTAAAGTGAGCAATCCCAGAGCAAGGAACAAGTGGATCACTAAAGACAGAAGATTGTTATCTGCTAGGGCATGTGAAGCTGAGTAAAATTGAAACATGAAGTTAATAAATTTGCATCAGGATAGACTAAATGAACCCTGAAATTGGCTTCAGAGTATAAAGGTAGTGTCAACCTGTTCCACCAGACATACGTTTTTGGGAGAATAAATTCCTAATGTTGGTGTGACTGTTTTACCAGTGAACTATATCCTTTGCAGGTTTTTGATGCTAGACAGCATCATGAAGGTGGAAAAGCTAAGATTTTCACTGGATATGTGGTGGTGGGGAAGTGTCTAAAATGTTATACATCAGTATAAGCAAGTTTTTCTTTTTTCACCTGTGGGGATTTTAACAATTAGGGTAGGGATTTATTCTATCTTAAACTTAGCTACTGCAGAAAAATTTTGGGACACATTTTGGTATGATGACAAGTATTTAAAGTCCATAAAATGATAACTTCATGTATAGAAGTGTTGGTTCACCTATTCTAATACTAAGTTGCTGACGTGATCTTGCAGAAATAATGGCATATGTTGTTTTCATCATCTGAAGATGTTCTGAGAAACAGTGTTAAATATTTAACAATCGTTATTCTACAGAAATGCTTGATATCTTGACAGTCTTACCTTTCTATTTTGTATTCATTTCATTTGCATGTTTTTTTTGTTGTTTTGTGCAAAACCCACAGTTTTTGAATTAATTTCTCATTGAAAAGATTTCACAGTTTTTTTGAAAATGTTGCTGAAATAAACTTTTTTTAAAAGAAGATGTTTTAATCTGCTGTTAAGGTTATAAGTTTGGCCATCTTTCTACAGTAAAAGATACTGGCATTCAAATAAAATATTTAGTTTTTTGAGAGGAATTTGTTACAGCTTGAACCTTGGTATATTGATTCTTTAGAATTTAAATTAAAAATCTATTGTTAATTACAAAATTACTTTCATTAGCAGGATTCAGTTCAATTTTCATCTCCTTTGGGAACCCCGAAACATAGCGTGAAGAAAACAACAAGTGCTGATGAATCAAAAGTTGTGATGGAAGGATTGTTCATGAAAAAATCATCAGGAACAAACATTTCTAGGCTGAAGAGTGAGCCTCTGCTGAATACATTGAGTAAGCAACAAGGGCAACAATCAAAGCTACCAATTGTACCAAACCCTGACAGCCCAGGTATGTGATAGATAGAAACCCCATATAGCTCTTCTTTTTTTCCTTGTAAAATAATGCAGTGCAATTTTGCTTGTATCTTATGTGACACTGCAAAGGCAAGGCTCTGGGTCTAAAGACTGTAGATTTAAAAAGACATGACTTCTTAGTTTCAAGGTTGATTTTTTGCAACTTAAAGGATTAGAGAATTGTAGTTCAGTTTCTGGAAGAACAACACTGCAGTTTGGCATGTTTTGAGATACATATTGCAGACATATAAGGCATATAGTTGGACTCTTAATTAAAGAGTTTACATTTACCTGTGAATGAGGTTGGTATCTGGTAGTTACAGCTAAAAAAAAATCTTAATAACTTCCAGGAGAAACTAAATTTCTTTTTAAAGTAAGTTGTATTAGTTTTGTACAGATACTTTTTTTTTTTTTTTTTTCCTCTCTTAATATGTTATCTCCTGTGCACTTGCAGAGGATCACATCTGCCTCTTAGACTGCATTGTGGTTGATCTGCAGGACATGAATATATTTGCTGCAGAAAGGTACCAGAGAGAGTATTCAAAGGCTGTAGAAGATACAAGTGCGGACTTGAGCTTTCCATCCTACTTCGTGAGGCAGACGGGAGGAAGCCTATTGACAGAACCTTTCAGACTGAAGCTACAAGTAGAGAGAAACTTAGACAAGTGAGTTCATCTAAACAGGATCGCTTTATGCTGTCAGCCAGTGTTTTAGATGCCTTTTATCTTAAAAGTATTGCCTGCTGTATTATAGCACTTTGAAATACTGAGGTTTTTTCCTGTGTTGTAGAGAGCTAAGTCATGCAGTTGCAGACATATCGATACATGGCAATCTGTCATCAGTCCATTGCTCTCTGGATTTGAATAAGTATAAACTGATACGTGGACTGCTGGAGAACAACCTTGGAGAGCCTATAGAAGAGTTCATGCGGCCTTATGATTTGCAGGATCCAAGAATTCATGTAAGAGGAACTATATGCAGTTGAAATTCTGTCTTGAAATGTCTGGGGCTTTTAATGATTGGGCTAAATATCTGTTATTTTTTTGTAGTTTACCAGGTGAACTGGTAGATTTAAAAAAAAAAAAAAAAAAAAAAAAAGAAAATTTAGGTAGGCAAACAGCAAAGGAACCTTTTTGTCTGTAGATAACTACTGTGAATTCAGGTTTGTCTTGGCAATACTGTTGTGTTTTCAGGTATGGCTTGCTCTTATGATTGCTTCATGTTTCCAAGATTCTAATCTTTAGAAGAGATGTGTGAGAAACAGCTGTCATTGTTTGTATTTGTTAGTTCATTTTAGGTCTGCTGAAATATATCGGTGGGGAAAAAAGTTAACAAATCTATGAAAACTGTACTTTTTTTTTCTGCAGTATTTAAGCTGAGCTGCTGTTGCAGTATATTTTTGGTACATTAGCAAGCTTAAGATTTTTCCATTTGAATGGAGCTTTTTGGAGGGACTTGAAGGTTATCCTGTAATGATGTGCAGGGTGATGATTCCTTTCCCATGGTGTCTATGACATTCCTAAAGACTTAGGAGATTGTGGAATGTGTGTTACTTTGTTAAAAGCCCTCTTTTTGTTCTATAAATCTGAAAGAAGAATTTCGGTAATAAAAGGTTTACAGCAGAGCTGAGCCATTCTCTTTTTTTTTTTTTTTTTGAGCAAGTTCTCAAGTATTGGCTCTTTGGCTGTTGTCACATACTATCCTTTCAGTAAGAGCGTGGGCAGCACCTGGAAATAATCAATATTTATCCTTATTACTGGGAAGGGAAGCTGTTGAATAACATGTTTTGTCTTGATCTTGTGGGGCTTCTAAGTGTTGTCTGTGTTGTACGACTGTAATCTTTGCTTAAGAAGCAAATATGTGACCACAGCAGGGGGAAAAATTGCAAGGAGGCATCTAGGGTTCTCTTTAAGATCTGAGGAAAATACAGGTATGCTCTTCATGTCAGGCTTTTCACCTAAAACTTTTAAAAAAAAAGAAGTTTCAGAAACTACAAATCCAATTTAATAATAGAAGGTACCTGAAATAGTTTGAAAGAGTTGTTGGCTGTTTTTTTGCAGGGGATGATGCAACATTTTGTTTAGGAACATTTTGTTTAGGAACAAAGAAGCTATAGAACAGTAGTGTGAAAATGGTTAATAGACATTTTTCAAGTTGAAGCCTACACTGTTGTGAAATGTAACTTTTTACCCAACAATGGTTAATGAAACTCTGAAGGAGAAAGACACTACAGTTGTTTCCATTTGTCTGAAATAAGAAAATTTAATTCAGGAATGAAAGTTGCTTAAACAGATGCTTTTAAAAAGAACGTTGGTGTTTTCCACTTTCAGACAGTTTTGAGTGGAGAAGTGTATACTTCTATGTCCTTCCTCATTGACATGGTTAATGTGAGTCTGGAACTGATGGATCCAAAAGGAAAAGATGGATGCAGCTCTTTAGCCAGGTACAAATTTTCTGTTGTTACTTTATCCTAAATCCTATGCTCATCTGAGAGATTATAGGACAGGAATTGGCATAATACATGAAATTATGGTTTAATAATGCAATGAAATAGAATTTCTTAGAGTCCAAATTGAGAGTTTCAGCTGATCTGAAAGATGAAAGGGAATGACACTGTTCAAAAGATACCATCTGTGTCTTTCAAGTTGTCCTTGAAATCACAGTTCAGTAATCAGTTGGCTTGCCCAAGAGGAATTATATTCTAATTAAGAAAATGTTGAGAGGTAATCTTAAAAAACCCCCAGATTTCTGCTATGTTGTTTTGTTTTTTTAATCCAGAAGGTTCTGCATCAGTGGAAAATATTATTACATATAGTATAGATCTACTTTGTATCTCTGTGACATGAGATGTGATTATAGTTGTTTTAGAACATATGTAAATGAAAGATACCAGCAGTATACCATGCATACTTTTAAAAGAAGTAGCTTCTAGCAATAAGTGAGCTACAAGACTCTTAAATGTATTGTTTTGCTTTTTATTCTTTTAGGTTTGATTTTAAGAAATCCAAGTTGCTTTTTGAAAGCTCTTCAAATGGAACAAAGTCTGTAAATTTGGTTTCTCATTCCATGATGGCATTTGACACACGTTATGCTGGACAGAAGTCTACTGGAGGCACGCCGAATGTGTTCAATTGCATCTTTCAGTCATCAAAGAACACTAGTAGTCCAGGAGCAATCCAGATTGAATTGCACTTCAGGTTGGTAATTCTGGGATTTGTTGGTTGGTTTGTTTGTTTTTAATGCTTACATACTCGATGACGATTGTCTTGGTTTAGTACAGCTGTTATTAATATCGATAAACTTGCTGGCATTGTATTTAAATCTGAAGACATTTTTGGGGTGGTCATGGTACTTGATAGATTGAAATCTGCAGTTAACTGAAGGTTGTTGGATTCCACCCCCCACACACACACTTCCCCGTTGCAATAAAAAAAATTTAGGTTTGAATATGTAATGTATCGCATGAAGTTCTGGCCTATTAAAATCGGTAGTGCTTAAAGCTTGGTAAGTCTGACCTATCACTTGTATGTTTGCATGAAACCATATTATAGAATTTTTAATATAGGTTGTGCAAAAGCTGTTTTCCAGTAGGTGTCACACTTGCCTTTCTGGGAGAATCAAATAAATACAGAAATGGCACCTCTTTCAAAAAACAATCTCTACATTCTGTTCTGTATTCTATCCTACCCTGTTTGGTTTTCCTTATCCAAATCTCTTGGAATGCTTAAAGGCATCACAGTGGATATCTGTTTTGTTCTAATTTAATATTGAAAATGGGAATATAAAGTATAATGTCAGTATTTACCTGTATCAGCATGGTGTTTTGTTGAGGGATGTTAACTAACAAGAAAGAGGGTGAAGTGAGATGATGAGAGATGTTGCTTTCACTTTTGATCAGGCTCACTGACCAAAGTCAGCTTTCTAACTCTCTTGTAAGTGTGATAGCTTCTGAAGCAGTTGCAGGAGTAACACAGAAAAAAGTCTGTAGACTATTTTAGTCCAATAGAAAATCTTGGAAGACATTTGTTCATAAAGACCAGACAAACTTTAGGCAATTGAGAGATATTTGTTGTATAGATTTGGATACTGCATGATGGTTTTAGGTGCTTAATAAGTTTGTGTTCAGAAAGGCACCAAGATTTTCATTTGAATAAAACTAAAATGCCATGGGATTTAGGGGAAAAAAAAAAAAAAAAAGGTTTCATGTAACCGTTGATCTAGTATCTGCCTGGATTGCAGGTTAGTTTGCACAGTATAGCCTAATCTGGTTTATGAGTGATAGTTACGGGAATTTTCTTCCCAACTCTTGTGCTTTTAAATTTTAGCCACATAAGCATGTGTTACGTTTTTACTGGTGAGAGCATCCTTGGCACTAGATGTAAGCTTTTGCAGAGCTCAGTGATAGTGTTATACTGGCTCGTGCCTTTTGGAAATATCCTGGAGAGCCAGGGAGGGTTAAAGGCTTTTACTATTGGAAGCAATGCAGGCAGGCTGCTTCTCACAAAGGAATTACAGTGCTTTAGAGATTTTATAGTTCAGAATGTGTTGGATATAAAATTGTTTCATGGTATTTAAGCCCTTAGATTATTTTCCAGTTAGCGTGACCAAATATAATTGGTATTCCAGATCATGAAGCCAAACACTTCCACCCTCCTAGCCAGATATTGAAAATGTGATGCTAAAAGTTCAGTAAGGCTAGCATTTTTTCTGAATGACAAAGAAGCTTCCTGTGCTGCAAAATGCTGTCAGAGTGTGAGAGGAAACACATTGTATGTCTAATCTGAGGGATGTGGAGCCAGGTCTAAATTTCACACGCAGTACGTTAGGTTTGATACCGAACAGATGTAAAATAATAATAAAAAGATCAGTTTTAAAATTTGAGACTTTGCAAATTAGTATTGATAATGTAAATGTATTAAAAGAGCTTTTATAATTTAATTTCTTGTTACATGGAGATTTTCAATTCATCTTTTGTATCATTACAGCTTAGAATTCATGCAGTTAAGCTCTGTTGGGTTTCTGTGGGTACAGCAACTTGCTGAATTTCAATCTGTTTAAATATATTTATATATGTATTTTAAAGGCAAGACACTCTGTAAACTAGGTGTATCCCTGTAAAGTTCCCTATAGTGCTTACTTGCTAGATACTGGTAGTTTTCTACATCATTTTAAATATATGCAAGATATAAAGCTCATATGTGTGCTTCTCTCTTCTTAAAAGGTCTACTAAGGATTCCTCCAGTTTCACAGTTGTTCTGAACAATCTTCGTGTATTTCTGATATTTGACTGGTTGTTACTTGTTCATGACTTTTTATATACTCCTGGAGATACCAAAAAGCGAGAAAATCACCTTTCTTCCCGGCAACGCACTTATAGCAGTGAAACAACTGTAATCCCAAAAACAGTGAAAAGTGGAGTAGTTACAAAACGTTCATCGCTACGTGTGTCTGCAGAAAAACAACTGGAAGTTAAGGTTAATGTGACAGGTAAATGTATTCTTCTCTGGTGCTTTTTTAGGAGCTTTTCTGGTTAAAAGCCATGTTGTGCTAGTGGGGAAAAAAGGTCCTTTAAAAGATGGAAGATCAAGAAACCTGCAACAAATGCTTAAAATACCTTAATGGTATTTGCAATTGCCTTGTTTATTATTTGTCATTTTGTTTTGTTAAGGAACTGAATTTGTGGTTGTTGAAGACATGTCCTGTTTCGATACCAATGCAATTATTTTGAAGGGGACTACTGTTCTCACTTACAAGCCCAAGTTGTTAGATCGTCCTTTCTCTGGTAGTTTGTTTGGCGTTGAGGTAAGAAGAAATAAATTTGCTTTTGTAAAACATCTAAAATTAGAGAAGCTTGTGAAGATACTTTACTATAAATATATATACACCAGGAGTAGTCCACAGATGACTTTTGAAGTTTGTTAGTTCCTCATCAAATGCTCTCATTCTACATCAGTTTTAAGAATGGTTTTATATTGTTTCTGTTAAGACGTTGAAACACTTGACTATAATCTCAAAATATTGCTAGTTACTAATCTAGCTTCCAGCCATAAAGTGGCAAATTAATTGAAAGCTGAGGAGTGACTGGGTAGACAGAAGCCCATGTGGTCAGCAAAGGCCTGCAAGCTGTAATCGTAACTGACTTGAGGTGAACAAGCAGTATCGTGGCCTTGGAATATGCAAGTAGGGATCTTTTGCGAGTAGGAATTCTGAGTATGCAAAGTGATCCTTGCATCCCGTTCAGCAGAGTAGGAGCACAGCTGGAGCGCTGTGGTCAGTCTGGGGGAGACAGGGCTGAAGAAGCTCTGAACAATTGTGAGAGCAACAAGAACACTCAGAATGGAGCGGTACATAATATATAGGGAAAGTTTAAAAGAACTTGCTCAGAAGAACAGACTGTGCAGAGATGTGGTAGATCCTAAATGGTTGTTGTAGACCAAAGAACAAAGCGTTTTCCATATCTGTGATAGGAGGAGTAATGGAGTTAAGCTTAGCAGTAAAGGGAATGTTTGGCTGCATATCAGAATCTCTTTTCCTGAATTTACAGCATAGCTGGGCACTGGAATAAATTGTCTGGAAAGATTTTGGAATCTCTGCTGTCTTAAAGTTTAGAAAGGAATTGTCTGTAGAGAACAGTTTGGCTATAGCTCATGTTTTGTGATAGAGTCAGTCGTTGATTTTGAGGTTCTTGCCAGGCCTGTTTTCTCGGCTCCTAATTTTTTTAAAACTATTTTTAATTTTTAGGTTTTTTCGTGCCGGTTAGGAAATGAGCAAGAGACCGCACTGTCAATTATTGATCCAGTACAAATTCAGATGGAACTTGTTGGGAATGCTTCCTACCCAAGTGGTTCAGGACTGTTGGATGCTTTCAATAGTGAGGATTTTCCTCCTATTCTAGAGGTAATATTAAAGGCCTGAATAAAGCTATATGCAATAGAGAATACTAGATCACGATCTTGCACAGATTTTTTTATGCCCATGGATTCCATAGAATACTTTCAAATGTATAAGAAAAGACTAAGATAAATTTTTCCTGAAGTGGGAAAGGCAAAGAAACAAGCATGAAGAAAGTGGTCTTAGTGGTAACGAAGGAGTGGTTTCTGGGATGTATTATAGAGATTAATAGTGGGGGCAAAAAGCGGGCTGATACTGTAAATGTGTTAGATAGTTACTAATAACTGAAAGAAAAAGGTTTATTTTCTGTATCTCATTGCTAATGTTTATTAGAGGGGAAATGTATTTAGAGAATTCTTTTTACCATTATACCAAAGGAAAACTTTATTTTCCCTGATACACGCTTTTAATGCTTTTGGTTGTTAGTAAATGATAACGAGTTTGGTAATTTTATTACTGGAGCTTTAAAACAGTGTGGTCATCAGATTTTAATATCAAATTTTGTCTTCCTTTGGGAAAAGCTTTGTTAATATCCAAAGTACACAAGAAAAATACGTAGAAAGGGGTAACTGAATCTTAATTTTTCATTTAGATTCAGTTGCAAGCACTGGATATCAGACTATCATACAATGATGTTCAACTCTTCTTGGCGATTGCAAAGTCAATTCCTCAACAGACTAGTGCAGCTATGCCTGACTCAACTGTATCGATTGCTGAAAATACTGCTAATCCTTCTAGTTTAGCACTGGTGAATGAGACTTCCTCCTTGACACATGAAAACAGAGAGATATCCAAACGTGTGTTGGATCCTGTTCTTGGTATGTTTTTAACGGTTGGGGCGAAGCCGGTTTTTTATATCTAAAGGAGGTTTCTGCAGTGTCAAGCTAGACTAGACACTAAACACAAAAGATGTTGATATCTTCATTGTGTAAAAGCCTTCATTGATTTGAATTCTCTGATGATAGCATTATACTGATGGTACTATTAAAAAAAAAAAGTAGATTTTTTTTTTGTTGTTGTTTTTTCTGCTTGTAGTATGACAGTGAGTTGTTTTATAGTAAGTTTTATTTAGCATTGCTTGTCATTGTAAATCATCATGATGGAGTACTTCTTAGGTAGCAAACTTTTAAGGGGGGAGTGAGGCCACCTCTTCAAATTCATTAAACTGGAAAGCGTCATAATTACCAGTTATCTCTTTGTGTCTGGCAGTCTTTTGTTTTGGTGACATTGCTTTTTTACAAACCAAAAATTGTGTGTGGTCGGAACCACTGCCTGACAATAATGAGGAAATACACACTAGTGAAAAAGGCTTTCTCTGCTACTGCACTTGAGAGCCATGTGGGGAGTTCTAAGTAAATAAGTAATTGTACTCTGAATGAAGGGCTGGTTTACAAAAAAAAAAAAAATTAGTCCCAACTGAAATTCATGGAGTACGTTGGCTTCCTGTAGGAGAATAAAAATAACCCATATCTTCTGGAATATAAACATTATGGGTTGGGGGTTTGGTTTTTGGGTTTGTTTTGTAAAAGCAGTGCTGAATCATATGCTTTTCCTACAGTTGCAATCTTACACAAACAAAGCCCCATTTTTCATACAGGCATATCTTAATTTTAAAAATGAAAGCAAGTAGATAACTGTCACAGGTTTATGATGGGTTAACTGTTCGATTACAGAGGTACAGCTGGCTCGCCTCCAGGACTTGGGATTCAGTATGGACGACTGTCGTAAATCTCTTCTCATCTGCCAGGGTAACCTCAGATGTTCTTACTTGACTTTGCAGGTTGTTCATATTGCCTAACTTGCAATTAAGTAAAAACTTTCGGACTGTGAGGCAGCTGATGCACAGGCAGTATTACCTTCTCTTCTCTACTTTGGCTCTGCGTCATCTTAAGAACTTTCATTTTTCTGTTCTGCTGTGTAGAGCCCACCCCCTAAAGATTCTTCTTGCCTTTTGAGATGTCATGTGTGGGGTGTTTGAGTGTATTTTTGTCTGGGGCTTTGGGTTGGGGGTTTGGTTTTGTTTTGTTTTATGGTATACCTGTTCCTTGCTATTATCCATCTCTTTCTCTTTAGAGCACGTATTTTCATCTCTCCTTTTTTGAATCATGTATTTTACCTACTTCTACGTGCAATATATGAAAAGTAGATGGAGCTTTAACACAAGTGATTCTTTTTCTTTAGCACTGTCATGTTTCCCGCCTTATTTATAGGCATTCGTAGTATTAATATAGATTTATATTATGTTGCCACTTGGTTTGCAAACTTCAAAACATTTCTTATTCTTAGAAAATATCAATGCATTTATAATCTTTTCATATTTATGTTATTAAATAGAATGCATTCAAGGTACTGTTGGTGTCTTGCTATACTTCTTAAGAGAGAGGGAATTAGTTTGCTTCCGTATGATTTTTAAGTAAGTACCCTTAATTGAGAAAATAGATGATGATTGATTGGTTGTTTGGTTTTATCTAAGGTGACTTGAAAAAAGCAGCGAGTTGGTTATTTAAGAATGCTGAACCTTTCAAATCGGATTCCCTGACCTCTTCTGGTCGAAATAGCCAGGGGATTGTGCCTTTTCAGTTCATCTCTGGAGTGGAAATAAAAGCAGAAAGTATATGCATTTGCTTTATTGATGACTGCATGGACTGTGATGTTCCCCTTGCTGAGTTAACCTTTTCACGTGAGTATCTTGTTTTGCTGAGTGAGTTGCATGAAATTACTGTTGGTTACTGTGTATGTGCAGCACCATGCTCCAGTTTCTTAGGACTTGTGAAACTTCAATTGACAGTGTTGTGGTGGTGGTGGTTGTTGTGTGGAATCTTGGGGTTTTGGGTCTTCTTTTGGTTTGTTTTTTTTTAGTTTTTGTTTGGTTTAAGTTTTGTTTTTAAGAAGATTACAGTCTTTGTAGGGTTAAGATTCTGGTTTCCCCTTTATACATCACATAACAAATGGAATGTGTCCTCAGCAAAACCCTAGGGAGGCTCTGTGTTGTAAAGCATGTCTGTCTATAAATGTTATTTGAAGAGTATTATGATACACTTTTGTACCATTTCAATTTAAAAGACAAGACAAAACCTTCCATTGCTTACTTAACAGTTCACAAAATCAGGAAACTTGATTGTTTTGCATTAGTATAACATTCACTTTTTTTGCAGGTTTGAATTTTCTCCAACATTTGAGAGCCAACCCTGAAGGCTACGCTCATTTTACCCTCTCTGGAGATTATTACAATCGTGAGCTTTCAGGTGAAATACTGGGGGTTTTGTTGTTTTCTTAAGTTCAGGAAAACAGCCTTGCCTACTACAGTAGCCTGAAATTCACCCAATGTGAAATACATATAAGGGAATGTGAAAGATTGACTTTTGTCATCGTGTGTGTGTGAGAACTTGTGATCCTAGGCAAGATATCCTAACTTGATATCGGATAGAGGGATGTGGAAAGCAGAGAGATTGCTGATATGAAAGTTGCACTGAAGTTTTCAAATGTAATTGCCTAAAAAGGTTATCCAAGAAGATGACAGTTACATAACTTGCTGTCTCTGTATTCGCTTCTCTTTTTTAGTATTTAATTGTTTTGATGCATTCAATTTGTTACTTATTTCAGGGAGGAAAAGCACGTGAGGGTAGGCGGTTAGGTTGAAGACAATGGGTTAACATAAGAAGACCATCATAATTTATATTTTAGATATAAAAACGCAAGTTATGCCTCAATACAGGTCAGCCACTGACAAAAGAAATAATCTAGTTGTGTGTTTTGTCTGAACTGAGAAACTAAATCTGTTATAAAATTGGTGGCCACAACCTCAGGAATTATCTGTCAATGGCAAGGTAGTTTTTTTTGGTTTTTAAAAATATGTAGAGTGGGTTTTTTTAATAGCTTTTAGATCTTTGTCTTTTGTGATACTGAATAGGAGGCCAACTTATAGCGTGAAATGAATTTCAAAACTATTTCAGAGAACTTAGTTCCAGCTAACTTCAATATGAAGCTGTAATTGCCTTCTAATGCTTTCCTTGGAATTAAGATATTTCTGCAAGACCCTACATGTAGTATACGCTGGTTCAAATGGAGAAGCTGGAGCAACTTTGTCTTAGCTAGTAAATTAAATCTGTAGGCTTACAAGTTCATCTTGAACGCAGATTGAAAGTAAAGGATCTCATTGTTAAATACTTAAGTATGTAAACAGCATTTCAATGTGGCCTTCAAATGTGTAATACATGTGACGTTTTCTGTTTGTTCTCAGGCTGGGAGCCATTTATTGAGCCATGGCCGTGTTCCGTTTCTTGGCAACAACAAGCTTCGAGCCGCCTCCACCCTTCCCGACTGAAGCTGGAAGTAAAGGCTAAACACCGTTTGGATATCAACATTACCTCTGTCTTCATAGGTATGTAGCAGTACTCCCCGAGAGCATCACTGTACCGTCTGATCTTCACTGTACTGAAAATGACAGCCGTTTCTGATTGAGGCTTGCTGGTGTCCCATAGGTGGAGAGAGGGAGATTTGGCACAAGCCCCTAGATACTTCACATGATATTGTACACAGGTGTGCATTTAGGCAGCCTGTATTTTATCAGATACCGTGAAAGTGTAAAGACATGAGCTACATATTTTAGAGGTTAGTAGGAATTCTTTGTCTGGTCATATGAATTCTATCAAATTCATATGTTGTTTGAAATTTATTTTTAATCAGAAACAGACTTTCATTTAAAGCTTTCCATACTTTACAGTACTTAAAAATATTTTGATAAGCTCATCATTTTTCAATACATCGACAGGCATAGTGGGGAGCTACTTATTTCAGTTCTGCAGTCTCTGAAAAGCTGAGCTGTCAGTTCCCACCTCAGGAAATCAAAATATTTTGTTCATCATTAAGTCAAACTTCATGCAAGCTTCTGTGTTGTGAGACTATGATTGTGTGCATTTCCTAGAAATATTCTTGCTTAGTCTGTATGCAAATCTGAATTAATTTGGTGGTCATAATAAAAAAATGTAAATGGCTGAGCTTGCAATTGTGCAAGCCTTGCAATTGTGCAAGCCATGGAAGAGCCTTCCATGTTCCCTGAATATTCATTCCTTTCTCCTGCAAGGCCTGTGGGATCGGCAGAAAGAGGGAGCTAAGGTGGGAGGAAAAGACACAAATCAATGATTCCTAGGAGTTCCCATGATGCTTTTTAATACTAGTGATAACAAGTAGTGAGGCTAGTTTATGATTAATGCTGTGCCAGAGGACTCCGTTGGTGTCTTGATATTTATGCAGGAATGTGCATGTACCTCTTAAAAATAAAAAAAAAAAATCAGAAACTGCTTCTAACCTGAGCATATTCAAGGTTAATTGCCTCCTCAGGGAGAGCTCTTACATTGTCACAGGAGTGTCTTAGGAACATGGAATTCCACTGAAAGTTTTTAAAAAAAACAACAAAACAAACCAACATAAAAACCAAACCAAACCCCCCCCCCAAAACTTAAGAATATAAAAAAAATTGGTTTTGAAGACACCGCTGTGATTTTGTGAGCTGTTGTTTGTCTTTAGCTTATGTAAGAGGCTCACAGAAAAAGCAGTGAAATAAAACTTTTGCTGTTAAAGTGGAGTGACTTCAGTGTTATGAATTTAACATACTTTCCAATTACTTTGTTTACTGCTGCCTTGGAGACATTTACCGTCTGTGCTTATACTCCTCTAGAACAATACACATGTACCAAACAGTCATGGATGGAAGATTACTGTAAACAGGACAAAGAAGTGAATGTCATCAGTTCAGAAGACTGGATGGGTTCTTCGGTGGATCCACCATGTTTTGGGCAGAGTATGATACTCATTAATCACACTTTATTTGAAACAGTCCTGACATGCAGAGTCATCTGTCTAACGTATTACAAACATAAGTATTTGGTCTTCATAGCATACAATGAAGTGTTAGAGATATTTGGCAAAAAAGACAAAAATGCTATTTTCTGTTCAACTGTGTTCAATTCTTTAAAAACAAAAACCTTTCTGGCTACTTAGCTTTGAGTGAGAACTTTGCACTGCTAGTTCTGCTTCCTTTTTTTGTCACGCTTTCTCAGTTGATGAGCGACTATCCTCTCAAAGATTAAATAAGAGTATCGAGTTTAGGGTATGTGCAGTTCACAGGTGATCTTTTTCTTTCTGAAAAAGACCTAAATGACTGAGTTTCTGGAAAAAATGGCTTTTATATTTGTGAAACAATTCTCTAAGTAATAGCTGTTGATATGTGGCAGGTTTTTTCAGCTGCTTTTCTCCCAGTGTTACTTCTGGAAGAAATGTTATCAATTCAAATGCCAATTTAGTGTAAGCAAATGGGTAGAGACTCATACACTGATTGCATGATGCCAACTGTCTGTATCTTTCCTGATGCATGATGGGGAAGAGTCTACCTGTAACTGTGTGTTTTTTCTTACCTGCTAACTTTGTCTTTCCTGTCTGCCAGGCCTTCCTCTTGTCTACCTTAGAACTAGGAGTACAGCCAGTTTGACTAACCTAGAGCATCAAATCTATGCTAGAGGTACTGTATAGCAGAGAGAGACAAAAAGGCTTTTTTCTTCTTTGGAAGGCTCTTGTACAATAAATACTGTGTTGCATGTGTGACTGGCCTCTATATTTAAAACAAACAAACAAAAACCCCAAACCTAAGCAACATAACAGCTACTTTGCTTTTAGGCTGCTTAACTTAATATTTCACCCTATCTTTCTCTTATGTTCCTCTCTGGGCCCTTCAGGAAAGAAGGGAGAATCCTGTGTAGGAAGACTGTCTTTTTGAGGAAGGTTGTATGAGTTGTTGACTATTCAATGTCCCTTTTCTAGGAGAGACAGTATACTGTGATTAAAAACAGTGTAATAAAATCACAAGATTTTTTTATTTTATATTCTAAAAATATCCAACAGTATGTTCGATATACATACTTATGCTTGATTCAGCATGTATATTTAGCTACTTAAAACTTTGCCTTCAGAAGGAACAATCTGTTTTCAATAAGCCTTAGGAAGTAAGGCATTCCTAAAAAATATCCTGTTAATTTGTTTGTTTTATATTTGACAGTACAGTCTTTGGGCAAAACCATACAGTTTAAAGTAAGATTTTTAAAAATTTTTTGTTTTTAAGATTTGTGACATTATGGAAGACAAAACAGCACGCTTGATAAATATATTGCCCCTGTAGAAAAGTTGCTGAATGGGAGGAGAGAAAGCTTTCTATAAACGTACATCTGTGGCCCGTTCACACTGCCCCTCAGAAACATTTTCTCTGAGTGGTTGCAGACAGTTCATAGATGTTTAAAAAAAACCCTCAAAAATGGAAAATGATAGAATGATTTCTTTTTCTGAGGTATTTTTCAGGAAGTTGGGTTTTTTGTGTGTGTGAAAAGAACAAACAAACAACAAAACCTCTTAATATTTATTGCTTGGCTTTTATAGGGTGTTACAACTAAATGACTAAATGAATTATGAAAAAAGCCTCCTTGTAATGGTAGTCTTTATTTTCAGGCAATAGTCTCAAAATGCAACTTTTACATTATGTTTTCTTTTGAAAATCAGGCCACAGTCCCAAAAATTCTTTTTTAAAAGTCTCAAAAAATAAATTAGCAGATGATTAAATGCCAGAGTAAAAGTTAATTTGGCTTCTGGTCTGTAATTTTGTAGAACCTGAGCTAGCCAAAAAATTGTATAAAGTCACGCTCCACACTAAAAAGATTGTTTTATTTGCGGTTGGCAAAAATCGGAGTTTTCATTTTCAAGAATTTCATCTTCTTGCCATTTAGTTAGAAAGAAATTTCTCTGTAAGCTTTAGAGAGATCAGATTTAAGTCTTCAGTGACAATGTAAGGTATATAGGAATTTGTTGTCATTGGTGTGGAAGAAAGTTGTATGCGATCATCAATAATGCCTTCAAAAACTTGCCTACCCACCCTGCGTTATCCCTTCTTGCCTCTGTAAACCTGTGCGTAAGTTATTTGTAGTTAGACACATGTTGTAGTGGGATGAATGGGTCTTGGAACATGAAGTACTTCAGCTTGATACCCGTCAGCCCTTGGAGTGACTGCAGATAAATTCTGTGGAATAGATTTCATTTCTGTCTCACCTTTTCTTTAAGCAGCTGATTTATTGTGTGTGCCTTCTTTCTACTTCTCTCGTACAAAAAGATGCATGTGTTTAGGGAGCAGCCATTTATCTTCCTTTTTAAGTAGTTACTGGAATTTGACAGGGGTTTTTTTCTGTACAAACACAGTAAGTATTTTCACAGATATGATGTACTGCAGTACGGAAGACGAGAGTAACACTTGTGTGCTTGTTAGTAGTGCATACTTGAAAAAAGGCAGACATGGTAGGTGAAGTTTCTTGTTGTGAGGTTTTGCTGTCCCGGCATTTTAACAAAACCAGATTACCTTTGGTTGCATTCAAATTAGTTTTCATACTTTTTTTTACTAGGCTTTATCCTGCGTAGGAAAATATTTCTACTTGTTCAGTCTTTGAGGATAAAAGTCCCATTTCAAGAGAGTACCGGATAATCCTGTATTCCTCACGTTAAATAGAGCATAAATCTTACTGATAAGTGAATAGATGTTTAATACCTCAAGAGCATTTGGATGTACATGAAAAGTTACTGATCATGATTGGGTTTTTAGTTAGGTTTTCTACATGTTAGTTATAACTGAAGGCATAGTATTTTATAAGACTTGATATGAAAAAACAAAAGAACATGTAGATTAAGCTCAGTTCCCGGGGCAGGGGGTGATGTAGGGAGAGACTTTCTGTTTGCTTTGTACCATTTATATAATAGTTACTACGTTTTTAAATGTTTTTAGTAATCTGTTATCCAGTTTCTTTGATCTGTTTTTCTTTAGTTAGTGCAGGTTGTGGTTCTCCAGCCATTGTGTCTCATCCTACATTAGCATCTGATGAATGCTTCTCTCATTTTCTGTTTTATAGCTGAAATGAAGACTCCAAAACGTAGGCAGCCATTTGTCCCATTTGCTCTAAGAAATCATACTGGATGCACTCTGTGGTTTGCTACCCTAACTACAACACCTACCCGGTAAGAAGCTCTTGTGGGATCACTCAGTATTTGTCTGGCTTCTCTAACGTGTCAGCCAAACCCTGTTGTTTTCAGTGCTTTTGTTTTCTTGCAGAGAAACATAGGCAACTCCCAGTCTGTCTCAGTTAAGAGCCTTTTCCTTGACAGTGAGCTAGTTTTACTACTAAAAAAAAAAAGATATTTTTTTTTTTTTCCCCCCCCCAAGAGGCCCAAGAGAATTTGAAAACCGGTCAGATACATTCATGATGTGTGTGTGTTTACTGCAGGACTTCTGTGGACTGAGGCGGACTAAAAAGCACTTGTGACTTGAAATAGTCATTTTGGCAGTTTGTAAAATGATGTGATTCTCTTCGCAGGGCTGCACTGTCTCACAGTGGGAGTCCAGGTGTTGTTCCTGAGGAAAATGGGACATTGCTGGATGATGCCCATAATGTCAGCGAATGGCAAGAAGTTATCACTGGGGAAGAGATTCCGTTTGAATTTGAAGCCAGAGGGAAACTCAGACACAGGTGAAGGGACCGGGCTGTGAGATGTGTTTTGACAGACTCATATATGGAACACGTAGGATTATAGTTGTGAGGACACTAGCAGATATTAAATTAAATTTAATATTAATTAAATTAAAAGTAAATTAAAGTGGATTTTTTTTTTAAATCTCCTGTTAATGTTTTGTTCCTAAATATCTAAAACTCATGTTATAGAGTGAAAATATCAGTTGTCTAGTAAGCAGCATATATTGCTGTTGGTGGCAGCCGTTCCTAGATGTGAGTTGGATCATTATGAGCTTTCAGAAAGACTTAGGGGCCTCAATTACAAATCATATGTCCTTTATTCTAAAGGACTTGGGGGGCGAGGGGGGCATTGGTTGTTGAGCATAAGCATTATCAGTGTTAAGAACTAGAAAAAATTGTTAACAAATACGTAGTATGCTTTTATTTTTGCTTATATGACATAGTTGTACTTCTGTATGTTCGTTAGGGAAGGTGGAACAATTGAACAGACAAAATCAGGCCTATTTTTATCCATGAAATGGAAAAGCTTTTGAGACTTTTTTTTTTTTTTTTTAAATGCTTCAGTGAGATTCTTTATTCAGAATCCAGAGGATGTTCTTGGTTTGAACTGTTTGGTGTTTACACTGTATAGTAATGCTTAATAGCATTATTATAATTAATAGTAATTTAACTTAATCTAACCTGGTAGGCACACACATGATTTAAGAATTCATCAGTTGCAAGTGAGAGTAAATGGCTGGGAAGAAGTCAGTCCAGTATCTGTAGACAAAGTTGGAACGTTTTTCCGATACGCTGCACCAGATAAGAACTCATCCTCTTCTACTGTAAGTTCTGATTTGGAGTGTTAGTTTTAATAGCATGTGTAATTTGGGAGTGATGATGTCTCCAAGATTTTGAACTTAAAGCAGCTGCTGTTGTCTGATTGTCTTCTTTCCAGTTAGTTTGGATTGGGAGAGTTTGTTGATGCTGGGTTCCTAACTGGCAGTTTTATGCATGACCAAAACACAAACAGAGGAGTCAGCAGTTAGTCTGTGCTTAGCAGTCAGAGCTTCCAATGACAGAACTAATAGATTAGTGACAGTGTCAAGGACTCACAGAGATTGGGCTTTAAAGCAGCACAGCATTTCAGCAACTACTTTTATTTCTTCTATTGCAGGAATGCTTTTCATGTGTTTAATTTACTTAAAATAAACAACACTGGCAATTTCCTGTAAGCCTAGAGATTGTTGAAATATGTGGCTGCTTAGACAAAATATACTTGTCATGAAGGAAAAATGCAATTGTAATAATCAGCAGGCTGGCAGTTGGTCGTTGAGGCTCGATGATAAAAATGATCTTGTGGATTTTGAAACTAGTTAAGTTTTGAGACTAGCTACTGAAAATTGTTGACCGCTGGAGAAACTGGAAGTTGAGATCTTTTCGATATAAAACAGGATTAGAATTTCATTTCATGATACTACTGACAAGACCCAGTGGTCTCTTATTTGAATTGTTTCTGATGTTTTCCTACTGAAGCATAAAAAGCATCATCTCCCTGTAATTTGATTTTTGAAGGAAAAGGATGCAAATTAATGAGAATTGCTGTTCATGAACATCATCTGTAGCTTTTTTCCTTTTTTTTAAACAAACCTTTCTTTAGCTTCATTTCTTTTTAAAGCAGTATTACAAACAGGTTTTGCTAATACAGTTGTGACGTGTTTTCCAAGCTGTACTGGAGATCAGAAACACAAAGTGATAAAAATATTTAGTTTATTCTTCTGTAGTAATGTTCTGTATTACAACTGAGAGTAATATCTTAAAAGTTGAAGAATTTTAACTTTCTTGTTTATTTTTCTCCCAGCTTGGAAGCCCAATAAGTAGAACAAATATAATACATCCACAAGTCTACGTGAGTATATATTTTCCTATTTTGAGAGCTACTTAAATAAGACTAGCATAATTCTACAAGTGAACTGGCTTTTCCATCCTTCTAGAACCTTTTCAATAGAAAGGAAACAAAAGTCAAGCAAACAAAACGAACTTTCAAATCAGAACAAGTATTTAACACGACTTACCATTCCTCACCCATGTAGATGGTTGTTTGAAGAATGAGTCTTACATTCCAGTATGTGAATTCCAGCATGTGAGCCTATATAAAATGTGGTTTTCAGGATCGAAGTGGCAATGGCTTTGTGTAATGTAGGAGATAAAACACCACAGTAGAAGGGCAGCTAAGAGTGAAGAAAGTATGAGTATTTTAAGAAAGCTCCGCCTTAGTTTTTAGTTTTGACAGATAGGAATGATGAGTGACTTAGTTATATGAGGCTTGGAATTCAAACTCCATGAATTTATAAAATAATGTAATAGTGAGATAGCGTATGAAGTGTTCTTTTAGGATCTGTGTTGCTCTTATTTGAACTTGCATCATTTTGAAAAAGATAATGGAGTTAGTATTTAGAATTGCTTTTTCATAGTTAATTTTATTGTGTTTTGAGGAGGAGGTACAGGATTATAAATCATTATTATGAAACTATGTATACCTTAGGTGTTGCATGTGGTTGGACTCAGTTGGCAAGGTTTTACTCCAGCAGTTACTGCTTCAAACTTGAGGTGTCCCTCTTCTAGGTATAATCATTACCTGAGCTTTTTAATGCTTTTAAATATCTTCCAGTTTTCTTCATTGCCTCCAGTTCGTGTGGTATTTGAAGTTACCATGGAAGGTAGCGCTCGGAAAGTGATAACAGTGCGCTCAGCCTTGATTGTCAAGAACAAGCTGGAAACACCAATGGAACTAAGACTAGATAGTCCTTCTGCTCCTGACAGTAAGTGTTGTGTATTCCTTCCATACCATGGGGAATCTTAAGCTTCCTCCCCAAGGAGATTCACTGTTGCCTCTAATGGTTAACGGCAAAGCAGACCCTCCTGGAGGGGAAATGGCTAATCTTAAGAAGAAAGTGATCAGCAGGGTAAGCTGGAGAACCCAGTAGGATTTTTCCTTTTTGTTCAGGTAAACAGGAAAAGCTGAGACTCTGTAAAGACTGAACCTTATTTCTGTATGTAGCATGTTCTGTCTTTTAGCAGTAGTCTAGAAGGTTTCAGGTGTTAGCATGCAAAGGTGCAATCTAGAAATGTAGTGACATGTGATCACGTACCCAAAATGTAATGAATGAGGTCTTTTTGAAATAAACATTTTCACTAAAGCATCCAAGGAAAAAGAATTTGAATTCCAGCAAGTTTTTAGTCTGTTTCCAGTTTCAGATTTACACACCTAAATTTGCCTGCTGCCACATTGTTAATAGCACTTAAAACGGCGGGTTGCTGTTTGAAACATACATAAAGTAGCTAGTGTTTCATGTTAAAACAAGGTGTGTTCCTGCAAAAATTTGAGACTTGCTATTTTAAAATTTTATGCTTTTCAGTAAAGCGGCCTGTTTTGATAGGTGTATTTTCTTCTCTGGTTGCAGAACCTGTAGTTCTTCCAGCAGTTATGCCAGGAGATTCCTTTGCTATCCCATTACATCTTACATCTTGGCGTTTGCAAGCCAGGCCAAAAGGAATGGGAGTCTTTTTCTGTAAGGCTCCAATTCATTGGACTAATGTTCAGAAGACAGCAGAAGTATGCAGCAGCAAGCGCGAGTGTCATTCGATGGAGTCTGAAAATAGCCGATTTTTCAGGTAATTAAGATCTAATTATTTCTCTGTAAGCTGTGTTATCTTCTTCTGATAAATGAAATACTGTGAAAGTGAATAACAGGTATGGTGGTTTAACCCCAGCCGGCAACAAAGCATCACCCAGCCGCTTGCTCCCTCCCCCGGCCGTGGTGGGATGGGGGAGAGAAGCAGAAGGGTAAAAGTGAGAAAATGCATGGGTTGAGATAAAAACAGTTTAATAGGTAAAGCAAAAACGGTGCACGCAAGCAAAGCAAAACAAAACAAAACAAGGAATTAATTCACTCCTTCCCATTGGCTGGCAGGTGTTCAGCCACCTCCAGGAAAGCAGGGCTCCATCACATTTAACAGTGACTTGGGAGGACAAACACCATCACTCTGAATGTCCCCCTGCCTGCCTGCCTTCTTCCCCCAGCTTTATATGCTGGGCATGGCGTCATATGGAACATCCCTTTGGTCAGTTGGGGTCAGCTGTCCCAGCCGTGCCCCCTCCCAGCTTCTTGTGCACCCCCAGCCCGCTCGCTGGTGGGGTGGGGTGAGGGGCAGAAAAGGCCCTGACTCTGTGTAAGCACTGCTCAGCAGTAACAAAACCATCCCAGTGGTATCAACGCTGTTTTCAGCACAAACCCAAAACATAGCCCCGTACTAGCTACTATGAAGAAAATTGACCCTATCCCAGCCAAACCCAGTACAACAGGAAAGAAAATACTTAGAGGTGAAAGCTTCTGCAGTTTAAGGGGATGTTTTGTTTGGTCTGTTGAATAATGAGAAAGCATTGAAACGTAACTGCTCTATTTCTGCAGGGCTCCTTGAAGCCCCTTTGACAGTGCCTGTTAGCAAATGTCTGAGAATACAAAGTAAGCACGCTATTAATATTGCAAAAAAGAAAAGGTTAGAAAATAGAATGTGGACTTATGTTAAACTATCTGGTCTGTCTCACTAAAAATAATGAGTGGTTTGCCATAGTGTGTTCACAAATACTCATTCCTTCTTCTGAACATCCTGTACTCTGTTCTAAGCCCAAAAATGTCGCTGCACAGTGAGGACTTATTGGAATTTTGTAGTTATCTGATATGATGGATTTAAGGATGCTTTCAGTTTAGGAATAGAGATTATGGAAATTGTTTCAGGAAATGACCTTTGCGTACTATATAGTTACTGCTGTGTGTCACTTCCATAGTTCGTTTCTTAATACACTGTTTTTGAATGTATCAGAGCAAGGAAAATAAACAGATTATTTAAAATGAAGGTTTACTTACTCTATTTTTTACCTTAACTAATGAAAAACTTAAGTGTCAGGTGGCCAAAGCAAGGATACTGGGAAGAAGGACACGTTCAGCATTTATGTTTAAGAACATGATTATAGTTTACTTTAATAGTGAAAATCTCTTTTTAGTAATAGTTGATAACATGTTTCTGTGAGTTTATGGAATTTGGTTTTAAAGTTGGTAATCTGTAAAAGCGATTTTGTGTTACATCTCTGAACAGATGAGTTTTTTCAGTGATGAAATTAATTCTTTGCTTAAAATCAGGAAACTCCTGTTGCCTTAACGTTAGGCATAAATACAAAACATGTTATCATCAAACTCTAAAGTGATTATGTGGAGAAAATTCTGAATGCTGGTTTTGCTATCAGTCCTGAAGTTACAGCGTGTTGTGGGGTTTAGTGCAATACACAAAGACAGGGTTCAATTATTCCATCGAGTTTATTGACTTCTTCTCATATACGTCTGCCTTCACAGGTTTTGTGTGGCTATAAAGAAAGAAAATTACCCGGATTACATGCCTTCCAACATATTTTCTGACAGCGCTAAACAGATTTTCAGACAGCCTGGGCATACTATTTATCTCTTGCCAACGGTGGTAATCTGTAACTTGCTACCTTGTGAACTCGAGTTCTATGTTAAAGGAACGCCAATTAAGGGGACGTTAAAGCCTGGCAAAGAGGCAGCATTGCACACGGCCGATACATCTCAGAACATCGAGCTTGGTAAGGTTCTTTTTCAGATACCACTTTCTGATCCTCCTAGAGGAGTACCTCAATGTAAACTGTTTCTTGTACAAGGAACTATGGTGCAAGAATGGAAAAATGTAAAAAATGAAAACATTTATATGATTATTTCATTAGGTTGCAGGGTTTCTTATAGTTAGTAACGAAGTGCACGCATCCAAAAAAAAAAAACCTATTATTACCATCATTCCCTCAAATCTGTCAGCCGTCTTGGTCTGTTCCTTATTCGGCTCTTTTCTCATTTTCCTGAGAGTGGAAACAGTGGAAGCTGGAGAGAACAGCGATAAAGAAGGGAATAAATCAAATAAGTTCCCAACGTTTTGGGTGGTTTTCCTGTTTTCTTTCTGACAGAAAAAGTTGTTGTTGAGAGTACGTATGGAATTGTTCAACGCTGGCGGGACTTCTGGTGCCTAAGGCAGTAATTTGCCCTAAGCAGGGTTCTTTACAGAACTCTCTTTGCTGCTTGTGACTTAAATTGAGGCACTTCTTCATGAGGTCAGAGGTTACTACACTGGGCAGATTTAAAAGTTAATCTGGGTAAGCTGTATGGAATATTCAGAAAGATCAAGCCATAGGAAACACCCACCTGTACGCTTATCAGAAACAAATGTTTCTGCGTGGGTGATGTTCGGGTTCGTTTTGTTTTGTTTCTGTAGGGGTATTGCTAGAAAACTTCCCAGTCTGCAAGGAGCTGTTGATTCCTCCTGGGACACAAAACTATATGGTGCGGATGCGATTGTATGATGTCAACAAACGACTGCTAAATTTGACCATAAGGATTGTGTGTCGTGCTGAAGGTTCTCTAAAAATACTGATTTCAGCGCCTTATTGGTTAATCAACAAAACAGGTAAGTTTACAGTATTTTCTTTCATAGCTGTAATCATGAACTGGGAAATAAAGATTTCATGCAGTGTTTTGATTTGCATTCTAGCCAAGTAGTGCTTTTTAAACACTGCTTAAGAGGGATTAAAGTTGCAGGATTTTTTTTTTTTTTTTTTTTTACAGTGCCAGCAGCTATTGTTTGATGAATGTTGCAGCAGATAACTTAGTTGCTATATTGCAGATTTTCAAACATGAGCTACTGTACCGCTAAATAAATCAACATAGATTAGATCACTGTTAAAATTGTGGTTTTCAAAGACTGAAATGCCTTGAGAAAGCAACAGGTCTAAATCGCAGTTATTCTATGCTGACATCCATTGGCACTTTCAGAGCTACAAGAACTCCTTTTCTGCGTGGACCAGACTCCACGGCTCGGGGCTGTTAATAGGTCTAGCTGTTAAACAGGTTAGATGGAGAACGCGAGGGAAAATGCATGCAGACTAATGGCTAATATTACGACCAAAATATTTTAGGTCGTTTCTTAATTTGAAGTAGCTTTTACCATTTTCATTTTAATTTGTGCAAAGGTGAAGTGCAGTTTGACACTCCGTTTTTTTTGTGTTTACTTAAAGGATTACCACTTATCTTCAGACAAGATAATGCAAAAACAGATGCTGCAGGTCAGTTTGAAGAGCATGAGCTTGCTAGAAGCCTCAGCCCACTTCTGTTCTGTTATGCTGATAAAGAACAGCCAAACTTGTAAGTAATACCACAAGAAGAGCAGACAAGGAGGAACCTTCCAAAGTATGAAAGTAATTCACAGAGGGTTGGGTGCTGATACATCAGAATGAATATCATGTAGGAAAAGTCCTTCCCTATTAAGATGACCTGTTAAGTTATTAAGTTTCTAAATACTAAAATAAGCATATTGGATCTTTAGACCTTTCCTACTGAAAACTCCTTGATTGGCTAATTCTGTTGTGTCTGCAGGCTGCTCTGGTTTTATTTTGCATGTTTTGAACTCATGCTTCTTTTGTAAGAAAACCAAAAAACTTTTTGAAGAGACTTATCGAGTTGTATAAATTACTTTGCTGCCACTAAAAAAAAAACCACTCCAAACCCCTAATCCTAAATTCTGAATGTTGATAGGGAAGTAGTAGCAGGCACTTAGTAGGAAGTCCATATGCAGCAGAGCTATTGTGATTCTGATGTAAAAGGAAAGGCAGGTTTTTGGAAAGGAAACTTTTCAGCTACTTTATCTGGCATCAAGGAGAGAACTTGCTTTTTCCATGAAAATAAGAAATAAGAACATGATTTAAAGTAAATTTCTCTGAAATGTTCTGGGATTTTTGCTCAAATGAACAACAGTTTAAATTACCATAAAAATTTATTCCAATTTTTTTTTCTTTTTTTCTTTCAAAGAAAAAAGACACACAAATGCTGTTGTGGTTAATCAGCCTGAAAATTGCCAAACCTTTTACAAGAAATGGTCACTGAATCTTGACCAATATGTTAAAAGAGCTGATGGCAGAAATGCAGAATGAATTACTCAAGAAGAGATTTATTGTTGCTTCTAATGCTTTTATATTAAAACACAGGGTGTTCTTTTTGTATCTGGGTATGTGTTTGGTCATCAGCATCGTGTTGATATCTGATCCTTCATTTAAATGAGTAAATCTTTGTGTTTTCTTCTTGCCCTTAGTTGTACAATGCGGGTTGGAAAAGGAATCCATCCTGAAGGTACGCCTGGCTGGTGCCAGGGTTTCTCCCTGGATGGCGGTAGTGGTGTCAGGGCCCTGAAAGTGATCCAGCATGGAAACCGGCCAGGCCTCATTTATAACATTGGTATGTGTTGAGAGGAACATTTGAGAAATACTGTTGAACTTGGTAAGACATGATGTCAGTGACACCAGAAACAGAACAATTACAGCAGGGCAACATATGTTGTTAAAGGTTTTTGAGGGTCCAGAGGAAATTATTAAACAAAAAATAGAATTCTAAGTATTTGTACGTCTTTATTTTGAATTTCATTAGCTTAAAAATCAATTTTCAGTTGTTTTTATTTGAACATTTCATCATTGAGTGTTAATAACTGCATTTACAAACTGTTCTTTCTGTTTCTCTGTCTTTATTCCCCCTGTATGTTACTTGAAAGTACATTTGAAATCCTACCGCGTTACTGTCTTTGGTTATTTTGAGCGTCTCTGTACAGTAACCGTTCAGCCATGTGCTACTTCTGCGCCTTTTGCTTTGTGGTGCCTCTGTAGGCTGACGTGGAGGAGTGCAACTTCTGTCTTCCTTGTGCTCCTAGTGTACATAAAGTACAATTTCCTCGGAAGCTTTTAGTTTTTAATGAAATGACAGTTTGGAAGTTACTCCACAGTGATTTTTGAGGAATTTTTCATATGTTTAAAAGTGGAATAATTACTTGCATTGATTTACTTGTGATTGGAAATAGTGTTTTGTTTTTTTTTTTTTTTTATCTTCAGTGCTTATTATCTCTAAATTGTACTTGAGAAACAGAGGGTAACAGGTGGCATAAAATTATGTTTACTGTTTAAAATAATGTTTCAAAATATGGCAGCGTTATGGCAGAAACAGTGCATCTCAGGAACCCAAGAAAAAGAATTTCTGTTATGTGAAATATATTGTGGCAGCTGTCTTTTGTTTTCTCTTGTAAATAATAGCTTTATTTTTAACTTGTTTTTATTACTAGGTATTGATGTTAAAAAAGGCAGAGGCCGTTATATTGATACATGCATGGTAACATTTGCGCCCCGTTACCTATTAGACAACAAATCAACCTACAAGCTTGCCTTTGTTCAGCGTGAATTTGCCAGAGGTCGGGTAAGATGCTTCCTTTTTGTTACTTGTTATTACACCACCTGTAGTTAGTCACAGCGTCTTCTAACCCAAAAGAACACAAACGTTATACTTGAAAGCATTGTTGGCTGGTTATGAGGATCTTTCTCATTAGTCTAATACCAGCATCCACCTAACAGAAGAATTGCTGTGTTCATATCTGAGAGGTATATAGATGAATGCTGTGTTTTCTAATACCTATAGGACATGTATTTACCAATTTCTCTCACTAGGGAACATCCAATCCTGATGGCTATATCTCCACGCTTCCTGGTTCCAGCGTCGTGTTCCACTGGCCGCGGAACGATTATGATCAACTGTTATGTGTGAGACTAATGGATGTCCCAAACTGCATTTGGTCTGGGGGCTTTGAGGTCAACAAAAATAACTCGTTCCATATTAATATGAGGTAGTTATCATATATAAATCTTCTGTAGCATATTTCCATTTTTTTGGTAGAAGCAGCTGTTTAACACTTATGACCGTGGGTAACGCAGATCAGAAGCCTACCTCTCTTGCACTTGTTTGTTCTTGTTCAGGGACACCCTGGGAAAATGTTACTTCTTAAGAGTAGAAATCACTCTTCAAGGAGCCACATACCGCATTGCGTTCAGTGACACAGATCAGTTACCGCCACCTTTCCGCATAGACAATTTTTCCAAGGTAAAGAGCAAAAAAGCACATTTTTTTCTTTTATTTTTTAGTAAAAAAAGTAAAGTAGGAGTTCTTTTATTTTCACTAGAGGAGGGAGCTGACTAGCTTGTATAATGAAATAAAATGAAAGTGCGTGTAGCAAGAGGTATTTGTATATAATAAGTGTAACTTTCTGAAGTTTTAGTAAAAATTGATAGTACTCAACTACTTCATCTTGTTCAAATAATAGTGCTAATGTTGTGGCTTTCCTGAGTGCATAAAAAGTCTTACAAGGAAGATCATTATTACTGATGAGAATATGGTGCTAGGGTGATAGTTTACAATCTGTTCTGTGTTATTTTCAGCACTTGAATAACCTGTAAAAAGAACTTGGGCTACTGCTGCCACTTCCTTTCTCTCTGTCTTTGGGCTTCCATGTCGGTGATGACAAAAATCAGAGAACTTACTTTGCGTATTTTACAGTGACTTACTGACTGCTTTGTGATCAGAGCAGGAGACAGAGCTCTTAATAGCTATTGGTTCTCGTTCTGGATTTTGGTACTGAACTGTTAAATAAAACTGGGCAAGTGTCTTAATTTTGGTTAGGAGGGTTTGAGGTGCTACCATGGGACTAAAGACATTTTGAACCGCGGATGACTGATAAAAGCAAAGGCGACATTTCTCATGCCTTTGAGACTATCCTTAATTGAGACTCGAGTGGAAGAAAATGCATATGAAACCACTGGGGGCTGGGGTGGGAGGAGAGACCTGAGTATGTTTCGGTCATCAACTTCTGAAAAATGAAAAAATTATAGCAAAAAAATCTGCCTGATTAACAACTTCTGTGTGAAACTAAATCCTCTGTCATAACTGTTACAGGTCCCAATTGTTTTTAATCAGCACGGTGTTGTCGAGCCACGACTCTACACTGAAGTGAAGCCCATGACCTCTCTGGATTATGCATGGGATGAACCTGTTCTGCCACCTTTTATAATGCTGACAGTTAAAGGGGCAGGCTCCTCGGAAATCGTCTGTAGCATGAATGACTTCCAAGATAGCAAGCAGCTTTACTATGAAAACTTCATTTACATTGCTGCTACATACACTTTCTCAGGGTAATTCTTTGTCTATTAGATGAAAATACGTTCAATGTTCATGATGTTCTTTGGGCTTTGTGTTCATGTTCTCTTAATGGTTGCTGTTGGAAAGTTTTTTCAGATGGAGCTAAACTTTTGTCAGCCTTGTAGCTAGCAGAAGAAATGCCGAAATTCAGCTGAGTCTGGCAGCAATAAGCTGTGTATCTTGCCTCATTTGGTTGTGGTAACTTAGCTTTATAGGTGCAGCTTGCCATTGTTTATTTTGTCACATAGTGAGAAAGATTTAGCATATGGCATCTGCTGTGACCCCTGATCTTGGAAGAGCAGGGATGTTTAGGGTCATGCCTGGGGGCTTAATCTCATTTCGTGGATTAAGAACACTTGACTACAGGACCTACCTGTTTTCGACATGCATGTGAATTTTAAACTTGCACTAGTCTATATGCTATTGAAAACAGCTCTGAGAGATTGATACGTGCTTTGTTGCTTTCCTCAGTATAAGGTGGGAAATTTTCTTTGGAATTCATCTTATTTGCCTGTGAAGTTCCTAGTGGCAGTGAGAAATCAAAGCCCCTTTTAAGAATGTACTCAAATTGACAGCTTACACTGGTAATTCCAAAAATAACAAGAGGAAAAAAAACAATATAAGTTTTTGTCTGATTGGTTGTATTGGAAGCGTAAGCTTCCTCGATTGGGTTTTGGTACAGATCTAATTCAATCTACAGAGGAAGCGGCTACTCTGAATAAACACGATGACGTTTTCTTGGTGTTCTAGTTTACAGGAGCCAGGTGTAAGACCAGTTGCTTCAAATAAGGATGCTGCATATGCAGAGCTTGTCCTTGATGTTTCTCCAAAGACTCAACGAGTTGTACTGAAAAAGAAGGTACCAAGACACAACTGATTTTATTAAAATGCTATTGCTGCATGCTAAAGTCAAATCGTGTCCTGCCAGAAGGAAAAAATAAAACATTTTCATGGCAACTTTTAAAGGGTGGAGACAGACTCCACTGAAAGCAACAGGTTATTGCAATTCAGGTTGCTTGAATTATAGTGGTGCTTCCATGTAAGACTTTCATGGGGATAAGGGAAACAGAAAAGGGAATTGGAATAAAAGTAAGGAATGTTGTAAATTCCTCCAAGACCAACCAAGTGTGGTAGTTGTATGTTGGAGGTTCTAATGAAGTTACAACATAGGGCATGCTTCCTTTTTGGTTGTGTTGTAAGCTAAGGCTTCTATTTCCGGAGCTCTTAAGAAATAGAAACTGTATTTAAATATTGCTGAGATTAAAAATAGCTTGTAAATACAGCTCTGCATCTAACAATGCTAACGTGGGATGCATATTCATTGAATATCAGAGTTGAATTAGAAGTTTTTATACAAACTAGTTTCTAATTCAGGGCTCTGAAGTTACACAAGTCATTCCAAGAATTATAATTCAAAGCATCTGATAGCAAAACAGAACAGAGATATTTGCTCTATACTGCTGTGTTCATTTAAATGTTGAATTTTTATGCAACAGGAGCCAGGAAAACGATCCCAGCTTTGGAGGATGATGGGCACAGGAATGCTTTGCCATGAAGGTTCTTCAGTTCCTCATAACCCCCATAAACCTTCTCCTCGGTCTGTGGACTCTTGTATGATTTTAGATATTGCAGGTCTGGCAGCTGTCACAGATAACAGGTATCGCACACACAGTTTCTCAGGAAACTGATGTAGATTCTAACCATGTCTTTGAAAGCATACTTAACGTGATATTCTCTGAATAAGGAAAGAAATGATTCTGAAGGCATGTGGAAGAGCTAGATTTTATCCGTCTTCGTGAACGGACCTCATGATCATTTTTGTGACTTGGAAATATTTTTAAAAGCATGGCTAATGTATTGTCAGCAGCAGATTGTTAAAAGAGCACTTCAGAAGTGAGATTAGGAAAATGAGCTTGAACAAAATTAGAGTAAGTGTTTGGCATTAACGCATCTCAAGAGTAAAACTGAGAAGTTGGAATCCTCTAAGTATTGGGTGGCATGCTTTCGTTGCAGGTACGAGCCCCTGATGTTGAGAAAGCCTGATCGACGGCGCAGTACTACCCAGACATGGAGTTTTCGTGATGGAAAGTTGACCTGTGGTATTCATGGACTTGTTGTTCAGGTCAGTATTGATTGTATGTTGAACTTGCTTGGACTGTTGCTGTTAGAGAGGACAGAGGCATTTGGGCTTAGTATTGCGGTAAACTAAAAGTTCTGAGGCCAAAGTTCAGAATACAGGGGAAACCAGACTTGTGCAAACAGCTTGTGTGGTTTAAATTCATGTTTGAAGGTTCTTATCAATTTCAAATAATTAAACTATTCATTTGAAAGTAAATAATAGTACACTGTTGCTGAAAATGAACAGTATAGTGATAAACAGGGCCTTGATATTCTAACACATACCAAATGTGAAAGTGCTGCAGGTTCCGTCAGTTACTATCACTGGGGAAAGTCAAGGTTTGCGTATAACCAGCGCTTCTGAGAATCATGGTTCTAACATTTTAGTAATAAGAATTTTAAAAGTGGTTTGAACTGTTTGCTCTTTCTTTGTGTTCCAGGAAACTCTGACTTGCAGACAGCTAACGCTTGCAAGCTATTTGATAATTCTGCCTGCTGATGTTTGAATTTGTACTCACAGACACTGGATTGCTCTTACAAATTCTAGAACTAAATACCAGAAGAATTTTGATGCTCTTTTTTTTTTTCCTAGTGTTTCAACCATATTTATCCATTGCTTACAAACAAATTCGAATAAGTTATCCTGCATATTGTTGAAATAGCAATATATGTTTGTGATGAATAATTACATTATTTCTAATGTTTTATTTTGAAAAATAAATTGTGCCAGCTATGTCAATGCAAATCAACCTCAACTCAGTGGAAAAAGTACCTCCCTAGTGAACATGTTAGCTCTGTGATGAAAGTGAGTCTTTTATGTGCACAATGAATCTGGAATGGGTCTGTAAAGTATGGAATGATAAGATCACTTTGAAAATCCTGCAAATAGGACACCATCATGTTCTACTGGAGATCTCTCTCCCGCCCCGCTTCCTAAATTCCTTGTAATTTCCCCAAAACACGGGCTTTGGGTATTTCTCAGCAATGACAGAAAACCAGCATCTTGGTCATTTGCTCACTCTGTAATAGCAGGACAGTATGTGTCCTCTGTGAAACTAGAGGTATCCTGCAGAAACCAATTTTTGAAGTTTCAGATGCTTGTTCTGGTACAAGCAAAGAAGAAAAAGTATAGAAAATACTCCTAAGGCTTCACAATAACCTTTTAAGACTGTATTTGTAGTTCTGTTCTGATTAATTTTAAAGGAATGTAGTAGCCATAAAAGAAGGTTCCAGCCTCCAGAATAGATAGAGTAAGGACAGCAGCAATGTGGTGTTCCTTTGCCACCTTTAATGCTATGTTTCAATTCTAATACTAAAAAAACAGATCTAGAGAAAAATATTTTACTTAGTCCCATGATGTTGCACGAATCATTTTGTGATCAAATTACTGTAGCTTAATAAGTTACTACTTGTCAGTTTGAAGCACCCGAAAAGCCCTGCGTTGCTGTTTTAAGGTGTTTACTCAGTAAGGATTTACATTCTCATCTGCAGATCCAGAGTTCATCTTTTAAAAAGCTTTCTATCATTTTGAAAATATTTTCAGGAAGGTCTTCCCGTGTTCGATCATGATATGATAGCTTCAGTTTCTGAACGTGCAGCGGGAATGCTTAGTATCTTGGCTGTTTGATCTTGGCCTATTGATCTTGGCTGTTTCTTCTAGCTGCCAAGCTGATTAAACATGAGTTACCAGAAGCTTTAGTAATATCAAGTAAAATGCTGCTGGGCTGCTTTTCTTTTAGTTCTGAAGAGTAAGAAATGTGTTAATTTCCCTCACACCCAGACTACTCACTCTGGGATGGAGTCTCAGATGACTTTGTTCTTCAGCTGTCTAAGGAGAGGAAAGTAAAAGACACTGTTCAATCAATGTATGTAAATAGTTGTCTGAAGCCTTTACCTGTCACTTAATTTTTTTTTTTTTTTCCTTACTCATTTCTTTCTCCAGGCAAAGGGAGGAATACGAGGTCTTTATGATGGAGCAGAAGTTGTTCTTGGTCCCGATACTTCACTTGAACTTTTGGGGCCTGTTCCACCTGAACAGCAGTTCATAAACCAGAAGATGAGGCCTGGGTCGGGAGTACTAGCTGTTAGAGTCATCCCCGATGGGCCAACTAGAGTTCTACAGGTGAAAGTCCTTCATTACCTAGAATCTGGTTTCATTATTTGCTTGTACTTGAAATACCTTTTTCTGTATTGCATCTCTTAATTCTTAGAAAAAGTTAACTGTCTAATGATATGAGGGGGAGGGGAATATCATAAAACAGAAATAATTACAAGAAACGTTTTCATTGTGTTTATTTTTAAAAAAAGAATGATTTTATAAGGTAAGACAATATAGCTGTAATTTATAAATAGGAGAGTGATCATTGTAGTAATTTATTTGTTTATCAGATAACGGATTTTAACCAACGTAGAAATGATCGTTTATCCAGTGAAGCAGATGAACTTCCAGTTACAGAACAAGATCTACGCAAGTTAAAAAATCCAGATACAGAGCAGGAATTAGAAGTAAGATTACTACAACTAGTATCTGTCTCTTTTATTTAGCCTTTTCCTTTCTAGATTTTAGAGGGGGGTTGGAGGGGTTGTTCATGAGCTTTTCCCCATGATGACCTCTTGTTATGAACTTGCAGATTTTCCTGCTAAAACTCCTCATTCTTAGAAGTTGGGTTTATATGTCTTAACACCGCACTTAACATCAGTGAGCTGTTTGGCCTCTCTGGAGATGAGTCTAAAAAAATAACTTCTTTGCAGAAGTATGTATTCAGTATCACAGGTGTTTTCAGTGTTGGTTTGTTAGTGTTTGTTTTTTTCTCTTCAAATATTTCTTTCTCAGGTGCTTGTGGAACTGGAAGGTGGAATAGGATTGTCTTTGGTCAACAAAGTTCCTGAAGAGCTAGTCTTTGCAAGCCTCACAAGAATTAATGTCCACTACACACAACTGTCGACAAGTCAGGTGCTAGAGCTCAATGTGCAAGACATACAGGTATTTGCCATTTTGAAAGGAATTTATTTGTTCATGGGTCTTCTGTGGTTTTTGTTGTCATAATAGGCTTGAAAAACGTTTACAGCTGTTCCTGAGATTCAATTCCTCAGTATCATAGAAGTTTTGTTTAACATCCATGTTTCCTTTTTTCATTGTTCTCTGCTTAGTAATAGTTGAGACAATGATGTATGGTATTTCATGCTGTTGATTTCTATTAGGCAAGTGAGAATCTTTTTTGTTTTGTTTCTCCCTTCCTGGTTTTTGGTTCTTTGTCATTGCATAACAAAAAAGGCAGCTACTGAAAGCAGGAGTCCTAATGCTGGTAGTTCCACAGTATAAATCATAGAATCATAGACAAATAAGACAAATACAAACCTCTCATATTTTTTTCAACTAGATTTTGTTTCCAACTTTGCAGAGTTTTGCCTTTACCTTTGTTTTCAGTTCAGTCTTCAAAAATTCAGAATTCACAAGTTAAACTGAAGACTGTAAAGACTGTTTTTATTCTGCTAAAAAAAAGTCCTCTAAATTACTAGAATTCTGTTCCCAATATGTAAGATTTCCTCGGAAGGGGAATTGTGTGTACGGATGTAGATTACATGAGATAAATGGATACTTACATGCATCAGTCAAACTTAAATGCAGGAGTAGCTTAACTCCACTGTTGTTTAATATTTTTGGCTGTGTTTTTTGAAAAAGGAAAAAAAAAATCACAGAGAACATAGCAATTTTGTTATAGGTTTTGTTTGTTGGTAGCTATAACCACTGTTTTTAATGGAGGACATTTCTGAATATTTTTTGGCATGGTCTCGGTGGTGATCAATAACCAAGTGTGTTCAGGATCTCCCTGGCTCAGGGACCATGTATTTCTGAAAGCTTTTAAGTCCTCAGTGAAACAGGATCGATTTTGCTGTTTATTGTCACCTATTCAGATTTTGCCATCTGTCTTGTCCACTCTGTAGGTGGACAACCAGCTTATTGGCACCACACAGCCTTTTATGCTCTTTCTGACACCTAAGATGAGTGAAAATGAACCCGCGGAAACTGGGCCTGCAGTGCAAGTAAATGCGGTGAAATTTCCCAGTAAAAATGCGCTGACTGATATATACAAGGTAAACCACAGTCTTCTGTTTGTGCCATGCAGGTATTGCTCTGTTCAAATGACCTTTTTCTGTTCCTAGTTTTTCCTAGTAATCTGAATTAAATAATTTGTGAAATCCACTTTGTTGAATTAATACTGAGTCTTAAAGGATGCTCTATCTACCTTCTCATGTTCATTGTGTTTAAAGCTGCAGTACAGTGATGAACAGGATAATATGTTCAAAAATATAACAAATTAGGCCTGACCCCTGTTTGTTCATGTCTGTGACCTTACTTTTCAAGCCAATTATTCTCACCTCAGGATTGATAGGTACCATTGTAGCATGGTGAACCAGAATATCTATGTTATGCTTTTCCCAAGTTGTGTACAAGGCTATTACTTCTCTCTGATAAGCAGTTACCTTGCAGCACAAAGCCTGTTCTGGGTACTGCAGCTATTGATGTTGTTTGGAAATTTATCCACCAACTGTGGTTTGCGTTGTGAGGGCAAAACTGAGTTGGTTATCAAGACCTATTTTCTCACTTGGAATCTTCACCCATGTATTTTGACACTATTTTGAAAAATAGCTGGTTTTGGTGTTGGAAAATGGCTAAGCATCAGATTCTGAAGTGTTAGTATTAGGTAATGAAGCACAATACCTTCCAAAAAATTGAAACAATCATCACTAGTTGTAGGTAAGTGAAGAACTAGTGTAGGTAAGTGAAGAGAATTGCCAAAGACGTTTTGAAGGTGGGAACCTTACTATGAATCCATTCCAGTGAAAACAGTCCGTTGAAATAGAACACATTTTCCTGTTTAATGGCTTACATGGATCGTATTTCTAGTGTTAATACTGTAAACTGAGACTTGTTTATCTTTGTAGCATCTGATGATCACTGCTCGAAAGTTCACAGTTCAAATTGAGGAGAAACTACTTCTGAAGCTATTGAGTTTCTTTGGCTATGATCAGTCTGAATCAGGTATAGTATAAAATTACAAAGACCAGTTCTACAGCATACAGGAGTATTATGATCTTTGCATATGAAATAAGTTCAAAAGGCCTAGGAAACTCTTAGCTGCTTGGAAGCTTCCACTGTTGAACAGAAAGCTGGAAAGCTACTGCCTCAATGGCCCCTATAAAGCTGTTCATGTATGCTGTGCTTGGTACAGTATTCAGGTAATGACCCACGTAACGTGCTATTGTCCAGTACACAGTGGCTGAGCTCAGCCTCTGTGGGAAGGAGCTTAGTATTCATCTTCAGTTCCTGTCTCTGGATTCATCTAAATTGGGATAAAAGAAATTGTGTTATTAATTTAGCAAACCACTTTGTTTAGTAATGTTTGTTTATTTAAATCCAAGGCTAGAAATGGGATCTCTGTTCATTTGTTCCTTGGGCAGTTCCTCTTGCCTAACTGAAGGAAAATTTTGGCTGTCTGACTTTTTAGTTGTGGCATCCATACCCCGGGCTTTAATTTTAATATAAGTTTTCTTCATTCAGTGAGGCAAGACAGAGCTCTTGAATCTTCTCATCTCATAGATGTTGTTCTAATCCTTCTGTTGTAGGGCTTATCTGTACTTTGGAAACTTTCTGAAATGTCTGTTTTGGAGTGGCAATTGAAAAAGTCACTTTTATTATGCAGTAGGGTGTGTAGTGTTATATAATGAAATAACTGTTGCAGGAAAAAACTATTTTTGGCATGATTCCAAATGTGGGCAAGCCTGCAAATGATGCTCAAGAGTGCTGTGTCTGGCTAAACCACAGTATTTTCTGAATTGTTTCTGAAAAAAAAAAAAGTATTACGTTTCCCAGTTTCACAGAGGACTTAGATTTGTAGCGATGAAGAAGAAATAAAGATTTTGAGTTTTGCTCTTATGCTGTTTACTGATCTGTTCTTTGTTGTGGTTTACCCTGATGCTTTTGCTGTTTTTTTGTTTCCTTACCCACTGTCCCCTCTCTGTAGTTTATCCACTGATGCTGATGATGTCATCCAAGATTCAGACAAAAATGATTTTGTCATTTACATTCAGCATGTTTAATTGTTCAACCTGAGTTCATAAGACTTTTGTCATCTTTCGTCTTTCCCCCTGCCTTCTCACACCAGCAAGATGCTTTTAGAAATAACATGTGAACCTGTTAGCGTCAACCAAATTTGGCTCACTCTGTACATAAATTGAGGTATTGAATGTCTTCCAGGTAGGCATTCTGTCCAGTCTGTAGTGATAATTGAACAGATTGCCAGCTTTGCTTGCTTTGTACATTATATTGATAGTTGAGCGTGTAAGGAAGTATAGAGAAAGTAGAGAGGAAAACATATTTTAAGACCACAACTACGCAGTAGGAAGCATTGCATAGTTACGTTTGTATCGCCTTGCTTCTGTACGCTGAAAGATCAATTAGAAGTGAGATTAAAAGCTCAAATAACTTAAACTATGCACTTGGATGACTTTTTTTTTTTATCTAGCTACAAATACATTCAGGTTTGAGAGATGCAGGCAGATCTGAAAAAAATTCTCGAGCCTCAAAGGTCAACTTCATGTCACAAGGCATGAGTAATTTTGCTGGCTACGCTAGCAGTCGCACATACTTTTTATTTGTACAGAGAAACTATTAACTCTTTACAGAGTATGCATTCATAACCCCGTATTTATTTATATATAATCTATTCTGATTCCTATGTTTTGTCTGGATGCAGAGGTTGAAAAGTATGATGAAAACCTCCATGAAAAGGTTGTTGAACAAGGTGGAGGACAAAAGCGATACTACTTTGAAAATCTGAAAATTAGTGTGCCTCAAATCAAGTTGAGTGTCTTCACTTCCAACAAGCTACCTTTGGATCTCAAGGTACGTCAATGCATTCACAGAGTGCGCTTCCAAGTAAAGAAATTCTATTCTAGGAGGAAAAGGGGAACAGAAACTTTAACTTACTACTATTAATTTCCATTTACTCTTCCACTATTTAAGTTACAAATAATAGAAGTTCCAATAACTTCTGTTGTTTAATTTGCATAATTTCCAGTCTCTTCTGTAATATTCTATCATTTTTGTAATTTCATTTGAAGCACAGCCAGCTTCACCTACTAACTCACTACTTTACAAAGGATCTTAGTTACATCAATGGTAAAGAGGTTTAAAGGGAATGACTATCATATGGGAGGGCTGAGGTGAGGGTGAAGAAAAATAAGTTACTCAACTTAGGGAGCAGAAATACAGGACAACTCTGAGTATTTCCGTCCAATAAATGTTGTTTCATTGGAATTGGAGGGTTTGCATGAGCACTGTGCAGTTCGGTTCAATATTAAAGTTAATTCAGATTGAATATGGACTTAAACAGGTAGAAAATCTGGTCCTTTTCATGTGGTAATAAATGTTCTGGCACAGTCATTCAAACAAACCAGGGATTCCAAATTATAGCAAGAAGATAATCTGTCCAGTATTCCCAACTTGTGTGGTGGGACCTTCCTGGACATAATAAGGTGGCAACAGTCAGCAATACTTCAGTTCCCTCTGAGCTAACACAACCAATGTCCTCCAAGGTGGGGGAACAAAACCAACCAACCAAACCATAAAACACCCTCCCCACTGTGGAGGAACTGAGCTGCTGCCTGTTCAACCTGTGTGTTCAAAAAACAAAATTGAGACACTGACCAGGCTTTTTTGTGCCCTTGATATTATGGACGTTAAGATGTGCAAGCTTTTAAAGACGTTTAGTTTCGTGGAACAAGTGTATATCATGCAGTCCTATCAAGATGACCCAACAATCCTTCATTCTTGTGTTGCTTTTACCAAATCCTTGTGCAAAGGAGGACAATTCAATAGCTAGCTGTAATATTCCTTACCATTCAACAACATCAGCAGTGTCTTGAATGTGTTTCCACTTTAGCTTCAACACAAAAATGCTTATCATCTGATTATCCCAAATTTAGAGAGAAAAAACAGTGTTAGTAGTGAGTGGCTTTAAGGAACTAGTAACGTGCACTGTTCTGTTTGGATTTCCTACCGCCTTTGGTATATGATTGCACATGGATATGTCTTGGCAGCTGCCAGCATTGTTCCCGAGAGAAAACTTGGCGTATACATTTTTTCTCCCCTAATGATAACAGTTGCTGACTGTATTCTGTATATTAACTTGCACAGAAAGAGTTCCATTCAGTTTTGTAGCAGAGGAGAGTTCAGGGTAGGAGGGAGAGAATAATCACAGTAGAGCCTTTGTAGAAGTTTTTCTAACTACCTCTAATGTTTCTGGCTTGGACATTGCTGTCTGGTAATTTGGTGTAGACAGATTATTTTTATTAGGTACCAGTATTAACAAAGTTGCCTTATATAATATCTGATAGTTAAACAGGAAATTACTTCCTACCCAAGTGAATAATGAGGACTACTCTAGTTAGTCATCCATTTACTGAAAAAATAAATAGGTCCTTTCTTACTTGCAAACTTAAATCAGACCTGTAATTTACCTTAATTGCCTGCAGATGGCAGAAAAACTCGTATTACTTACTACCAAGCATGCTTTAGTGATTAACGTAGAGAGATATAACACAAGTATCAGGCTTCTTGCTTTCTTCAGATTTTCTGATGTTGGTGACTGTGCAGATGCCATTATCAAGACGTGAAATAGAGGCAATCTCTGTCTTTCTTAAAAGATTAGTTTTCTTGTTAATTTTTCCAAACCTGTTTTATTTATGTGTGTGTGGATATATAGATGTATAGCTTGTTCGCCTTAAATATGTTTTTGATGTATAGATTGCACAGGTTGCAGATGGCCCATGGGCTAATTACTGTCTTAGTTTTCTTCCTTGAAAATAATTGAAAAAGCTGGTTTAAAGAATTTCAGTACACCATATGATGTTAAGAGATGAGCCTCAGGCTTACAGGAAATTGTGTATGTTGTTCCAGCTCATCCTGACACTTAATCCATTCATAGAACTTCAGCAGGGTGGAAAATACCCAGTTTTGTCTTCACTATGTATCAAGGAAATTCATTTAGGGTTCAGTTTAATTGAACATTAGAGCAGTTACAGCAAAGCGCTAAGCATGGAATCTTAAATACGTTTTGTTTTGCAATATTCCTATCAAGTGTAGGAAACAGGTTGCGTCAGGAGGAGTGTTTAGTGACTGTCTGGTTACTGAAGAAATGCGGTTCTAATAATTGATCATTGCTTACAAGTAAAAGGTTTACGGAGTGACGGCCCTCTATATCAAAGTGTCTAAATGGCAGTGGTAAACTACTCCAGCAGCTTCAGATAATTTTGGTTTGTTACCCATTTAAAGATTAATTAATTTGGGTGCTGTGAGTGAGAAGTAGAGAGAAAAATTAAAGTAGTGATATCTTTTCTTTAATTAGGCATTGAAAAGCACACTAGGATTTCCTCTAATCCGATTTGAAGATGCTGTGATCAATCTGGATCCTTTCACTAGGGTCCATCCATATGAAACTCGGGAGTTTATCATTAATGACATTCTGAAACACTTTCAAGAGGTAAGTGTCATACAGATTTTGCTGTGGCTGGGGCTGAACTTCTCTTGATTGATGAGCTCTCTACTGAGGGTGGGAGAACTCTTTCTTGACTATTTACTTAAGTGTTAGTGCTGTATCGCTTCTTTGGTATACGGAGAAATAGTATCACACGCTTCTAAGAATACGCTGCGTTTTAAGATGAAACTATTGCTGATCTTACTGGTATTTGTGCGTTCATTTCTTCAGTAAAACTGTCTGGTTTTGTATATGCTTTTGTTGTGGGTGGGACTTTTTTTTCTTTTAATCAACCTTGCTGGTGTTAATGTGATCCCTAAGTGGTATTTCATTCTTTCTGTTGATTTTACAGGAGCTGCTTAGTCAGGCAGCAAGGATTCTAGGTTCTGTGGATTTCCTTGGCAACCCTATGGGTCTATTGAATGATGTTTCAGAAGGTGTTACTGGACTTATAAAATACGGCAACGTTGGTGGTCTCATAAGGAATGTCACACATGGCGTATCAAACTCTGCTGCAAAGGTAACAATTATGATATTAAAGTTTGCTAAAACAATAAGCAAAAAACAGTCAGGAAACAAGTCAAATAGAATTATTGACCATCTTTAAATTGCTTTTATGTCCTGTTTGGTTTGTAAAAATTGTGTTTGACGTGTACATTTTTTTAACACTTTATATATACACTTCAGGGATGCCAGAAACCCTGCAGGAGTCAATGAAACCACTCAGGGCCTTATTCTTGATATACACACATTTTGCAGATTGAACGCAGTAGTTAACCAGAGTGAAAACTAAAATGTTGCTCAAGTGTGGCGTCATCTCCTATGTGCAAATGAACAAAGTTATATTATATTATGTATATGAGAGAGAGAGAGCGTGCATTATAGACATGGGGAGTATTTAAGGGGTTATTTAGTGTAACAGGAGTTGTTAACTTATTTCTGGAAAGTGATTAAGCTGATGTGAATATCAATTATTATGCTAACGCTTGAGTTGTTTTTTTTTTCCTATGCCACATAGCAACAAACTAAGGAATTCCTAGATTGCTACGCATTTATCTTTAGTTTAATTCCAAAGTCTCTGCATGATGAACATTCTTCTGTCCTTCCTGATAACGACTGAGAGAATTCAATTATATCAGTGTTATCAGTGAAAATAACTAGTGCCTGAGAGAGGTATGATCTGAGACAGCAGCCAAAAATAGGAAGTGATTTTGATCATGGTTGATACTGTCCTTGATACTGAACAAACGTATTTTTCATTACGTACATGGTGTGTCAACGCGTACTGTAAATGAACTTGGTGATCACGGGTAGAACTGGAATAATGCTTTCTTCACATAAGGACGTGTTGTTAAAATTTGGTTTTGTGAAAATTCTTTACTTCCTATTATTTTCATTTTCCAACCCGGTAAGTTTGTACATGTATATTATCATGCTTCATCCTTTCACAACCTATTCAACGTATTTGTATACAAGGAAATCTACTTTTTTCCCCACTTCAGTGGGAAAAGGTAATTCGGAAGATGAGAAAGGTGAAATGTAGAGCTTGCATAATTACAGATAGCTCAAGACTAACGTCATCAAACCTACTTAAACTGCCATAGAGATCCCCAGTCCATCACCAAGTGCATAGCTGTGAGCATATGTAACCCAGATAGCTGAACCCTGAGGAAAGATGACCTACACCTCCTCTGTCATAATTATCTTGTTGCCAGCATTAGGCCATTTTGGGCAATTTCAAGAAATTCAAACAAAATACCATGTCGTTGATATTCCTGTTTTAATCCTGTGCTAGGCGATTCTGTGATTATCAGCGCTGCAAACACAAGCTTACCCAAGCAATCTGGTAGAAGACTTACTGAGCTTCTGTAAGGCGGTATCCATCTGTGCAAATGAGTATTTTTGTCCATACTTGCTACTCGTGGTTCTAGTCTCTTGTGACCCATCCGCTCCACCCAATAGAGTGTGTTTCTTTAGAGTTTCCTTTCTATAAAGTGTTGTTTCCTCATTGCAGTCACATCTGCAGCAACAGACTCATAAATCTTTCTTTAAAAGGCACGAGTCTTCCTACGTTTCCCACAAGGGCAAGGTCATTCTTTGAACTTTGGAGCCATTTGTAACCAAGGGTTTTGTGAAGGAAGATTTTCAAAGGCAGAAGGGCAGTTGGATGCTGAACTCCTTTCAAAATTCAACAGGAGCTGAGTGCCTGCTTCCCATTTATACCTTTGAAAATCACCCCATGCACTATTTATCTGTCTTCCCAGGTATTTTTTTCTTTCTCCTTGATATATCTGAAATGTCTGTGATGCAAGTCTCACACAGTTCCCTTTTAAAAACTTTTCATATGGATTATGTATTTCTCCTTTCAGAACAAGGAGAGAATTACATCCTTTAGGAAGGCTCAATAGTACATTATAGAACTCCTTGATTAATCCTCCTTCCAAAGGATGGATCTTAATTCTGCTCCATAGAAGATAACGGTAAAAAAGGCTCAAATAATCAGGATGAATTCTTCCCTATATGTTGCACTGCTTTTAGGCATCTGAATCTGCCAGAAGACTAAGCCAGGAATGTCCATACGATAAACAGTTGACATTGCAAGTGCAGTTTGTTACGTACATGGTACAGCATGAACTTTGTCCTTTGCTCCTTTCTCTACCGTGTATATGCCTTATGATCGTGTCTAGGATATGTGAAGTTTCAGTAAAGAGAAAAAGTGGGGAAAAAAATAATTCCAATTACTCAAGAAAAACATGACTGAAACAATAGATCATTTTCATCTTGCTATCGGTGCTCTCTGTAGGGAGAGTATTTTAAAGTATATTTTCACTGCATAAATTTTCACCCGATTCAGCTGTGCCACAGAGGTCCCCATTTTCGCAGCTTATTCTGTGGAGCTGGTAGCTAATGCGGCCAGAAATAGGTGAGCCTGTGTTCTGCACAGAAACTGATGGCTGAGAAAGCACCCGCTTTGGTGGTTCTCAGCACCTGACTTTTAAAGTGTCTTAAATAAAAATCTATCCTAGATTTTAGGATGAGTTAGCTTTTAAGGTGTGAGTAGATAGATAAACAAACTTTAATACTATAATCATCGCTTTAAAAGTAACACTGCTTGACGGAATTGAAAAGTAAGCTATTTGAGTTGTATCTGGTTTTGTCATTTTATTGCTTTTCTATTTTATAGTTCTGTTGATTATCCCTGTAATGGCTTTTCCATGCATTTCAGAACACGCAGTGGGTAATGCCTTCTTTCAAGTGGAGAGCTGCAGTGTATTTAAGTTGGCACAAAACCTTAGGTTAAATAAAGTTCACTACAGACAGTTTTGTAGTTTTTATCCCTTGGAGACTCCAAGTTCTGTATTTTAAAAAGTTCTTTGATCCTAAATATAGACACCTGAGGGAATTTCATTCCCTCTGAATGGAGACTTCTATAGCTGCCATATGCGTAGAAATGTCTTACATTCTTGGCATCCACACTTTTTTTTTTATTCCCCCCATTAGGCATGATAGTACTAAATCCTAAATTATTCCTGTTTCAGAAGTGTTTCAATTAGAAATGAATATTGAAGACTGAATTAGCGTCTGAACAGAAATATTCTGTAGCTTGTGTTCTCCAAATGGAAAATGAAGTGTGGTTGTACCTGTTATGGCAAATAGGTGTTGTGCTGACGTAATGAAATTCCTGGTAGTAAAGGATTGAAAAGACTAATCAGCTTGTCGATACTGTATTGAATTTGTCCGATTCTTTAAACCCTTACAAGGAATTTCATTATCTTTTATGATTTATGAGCACGTAGTAATGTAGTTGTTATGACTCTGCAGCTAGGCTTAGTTTCTGGAGATATATATATATATAGGATGGAAATAATTGTTGTGTCCCTCCCTTCCTCCTGAAAAAAATAATATAATGGACTTCTTGAAAGAGCTTAATTTTCATATTGAACTTTGAAGTTTCCAGTGAGAAATTTAATTAGGCTGCCTAAGGAGAGGTAAGCCATCAGCCCCAGCTGCATTTCCTCGTTCGGTTTTTGGGGAAGCTCGCAGCGTTCCAAGAGGCAGGCTTCCGCAGGCGTGGGAGCAGGCACCCGAGATGCCAAAACTTAGGTATGGAGGAGTTGCAACAAATTGTATCGTGGGCGTTTGTTTTCTTTTATGGCTGAGGAAGAGGCACAGAGGAACTTCTGCCCTGGACTTTCATTCCATATATTTATTTTAATTCAGTTCAGAGTGATGGCAGAGCTGTTTAAGTGCTCAACAGAGACAGGAAAATCAGCAGGGTGTTGGAACCAGGTAAGACTACAAGCCTAGTAAGGATGCGAATATTGCTCCAGGCGAGTGTTTGACATGGAAGCATTTGTAGAAAAGGAGCATGAAAGCAACACGAAGGGAAATAGGAGTTTTAACCCTCGTTGTAAGATAAATCAAAGCAGAATCTCAAGTGGTTGACAGTGACAGAAAAATAAAGATAACTGAATGGAGAATGAAGAGGAAGTAATAAAGGGATTATTTAAAAACAAATCATGAAGAAGTGTTTGACTCGTATGAATGTTAACTTTAACAAAACTGGCAATAAATAAGATGAGAAGTGGATATAGCAGAGCACAGAAGGTAGGCACAATTTAAGCAGGTTCTACCCGGGAACAGAGAAACGTTTCCGGCGCAGTCAAAGCTGAAGGTTCCCTTTTGTTTAAAGCTTCTTTAGTTTGCGTAGCCATCCGCTCTTATTCGATAGCATTCAGCAGCAAGAACAGCTGGCATTCTCGCATCCTTGGAAACACTGTGGTTCAGTAGTTCTATGAATATTAGCTCAAAACGCAATTCAAGTAGCTGAAAAAAAAATTGTATCTTGGTGACAGGGAACTTCTGACAAAAGCCTTTGTATATGAAGGCTGAGAAAGAAGTACGTGGCGTTGCTCTCCTCAGGAGAGTATTAAACAAAATAGTCAACTGATAACGTAGAAAGGTCATGGCAGCATTCGGGTTCTGAGTTTCCTACCATTCTATATTGTCACAATTTTCTTTTGACTCCCTACTCTTCTGTTTAACTGTTAACAGCAGAATGTGTATGATTACTGGCAGGCTCATACTGGATAATAATAAGGCAGGCTGGAATACATGCCATCTTTCTGGGCAACTTCACAGATTTGAATTTGGGTTGTACTTCGGGAAAGCTGACAGTCATCCTTTATAAGGATAGTCTAGGTATTGAAGTTGTGGGATTTAGCAGCAATTGCCATAAATAGTTTTTTCTATTCCTAGAAGTGATTTATACAGTTCAGGTCAAACGTAGCTTTCCCTGTGTTTTCTTCAGTGTAATCTGAAGATTTTTCTCCCCGTGTCTTCCCCAGTATCGTGTCGGGGCTACTGCAGCTTGTTCAGGTCATGCATCCAGGTGGCACTGCAGATCGTCTCCAGTTTAACCTGGGTTTCATTCAAAGGTTAGCGGTTCATGGGCAGGTTCAAGTGCTGAGCAGTGAGAATCTGTATGAAAATGTGCAGATGATGAGATGGAAGGTAACTGAAATTCCCCGGCAGAAATTTTCAGTGCTGGGAGGAACATTCTAGAAGAGGCCATTTACCCATTTCCCAGCAGTTTTAAAAGCCAGCAAGTTTTATGGCCAATTAGTGACAATGAAAAGCCATGGAAAGTGTCACTTTTTATGTGCAGGACGTGGTATCTGTGATCGGTATCTTTGAAAGAGTTTTTGGGATAAAGGATCGTCTTTGAGAAGTTTTGAGGTATTATTTTGTTCTTCCTGTTTTTGATTTGTACCATGGGATAAAACGTGTGTGGCCAGCATCCTGGCTGAAAGTTTTCTTTGCAATTCAGGTTAAATTCAGCCTTTCTTTTACAAAGCTGCTTATACAAAGTGTTTGTGAGCCTGCTTTGAGCGCAACATACTTTTATGGGGGGAAATGGGCATGGGTAAGATCAAACAAAAACGGCCGTGTATTCTATGGGAAGAACTGTTTTGATCTGGACTTGATGTCTTAAATGGGCACATTCAGAGTCGAACCGGCACTTTGGTGGGGGCTTTGAACGAGCCTTTTCCAGGGGAAATTACTCAGTAGACAGTGAGAATCCTGCACCAGTGCAACAACGGCGATCAGCGAGATGCTTCGCTGCATGCAGATGTCTGCAAGTGACCATCTTGACAATTATAAAAAGGGGGGGGGGGGTTAGAAAGCTTTAAGTTTTACACCTGCTCTAGAGCTTTATTTTAAAGGGTTTTACCAGCTGATTTTCTTGCAAATTAGAATACAGTGTTCCTGTTTTGCTGACTCATTGGGGAATTAAGTGAAAAAAGGAGAATTTAAAGCGTGGTATGCAAAATGTTGCCAGAAGCACAAACTGTGAAATTAGAAATAAGCATTTGTCATAGAGATGAAATGAAATTTGATCTTAACCTACGGTTTTTGAATGGTTAGCACGTCATGAAAACAGGCACATGTATCCCATATATCACAATTAGCATCTAAGGCGGGAGAATGGGGGGTGGGTTTGAAATTAATGACTTCAGTCTTGACAAAAGGCTAACTACACCTCCCTGCTGTATAAATAAAGTCATGTAGTTGTGTAGAATATGTTAAATAGTACAGATTTAAACTTGAAATTCCTTGGCTGTGTATGCCTGAGGAGGGAAAGCAATATTGTTATGTCCCCGGGAGATGGCCAAGGTATCTTCTGAAGCTGTACCAAAAGACGATGGGCATCAGTTCAGCAGAGCCAAAGGCGTCATCCCGCAGAGCTGTTTGCTGTTTACACTGCGCACGTGATGGCAGGCCCAATTAACGGGGTTGCATTGGGTTTCCTTCCAAAATGTAACGGAACACAGAAAAGCTGTGGGTTTTTAAATAGGAGGTTCTTTCAGATCCCAAGCGTGGTCTCAGGTGGCCGGCCGGAAAGAGACGGCCTGCCGGGGTGCGCTGCCCCAGGGAAGTGCCCTAGGAAAATAAAAATCAACCGAGTTGGTAAAGGTGATGTTAAAAAGCAAACTGAATCTGCCGCCCTCTGAATACCTAGCTGTTACGTGTATCTCGAGGAGCTGGACTAGATCTCTTTGGGCTTTTTCTCGGGTTTTCAGCCTATAGAGGGGTTTTTCAGGAGGGGGCCGTAAGGGCCAATGATTCTGTTCCCGAAAAAGAAACGAACAGGAAGACCTTAAAGCTTTGTAAGAGTTAACGCTGGGGGGAGGGGAATTATCTGTTAAGAGTATTAGTTGTTTAATAAAGCGCGGTTGTCCTCCAGATGAACCCGCCAGTGACTCTGCAATTGGGGTCATTCCAAGTTCATGCTGTGGACTTTTGACTGCCTTCTGTGTCTGTGCAAACAGCCGGCAGTTCCTGCAGGGATCACTCACTCGGCCCTGTAACACAAGCCTATTGCCAAGGGGCACCTGCTGGCGCGGCTTCCCAGGGGGTCCTTGAGGGAAGCTCCCCAGCTCCTCGGGCATCTGCGGGGATGCAAACGGCGGGGGCTCCCCTGGGATACCCGGCTAATGGGGCAGCCAGGCGGGCAGCGCACCGGGGGGCCGCGCCGATTACCCCGCAGCACGCCGGTGTCAGGATGCATTAGGAAGCTTAGTTAACGATGGGATGTGAGCTAATTAAAGCGCCTTTACTGTGCTTATATGACATAAATAGGGGTGGGGAACGCAGCACAGAATCCCAAGAAACATATGTTTGATCAGTGGGAAAAGCCGTTGCCTCCTCTTGGTTGTCAGTAATTTAGAGAGGGTCAAAGTTTATGTGTCTCTTAAAATGAGAAGCTGCTTATAGCGTTTTGCTGATTTAGTATTTTCTAAATTAAGACCATGTCAGTTCTAGTCCTGGTCCCATTACACGTTTCTCTCTGCACAGTTTGACTCGGTTATAAATGCATTTTGGGCTCGGCCTGAACCATCCTTTCTGTTCAGGGCTGTAGTTAACGGTTGACCTGTGTGTGTGTGTGTTAATGTGTAAAGGAAAGTGTATATAGCATATAAATTTATCTGAATTCACAAACTTCCCTGCTTGAGTATTTTGTGGAACAACTTCAGATAGCTAGGACTTCTAAAGCTGACAAATAAGCACCTGCTAGTTTTTCAAAGACTTAAAGCATTTCGTTTTTCAGTTCCGGTATATAATGCGCAGTTGACCACAGTGATGGGAAAGGAGGAGTTGTGTTGTCTGTCCGCTTTCTGATGTCCAGTTTGTAAAATTAAATATGTAGCGCTTCCATTCCACAACAGTGCGGGTATTGATTAGTAAAGAAGCTACTCTGAAAGGTTTTTTTTATGGTAAGTCGCAGAAATGTATTAAATATCAATCTTGAGACACTGCAATAAAAGCAAGGAAACTTAGGCCGAAGAATTTACTAGACAACTTTATCTGTCCCACTGTACCTAGTCATTACATATATATACTGCATGTCTTTTTTAGTTTTACACTTTCAAAAGAACAACACCAAGGATGGCTCACTGGTCTAAAACATTTTTTAACTATAACAAATCCTAGTAGCACGTATATATGTCTGCTTAGCCTACGACATGTACGCTGTGAGGATTCTTGCCTCCATATAGCAAAATACAAGCTTAATTTTGAACTGCTGTAGTTTACTGTCAGTCAGCGTAAAAATTGGCTTCCTCTAAAATACCTGTGACGGGTTGGAGAGATGTAGGAAATAAAGGTGATTTTTAATGATATTGCTAGAAGGCGAGTAACCACAAGGGATTAAACTTACAGATCTGTGTTAAATATTTAGACGTAGTCCATTGTATTTAATCACTTGGCCGAACACTGCTTCCAAAACTGTTTAGCAGGGAGTCAATGTGGGTTTTTTTAGAAAACAAAAACACAACTCAAAATAAAGTAGCCTTTAGTTTCTAATGCTATCAATCTACTTGAGTTTATTATATAATTTATAGCTATGTTTTATGTTAACTGTTTTAAATATATATAAAATGTGTTGACATTTTAAATGTATTAGATAATATCTAAAGAAACAGATCATCGTTTCATGCCAAAAAAACAGCTTATTAGAATTTTTAAAAAAAATTGTAAAAATAATGTTCTGTGTAAAACATTTTGTACTACATTAGAGTCTATATTTTGGGGCAGGAGGGTGTCAGTATTTTCCAGCTAATATTTACTGTCTATATATTTATTAGGGTTTTACTGTTAGGTTCACAGTATGTGCTGATTTGAGATGTTTATTCCTTTCAAGCCGTGCTGCGATGCCTTCTGTTGGCAGCACGTCAGGAAGAAGGTGAATGTTCGAGGTAGCAGAGAGGAGGAAAATTAAGTTCCAAATGCAGAGTTCCTGCTTAGGGCTGGAAGGAACAATGTATTTAACAGAACTCGCGCTCAGAAATCTGATAATCACTGTTCTTTCTTTACCTATACAGCCTTTGTTTCCTGCGATGAGCAGCTCTTCTCTTGCACGCAGACAGTTAATTATATTTAGGGGAATTACTGCTGAAACTGTGGAATGACTTCTAGTCGTCATGACTAGGGATTTTCCTGTTTTAGAAAATGTAAGAGTGTGTGTGAGAACTGAAGATGACAAAATTCACGGTTTACAATAGACTTCCTAAATTAAATAAATTTTAAATACTCTTTCTACCTTGCTGAAATAACACACTTAAATTTGTGCTTTGGTCTCTGAGAACCAGCTGTTATTACTGGAGATGAAGTATGAACATCATCAATGTGTGGTGGTCAAGGCTTTTTGGAAAGGTGGTGGTTTGGGGGAAGAGTGGAATGGAGTTCAACAATGCAAAGCGAAGATGAGAACTGAGTAAACCCTGTCATTTCTCATTGAAGTGCAGTTCGCTGTGAGTTTTGCACAGGAGTTATAACTGACCTTTATTTAATTTCATCACTTTCTCCCTTAAAATTTCATCTTGGAATGTACTGCTTTGCTCAGTCAATAGAATTTGTAAATGTACCGTTCTCTGATGCTAGAATTACAATGGAATGTTTGGACTAAAGTCATAATTGTGTATTTATCCTTTTGGGATGTCCTTCGAGAACCAGGCGGTGCCAAGAGCTTAAAAAGACTTTAACTGAAAACTTATTTCCATGCTGTGTGCTTCATGCATCTGGCTTAGAAGGAACACGCAGTACGAAGTCTAGAATTAGTTTTCATTTGCTTTCAATTCTTCTTGTGCCCCATAAGCCTTAGTGTTTGGCACCAGCTTTGATTCACAAACACTGTATATGGGTGTTTTTATTTTTCTTCCATTGCTTGAAACAGCAAAGGATACATAGTCAGTGGTAAAAGTTTTTGTGGCAGAACTTCCTTAATTATTGGCCTTTAAAAAGAAAAACACACACACACACACACCACGAAAACCCAAAACACCACTAGATTAGTTTCTTGTACAGATGCTATTCCAACTGCTTCTGCAGGTCATGGCAGGTAGTTAACATTGACTGGTGACACTGTAAACATAAACCCAGACATGAGGAGTCCTCTCTTTACTTAAGTCTACAGTGGTGAAGGCCAGTGTGCCCCGGGCTTAGGAAGTGTAATAACATTTTCAATAAATGTGAAGTGCTGAGAGTGGTTTACGTGTTGTTCGAACGGCAGTGTTCACAGTAGCATAATGTCCCGGAATTTGGAGGGAAACGTGTAAGTCTTCGTATTTCACCCTCCTCGGGAGGGTCAGTTTATGTTAGACCACGTAGGCTTAAGTTCATGAAGCGCAGTGGGTCGTATTTTCTGCTTGCAGTGTGTTACCAGTTGGTAGCTTCACATCATATATGAACCAGTGTGGGGTGGAAACCAGGGATCAAGTGTCTTTAGACTGCAGACCTGGAAGCAAAGGTCAGTGTCCCTCGGAAGAGGGGGAATGCAGGAAGTACCGTCTGCTTCGGGGACGGACAGAGCCGCAGGAGAAAGAAGGTATCTGTGAATGAAGGTGGGCGAATGTTCAGGCAACTGGAGCTTCTTGGAGAGGTTCTCCTTTTTCTGGCCAGGCAGAATGGATAAGGCAAAGGATTAAACGGTGCATATTAATGATAAGTTGAAATATTTTTAGTACTTGAAATGACAGAACTTTTAATTAGGAGTGTGGAAGACGCATACTTTGCTTCATTTGGAGATGCCAGGTTAACAAGTAAAATACGCGGCTTCTTACATGGGCCCAACGTGTGCACTGGCTTCATTCGGTAACGCTTTGGTGCCTTTTGGTTAGGAAGCAGGTAACTTATCTTGGCTGATACTGATGTATTGGGTTGCAATTCTGTTTCAAGGAAAAGGATATCTGAAATGGGGAAAAATGCAGAGATAAAAGACCAAGTTATTAATTTCTTTTTTTTTTCCATCAGCAAGTAGACAAAGAACTCATTATTAAAATTAGGGTAGAGAAGGAAGGGGACTGGTTTTTAGAGGTCCCTTGATTAGTTTCATGTTTGTTCCACAGACTGTTGTATTTGGTTTTGTTGGCATTTACATGGTCTTAAGTAGGCTTTGAAGTTATCAGGTCACACCTTATTAACAAAAGCGAAGGAAGACAAGGGTGGATCGCACTTTTGTTGTCACCTTTGTTTATCTGGAGACTGTTTTCTGCGTGACCGGGTTAACAGCTCAATAAGCCACCATCGCTGCTCTTCTGCGAGTCTTAATATCTGAATCTCGGTATCTAATATTGCACTTCTCAAAGGAGGCATCTAAAAAAGCATTCGGGGGGGAAAAAGGCAAGTCTGCTTTTGTGCTCTAACTTGGTCAAATCTCCCTTCAAAGTTTACGTTGGGCTTAAACTGCTTAAATTTGTGATGTTTACTCAAGTTTCTGATCCTGAAATAACTTGCCACTGCTGAGTAACTTTTTCTTAATACAGTGATTATAATCTGCACAGACTGGGCATAAGGTGTTGTGCGGGTTTGTGTTTGGTTGGTTGGTTGGTTGTTTTTTTTTTTAATGTTAGAAATCTTTATTTTCCCTTTTTATACAGGTAGGTACAATCCTGTTTTCTGAAATAGGCTGCAGAAACCATTTCAGGGAAAGTATTTCTGAGGTGCACAGAAAAGGATGGTTAAAAATGTCTGATACCCGGCAGTTGTTTCACTCACGTGGTATGACCTGTAGTGGGCAATATGAGAGATGAGGTAGGTCTTGCTCAGATCGCAAATCACCATAATGCGGAATCCTTATTGCAAGTAAGAGTCTAAACTTCACAGCAGCAACCGGCGAGTGGCTCACTGGCCTAGCAGGCCTTAATGCGACTTGCTAATGCCTGTGAAATGGGTCAGCTGTCTGATTTCACTGGCGTTTTACCTCTAACTGGCAAACTTGGTCCCATTACATTCTGTACCTCAGAGCAGGACAAGTGCTGCCATGTCCCCAGCTGGAGGTTGCTCAGAAGGGACCATTCACGTGTGCTCACTGAGGTAACCCCCTGGTTTAGGTCCAAACGTTACCGATGACTCCACAAGTTTGGCTTCAGTCCTTGTTAAATGAGGCCAGAAAACAAACAGTACTGGGGAGGGGGGAGGAGGCATGTCAAAAAGTAACCCAATGTGAAGTTCATGCTCTGTAGTTAATGTGTGTTGAGTTTAGATTTTGGCACCCGAGTCAGGGCAAAATGGAAGCATTTCGTAGTACATTTGGTACATTAGAATCCTTAAATTGTTCTGTTTACAGCTGTAATTCAGTGTTACTTTCTAACAAAGAAAAATGTCCCCGTTTAACTTTGGTTTTACAGTTAACGGAGACTATGACTTTTAAACTGTGTGATTTTTCCTTTTTTCCCCCTACGAGAATAATTTACTATTACATTAAAATTTGTTCTAGACACTAAACAGAATTGTTATTGACTCTCAGGTGTCAGATTCTGCTTCACAGAGGAAGGAAGCTCTGAGGAAAGACTGGATTGTATTTACTGGGAAAGCTGGTAGAGGGGAGCTGGCCAATTTAGACAGAGGGAGGGGGAAAAAACGCCACAGCTGTAAGGAGAGGTTACCAGTTTTGATCAATATTAATAAGTTGGGTTATTCCTGCTGGCTGGTTGTCCGATCATGCACTAAGGTAGCTTTCAAAATGTGTTCTTGAAAAATCATTTTCAGGCCTTGACAGATTCCTTAATGAGGTTTGAATTTTGAAGGCCTATTGAGCCTTTTTATAGCAACTACTCTAATCCTCTTAAAGCAAAGTATTTGTCCAGAAAAAAAAACAAACAACCTTAAACACGGTTAATAGATAGCTTCAGGTTGGTTTGTATTTCTAGGCTAATTTAAAAAAAAAAAAAAAAGAACATCTACATTAAGTTCACAAAGAGGTCAGGAGTAATTCAGTCACTGATGACCATGCTCTGTTTAGTGTCCATATGATCAAGTCACAAGAAGGGTCATGGGATTTAATTTTCATTCATGTTGTTAAAGTCTGCTTGTTTAGATAATTGGAGCCACTGGACTAGTTTGTCTTTGAGCTGGAAAGAAGTATCTAAACCTAGAAAATCATGTCATTAGTGAAAAAGAAACGCAGCCTTGGAAAAAATGACAAAAAGGAAGGGACCTTTGTCATCGCATCAAGCACATAAATTAACCGTTTGTCTGTTTCTTTTTTAATCTTTAGTGTATTAGAACCAGAATTTCACACCAGGTTTGAGTTGTCTTCTGGTGCACGCCTTAACCACATAGGTTTTTTAACATAACCAATTCTTAACATAACCAAAGGAGATAGGACTGAGCAATGGAAAGGGCAGCGTCCATGTACAGGTCTGAAACAATGAAGTACTTGTTGTAGAGGAGCTATGACCACACGGGACAGCAATGACTTCACTGCTGCAGCCATCGAGTCTCTCGGACATTCCTGCGGCACCTGGGACACTCCCCAGCCCTAGTCTAAGACACAACAAAGCATTAAATTATCTTTCCTTTGCGGAGGGGTGGAAAAAGTTCATTTATTGAAAGGAGGTTGTAAGAATGCTGATGCTAGTTGAGCGAGGTGCAGAAGATGAACAACTACACATAACCAAAAAATAGCTGTGTTTTCAAGGTTATTCCAGGAAAATGCCTGCTAGGAATCCTTTTCTATAATAATACCCTGAATATGAGGTAAGGTTTCAGGGTTTTTGTCTCCTTTTCTTGCCTCCCTTCCTCCACCAAGCTTCTGTTTTAGATCTGATTATGTCAACTAAAGGTCAACAGATCACAATAGATCATTTTTATTTGGTGCTTTTTCATTGACTGGTACTCGGTAATGGTCAGAGTTCTCAGAACAAATCCTGTTTGCACTTAGGTGTCTTCTTTTATCTGTAAATATTCCTCAAGTCTTCCCCCATACTGTTAAAGGTAAGTGTAAGGAGTAAAAATGCTCCACAGGCACATTCAGGGTTCCCCTTAGACTTGTTTTACACTGTACAGCACCTGGGGACGCCTGCCGACAGGGCCGTCGTTCAGCGGATCGCCCCGCGTGCTGCAGTGACCGTGGCGTGGCTCCCCCACCAACTCGTTTCACAATAGAGCCATTTCTACCTTGTGTTACTAAGAAGAATGCAATTAACTCTTGCCAATTTTTTAGTTTCATGACAGGCATATTTACCTTGAAGCTTTTCACGTATCTTTGCAGAAGAAAAGCTTTGTATCTAAATAGCATTCTTGTGAGTTTTCGAAAGGCTGCAGTTGGGTCTCTGGCACTTCTTTTGGTGCATCTTTCACAGACTTCATTTATTTTGGCTTGACCGCGGCAGTTGAGCACCTGCTTGGTTTTTGACTCGGGATTTAAGTTGCACCAGTGGAAAGCACAGGTTAATGTACTTAGAGCTTTCTTCGTGGCAAAAAAGCTGGAGTGACTGTGTATGTGGAACAAAACGAGTTGTATAAATCTGTGCTTCACAACTAGAATGTAGGAATTTTCTTCAGTAAATCTACATAAGAGAAGCCTTTTATTCTCTTAATAACAGAAAAGGTTGCTCTCTTACAGTTCGCTGGGACCCTGTCAGATGGTTTGGGAAAGACAATGGATAACAGACATCAAACGGAACGAGAATACATTCGATATCACGCTGCAACTAGTGGAGAACATCTTGTAGCTGGAATCCACGGACTTGCACATGGTAATCCTTAGCTGTAATTTTAACTCATTTCTCTCTTAAAAGTAACGATCACATTGAAAACAACGGTTTGTATTACTCTTGGGTGATTATTTGAAGCCAGGGAAGTGGAGCTATAATAGGCTTTATATTGGAATCTGAATGCTTGCAGGTCGGGGTGGGGAGGTTGTTTGTTTTTTAAGTAGACAGAAACTACATTTAAGAACAAGGTCTTTTCACGTGTACCTGTAAGTAAAAGCGTTTTTGCAAATTAAAATGAAATTTCAAAGAAAATTTATCCAAAACTTCTGTTTCTTTGTAGAGTCATAAAACAGTCACGCGAACAGTCTTTTTGAGGGCCAGACATTAAAATAAAAATTGGTATGGTTGGATTGTAGCTTTCTTATGTTTGCTTTCATTTCCAGAAACTGAGTTTCCTCAGAATCAGTACAGCAGTTTAAAGTAACATTTCACCAGTTGGGTTATTTTGTGGTTTTGGTTTGGTTTTTTTAAGTCTACTAAGAACTAGAGAAATGAATTTGTGTAAAAGGCAGTGGACTAGTCTTAATTTGGCCAGAATTTCACATCAATTTAGTTCATGATTTATCTGTTGAAGAAAGTTAAATCAATACAAGCCAAGTTTAAATCAAATATTTATATTTTGCATCATCTTGACTCAGTTTGTTTAAATGTCAGTCTTCTAGTGCAAGGGTTGCAGGCTGTGTAAAGATAATCTGGCTTTCACTGAGAGGGCAGTCTGTTCTCTGCTGAGCAAAGGTCCCTGTGCCGGACTTCTGACACCCAGAGACGCTGCAGGTATCAATGGATCATGAGAGAGGTTTCTCTCACACCAGCGTGCTGTAAAGTCTGATACAACTTAAGAGTGGTAGAAATGCAGGAAATCTGAAATATGTCTGTCTGTGCTGAAAAGTCAATTATAAAAGCACTTCATTGTCTTGTACTATCCGGCAATTAGCAGGACCGTTTTAGTTCAATTTGTGGAGTTTTTAAAGGCTTCCCATTCAATTTTTTTCAAAGAAGCAAATAACTGTTAAATCCTATCTGTTGAAATGTAGGAATTAACCATGAACTATAGTTACTCAAGAGAAGTGATATAAATACTTTGTGCTTCTCGAGTGTGGAAGTTAAGATGCTGCCTGGTCTGTACTTCAGTTACAGACCTTAAAAGAGAGCCTGGCTGCTGAAAGCTGGAGAGCCAAATGCTGGTCAGCTTTTTTAAGTGAGCGCTTAAGCCAGTTCACTCAAACTTGTGATAATCTAATCGAGGAGATGTGAAATCCGTAACGCGCGTTCTTGGATGATGTGAGCTGGTCCAAGTCTTTTGCAGCCTCGGTAGGTTCTTGATTTCTTCAGAGCATTTAGATTCTCAGCAACGGAAATGTGCACGGAAATGTCTGTCGGCAGCATCGCAGTTAAAATCACACAATGCCTGTTTAAAATTATTGACTTTTTCCCCACAGAGAAATGCACTTTATTTTCTGTCTCGAAATGTGTAAATTTTTGTGGTAATAGAATTTTGTCGCACTGTAAGTAACCGCTTCACCTCAGGAATGGATGAGGACCATTTGTGTAAATACAGCTGGGAAATAGTATAGAAATATTTTAAAATACATGTATTTAATAATGAATTAAATCTTTTTCTGTGGGATATTATTTTCTGTGCGTATGCAGGCGTATACTACATACACAAAGTATAAAGTTATTAGCTAACGTAATCAGTTGTGAAACAGTTTTTGTATGACGTGAAGTGCACAGCACGTTTCTGTCAGGCTCGACAGTAAATCATTTAGGCAGACAGCATCAGCTGTGACAAGGTTCGATGATTTTTAGAGGCGGTACTTCTGGCCTACTTTGCTGTTCTTGTCTTCGCTAGGTATCATTGGAGGATTGACAAGTGTAATCACTTCAACAGTTGAAGGTGTGAAAACCGAAGGAGGTGTCAGTGGTTTCATATCAGGCCTCGGGAAGGGGCTGGTTGGCACAGTAACCAAGCCTGTGGCTGGAGCTCTGGATTTCGCATCGGAAACGGCGCAGGCAGTGAGGGACACTGCAACGCTAAGTGGCCCCAGGTCAGTAAGCAGTTTATATTTCCAATCAATAATGCTGTAAAAATGCATATTAATACCTGCTGCAATTTTGGATCTGGTCATCTTTCCTTTCTTTCTAATCACGTTTACCATGAGCTGTTATTAGTGATGTAGCCCATTTAATTCAATTTGCTTTTTCTTTAAGAGATGGCATTTGTTCATACTATAAAAAGAGTGAAATTTGCAGGGAAAAGCTGCAACATAAAATGGGAATTATTAAGCTACAGCATTAGATTAAAGCAAAATTTATTAAAGGCTATATATAATGAGATTAAACTTCCACCATGGAATCCTTACGCAGAGTTGAAATGGAAGAGTTCTCCTCCCTGCTCTACCTCCAGCTTCCATTTATCTGTGTAGAAAAACAATTCTCCAAAGGTCTGAAGAGTTCTGGCACCAATATAGTGTCATTATCTTCTACTTTTCATTTTGTATGATAGTTCTCACTCACGAAAGCGAGGATCTATGCCCTTATGTCCACATGCTTAGCTGTTTACCCATACATATGTGGCTGCTAAGTGTCAGCACACCGGGACAGATGCTTTGGCTTGCTTCCTGTGCTCAGTTACTAGCACAACGTGCTCTCTGCAAAATAACGATTATGTTTAAAGTAAGTGAATGTTCATTAGCACTGACTGAATTTGGAAGAGGGAAAGGGCTAAGTTCTAAAAAGGCTGCTGAGAGAAGGTTCTTTTCACCCTTTGTGGCCAAGAGTTTAGTTTATATGACGGTACTATGCCAAGAAGTCCTGTTGTATGTACAGGAGATCCTGCATGCTGAAGAAGTGAAAGAAAATCCTAAGTAAATCTATTGGCAGAAAGCTTAGAGAAAAATGTTAGCAGAACGCTGGGTTTTCTGGTGTTTTGTCTTCCCATTTGGCTTTATTGGAGTCCTGAAGTGCCTGCCATCAGCCTTTCAGTAAAGAACAATAAGCTTGATGAAGTGTGAGTGAGGCGCAGGAAGCTTTGAAGAGTGAACCTAGGTGTACTTGGTGACAATGGAAGTCTTTACGTGTATGTCTTACGTATTTGGTACTCGGCTTGGTTTGTAAAACCCAGAGGTCAAGGATTACAGTTTGATAACTACATATGCATACATAAAATGACATGAGAACTCTTGAGTGCATCCCTGAGAAAACACATCTACTGTTTTGCTTGTACCTGTCTTAATTTTGTGACTGTACAGCTTGATTTATTTATTTAAAGGTGGGGAGAAACACACCTGGCTGTACTGTTAGTTGTCTTACCAGTTGAGCTGTGTTTTTATTACCGTTTGTTTCAAGATACACATATATTAACATTCATGTTTTGACATACTTCTATAAGATGCAGCCTATGCACAGTAGCGATGATGTTATCAACAGCTGACAAACGAGACGGCACCCGGGAGAGGGCCTCCAACCCACCTTATCTCTAGCGTGTTTGCCTGTGTGGCATATTTCCCTTTAACTTGTTAACTGTCAATTAAGAGATGAGGTTAAGACAGATGAGCTGAACCACATTTTTGCTTCCGCTAGGTTCTGAAATACTACCGTCATAGATGAGCACTGTGAAATTATTTCAGTGTTTACACACACTCTGCAAAGTTTCTGACCCAGCAACCTTCTACGAGGAAAAAAAAAACAACAAACCACCAAACAAAAAGAAAAACCTTTCTCACTTACTACACTTCTCCAGTCTACAGAATCTGATCAAAACTTATTTTAGATAAACAAATGTACTCGAGATTGGGGGGGTGGGGGGGAGGCGGCGACACAAAAAACACAGCACCACCTATAAGCAACCTTGCACTCCTGTTTTGTTAGGTAAGGGTTTTTTTAATGTGCTTATATAATGAAGCAACCAAATTGTTCTTTCGAGCGTATTAAAAAAAAAAAAAAAAAAAAAAAAAAAAAAAACCAAAACAACAAAGGATTTGTACATTTTTTAGACTGCTGTGTACCAATATCCCCCTGCCGCATTTGTTAACTGTTCAAATATGTGTGGTTTGGAATCAAAATAGAAGAGTGTTCCAAACCCAAGCTGCTGGCTCCAGTTGAATATTCTGTGTACGCATGCTGGGCCATGTAGACTCTTCCAAGCTAAGTACACAAAAACAGCGAACCCTGATGAATGTAAGTTTGTGGCAGTGTAGTTTTGAACCACTGAAGAACGGGAGTTAATAGGCACGGCGAGAGCCACCCTGACCCCACCTTGCGACTGGCTGCATACGTGCCAGTTTCCGCTAGTGGTGCAAAGGGGAGTCAACCAGTTAATGACAGTTGCATTTACATAGCATGATACAGAACTGTAAATTACAGGCGCCTTGCAATTTGCTAATTACATGGTTGAATTTTTAAAAAGCTCTGAATTTAAGCTGCTTGACTTGAACCATTGGATCAGTTTTGAGTGAGATGAAGAATTTTAATTGAGGTTGCAGGTTTTCCTAAAAGGCATGTCCTAATTCCAGCCAAATTGCTGAATAGAACAGAACACTGAGGAAGACTCTGTAGCGTGTGTTACTGTGATCATGCTACATGGACGTAAGTCTCTTCTGGCTTCAAAATGTACTGATCTGTGTTGGGACTCGTGCGGCTAGCGCAACCCCTGTGCTTGGAACGTGACACCAAACTAACAGGGCTGAGATGCAGACGATGGCTTTATGGCTTCTGGTGGTAGTTTAAAAGGTGATGTGTTTAAAGTACACGAAAATGTTTTTTTAAATCTGACTTTAGGCAGGACTTTTTCAAGGCTAATCTTATAACTTATTATGTAATCATGTCATTTATTATGCTTGTTATTTATGAATAAAGCTGCCTTAATACTTTCAAATTTTAATGCAGAGGAGAGCATAAAATAGTTGTTGACAATGCAGCATACATCTAATTTATAAACAGTTAATGCCTGTGACTTGATACCTTTTTTTGAGTGGGTTTTATGTGTTCCAAGAACTCTAGTGTCACATACAAGAGTTCTGATTATTTCCATATTTGTCATATACTGCCAAAAGTCTTAAAGACCAGTTCAAAACAGGAAGGCTGCTATGTCTCTAGATATGCTTGGAAAGCTCTCTCCTAGAAACGTGTTTTAAGTCCTAGTGCAGCAGAAGTAAAGAACATTTATATTTAGACGTGTGTCTAACTTAACAAGTAGTGCAGGAAGCTGCCATTGTGGCTTCCTCTCAGGCTTCTGCCAGGTCAGTGCACGGTTAAGATTATTCTTCAACTGTTGTCGCAAGGGTTTGTGTTCTTTTCTGATAGTCACAATGTGAAGCTTACAAGGAAGGAGGTAACTTCATGACCTACCCAATTCTCCTGAACTCTCTCAGGGAACTAGGCCGTATTAGTTAAGAACAGTTTGAGACTGGCAAGCCATGAACATTTGATTCTTTTAAATGTACTTCACCTGGAAAGAAGCGGCCTGCACTGTTGTTCTTTTGTTCACCGCTTTCATGCCATCACTTGGAAATGTGCAGTGAGGTTGCAAAGTCTGAGACAATGTCAACAGCAGGTGATTTTAATTTTTTTTTCCTTGTGCGTCCATCTCTCTGTTAGCTACGATTTTGTTTTTAAAGTCAAAAGCAGTAGACTTGAGAGCATGAGTATCAGTGATACTGAGAAGAAGTAGAAAATATGTACCTCACTGTGTGGAACACCAGCCTAGCTAATATACTGCTAAGAGTATATTCTCGAGGTTCACAAGTTTTAAAGATAAGTATTGCTTGAACCTTAACACCTCTGTATGTGTCCCAAATTTCATCCTGACCTTGGACTCGATCGAGATCTGACTTCAAGAGTCTTTACCGTAACGTCAGTCATGCCTGGGCAGTGACTCTGGTGAACGAGACGTTACTCTTCTCCTGGTAAGCCCTTCCTGAGATTTTCCAAGAAGCCAGAGAGAAAAATCTACTTATCGGCTAGTATTCATTGTGTTGTGTGAATCTGGAAATGTTGCATACAGGACAGTTTAGCTGATTTATCAGTCTAATCTGTAAATGACTTGGGCAGCGTGATTTCCTTCATGTCCTCTTTCCTTTTTTCCTAGTGGGATAACAGGTCTTTATAATGATCTGTTTTCTTTTGAGCAAGTTTGTCCATTTTGCTCCTGTGGCACCCTGTTAAATGGCTGTAGACACTGGCTTTTCCTCAGTGTTAGCCCTACATCCCATCCTCAGTCACTGCTGAACTTGATTTTATGGGTTTACATTCCTCTGTCATTAGTCCATCCAGATTCTTCCACTGCTGTCGTGGAGTTACTCTGAAATCCCCCCACCCGGTAAGTTCCCATCAGTATTGTGTGAACAGGGACCGTCACGTCCCTGTTCTGTGACAAGCTGTGCTCTGCAACTCCTCCAAAATTGTGCTGGCTGGGTTTACTGCCATATCGCATTGCAAATTGATATCCAGTTTTCTGCTTGCTATTTTCCCCCAAGAGATGTTTTTTTTTTATGTTTTATTTTACTGCTTTGCAAATATCTCCTTGTCATTTAATATTTGTGTTCTCGATTATTTTTCCCCAGGTGAACCAGGTTGCAATTTTGCAGGTTGAATCCCATTTCATTTCCTGCCATATTTCTGACCTCTTCAGGTTCTTTAGTACTTCACTGTCCTCACTGGGGTTTTAAACGCCTCTTAGTTTGTCCTCTCCAAATATAATTTTACATGCTGCTTCTACTAGATCCTTGAAGTTAAGCAAGCCTGGTTTTGTGCCCACACATTCTGCAGCACCTCAGTAGGCGCTTCTCCCTGCTTTCATCATTTTCTGTTACCAGTCTCACCTGCTCAGCAGTATTCTCTTAGGTTTTAATTTACCACTGGTAACTTGGGTGTGGAGTTCTGTTGGAGATCCTCTTCTTCAAGTGTCTCCTCTTGCTTGTTGCCTAAGTGAATGTACCTTTTCTGGTGGGGGAAGCAGTTCTTCAAGCTGCAGCCCTGTACCTCCTCAGCACGGATAATTTCATCTCGAAACCTTAATCTTTTTTCTGAAAATGCACCTCAGCTATTTTAGTTTCTTAACTAGAAAGAGACAATAATCCACCATTTAAGACCTAAAATGATTTCTAAATAAATGAAGGTACCTTAAGAATGAACAGAAAATGGTCCTTTATTCCTTTTGGCTATTCAAAGAGTGCTTCTGACTGCCATGAGACGCTTCTGGCTTGTAGTTGTGACTATGGTTTTCTTTTGTACAGCTTTCTGTAAGAACGATTTATTTTTTTCTTGCCCTTACTCAGAATTATTTTCCAAAGGAGTGACTCAGATTAGGAAGAAGTGCAGTCTTCCCTAGACTACACAGAAGTGAGTCTCACATGCTGTACATCAAGAAGCTAATAGGGCTTTTTGTCAGAGAAGTCTCAAGTAATGACTGCATTTGACTGTCAGTGAAATCCTGTCAGGAGTGCTTTGCATATTCGCTCCGCCGGTCTACTTCCCAGTGAAGCTCTATGGAAGGAATTCAAGCAGTTGAGGCATGCGGTTACTCTTCTGGAGTGCCTAAAATCATGAGAACTGAGGATGGAGTGTGCTGCTGTCTCACATTTCACTGCACTTCTGAATCCCTACATGCTCATGCAGTGACTAATCCTAGAGAAGTCAGTCTTCAGTCGACAAAACTTATTTCAAGAAATAAAAATATAATTTTCAAAGTGACCTGACTGTAGAAAGGAAGGATAGTGGAGTTAAGCCCAAGAACTCCTGTATGTGAGAAGGGGGGGGGGGGGGGGCAGGTTTTTTTCTCTTTTTTGTTTTGCGCCCTCCTCCAGGAGCGCAGGCTGGGCATCTCAGCTGTTTGCCTTTGCCTTCCCCGCTAGGACAAAGAGCTGAAGGATAAGTACTTGGGAGCACAGCCTCTGTTCTTCACAATAAAGCAGAATTTACTATGCATGGTTGAAGAAAATAACATGTAGTTTTCTTTTTTTTCCCTAATCCACAAGATAGAGTAAAAGAAAGATGAACCTTTAAAACATTGTTTGCTTAATCCTATTTTATTGCAGAGTCTGTCATTCTAGAGCTGCACGTATAAAAGTCACGATTTCCCGTGTTCCTACATCATTCGTTGCAGGAAGGCACCGTTAGCTGCTTAGCACCACTAGAGGAGACCGGATGACTTGGAGCATCCGAACGCTGTGCTAGCACGTCCCTCTCCCTTTCCTTTTTAGAGGGTTGAACGGACATAAATGGGTCCCCGCTGTAAAACCAAACTGTAACGCCTTTTTATGCATTACTGCAATACCTTGCTTTACGGCTGAATAACGTTTGCAGGAGGTTATTGCTAGGTATCTGCATTACTAGGTACCATTTATATTGGGAGTATCTGTGAAATCAGTTGTCTTTACAGTTGGCTGGTTTTGTCCCCCTTTTTGAACTTCGCTCAGTGTAACTATTTGGAAGGAGTGGAAGAAAAGAACCACAGTGTTTGGACCTACAGCAGCAACACACGACTTCGTTAATATTGTACAGATGTGGTTACTTTCACGTCTGCTGTGTATGAATGTTTTTAAGTAATAGGAGGTCTTAGGAAAAAATAAGCGATTACTGGCTTGCATTAGGCTGTGTTTAATCATAGAGGTCTAACATTTTACATCTATTACATCTGATTAGCCGCTGGAGCTTACGAGCTAGACTTTGAGTAGCAGGGTCTGAGATAGGAAAACTTGAAAACAAACATCTTACCTGTTTTTAAAAAGATGCTTTTTCAAGCCCGAGGGTTAAAGTGGCTAACGGTTGTTCATTAGGGCTCCCCTTTGCATTTTACTTCTGGGGTTTCATGCACCCTACATACTAGCAAAGAAGTTCTAGATGGTTTAAATTCCAATAGGGAGTGCTAAACCTTCAGTTAAAACTTGTGTAACTTCTTCTGTTTTAAAGCCTTTGTGCTTTGCCATGACAATGTATTCCTACTGTTAAAACTGGACAAAAGCCTGGTTTAAGAAAACAGTGAGGTCACTGGGGTTTGCCATTGGTAACGTGTCTGTTAACATCAAAAAGAGAGACTTTGTGTGGGACTGAACCGTCATGCTGAATACCAGCATCTATTTTGTAAGTAAGAAGGATTTTCCACTAAAGCATCAGCGTTTAACTTGACACTTGAGGGCAGGAAGACACCCTGGATGCATTCAGGCTGTTGGTTCAGGGACAGAAAGGGACGGCGCGCTGGAAGGGAATGTTGCAAGGGGAGGACAGATGACTGAAAATGGGAAACATTAATACTGCTGAGTAGTTAGCTGGGCATAAAATGTGGAATTATGGTTTTCTTTTTATGTCCATTCATTATTAGCAACAAGTAATTTCAAAAAGATGACTGAATGCAGGGTTCTTGCCCTGACAGTCTGCACAACTATTTACTAGCCCCTGGTAAGTTGCGACTAGCGGCAAGTATGTTTCCATCCCTGGTTAAGGGGTACTGCCTCCAGTGAAACCGCATGGCTTTTGCGTTAAACGACGACTCCTGCTCTGGCTGGGCTCAGAACAGGAACCAGATTAAGCTTGATGTCACCAAGAACGGTAACTGGTTTGGAAAAGGCGTGAGTTCGTGAGGAGAAGACATTATGTTGTATTAGGCCAGTCTGGTACGAAAGGAGAGATGGCTGAAAATGGCCATCGTGGATAACCGCTCGCTCACTTTCAAATGTGACCCTTCTGACGGCGCGGGGAAGCTGCTGCTTTTCAGGACAGGCAGGCGGCTGCAATAGGTAACTGACGTTTTCCAGTTAGGTTGAATCCGAGGCACTGTCATGTAGGCCTGGCGTAGCCCATCAGAAATTTAAGCAATTATGAACTTCCTTCTGAAAAGAGCTGATAAATCCTTCGTTGGATTTACCACAGATTTATTTTACTACTTACACTTTAAGTGATGATTAAGAGGACTGCACTTGCTCCACAAAACGGAATTCTCATACTGCGTGCCCACGTCACAGTTATTTAGCTATTAACTAGAAGGAATGCATCTAGACCGGAGAAACTTTTAGTTCCTTAGGAAATACCTGTATTTCTAGAGCCTGCATATTTTGTCTAATTATCTTAGATTTCAGCAAAAGCTTTTGGATGCCAAGACCAGAAAGTAAAAGGAACACCTTTTACTGTGTTGTATGTATCCTGTTTTCTGGCATTCGCGTGTTTTAGAACCTTCCTCATTCAGAAAGCACTCTGCTAAATGATGCTGCTGTTTCAGGGTATTCCATGTAACAGTTTTCTTGGGTTGAAACGATTACAGAGATTTAACTAGTCTGCAATGGTACCTCCTAGAATGGAATTAAGAGAGACTTTGAAAAAGAAACAATTATATTCAGGTGTTAGCATCAGCAGAACAAACTAAGAAGTCATCAAAGGCCAGGCAATGAAGTATTCACAATTTCCATTCACAAATCTACTTGCTTAGAATGAGGTGAAAGCGTATGCGCACCAGAAACGAACAAAAGCTTTATTCAAACCAGACGTGTCTGCTGGAATGTACCAGGACAAATCATCAGACTGCATTAAACCAGTCGGACTTGATCCCCAGAACTGAAAAAAATTTAATGCACATTCTGGGGGTTTTTATAGTATCTTTTGGCCCTCTTACTAGTATTTTCAGTTCATAAAAATAGCAGGAAAGATGAAACTGGTGTAATGCAATAGGAATATAGCATTTGTTTATTTACTGATTTCTAAAGCACAAATGGCACGAACGGCTCGCCAATGCAGTGGCTGTATGACCTCATGTCCCGAAATATCTGCTGCTTGTGCCACAGGGGTGAGGTCTGGTACCGCAGGTCTGGGAATCGGTTTCACTAGGCTCTGCAGTGATGAAGGTGAGCATAGATGTTTTCTGTACTGAAGAATAAGTACACGAGTACCTTATATCACGTGCATGATCAGTAAGAGTCCTTGTGGTTTTCCCTGTACGTATTTGTTTCTCTTGCGTGTATTTGGAATACCATCTTTCAAGTTGTCTTTCCATTTACTTCAGCTCCAGATGATTTTGCCTTGAGATCACAGTAAAGGCTTCTTTACATCCTGAATTTTGTGACCTGTATCAAGAAGTGGCCTTTAATTACCACAGTAATAAAGCTGAGAGTTGAGAGTATCTGAGCATACCCAAAGGTGGACTTTTTCCATTCTGAGACCAAATACAAAGAGGTAGGAGATGCCCATTATATACAAAATGGACGTCTTCCCTGCATACTGCATTTCCAGTAGTTCTGTGTCTTACTAGAATTACTTCCTATGTCTTCCTCTCCAGCATAAATATCACGGCGTCAGGTTCTCTGATGTTACTCCACATGTTTAAAATGGTAGAAATATTAAGCCATGGACAGGTAGTACTGTTTGTACTGACAGGTTTTATTTTCAAGTTAAAGATAGAGCATTGCTTTAAAACTCATACCCCTTCTAAGCAGTATTTTAAGCCAGGATAGTTGAGGTGCATATTTATGTAGTAATTACAGGCTTACTTGAAAGCAAGGGGCCTTGCGGCAAGGTATGTGCTAACGTACTGCTAGGCTGTTTACCTGTTACTAGACAGACTTTTTCCTTTGTCGTTAACGGTGAGGTTTTCTGTTCAGTCCTAGTCCAGAGTCTGTAGATGGGAGCCCAGGGCCTGCTGGGATGGGGTTTTACACTTGTGCTGTCCTTTTGCCCTTCCACTGAACTCTTTTCATTTCAGTCATGAGCAAACAGTCAGTGCCTGAACTAACAACCCTGCAATCCTCCAAAGCACGCCTCGCTTACAGTACCAAACAAAGGGAGGCCCGCGTGGGCCGGCCCAAGCCAAGGAATGCAGCTTCGGGGTTCTGCTCCATAAATTTAACCAGCACGACAAAAAGGAGATAATATGAGCCTTCGTGATGATCTGAAAGGGGGAGGTTTGTGTCCCATTGATTGCGGTCTGGCCTATTGCCAGGCCCCGAGCCTGACCGACAGTTGAACCATATCGTGAAGGCGTGTAATACAGCTCAAGTCTTGTACAGCAGCCAATGAGTACATATCCAGAGGGCAAAAGTTTATAAAGAGTTGAGCCTGTCCTGTTTAACCCTCTCACACTGCATGTAATATATACTGCTGCCATTCAGAAATAGTCACATTGCTATTAAAAATGTAAACCTTCAACTTTCTTTACTTGGAAAAAGTACATGTGTGTCTGATTTCTGATGTGCAGCAGATTTATAAAGTGATCTGAGAAAAATATGTAAAGCTGATTTATTTTTTTTTTTAACAAAAAAAATTCAACCCACTTTTTTTTCGGTACTACTTTATCCATAGTTAGTTACTTTTTTGTTCAGAGATGTCTTCTGGGTTGTTCTACAGACTCTTTCATACAGATGGAGCTATTTATTGCCTTGATGTCACCTCGTTTAGCATGTGGCTGGTATTTTTATAGATCATTTTTTCACCTAATGTTTCTGTTAACATGTGGAACGCTCTTTATCAGTTTTGTAAGTACAGCCAGTTGATTTGACTTGTTATTGCAACTGCTAACTTTAAAAACCAAAACAAACTTTTGAGTAGCGTTTTGTTAGGTGAAGTTTGTGCTAGAAGACTTTGCTGTGCCTGCTGCATCCCTGGTTGTCCTAACTGAAGAGCATATAAAGGAGGGCCTGAAGAGCAAACACGTCCAGTCACCAGTTCATTGCACACAGCTCTTCATGCACACCTAGCTGTTCGTGTCTGGGTGCTGGGCAGGGGCCCCTGGCTTGCTTTCTTCCCCAAAGAGGATTTGCTTTCCCAGAAAGATGGGAGTACAATACGGAAACGTTTCTCTTACACTCCAAGTAAGGTGACCATGTTTGCACGTACAACAAACGGGCACTGCTTGGCCAGCACTGATGGGTTTGGATGGGCCCATTATAAACATGAACACAGAAACAAGACTAATGCTCCATCTACTACACTGCCCTGCCTGTCAGCAGACTGTATTCAAAGTTTTAAGACCTCGCGCTGTGCCCTGAGGCACAGTAATGTTATGGCCCTGGGCCCCTTAATCTTCACTAAGGCATGTGCAGCTCTTGGTTTTTCAGATAGGGGTTTGCAAGAAATCCCTGCTAAGAACCGTATCTGTTACACGGAGTCAGAAGGTGAATGGGAGCGTTTTTCAGCACATTTGTGAGACGGGAATCTTTAAGGTGACAACTCCAGTCGTCACCCTGTGAGCAGTACAGGAAAAGTCTGGGGGAAGTTGGAAACCGAGATGGCAGCGTTACATTTTCTTAACTTCTTAAGCTTGATGATCTCAAAGTGCTTGAAAAAGTGTTTGAGCAAGTGCCAAAGGTTGAACACTGGTTGATGCACAGAGCATGACTGGTGTAGGTGCCATGCAGTTGTCCAGTATGCAACCACATCCAGCTTACACACATCTTGGACTTGTAATATGGACGTCATAAGCATGTGCCATTTGGGTGAGTGCATCTGCTGCTCTGCTGTTTAAAGAAGCAATTCTCGATCTCTTAATTAAGCTCTTCTCGCTTCGTTTTGAACTTGGAGCCAGAAGAAGTTGTATACAATCATAAAACCAATGCATAGTTTTCGATTTTGTTTTGATCTTGTATACAAAAGAAAGGGGAAGGGGGGAGAAGAGCTACAGCTCTAAGAAGTAGGCAGGAGCAGCCTACATGATAAACAGTTGCTTCTTCAGCATGCTGTAGTTCTCCTGAAAGTATATTGGGTCAGATAAAGGTCTTCAGCATCTGAGCTGGTAGATCCCTCAAAAGAGGAGGGATTTGACTGTAAGTGGGAGGTTTTAACTCTAGGCACCATTTATTTGCATGTTTCTGCCTGAAACTAGCATTTTGGGAACACATTTAACAAGCGCAATATATTCCATGCATTTGCTGGAATAAACGGTGCATATAAGCTTCCTCAGATATGCAGTCAGCAGGGAGCTGTCTGGCTCGTGATTTTACACATTCTTGCATCTAACTGAGACATTCTAATGCCAAGTCCAACACTCAGACGGACTGCACTGCGTGTGCATTTTTAACACACCTTAAAAACATCTGTGTCTGAATCGGTGAATGAATTCCATCAGAGCTGTGCCAAATCTCTGGGTTCAGGCATCAAGTCTTCAAGAAATTATCTGCCTGTTGGGAACTGCACCCCCAAAGCCCAACACTGGGAAGGAGGCAACTGTACTTACCCTTTGAAACACAGCATTACCGTCTGCCAGCAGAGTCACAACGCAACATGAAACCTAGATAGATTGCCACAGGTTTTTCTGAAATTGGGCCCAAGTCATTTAATGTTCTCGGACACAGAGCACCAGCACATAAAAAATGATGCTGTCTGTCCCCTTACGCTCAGGCCATTCCTGCTTATCGCAAGGGTTCAACATTGGAAACAAAGTAAGTACATCCATGAGGAAAGAATTGTGGAAATAGTGGCTTCTCAGTATTTTGCAAAGATATGATATGAAGTACAGACCATATCAGATATGGCATACATTTGTTCTCATTTTTTATCCTTATGATCCTGTGGCAGGACTGCATCATCTGTAGTTTGTTGCTGCGACAGCTGAACTTTTAGGATCGTTTTAAGCTGTACGTTGGTTAGCAGTTAATTGATTCTGGCACTTCTGAGTGTGCTTTACGCTGTGTCCTCCCACTACACGCCTATGAGGCACGTACTGTCTTCGCTCTGCGTTCTGCGGGAATTCTGTGCCTGGGATGACGATACTTACAGAAGGCTGCAGGTGCAGCTCAGTCTTGAACTCAAGCAACTGTAGCAGGTATTTTAGTTGTTGCATCTTTTATAATAGAAGGTGTAAGGCTATTATTTCTCCTTTAACTTATCAGATTAAGTCACTTCTTAATGTCTGGAATGCACTGAAGCGTCCTTAGACAAAGCACTCTCTGTATTTATGAAGCAGACTTTTTCCAGAGCCAAGTAAGTAACAGGTTTGATATTATTTCTTCAAAATACTAGCAGCAATTGAATTGTTTCATAGGCTTATATTACCTGCCAATTTTCCTTTGTTTGAACTAAGGTTGTTTTATAATTATTTCAAGGGGATAAAAATTGTTCCCAGGCTGAAAGTCCGTAGGCCAAGTTACAGCCCAGAGCGGGCTTTTATCAATAAATTTTATGCAAACCTGAAAAAACAAGTTTACAATGGAAACACTGACAGAATTTGAGCTATACCAGAACCAGTAAGTTACTGCTTTAAATGGGTTGGAATGATGAGGTGGTTAAACTGGGACACCTTTATGAATGCGGCACATTGACGACAGTTGCTGGAAGTTGTGGCAGCAAGAACTGGGTCTAGCGGAAGAAAATGACTACCAGAGAGCGTGGGGGAGCGCCCCGTGGCCAGGGGTCACTTTGGAGGGCTTGCGAGGCTGATCTGCACACCAGTGCTTCTCAGCTAGAAGGGACTCGGGGTTTTGGTGGCAGGCAGGCAGCACAGCAGGTGACGTCTCTCTGAAGAGCCTCTTCCGTTAAATACTGGTTTCAGGTGCCAGAATTGCACCTCCTTGCACTTACAGCTGTTGTTTGTGCAGGATTTGGGGTGTCCTTGCACGGTTACGGTTCAAAATCTGTATCCATGCTCAAGTTGGGCTTTTTGAAGAGATGCCAGTGCTGTGCTCTCACCAAGAGGACAGGTTAGAAATTCCACATACACATTTTAAATGAAAAGTTGTAGTGATTGCTGTGTCGGTCATAGCGTTTTTCCTTGTTGCTTTTTTTCTCTCAGGAGAAGTTGCTACGTTTCCTAAAGTTGTTTTATTCTGAATAATAATTCTAGGTGTGATACTGAGGAACCTGAAAGGTGCAATAGCAAAAACACACACACACTTGTATTTGTATATGATTTTAGAAGTGTTTTGTTTTCACAGAATATCATCTGTTGATATACAAAGTTTGATACCTTCTGTTATTTATTTTTAATGTTTTTGTCAAAGCAATCTAGGGACACTTCCAAGGAAATTTTTTAGGTCCAAAAGACACTCAAAGATGAGTAACAGTTACTGTTCTCAAAAACACTGTGTATTTATGCACCTCAGGAAGAATCACATCTACATACCTGATAGTGTAAACCTGATAGGGGTAAACATGTAGGGAAGGAACAAGGATAAAAGTAACGCTGTAAAACACGCGATGTCTCTTGTAGTGTTTTCCAGTCTAAGTTGGTAAATGATGATCACCAATAATACCTGAACAACTTCCTTCCATCAGTGGGTCAGCAATCTGATTGATTACAAAACTTCTGGCTTAAAAGTGGTCAACTGAATCACAAGAATTCTGTGAACTGTTAAGCAAAAGCCAACCAATTAACACTGTTAACTGGTTTTAGTGTGCATACAGTCATCTGACATGAGATTCTCCAGCGTTCAGCTTTGTCTGAGCAGCGAAGAACTGGAGTGTGTGCCTCAACCTTCTGACACCATTTCCAATCTCTTTGTGTCTTCATTCAGCAGCACTCTTCCCTGCTGTGACCAGTAGACGCGAGGGCATTTCTGTCTTGTATTGCCTTTGTGTGCTTATTAAAAAAGAATCAGCAAATCTGTTGAGTGCATGTTTAATGTAACACAGATGTGGGCACACCACCGTTCATCTGCTTTACAAATCTTCAGCTTTTTGTATTTCATCAGCATTGGTTATTATTTACAGAATGTAACTTGAGACAGTAGAACAAATTTTTAGATTAAAAAAATCAAGTCGTGTGGAATGTTTTTAGCTGTCCAGACCAAACAGACCAGTTTGCCAAGGGGCTGATGGACTACATCAATGCAATTTATGCTAGCACTAGTGGCACTGGGTTGAAAAGCAGCTGACTTTCTTATCACCAGGATGAGAATTCTCTTTTATCAACAGGGTGCACACTTTAGCATGGAGGAGCCCTGGGGACAGTAAGCACTGTACTTTTAAATACTTCTTTCATTTGAAAACACAAACAAAACCTAAAAGCACCACACAACCAAACCCACAACTCGGGAATTGCCACGCCTACCAGAAATTCATTGTGGTGCCTAGCACTTTTGTAGTACTAGTACCTTCTCTCTGACCTGCTTCTAAGCCAGACATCAGAAACCAGTGTTCGCTGATGTTCTGGTTTCTACGGGATAGGTCTGACTGAAAGGCCCTATTCTTCCCTCATTTCTACAGGAGCCTTGCCTGCTATGCTTCAGATACCTCTTCTCACGGTACTACAGAATATTAGAGAAAATAGCACAGCTGAATGTTTATTTGAAAGGTGGTTAATGTAAAAACCGTTATGCAGTGTTGTTGCTCGCTCCCGTACGGATGATTATTTAACTTCCCTGAATACGTAATAGGAAAGTGTCTAACTAAAAATTTATTGTTTGGCCAATAGTTAATTAAAACCTGCACATTACACTGCAGACATCTGCTCTTTAAACTCGGCGGTAGAAGCCGCAGGTGCTGTAGGGAGGTTTAACAGCCAATGGGGGCTTCCTGGATCAGTGAAATGTTGCCGTGTTACTGCTTTTGGGAGTCAGGAAGCAGGACAAACAGCAAGACGTGAGTTACACTGCTTGGAACCCTTTCATTTCTTGGGAACTTTGCCTCAACATTTTGCCTTTCACGAAGGCAAACACATACTTTTGTTTACTACTTTGTAAGAATCTAATAGGTAAAAACAGGCACTTATTTCTGTGCCTTTGGTGTAGGTTCAGAAAGATAACAATACTGTCATGTAACTCTACCTGGTACAGATGAATCCTCTTTGTATCTAAAAATCTAAGGGGCAGGAGAGGTGACTTGCTCCAGAGTCGTAGTACTTAATAGTGATGTTCTAACCAGTGTGTACAGCTGTTATTCAGTGGAATAATTTTAACATATACATAGGTTGTAGAAGTCATCTCTTTACGTAGCGTTTAGGTTATTCTGACTCAGAGAAATGCTACTAACGGAAGAACACAGTTTTACAACATTGCACTTCTTGCAGATGAGGAAAACTAAGTACCTTTATGCGGCACGTGGCAATTTTCATGCTGGCATTTTTAGCTTGGATGTGTAACGCTGTAATTACCTAATGAATGTCTAACCAAAACCGAAAGCAGTGCAGCAGGACAGATAAAGCAGTGAGAACATCTGTCAGCAGAGGTAAAACTGAAAATTTGACTGGTAACATTTTACTGGCACTATTAATGACAACATTTGTTATGGTTTCTTAAGCCCTTGCTCTGTTTTGCATTCTTTTAGTTGGAGAATTTCCACTCTTCATTTCATCCTCCCTGCTGACAAACTGACTTTCCATCTTGACGTAACCATAGTTCAACTGAAGTGAAGTCAAGAGCTTTTTGTTTCTCCTAAAGTTTCTCTCAAAGAGGATCAGTGATAAGCACTACTTCTGAACCACTGTAATTTGTTACGCGGGTCAGGGCTGTAATAATCTCATTAACAAAATCAGAACTCACCAGATAGTCAGAATGTATTACAAATATAAATTGGCTGATGTTTTGCTGTGCTGTGCTGGAAAGCCAGTATCTTGTTTGCAAAATAATGTTGTTGATACCAGACAGAGCGACAGTCACCAAAACAGACTGAGAGGCCAGTCGCCCAGCGGAGAGCAGCGAAGATGATACAAAGCCCTGAATGACACCTAAGAGATTCTGTTCCAGTAACAGTTACTGCAGCCAGGAAGGGAAGGGGCAAAACCCCATGTCTGTCACCATTAAACAGCAAGGGTGTCAAAGACTCGAAGGGAAACAAATGTTAAAAGGGTGCATGGGTTTCAAGTCTGGGACAGGACTGCTGAAAGGGAAAGGTAACAAAGGAACAAGGCTCCAGAGAAAACATCTGCAGAAAGCAAAGCTTAGAAGGCAAGTACTCTTGTGTGCTATTGCCAAGCGGCTTAAAAAGAAAACGCGAGGTTACATGGGCTATTTTTCCTGTCTTTTGATCAAAAAGGATAGAAGCAGTTCATTGTACAGGATCTTTACAAAGCATCAAGATGGGAAGTAGAGAGCACTAATCAAAAATGGTGCATTTGGCTTGGAAAATTACTAACGGCAGTAGCCTGAACGAGAGATGAAAAGGCATGTGGCAGACCCAGTGATGCTGTTGGGAAAGGACAGAGAATAAAGAAGGGCTAGGCAGCCTGTAACACTATTCTTCAGGGGTAGGGCGTTCCAGAAGCTTAAAGGAATTCAGAATATTATTTTTTAACAAAATACTGCTAAGGGAGGAACCTAGCCTGCAGTTCTTTAGCACTCTAGCCAGTATCAACCTCTGATGTCTGTTAGGCCACATGTGTGTGTCTTTTTGTCATTTTTTTAATAGATGCTCAAGAAAGGTAAAGTATGCTAAACCCTACTACAGAAACTCTAAATAACCATGGATTTTTATTTTGTTTTAACTGCATGTTCCTATTTCTATAACCCTTCAATTTTCAAACTACTGATGCTCTCAATCAACGTGAGCTCTATCCCGGTCGATGCACTCTTAGTTTTCTGTGGAGAAGTGAGAAGAAACAGTCAAATCTGCAGAGAGTATACTTAGTTTAGGTTGCTTCTTCCTATTAATTTAGCACACTGCTCCTTAATTGTAGAGGAAAACTGGGAGACATTTCTTTGAAATGTGAAGCTATATGAATAGACCCCCTGTCTTCCAGGTCAAGTATTACAGAATCTGTGTGCTGTATTTGTGAAGACCTTGTATTTTTCAAGGCTTTGTCACACCTCATATTTCAAAATAAATAAAACTTAGTGTGTTGACAGGTTTAAGTGGAAGGAAGCACTGCCGTTGCACTAAGTCATTATTCTGCATCTCTTCTGCATGCAGGACACAAGCGGAGAGAGTGAGGAAGCCACGCTGCTGTAGGGGACCTCAAGGGCTCTTGCCCCGCTATTTAGAAAGTCAAGCAGAAGGCCAAGAACAGCTGTTCAGACTGACCGACAACATCCAAGATGAGTTGTAAGTACTGACTTAGTTACTTCTGTTTGCTGCCATTGTATCTTCATGTCTTTGGGGAAGAGGGACTAAAATGGCTTTACGCACGCGTGTGCACATATGCGCATACGTTTCGTTTGTCTTCTCTTGGTATGGATTAGCAGCGCAGCCTGAGCACCTGACAGCTTCCACGCTGGCCTGTCCACCAGCTGCACGCAAACATCGCTGCAGGTGCCACAGGGCTCCTTTGGTCCACGTGCGGCTAACTGCCGCTGATCACACAGCACATACAGGCCGGGGAAGAATCGGAGCCTTGCTTTGTTGACTCCTGCTCCTGTTCGTGTCCCTGGTCCCCTTCTATCGTTACAAAAAATGAAATCTCAGTAAGTTTCTAAGTAATTGTTAGTCCATTTAACATGCATAACACATGTCCAACCCTCCACATGCATTGATAAAACAAGGGCATGTTTTAACCCTGTGCTCTTCTTCCTCTGCAACACGCACACAGGCAGAGCTGGTCTCTCTTCCTGTACCTGTCCCTTATCGTCTGCTTCTCACAGCCCAAAGCCTAGGACAGTGGCTCGTGATTCCGTGACAGCAACAGGGGAGCCGCCACTGACCTGCACGGAGCGAGCTCTGAGGTGGCTCTGGTTTAGATGTGAGAGAAGCTAACTTGGATAGCTGTGGTACACGCTATTCCTAAGCTATGGCTGTTAACAGTTAATAACCTGCAAAAGTTATTTTTTTTCCCAGAAAAGCCAATACTGAATAATTTGCAGGGGTAGTACACTAAAGGCACATCTACGTTTGAATGCTCTGGATGTGGGTTCACGAAAGCAAGTGAAAAGAGCGTATAAATGTTGTTAGTGGTCACGTTTGAGAGCATGAAAAAAACCACATACAGAGTGAACGCGTGGAAAGATACCTGTGCGTTTGTTTCTACAGGAGATGTCAGTTTGTTGGATTGGGGTCTTAAGGCCTAATTCATTACTTAACGCGAGCTTTACCACAGCTATCTGAACAGCTGTTTTCAGTGGAGAGTGTAAGATACTGTGGTTTGCATCTAGTGGCCATCAGAGGATCTGCCGAGGCAAAGCAGTTAAAACTGGCGATGGTGAAGCGCGTGGCTGGGGGGTACCAATTCAGCAGCATCTCTTCATCTAGCCCGTGTCCGTGACCAGGCTCTGAAGGCCGTGTGCTACTCTGGGTTCTACCTTGAGCTGCCTGCGAGGAAGAGTTTGTAATCCACCACTTTTTTGCAGCCCTGTGATCTTATACTCTCGTTATCCTGTTTTCATCTCATTTAAGAGTCTTTACGCATATACGGTCTGGCTCTTGGGTAGGGAGAATTGAAAGAGAGCAATTTGTGACCAAAAAAGTTGTCAACTTTTTGCAAGTGTAGCCCGTAAGCAGATCAGTGGGCTTTTGTCATCGAGTCACACTGTTCATGCACTGTGACTTTCACCATTAGGAACATCATGCAACAAGAAAACAGTGTTTCTTGTCATGGAAAATAAGTACAAAATTATGCCTCTGACTTTTATCCTAGTATCGTAATCAGAAACACATTTAAAGACCTGATTATTTGCATATTTTCCTTCAGAGTTAAATCCATAAAAAGGGGTTTAATACCTTGCTCTACTGTTCTAACTAAATGTTTCCACATTTTTTCCAGTTAGGCTCACTGTTTCACTTCTGGAAAATATTGTGTAATTACTTCCTGATGTTGTTAAAAAACCCACAAATTCTCCAGAGATCTGGTTGCTTCTACTTTGTTCTACTGGATCATGTTTCATTTAATTTTTCATTTTATTAATTTGAGATCTTTTTAATAGTGTAGCAGTATGGGTTTAAAAAAAAAAAAGTAGTATCTTGAAGTAGTGTCTTAAAAGGTTAAATACCCATTTTGAGAACTAGACACAGAGAAGAAAGTTGGCAAGAGAAAATCTGTAATGATGCATGACTCAAACTTAGAACAAAATGTAGAGCTTGAACTACAAATTAGCTAATGTTTCTGTGCTTCACCATTAAATCACTGACCTCTGTTTCCATTCCTCAAAATATATACATGACACCAGTGAAAATCTTATATGGAAAATTAAGATATGTTATCGGTTGCTCTTATGGAGAAAATACAAACCTGGAGTCTGATTACCCAGTTGTTTCTGCTGAGCTTTATAGTAGCTCTTAGTGCTTCAGTCCTCTCCACGGATGTCCCCCGTATCGCGGGCGGCAATACCATACATCAGGAAACAGCTGTTCTGCTTTTGTGGGTATACAAAGCCTCCTCAAGTTCGTCAGCGTTGCTGTGACGATTGCTAAGGACAGTGGTACAGCATTAGGGGTTTCGCATCATCACCTTTTCAGCTTCTTTCCCCGCTGGAAAAGAAGCAAGGCAAGCCAGTGTGCCAGCAAGTCTCCTCTGGTTCCGCTTCTAGCGGAAGTCTGACCCGAGTCAAAGCTAGGATCTCTGTAAAATACTGTTCTTGCTTTTATGTGCCTGTCCTAAGGAACAAGTCTGTTATTCTGCAGGCTACAATGCTGCTCTATTTTAAAATTAAGTTTTCTATGACACTCCATAAAAAAATATCACTCTCCATCCTCCTTAACTTATTTCAAAGATTTATGCCAAAGCGTTTGATGGAAAACTGAGGGGCAATTGCTAGTTTCAGTAACTGCATTAACAGTGTCTTTCACCTAGGTTTTTTTTAAGATGAAATACACATTTTTGGCCGTTTTATTTTACTTAAAGGAACGCAATTCAATTATCCTATCCTGTAGTTTTATCCAAGGTTAGAGCTGGGCAAAGTATATTACAGGCTTTTTTTTTTTTTTTTTTTTTTTTTTTTAAATTTAACTAGAACGGCTGTGCTCTTCTCAGCACTTACTTACATGAAAATATGAGTTGTTAACTTGAGTAAGTGCGTGTGCCTTTCTCAAGTTTATGGAAGCAAGGGTATTTGTCAGCTGACATGGCTAGGAGGCACAGGACAGGGAAAAGACAAGTTCAGTGCACAATACCATCCTTCAGAGGACTATCAATAGAAAAGTACTGGAATTATTCTTTTATACCACAAAAAGAAACTGTGATCTGACCTCTTGAAATATTTTTGGCTATTAAAATCCCATTTATAGCATGGGTTCATTTGGATATAGCTCAGAGTAATTTGTGCAAAGTGTTACATAAATGGTAGCGCCGACAGTAGTTTTGGAGATGATCAGCTTTTCTGAGCTACCAAAAACGCTTAGTACGGACACTCTTCATTGATTTCAAAGACAGGGAGTACTTTGCAGAACGTATTAGGACAACAGCAGATGGATTTGTACAGGCGACGGTTCAGAAAACAGCAATTTTGAACCCACCTGACAGCATGAGAATCCTAGTTTTACAGATACGCTTCTACTGCTGCGGGCTGTTGACAGAGCATTATTACTCTGTCTAACACTCTTTCTTAGTCATGATTTCATATTTAATTTTCTGAACTTTTCAGCATTTTAAAAAGCCCATTAATGAGGTTCATTTCAGTAGTAAATCAGAAGTGGGGGAGAAGCGTTTGTGTGCGAAATACCTATTTGACTTTTGCATTCCTTACTGTTACTTTTTTACACATCAACCTTTTCAGCCATCATAATTCTCAATATTCTTAACCCACTCTTTTCTACCTCCACTATTCATCACTCAGACTAATCTCTCTGGGGAAACCTGCTTGCTGCTTAACCTTTCACCCCAGTGTTAAACAGCTAATTTCTCTTTTCGAGCTACTGATCCAGGCAGCAGGTTAAACTTGTTTTTTGTTTTTAAAGGCAAGGGAGGTGTGTGGTAAAAGGAAGCACAGTAGGTTTACAATGTGTCGAAGGATAATGCTCTTGTCATAAATGTCTGCAAACCTTTCACGTATCAGCAATGGAACTGAAGTTAGTTACAATTAAACTTCAGTATCAGGACCTGCAGTGTTCCAATGCAAGGAAATTACTCTCCTTAAGCCTTGTTAAAGGATATTTTTATATGCCCTTTTAATGTCCGAAGCTAGAAGCCAGGCATTTAGAGCTAATACCTGATTTACAGCATCATCTTTTTTAACTGGGTGAGAGGGTACTTCATCAGCTTGATTTTTAGAACAGTTTAAATTAAATACAGATGAATTGTACATGTTTCGCTATGACTTTTTCTGAAAGACTTCTAAAGGTCACTCAAAACAGAACAGGTGAAGACATTTGTTAGTTTACTATTTTTAGCTTCAAGTGAATAATTTTTCTTTTTTTCTTCTTTGCAGCTTCATAGCAGTGGAGAACATAGACAGCTATTGCGTTCTCATTTCATCTAAAGCTGTTTATTTCCTCAAGAGCGGCGATTACACAGACCGCGAGGCCATCTTCCTAGAAGTCAAGTATGATGATCTCTACCACTGCCTTGTTTCAAAAGATCACGGGAACGTCTACATACAGTTGACGAAGAAAGCTGTTAATACAAGTAGTGGTGTAGCAATGCCAGGCCCATCACAACAAAAACCAATGGTAAGGATCTAGCACCTCTTGTTTCATTCAGAGGGGGTTTCTTTTCCCCTTTATGCACGTACTGGTGCTGGAAGTGTTTGTAGTCATTAGTGTTTGGTTTCCTGTGCTGCGCAACAATGAAAACTTTGTTCTGTCAGCAGTGAAAATAGCTGCTGCTGAAAAGGTTTAGGTGACAGCAGAACTTGCTCCCTAAGCTCCTGAGAAAAGCTGAAGGCAAAATCCTGCAGGCAGGAAAGTTACAGTAGGAAATGTGCCTTTACCTGAGAAGGGCTTTTAACTTTACAGTACGTACATGAAACTGAAGTCCTTTGCTGTCCATTTACTCTCGACTGCTCTTCTCCTCCTATACGTGGTATTTTTTTACTGCAAAGTATTTAAGATTGGAAAGAGTGTTTATGTCACGCGTGTAAAGGGTAATCGGAACTCTCACTTCTAAAACCCATTACAGGGGTTTTTTGCTTCATTACAGTAGTTGCTCAGGGGTCTGTTTTACAGACAAGGTTACAAGCTCACCCCTGACCCAAGTCAGTTTACATTCCAAACAGACAAGCCAGATAAAAGGTAGGAGGGGAAGCAAAGGAAATAACTCCAAATATTGCAAGATGTTTCTGCTCTCATCCTAAAATACCTCTCTCCATTTACCTGTCTCTCCCTCTCTCACTTCTTCCTTACTTCAGCCTCAGTGCTGAGAAGGAATCTCCACTGAAAGAGTTTTGTTCCTTACAGGAGACTTCAAACCTCATCCTTTCAGTTAGTGAAGTAATAAAAAATAAATATATTCTGCTTTAGACGATAGCAATACCACATTAAGAAAAATCACATTTCTTTTTGCAGGTGAAAGTGAAATCTGAAGTTCTTGCAGTAAAGCTATCTCAAGAAATAAACTATGCAAAGAGCCTTTATTATGAACAACAGCTTATGTTAAGACTCAGTGAAAACCAAGAACAATTAGAGCTGGACTCTTGAAACCTCTTCCTTACTGCCAGAGTGAATTGCAAGTGTCAGTCTGGAGCCGATGGTATTCTGTAACTAGAAAAAGTACTACACGGGAAGGAAATAAATATGATTTTAGTATTTAGCTACATGGAATCATTGTGCATAAGAAAACAAGTGAGGTGGGCTTTTTTTTTTTTTTTTTAAAAGCATTAGTTGTATAACAAAGATATAGCTGAAATGCATCTGGTTCTGGGAGAAGCCCTGTATTTTGCTAACATGTATATATGTAAAAGTGTTTCATGTAAATAAGAAAGTACAGACCAGGGTGTTGGTATAAATACAAGTCTGTTTACTGTGTAAAGAAATTAAAGGAGCTATGCTGAGTCTTACTGCACTACTTGAAACTAGCCATTCTCTCTCTCTTTTTCTTGAGAAAGCCGATTTTCACAGTGCAGGAATGTAGATAAAAGTTTAAAACATTAAGATAAAATTAGGAGTTAATTGCAGCTGTTGGAGCACAGGCGTCCTGTAGTTTGGAGCTTTAACACTGTGATTAGGGTGCATTGTTTGGGGTTGGTTGTTGGGGTTTTTGGGGTTTTTTTCTTAAATCACTAGTACCGCTAAATGCACGTGTACCTCGTGTTCCACTGAAATTTCATCCTTGTTTTTTAAAAAAAGAAAATGCGTTTTGTTAAACATTGCAGTGAGGACTCACTAATTCAATTACATTTTCAAAGTATTAGAAAACAAGAAGCCGATTCTGTTCTGAATGCAGCACTCCAACTTAGCAAAGTCTGCACCTCTGAAGGCCCCTGCTTCCAAGTTGTTTTTAAAACAGTTCAAGTGAGCAGCCCTGGAAATTGAAATCTTTAACTTCAGTTTTTCCCTTCACTCGGATTGAGTAAGTGTATATAGTTGGCTGGTTAGTGTGGAATTCTGCCAGCAATGGAAATGCCGGGGGCGTGGGGGGGAGAGGAAATCACTGCATCATTTGTCTTCATGACAACCTCTTCAAAATTAAACTTTTTGAAATAATAAAAATACCATGCTTCTTCAAATGTTGTACATCAAATCAGTATTTGTCTCGTCAACTTTAACGAAGCTGAAGACTGAGGAATGAGTGTACTTACCTTTATTCACAGCAACTAGGAAATCTCCTTTTCATGTTTGCTCCCTGGAGATACTTCAGCAACTGTGCTGAACGTCCGTGTGCACACAGCATTTTGCCGTGCGAGGTTCAAGTGTGAATACACAACTTCCCGAGTAACCTATATTCTAAAAGTGTTCTTTTGTAAACCTTTGACTCAAAGTAAGGAGCCCACTGTAGCTTTCAACTTAGTTTACCTTTTAATACCCTTTCATAAAGGCATACAGGAATATTTTTAAACTGAAGGTTAGAATTAAACTAATTCTCAACTCCTGTAAAGTGAAGGGCAGAGGATTATTGTCTAAGGAGAAAATGTGGCATCAGTCGATGTGTGTACGGTCTGTGACTGGAAATCAAAATCCATAAAGGTCCGTTACGCAAATGAAACTGACTTAATGCATCACTTTTGTATATTTCTCTGTATAATTTTTAGTAAAATAAGGAATTCAACAAGTGCATTGGCTCAACAGTGCTTTAACATGTCAGTCCTGTTGGACTCTGCTACCAAGACTCCCTGCTTCTCTCCCCTGTAAAATTCTTTTTTAATGCAGCAAACATCTAGCTGCTAAAGACGGTAAGTAGACGGGGAAGGAAAATAAAAAGTAGTTCACAGCTCTGTGTTGAGAATTTACTGGAGAATGGCTTGAATACTTACGTTTCCTAACAATTATATAAGGAGCTGACATGCAAACACCTGAAAAGCAGTTTGGTAATACACCGTTTGAGCTACCTGAACTCAGGGAGCCAGAGTAGATAACGGATCTAATTTGTGTATTCGTTTATTTCTTTTGGACTGTCCTTAACCTGTTCTTTTGACTGTTGATAATGACTAAAGGGAATATTATTTACACCTTTGCAAAGTGTACCCAGCAGCCCGGACGTGTGCGAGTACCACGGACCATAACTGGCTTAGGTCATTCCAGTATGTTACGATACTGTGCTCCTCTTGAGTACGGTGGCTGAAGTTGCTCCCTTGTCCACGGACAAGGCAAAGTCTTCTCTTAAGGGTACACACACAGTGCTGATTACAAGGAGTGATGTACAGACATAATTGAAAGAAGCATATTGCCTCATTTAGCATTCCAAAACAAATTGAATTAGAACTTTGTTCTTTTAAAAAGCGCAGATGATGTTATTTATTGCTGTAACTCAACTATTTTTATATAATTTCAGAACTCTTACTGTGGACTTCCTATTGCTATTGGCACTACTAACATTATTACTCAGTGAATAAATATAACTTTCAGATTCTAGGAGCCATACTTAAAAATAGTTTACAGAGGATGTGGAAAGTAAGTGCAAGTCTCCAGCTTTCACTCAGATTCTTAAGAACTCAAACACAAGCTGTAAGCAGACAAGACAACGTAATAGTTCCATTTACCAAATTCTGCGAAGTTCTTCAGATTCTGAGCCTTACGAAGGCAGTACGCTTACCATGCTTAGCCTGGTTGCACTGGAGGACGTATGACTGCTGCAGCAATGAAAGCAGATTCAGTCTTCAAACTTCAGAAGCTGGGGAGGAAAAAATTCTCACGAGGGACAGAACAGCAGCTTTCTCCCCCTGCCCGCTGTCTTTAGCACACAGCCACTACAATTCAGGGAAGACAATGCTTGTTCATGCCTCTTCGCTCAAGTCTTTATAAAAGCTGTTCACCTTCACACTCTAATAAAGATTAAATATCCCATCAACAACACAGGCAGTATTTTAAAAACCCTATAACCCATGCAGTGATATGCTGAGGTAGAAATACTTTGCTTCAGCCCGTTAGCTTTGATTTTACCTATACTTTGCTGAGAACTGTACAACTTGTTCTCTGTCTACCCTGACGAGCTTTGTTTTCTTGCTGGAGTTGCTACTGAAGAAATGTAAAATAAAGATTATTGACGTAAGAGTTATTTCACCATAATTCTGGAGAAGTGCAATAAATTGATTCCACCCACGCTCTTCATGTGCCCTTGCTTGCAAAACCATTGATTATGTGCAGGAACAGAAAATGACTGTAGAGGAATGAATAATTCTCTGTTAGACACATGCTTCTTGAGGGGCGGAACAGCCCTCAAGACTGTTCTTACATCACGGAATTCTGCTGTTTGAGGTAAAACCTGGACAACCCCCTGGAATGTTGGTTGTCACTGCAGGTCAAACCCAGACTTACACGGGACACTCAAGATAATCTGTGTTTGAGACAGTGTCATTTAAGAGTGGGAAATCTAGATGCTAAGCTATTTAAACTTCAAAGAAAAAGCACATCTTGTAAAATAAAACCCAGACAGCTTTCTTACACGTCTGGATGACCAGTGTGGCTGATAAATGCTTTTGTGCTATAGTAACACCTCACAGTACACGTCACCTATCCAAGCTAAGTCAAACAATACATTTCAAAAAAACGGCACTTTAGGTATTAATATAATTTTATGGGGGAAAAAGGCATCCTAATATTTCTAACACTTATCCAGACCCATGCGTTCTGCTGTCACTGAAGACAGACTTGTGACTGAATTAGGTAAGCGTTTTTAATGTGCAAGCTATGCAGAAGAACACAGATGGCAATGTCATTTTATTCTAGAAGCAATTCTGGACAAGCAGAACTACAAAAGTCCTTTCTGTTCTGACCTAAATCCACAGCTGTGGCTGCAAACTTCCGTTTTGCTGCCCTGTGTCTGACAAAGCAAGCAAACCATGGAGAATCACTATTTTTGGATCATATTGTTTTAAGCTCTATGATATGCTCGTAGCTAACAGGAATGTGACAAGGCCACTGAGACACCTGTTTGTGGGTTGGTTTTTTTTTCTGAGGCAACTGTATTACAGGTAAGCAAGCTGGTACTGCAAAAGTATAAAGATACAGGGAATATGTGCATACAATGGCTGCTAAAAGAAGGAAACCCCACACCACTCACCAATACATGGTTTTGTAACCAAATGTAATTCCTGGAGACAGTCCTCAGCTGGTAGCAGGATCTACCATGGTTCAGGTGGGAGGAGCAGATAAGGTGTCTGCCCACTTGCTGCCTCGGGAAGAAGAGAAATGAATCACTTTCTGAAGTCACAGAATAAAACCAGAAAACATTTGGTAACTTTTAGACACTTTACCCAAACCAGGGGTGAGGTTCTGCATGTACTTAGGCATCTTACTACGGTACAATCAGGCTGAAACACTTTTTGTTATAGTCATTACTGGATCATAAACAAATCTGTTGCCCACTTAAACTCAGCCATTTATAAATAAAGCCTAGGCAGTAAACCAGGAAATACAAAATGAGGTATGCCTGAAATGAGGCAAACAGTGTGCAAGATGTGAACAACAGCCTTCCCTTCCTTCGGCTCCTGAACAGATTTCCAATAAATCAGCTAGATGATACTACCTGAACAGCTTGTGAATGCTCTTTACCAAAAGAAAGTGCAGTGCTTACATCTTTGTGGAGAGAATGTAAGTGGCTAAACGGTCCACATCTCAAAACAGAAAAATAAGCATAACATTTCCCTATGACAGGAGGCTTTGATTTATTTGCTAGCCCGTTTCCTAGACTGCATGATGGTTTTCAGCATTTATCTGTTTTCTCATCAATACAATACTTTTACTTACTTTCTAGGATCCTAGGCCAACTATGAATAGTTTTTAACTTTTTTTTTTCTCTATAACACAGCTTAGCACTGACCTGTTTCCTACAGTGCACGAACCACTAGATGATGACTCCTCTAGGAATAACCTTGCTTGCTCTGCTTCTCTTCTTAGAAGAACATGCCTCTATTTGCTAATCACAATGATGTCACCTCTGGTACCTGGGTCTGAAAAAGCAGGTTTCAAGGAGTATACTCTCTTCAGGTTACAGGCTGCTGCAAAGATCTTAAAAAAAAAAAAAAAAAAAAAAAAAAAAACACAAACCACATTTTTATTAAGTCAACGGTTGCTCAAAATCCACTTATACAACTTGGTTTCTTACAAAGAGTATAAATGTGTATGTCTCTGTGTGTGTATGCTTATATATACTACTTTTTTTAATACACACACGTGCGTATATACATCCATACTCATACTGGTTTGTGGTTTTTTGTTTTTTTTTTTTTTTTTTTTTTTAAACTTATCTTGAAACATGATGGCCATACTCCAAACTCCTCTATTCTTAAAAGCACAGTTGTTATAAAGAAGAAACAGATAGTCTTATTTTTCTGAGGAAAAAAAAATCAAACTGTGCCCAATGCTTTGGATGTTATGATGTATGATGTAATGTACTCAGTACGTGTTATGACGCTTAGTTTTATCCAGTGCAGGGCTAGGACCAAAACACGTCCAATTCCCCACTTGTATCATTGGTTCCACTTTATTACAGCCTATTTATTACAGCCTACTTGTAGTAGGCCCAGTGCTCTGACAGCCTTAGAAAAGGAACTGGGACAGCGCAAAGCCAGCTGCCTCAATAATACCATAACGTTACCTAGCTGAGAAAATGTTTCATTAACAGAGGACACAGATTAGTTTGACTGAACCATATGCTTTCCATAGCCCTCTATCAGCAGATTTTTTCTGAAGTGGGAGAACGTGAGGAAAAAACAGCACCAGATGTGGCTGGGTCCTCGCACTGTAACTGGCTTTGCACGTGTCTCAGATGTGAGAGTGCCGTGTTAATCATATGAAAGGAGGCTTGCCAAAAAGAGGGGGAAAAAAAAAAAAGTTATTCATTAACCACTGACAAACATTGGGGATTTTTTTTTTTCTAGTTTCCTCAGTAGAACTACAGCACATTCTAGTATAGAAATAAAAATAATCTTGGAGCAAAATGCAGTTACATAAGCGGTGCATGCCAACTGCGTTGTATCGGTTCTATTAATGGCCTGTTCTACAGTTATGTTGCCTCAATGCCTCCAGCATCACAAGGGTTTTGTGTTTTGGTTTGTTTTTATAATTTTTTCCTCTGTTGCTGACACATTGCTGCCCAAGCAATGTGCCCAGCACAAAGAGTTCTCTCGGTGGATAAGAATAACCTTGCACCTCAGGCCTACTCTGGTCTGACTCAAAAGTACTAAAAGGCCATGAGAGAAGTAAACAGCTTTCATGTGCATTTACATTTTGGATAAATGGACGGGTCACCCAAAGGACAAGGACTGTGTATCGGAGCTACAGAACAATTGTTTCTCCACACTGAAAATGCCAGCAAAAAAAGTCCCCTGGATGCTGCAGCTGTAGAGAAATTTTAACAAATACCTCTAGACCCTCTAGACACAGCAACAGCAAACATTTGCTCTGACCTGGGAGGGTGACTCACCATAGCTAACGACTGTCGCTTCAAGGCCCTTGGCAAACAATGGACAATCAGCAGCACAAACCACCGGGTATCAGCATAATGATGTAGCAAAAAAAAAAAAAAAAAAATTGCGCCTGCATGTAGTTGGGGGGGAGGCAAACCACCATTTGCAGGACCAGACTTCCCCCCCAGCCTCATTTGGGTAAGGTGTATTCCCCCCCCCCCCAACACAGCAAGTCAAATACCAGGGAGAACACCACCAGCGATATTTTCCCCCTGCCTATGTGCAATTCTAGGCCCTTTGAATAATCCTCTGTGTGCCAATACATTTTCCAGGATTTCTTTTAATGGAGGGAACGGTATTTGAGGTAAACATCCCAGAAATGTGAAGATTATATTTAGCACTACCTCCTGTGCCAGACTATGTCTTTATTTGTGGTACAACAGCAGTTGCACTGTGAGTCTTCAGAGGGTTATGCAGAATCAACATCCTTACACCCCGAGTTCAGACAGGTATATGTAGACTACAAGAACACAATACTGTATATAAATGGAGTAAAATTATTCTTTCTGACCTAGCTCAGTATAAAGCTGATCTCCAGTCATGCTATTTACTGGCTACCTGTATTAGTTTCCTCTAATGCTTCTTAAGGGCTTCTCGCATCTGTACCAGCCTCAGTATGCAATAGTATGTCACCTTGAAATTTGACCGCCTTGTTAGTTTTTGTGGCAGGAGAATCTATCACTCACAGTGCTCACTCTTAGGTCCTGAAGCATGAAGCTAGTTACTACTTGTACATTTTGCTTCACTGACACTAATTCCAACTGCTGATCCCACCCATTAAAAAAAAAAAAAATTAAACCAATATCCACCTGGAGAAACTATCATCTGCTGATAAAATGTTGTGAGCAAAAATAAACAGCTGCCAAGTTCATAATCACACCGAGATCACACCAAGAGCTGACATTTATAAGCAGCTTTAACAGCTAACTCCCCAGCTTTGAGCTTCCTGATTTCAAATGCTAAATCCACGTAACAGTAAACCTTCACCCCACCTTTCTTTTCAGCAGCTACCTTTTTGCCCTCTCCTCCGAGCACACGCCAGAGGGAAGCTGTCATGCAGAAGAGCATGTATTTATATACCAGAAACCCAGAATGCATCACAAGACATCCACAAATTCCCACAGCATCAGCAGTGTTGGATGCACTCAGAATTTGACAGACACGCATCCATTGCCAAAGCAGAGGTTACATGCTTGTTTGAAATATTAACCATCAAAGACAGGCAGCTTAGCGCTATCAAGCACTTGAGCCTTAGCTGTATATTCACACCAAGATTACGGTTATTACTGCAGGATCTATTTGCTGCGGGTTCCTGTGGGAGTCTGAAATAACCCCCACACGGCACCAGAATCCACTTTTGCACTTTGCACACACAAGCAAGCCTTCTAGACGCGTGGCAGTAACTGGACTGCTGTGGGGAGAAAGCAGGGTTCTCTGCACCTTTCATGCACAAATGCTGCAATATGAGCAATTTGTGACAGAAACCGTGCCACTGACCGACTGACGATCAACACAAGCACAGCACAGTGCCTGCATATTCCACAGAACAAGCACCTACACCCTTTCTGGGTTACGTTCAGCAACGCTTCTTCCCACTACCTGCACTGAATAGGTAGTGGTAAGCAACGGGTTTCCACCGCAAGCAAGACACCCAGAAGAGCCGCTCAGCACATGCTCTCCCAGAGACAAGCAGAGAGGAGGTATTTCTGGAGGTCTGGCTCCTACTCAGAAGAGAAATGTTTCCCTTGGCTTGTGAAAGTTGCTCAGACGGAGAGCAGTAACAGGCTGAAGAAGCCAGCTTTCCATTCCCTGTTCCATTACTCTTTTTGATTGGCACTTTAATGAGGGCGCTAGGGGTCGACCCCCTGCCAGGGGGCCGGTTCATGCCCCGTTTATCTCACAGTCCATGTAAGACTAAAATAACACGCCAGGCTGAGTTTCACTGGCTTGTGATCCAACAGCCCACCATGATGGATTGAGTGACTGCAGCAAGTTGGCAGCTAAAGTGTGTTGTAACAGTATCTTTCTGTCAGCACAACACAATGGATTTGCTGATTCCCGGGTTTTCCCAGTGTTCACCGTTACCATCGGCTCAGAATTTTCTAAAGTTCGTTTTCCAGGGGGCTGCAAAGTGATAATAAATAACATACCAAAGGTTACGCCAAGCTTTTCTTCCCCTTACTGTCCTACCGCTGACAAAGTAGGGGTTGTGGTGCCAGCTTTACTACATACACAAGAACAGCCATAAATTCACTTGCTTTTCCAGAAAGGAAGAAAGGGGGCAGCTACATTGATCTTTTTGTGTGAGCTCATTCCGCTAGGCCAACACATGCTACAGAGGACTTTTCACCCCTGAACAGAACAGTGAATATAATCCAATACAAGAGGAGGTTGCTATGTAAAGCAGCTCTCTCCAGAAGAGCTGTCGGTTTATTTGGGGGCTAAGTTCACAGGCTGCAGAAACATGGCTGACGAGCCACAGTCCTTGGGATCATCTTACTGATTCGCATGGCTTAGAACCATCAAAATAACCCATAAGTGAGCTAGAAAATCCAGGAATCCTGTGCGAGGGATGGATTATGCTTTAGATCCCTTTGTTTAATATCATAACATATCCTCATATCTCCTCTACAGGAAAACCCCAAACAAGAGGGTTTTTTTCCTTTAAAAAAACGGGGTATTAGGAAATTGACTGTATTTTTATTAGTCATCTGAAGAGGTCCTCTATGTCCTCTAATTAACTAAGACCTTGTCTCTGTGCCCCGTTTCCTCAATACCCTTTTCTACTTGCCGCTGTCTGTGAAATGAACAACTCACCTCAAATACTGGGCAGAACATTCTTATTTTCAGTTGTTGCCATCCCAGTCCCTCCCAGCAAGAGTGAACAAATGAGCTCCACAACAGAAGAGGCTTTTCACTTCCTGTGTAAGGATTTTTGACAGCACGAATTTCAACAAGCTAACAACTCTCCCACCCCTCAAAGTCAGATTAACACTCCGCCCCTGGGGCTAATAAATAGGGAGGGTGAATGCTGTTTTCTTTGCTTAGGGGAGAACAACTCTGTAGATCCGTATGATTGTATGTCTACGGTTTTCCATTTCTTTTAGGCCTTGCACGAGACAGTCTAACACAGCCAAAATACCTCTAAAATCAACTTTAGAACTGCAGCTGCCCTAATGTCAATGTGTTCTGAAATATCTCATGGTGGGCATCCAGAACTGATCCAGCTTCACTCTTTTCCATCTCTGGGACTCTAGATTCAGCTAACTCTGGGAAAAACCAAGTGTGTTCCTGCCAATAGAAGAAATTACTGAGAGAGAATGAGCAAGGAAGGTAAAAGAAATAAGAAGATGCGGAAGGGACTCGGACAGGCAAGATCAAGGAAGAATACATAGGGATACGAAAAGAGAAGAACATGATGGGAAAATGGGGCCAGACTGAGGAGCTGCTTGAAGAAAATACAGCTGCTCTCAACAGCAGCTTACTGCTTCCATCGACAATACGGATCCCTGCACAATACAGATTTCAATTCATGGTGCTGGAGAAACAAGCCTCATGAGTTGAAGATCTTTATTTGTGAAAGAGAAGAAACAAGCAAAACTACAAACTGGAAGAGCAGCAGCACATGGGGTTGCTACTGGTGCAAGTCTTTGCTCGTGCGAAGCATGTACTTAGCGTAATTCTTTGCAGAACTCCTCTAGAGAATCCGGTCTGTAGTTCTGTGCACCCCAACACTGTAGCGTGCAGATACATTACTCATCTAGCTTTGAACTAGCTACCTCAGAGACTGCCAACACCACCATCACAGCAGAGCAAAGCAGATGTGCTGTGAACGCGGTCTGAAGCTTTATTGAATCTGCCAGTAGTCCATCTACCTTGCTAGTTCAATTCCAGCTTGTATCATCTGCCTACGCAAGTTGCTGCAGCCAAGCCCTAAACGTTCCTCTGGGGAGAGCTAGATACTTACACCTTAGCACAGTAACACAGAAGAGGGCATACTGAGCCTCCAGCCAGAAAGCCTGGGAATTATTAGGAAAAACGAGTGGGTGGGGAAGCTCAAGGGACCAGTGGGAGGATGCGGGAAATCAGTAACACTGATTTGAATAACTGGTAACAATTATTAGATCTTTTTTTGGTATGAATCATGTTTCAGAGACTCATCATTTAAATGATGTCACTCAAGGGGCAGTAAAAAATGCAGTGGAAGAAACAAGCCTGCCATGACACAAGGGTTTCGAGCCACAAGGTGAATGGCCAAATAGGTCTGGGAAACTTCATCAACACGTCTAAAAGGGAGCAACTTTTGTGGAGAATACACACCCTGACAGATCAGACAAGCAAATTTGTCTTCAGGAAGATTATGATGTTACTTAGAGCTCTGCTGAATCTGCTTAAACTGATGGAAAAGGAGTGTCTTGCTTATCTGATGACCACTGAACTTGCCCTTGCCCCATCCCCTCCCCAGTGGTGGTATCTGCATTTGAAACTACAGGTTGTAAAATGAGCCAGCCGGAACCATCCCAAAGGAACAAACCAAAACCAGAACAACAAACAAAAGCCCAAAACAAGCAAACAAAAAAAGTGAGTTTGAACAGAACCCATTCTCTGATTGGGCTCACCAAACCTACAAAAATGCTCCTGTCGTTGCAGGGGAAGGGGCAGCAGAGAGCAGTGCTGCCTTATGCAGATTTCAACTACTTCTTTTATCTTTTTAAACAACTGCATGAGAAGAAAAACTGTTTGATAAACAACTAGTAGCATCAGCAACAGGCAGGCTCAGGAACTCAATGGCAACCACACCACAGTTCACACTTCGTTTCTCCACACCTTCTTCTAACACCCCCCCACTTTTCCCAGTCTACAGAACCATGGCCCTTTTCTGTCAATAGAAATACCGAGCTCCTGCATCCAATCCTGCATTTGTTTCTCACCTGATGGGCAAAATACTGGAATGTTAAGAAAGCAAAATTGCATTCTCGTCCTCTGGTACAAGAGGCGTGAGCAAATTGCAAGTGGTAGCAGTAAGCTCTACAATAGGCATGGCCTTTCTTCCCCATTCTTTCCCCCCTAGTTCTCCTGTAACCAAGAGTGGCACCGCTGGGATAGCTGACGCCAGCTGTTCTACTGCAATACAGGGTGACCTGAATGCACATCTGGACAACGGCATCCTGTCGGTCTGAGCTCCTGTCCTTCCTCAGCACCCAGGAATTTGGAACACCAAGGGAGATGCTGTCAGTACTACTTTGTGGCCAGTCACCTAACATAAACCTGGCAGTGAGCTGTATGTGAACTGACATTTACATGTAGTCCGAGAAGAACTTGACCTCCTTCCCAGGTCCAAAATGGGGGGTGGAAATCATCATTCTGCATTGAGCAGAGCAGGAGGCAAAACTGAAAACATTCACTGTTCCAGGAAGGCTCACAGCTTCCTGAAGGCAGAGATTATCTCTAGGTTTATACAATGCTCTTTCCATTTTAGACACAGAGCTCCCGGCATTTACCATCTGAAAGTGCACTACCGGTAGAAGTTTCTTAAGGGGGGTCTGCAAGGACCCCTGTTTTATGGAATTTAGGCAAGCACACACAAAAATACAGGACTTGACTTAACTCCTGGAAATACTGTGTGTTAGACAGCTTCTATTGGTTTCAGACCTTCCTTACCTTCCTAGTGAAAAGGAAAATCAGAAGAGAACTTGAGAGTCCCAATTTCGAAACAGTGATTTTAGCCTAAAAACAAGGCTGAAGTGCTTTACCGCATATTACTCTCCAACAAACCTGCCACACCACGAAACAGAAAAATGGTCTAAGAAAGCGTATCAAAAACTTCAGCCTCACCACTATGCGCTGATTGTGGTGGAACAACTACTTAAAAACCAGTAATTTGCTTGTAGCTTTCTTGGGAGAAGAGAGAGGGAGAGGAATCAGTAGTGATTTAGGAAGGGGTCCACAGAATAAATTCAGCTCTTGGTTCCACACTCACTCATTACACAGAGGTGATGTGAGTAAGAGCCCAACTATGCCATGTCTAGTTATCAATATATATTATTAACTAAGAAAAAAATTAAGCTTAATGGTTAGCATAATGCTATGTTTTTACAACATCTGTCAGCAATTATTTGTATTTACTTGCACTGCAAATGCAGAAGAAAAGTCAGAGAAATATAAACACCAGAATTCACTGAATTCCCATCAGTCTTGCGTTTTCCCACAAAGAATGTCTAATCATCCCGGTTTAGACACTGTCATTTGTTCCTTGCCCTCTCCAGTATGGAATTTCTTCCCAAATCTCTACGACCAGAAATTACTGGTCCTCGTCCTACACTGGAGCAAATAACAACTAACCCCTCTGCAATTAGTGGTGTTAACTTCAGAGCTCTTAAGACAGCAATTAGAACTGTAATATTTCTTGGGACTCAAAACAGCAAATCCTGCTCTCCCCTTGGCCATGCTTTATGCTACAGCAAAAAAAAGGAGGCAGGGAGAGCAAGGGTTGCGCTCTACTTGAGTTGTACTCCACCTGTGCAATGCAGGGTGAGGAACAGGTTAGCTGGGTGAAAAGTTCACTGCAAGCTGAGCTGTCTGTTTCTCTTGCTTAATTTATCCGATATTTGGCTAACCTTGCTCTGAACCCAGCCCCCAAGACCCCCTTCCTCTCATCCCTCCCCAGCGGGTTCGTGTCAGCCAAAGACACCGCCTCTTATTCCCTTCTCCCTGACCCTGCTGAATGGAGCGGGGGCTGGGACCGAGGGCCAAGCACAGAGCGAGAGCCCTTGCACTGGAGAGATAATAATTATTTATGCTCTAAACTTCAACAGGCCTCATCCTCAGGAGCAAACAGAGAAGCTCTACAGTCAGCAACATTGCCTGATACTGCGTTCAAGCTTATCAGTTTTCCTAAGGCTGGATGGCACCCACCCTGCACCCCCACCTCCTCTGCACCCTGTCGCTCTTGCAAAGATGCAGCACTTGCTAAGGCAGCTTATAACGGACCCCAATCCATTTTGGCAGCCCTTGCAAGGGGACTGTCACACAGTTCTACCACTTTCATGATCTCCAAGATACCGGTTAGCCCAGCATATCCGCTACCTCGTTTCTGCAGCTCAAGACCCTCAAAAGGAACACAACAGACATACTTAAAATACTGCAAAGAACAGAGCAGTAACACGGAGCATAAGCAGGAAGACCCTGGATGGTTTTTCTCCTCTCAAACCCCATGAAGTCAGTGAAGGAAAGGCTGGGGTAGTGAGACGTGCTACTGCTGCTCATCGGAGAACAGGATTCCCTGATCCATGGACCTTTATGCATACAAGCTACTTGTACTGCAGAATATAGAAAAGGTTCTGCTCAGAAACTGCTGAGCGGTTTCCTCTCAGTGACAGTCTACAACTTTCCCACACATCCTCCCCCGTACCCAAAAAAAGTGTGACAAGAACACCCTGAAGTTACCCCCACTGTGCAGGCAGTAGCAGGGCACCGATTTCACCTCCTAGAAAACACATTCAACGCCACCTCTTGCCACCTCTTGATTCAACACGTCAGAGCTCCCCATCAGGTGATGCAAACTACTGGAAAAGCTGCCCAAGAACTCGCATTTCTGGCAGGCTTCCACTATTTTCCTGCTGTGCTCAGGACTGCTCCCAGCACTCCCCGGGGCAACACAAAGTGTATTTGATGGCCTTCTCAATGACCGGATACATCATCAGAAAACAGTGCACAAACCAAACCTGTCCTGCTTTCACTGCTCGCCTGAGCAGCTAGTCCTCTCTTTCATGTTTAATCTTGGACTCCCAAGATCAACACGCTTTTATACCTGCCTGCTAGCACTCTCTGCCTCTGAGATGGTGAGTTAGGATGTCACTAGACTCTGCTAATTGAGAAGAATAAATGTTTCCTGTAAACCTTAACTTCCTTATACTCTTTGACCTGACAAAGGACCTTACAGCTGTTCCGTGACTTTGATACACCTAAGCTGCTTTAGCTCCAGCAGAAACTCTCACAAACAGCTTATTATTATTAATAATCCGTATCATCACAGTGCCCCAAAACTCCACTACAGTATCGCTGTACACACAGAGAACAAAGTTGCTGTCCTACTGATTGGGGGTGGGGGCAGACACACAGCCTGACAGCTTTACAGTAAGTGGAAATTCCTTGTGGTCTAAGAATAATATTAAACTGGCTTCTCAGGATCACCAGATGACCTCGCCTTGACACATGGCTTAATTTGTCTGGAAGCAGTGCAGACCAGAGTAGTTCTGATGTGGTCACTAATTTAGTGTCACCATCCATTTCAAACTTCACCACTCCCCCACCAAGGTAGCAAAAGACCAGTTTGCAACAAAGAGTCCTTGTTATTAAAGGAATCCCGGGCCCTTATCGAAGAACACGATCCAGCATCCCCCACCTAACCCCTGCATATTTTCAAGGCATGAAAATCGCTAAAAAGAGCCAAGCAAGGTTGTCAGGAAGACATCAAACTTCAAACTGCTACACAAGAAAACAGAGGACACGCACCAAACCCTCAGCCCACATTGCATAACTCGCCCAGTATCTGTATTTCTCAACAGTAGGGCCAGTGCAGATACTCGCTTACCATTGCATCAGGATAATTAAACTAATAAAATAACAGACAGCAGTAATTTCCATACAAGGAGTTCTCTGTGCAAACTTTGCAAGCCTTTGTTAGAGATTTTAACACCTCTTCAAAACTGCTGAAACTATTCACAGACAGGTAAAAAGGCACGGTATCGATACAGCACATGTCAAAGACGATGCCTAAAACCAATCGAGTTCAAGTGCCACAGATCCCAGTTCTTTGCTCCTTCCATCCACCACAAAAGCCAAAATACTTCAAAAGATACCATACCAGCATGGGAAAATTAAAGGCAAGCTGAACTGAAATGCAGTTCAAATCGTTTACAACCTGCGATTTAAGAATCACCTTATTAAAAAAAAAACTTGACGTGGAGATTTTAATCGTTCTGGCCTATCCCAAAAAATCCAGTGTTTGTTAACAACAGAAAAGAGCTTGTGAAAAGCCGGCGTTCAGAGAGAGAAACGGCTCTCGCTTTAGAAAATGACAACATACAGGAGGACAATTAACACGTCTTTAAAGGAAACCAATGCCCTCTTTTCAACGTACCCAACTTAAAGGCTTCTAGCTGTTTGTGAAAAAAAAAAAAAAACAAAAAAAAAAAAACAAAAACCCCAACACCTCCGCCTCCTCCTCCCAAAAAAAACCCACATGATGAAAACATAAGAGGGCAGCAATTGGAAACTCAGCATTTCGGTCTCTCTGGCAGGTTCGTTTGTTCTGGCCGGTTCCACAAATCGGAGGAAATCTCTTTCCCCTGCGATCGCAGACAGACCTTCACAAACATAAATCCTCCACTTCCAGATACTTAGGGTTCAATGCACTTCCACTTGTTGCTTCTGTCATGAACGCGTATCTGGACTAACTCTGACAGCAGACCCTCATACTGAAGGGGCAGGCCAATTACCGAGAACTTTACATACTACGCTTAAAGCGGAACGAAATCAAATCAAAGCCAACGACATGAAAATCACCCATCTGCGGGCAACGGGCTTCCACCAGAAAACCCTCCCACGGGCGAGGCGCAGGGCTCCGGGCCTGGCTCCGCTCCGTCTCCGGAGGCCACGTCGCGGCTCGGGCGGGTGGCCGGCCTCACCCGCAGCTATCGCGGCCGATCACGCTCTATCGTGGCACCGATACTCCTTCACAAGCTGATAACGAGCACTTAGCATTCACCCCTGGAAGCGCGCTCCGCCCTCTGCCTTCCGGGCAGGTTTACTCGCAGCCAGTTCCCGCTCCTGTGCCCTGCACCCCCGGCCCCGCTCCCCCCCTGCACGGAGGCCGCTCTCCTCGCCCACCCTCCGCGGGGCCGCCGGGCTCCCCTCCCCACCTTCCCCGCCTAAGGCGGCTCCGCAGCGCTCGGCCCGGAGGGCGGCGAGGGCAACAACGCGGGCCCGGGGGGCGGCGAGGGCAGACAGACGCCGTCTCTTTTTTGCTTTGGGCGAGATCAGGGGTTTTTTTCCGCCGCCTCCCTCCCCGAACACCCGCCCTGCAGCTCACCTCAGAGGGCGCCGCGCCTCGCCGCCGCCGCCTCGCCGCTCTGGAAGGTTCTGCAGCGCGCGAGCAGGCGCGGCTCGAGCCGCGGTGCGCCCCCCTCCGCGCGCGCGCGCGCTTCCAACGGCCCCAACGGCCGTCGAGGGGCCGAAAGGCGCGGGACGGGATCCGTGCCCGCGGCAGCGCAGGCGGCGGGCGCGGCCGGGCGCGCGGGGCGGCCAGCCGGCGCCGCGGGAAGGCGCGGGGCCGGGGCCGGCTGTGGCAGGGAGCGGGGCTGCATCCCCCGGCACGGCGACGGCCCCGGTCCGCGGCCAAGACCAACCGTCCCACAGGCGGGTTTGCTACCTACTGAGCAACCAAAATATTAAAAATTGCTAACATGTGGAATCTATTAGGACGTTTAGAAGGAATTCACGTTCATTGTTTCACTTGAAATATAAAGGTTATAAAACTTAATGGCCACATGACAAGGAAACTATATGAAACACTCGGAGATTTACAGAGCAACTGTTATGCTCTTTAGGCATGTGGGCTGAAAATTGCTTTACAATAGGCAACGCAACCTGTGGTTTGAGCGCTGAGGTTTTCTGGCAGTTTTCTTTTTTTCTTTTTTTTTTTTCCTGTTGACCTTGCGGACTGGTATTCAGTTACCACAGCAGCTCCAAAGTAAAACAGAAACACAGCTTCTATCTTCTTTCAAGTATTTATTTCTTTTGTCCTGTTAACATCAAATAATGAAAGGAATTGTAAGGATTTGGGGGGGGGGGGGGTGTAAAAAGAATGAAAGCAAGAGAAAGGAAAAAAAATACCAACATAATGGCTTATTTCTCACAGCATGTGCTGCGCAAATGAACAGTAAACACATACCACAGAAAAATGCAAACAAAGGCTACGTTTGCTAAAGGTTCCAAGAAAAAAATAACATCGTGAGTGCCCCCAAGCAAACATTTCTGCGATTAAATCCTCAGAGCCTTTGCCTTTCCTAGGCCAATTTAGCACAGCAGACATCTTCCCCCAAAGCGCACCTCGGGGAGCGGGCAGGCAGGAGCCAAAGGGCCAGGTTTTCAAGCCGTGTTTTGTTTTAAGGCATGGAAATATTGCAATTATGGCTGTAATCTAATCTAAAGGGTCAAGTACAAGTGTGAAAGCCCGATTACAAATTTGCCACTAGGGTTTGTCTATACAGAGCGACAGAGTTAAGTAAGCAACAGTTCATGGGCAAATATACCCTATTTTGCTGTGCTTGTGAAACCCGGATGGCAGCAGCGGCAGCGCTTGCCTCTGAACCACAGGCCAGGAACTTAGGAGCTGGGCTGCCGTCACGCAAAGGCTTTAGGGTGACCCTAAGGGTTATACCATCAGCGCAATCATATATTGTGTCATTCTGTGACACCAGGCAAGACCATACAGTTTTCTGTTTCACCCTTGCCCTATGCGTATGATAGAAACTGAAACGCTCTGGTAGGGCGAGGTTTGCAAAGGTGTATGTCAAAATAACCATGCTTTCAGTTTTGGTATAGGAGTTTCAAATCTATACCCTGAAGTCAGTATGAAGAGGGACAATATGAACATCAGGTGAGTTGAATTATGCTTAGCAGCAAGCACAACCTTTCTGCTAACGCACCTGTGTTCCCAGTGCATTCAGACATTCTGCTCTTTTTTCTACATTTGCTCACTTTCCAAATTTAAGTGGCAGTGCAACTTCATTCCACTTGTGGTTTTATTTTCTTAAACGAACTAGGGGTGAGTATGCAGCAAAACAAATCCCAAAAAATCATAACGCCATTCCCCTTGTATGGAAATATGCCATGCCCTGATGTCAGGAGGTCACTTTTATATTAATTAACTATTTCCAGGATCAGTCCAGTGTGATTTTTTTTTCCCCTGACAATCTGAGGCTAGGAGAGGTGAATCCAGTGAAAGAAACAAAACCAAACTGTGAAAATTTGCTGCTATAAGTAAAAGCAAATGCACTTTTGACAGTATCCCAAGTTAGTCTTTTTCCCTTGAAAATGTATATAAGCACATTTTTGATCACAAGATTGGAATATGTCATGAGAACGCATTCAAGTATGCATTTGCATTGATATTGTTGCCAGAAGCCAGCTCACAGTCATCATCAGACACACTGGAGCCCCTAGAAAGCTTTCTGTGGGATTGGAAGGCATCCAGCCAGGGGAAAGCAAAGCCACCATGTGATTTGGATGGCCAGTTCCACAGGAAAACTATACATTAACGAATGGCAAGCGCTCAAAGTGGTAGTTAATGGTGAATTGCTTGCGAGCAAATCGTTGGCCGAGACCCATTAAGTATATAAAGTATTTGATAAATGAAAATTTGAAAGAAGTCTATTTAAAATAATCCATCGAAAGAAAACAGGCTAATTTTACAGCAAGAATTGCCCATGTCAAACAGTACTGCCAGCTGTAATGAAGATGACTAGAATATGAGTTGCCCATCCAGCCTTAAAGCATAGCCAACATGATATGTACTTTATACTGCAAAAGGACACTTTTTAAGTATTCCTGAATGGTAAATTATCAGAAGAAATCAAACAGCAGTGCTGGGGACCCTGCAGTTCAGGGCTTGCACCACATTTCCATTATTCAGACAGATGGAAAGGGTTCATGTGCTTTGCTGTGTGTTCATTTTCTACTTCAGTACTGACCTAGAAATGCTGGTAGATCTACAGTTCAATTCTTTGTCCCAGAAAGTGGAAATGTTGCACCTACACCTACCGTTTGCACTCTCTGGACTTTTCATGCATATACTGCCCATTTCAGCAAACCTTTCTTCTTTCATTGCTTGACTTTTAGCTTATGATTCCCCCTTTAGCCATAAAGTGACGTCCTGGCCAACCACTACCTAGCAGTCCTTCCCAATTCAAATTTAAATCCTGTAGGTGTTAAAAAGAATATGAAGATATCAACTCACCAGGCAGAAGTAATGCTAGCTCTCTGGGCTTTTGGTACACTTAATGCTTTAAAGGAAGCTAATCTCGAAGACATTTAGGGCAGTTTGCAGTGTTAATGTATGAGAAGGCGTGGACACAGGCACACACAGGTGAGAGACTGCCTGAAGGGAAGGCAAAGAGATGAATAATCCGCATGCACAGCATTCTGGCTCAGAAGCTCTCAAAACACAGTCCTCCCCAACAGGAACAATTGGAAGAGACAGGCAAAATGATGAAAAATGAAGGGATCAGCAAAAATCAGACCTAATAGAAACCCAACTAAAATAAACTCAGCTGGACTCCTGTGGCTCATTCAAAGGAAGGTCTTCTCTGAGAGTTCATTTGCAAGAATGCAGTTCACTGAAGAAGAAAGAGGATAGAATATAACTTCCTCTGTTGTGTGCGATTAGGAGCCATTGGCAACCCTGCCTGACAACATGGAGAGGTTTTTAAGGGGAAGTAGTGAAGATTGCAACGCTACCTGTCAGGTTGCATCACAGGAACCACGACATCTCCAGCCAGAAAGTGTCAGTGCTCCTAAATACTGGGCTGAAGGGTTTGAAAGAATTAAGATTATTTTCTTAACTGATGTAGGGAATGAGAACTGTGAGGCGTACTTGTCTGAATTAAAAAACAAATTATAGTTTTTACATAAGAAAACTTACAATTCTAATTTGTTTGAACAGAGGGGACGTGTATAGGGAAACCTATTTTTAAAACTGGAATGAAGATGCATTGGCTCTGAACGTTTAAAACAATCAAAATGAGGTCAGAAGGCTCAATTCTGCAGCATTCTCAAGCAAAGCATTCCATTGAATGATTAAAAGTGGCTGTTTGTACATGACTTCTTTGGTTTTTAATGTATGTAGCAACTTTTGCTGCAGGACATCACCACTTTTTTTTTTAAGTTATTTTTCTGTGTCAGCATCAGATCCCTCCTAAAGACATTCAAGGCTATATTTCATTTGATTAACATGATTGTTAAACCTCAGCTATGCCAACAGGACAACAGAGAAGCTGAATGTTTTAGGGTTCAAAAGTGTTATAATAGTTGATGTGGGTAAAGAAGGTTTTTTTTGCAATAGCAGACAGTTGAGAAACATGTCAGATTGCCAACACTGAATACTCAAGAATATTAGAATATTGGAAGTTACAGACTCTTCAGCCACCAAAGCACACACAATATTGCTTGCTGGTGTCTCTCTCTCCCCCGTCTTTTGCAGAGCCCGTAGATTAGTAACAAAATACTGCCCAGCTCTGCAAGTATTCCCCATCGATTTGCAGCCCTGACGGGAGTCCAGAAGACACCACAAAGTATTTTATTGCTGGGGAAAAGAAAGCCGAGCAATAGCTCACAAACTGATTTGTGATTCTGTGCAACCCTGTTGCTGATTTGAGTCAATCATATTCCTCCCACTTTATTTATTATTAACAAGGGGAATTGTGGCCTGAGACCTCAAGGAATCAGCTAGGAGATGCTGTGGCTTCTCTTTCTGGTACCTGAGAAGTCTTCTCCGTTATCTAAGGCTGACGCTGAACCAAAGAATTGCTTTGTTCTCTGATGGATGGATTTTTTTTGTTTTTAAAACACACTTATTTTGCTGCATTCAACAGTTGAGAGAGCAGAGACAAGGAGCTCGTCACCGCTGCTATTACTTGCAATAGGCCAAGTTGCAGGGGGTATAACGAGCATGCGAGTGAACTGGCTTCGCCCTGGCACGTCTGCAGGAAATCGGCATTCCCAGCAGGCTCCAGGAAGAGGAACTGTGTGTTCGGATATCACTTGTTTTCCATTATGACCATTTCCATCTTCTGTTAACATTCTTCTGAGATGAGCCCTTATTATTATAAACCCTTATTCCATGTGACAGCATTTTTTCATATAGCCAAAATATTCCAGAAACTTATCTCACCCCTGCATTTATTTCAGGCCTCTCTCTGCATAAAGGCACTAATAGTTGACTTTCCTGGAACAGAGAGCAACGAATTGCCTCCTTTTCTTACAGCTAATGTTAATACTGTAATGTGCCAGAACAGTATCTGGGAACACTCATCAGATCAATAGCGATGCCCAAAGCAGAAGCGGCAGCTGGTGGCTCTGCTCCAAAGTGCCCGATACTAAAAAAGGAAGACGAAGAAGCGTTTCAGGTAATGTATTCACAGTGCCCAATGTTTGCACATGGTGGTTCAAGGGAAGGAACCAGACAGGGGGCAAATCTAAGGAGGGACTTCTGGGAGCCTTGTAGGCTGCTCTCAGGCACCAAAGGGCAACTAGAGACCTCACTGCGCTACTTGGGTTTGTACTGGCTATCACGTGTCATCTCATTCTTTAATCTATTTCTCTCAAAAGTGTCTTGCGGGACCAGAATTTTAAATCCGTTTGTTCAGTGATTATACGTGCCTTGGCTTTCCATGCCGTCTTCCTCCGTACTAGTGCATCGTAACAGTGGCTTGCTCAGGTAACCAGTCTCAGTGGCAAACTGCCTCAGACGACATGTAGGAAGTCAATTTTGGAAGCCAGGGTAATTTCCATACAGAAGCCAGCAGGCTTTTGAGGTGTCTAGATTTAAGGCACTGATATTCCAATGGTGTTCCTCTACAGTAATTCCGCATTGCTTGCAGAAGAAGATGCCTGGGGAAGACGTCAAACAGCAACTTCTCACTTCTGTATTCTTTTCATTATCATTTGGTTAACATAGACAGGGAAATTTCATGCCTAAGATGCCTGTCTGTGAAAAGCCTGTACAACACAGAGGCAACTCCTCAGATATATAAAATTCAAATTTAAAAAAAGCTTTCGCATAAGAAAAAAACAGGAAACTGAACTCCATCCACCTAGTAGCACTAGGACAGGCTGATCACTAACACAAGCCAGAGAACCATGTCCTTGTAATACCTGGGCATGAGGGATGACCTTTGCAGCTGGCTAGGAAAAAGTGAGTGGTGAGTCAAACTGACCCTTCCTTTTTTTTACCTATATGGGTTGCTTTCCCTTCCTCAAAAAACAAGAGACAGCAAAGAGGAACTGGTGTGTTGGGGTGTTCTGAGCCAGCAAGCTGCAACGTTAATGGACTGCTTTTTAGGGCATGGTGACCCGTAGGAATGAGCAGGAGTAACAACACGCTTCTTTTATAGACTTTGTATGTGGATGGAAATCACATGCCTCTGTTGTTATGTAACTTCAGGAATATAAGGTGGCATCTCACCTCTCTCTGTGTAGGGCCACCACACTCCCCCTGCGATTGCATCTATCCTCTATTTGGTTTTCTCATATACTGATGCTTCAGTCACTCTCAAGCTCAAATTAGAGTGCTTTCTTCCCTCATTTAAGGAGGAACTGTTCTTTTCTAGATTTATGCAGAAAAATCAGCATATACATTTGGGTTGATTTTTTTTTTCTGCGTGAATATGTCGTGATGCCCATAGCAAAGGTGAGCATAAGGAATGAATACGTTTGGACTCTTTGGGAAGGTGTGAAGATACAAATTGTCTCCTCAGAGGTCTATGCTTTTCAGTTGTATCCAGTCCCCACAGGCTGGATCAGTATGTGTTTCTCCTAAAGCGTCAGCTTGAGGGATCTGTTATGGGAACAAAAGAGGATGTTATGTTTCAAGAAAAGATGATGGGAGCGGGGGAACTCACTACATTCCACGGTACTGGCAACATTCACGTTGTGTCCTGCGTCTTCCATCTGTAGTCTACGGGCTGGGGTACCTCAGCCCCACCAAAAGAGAGTCTGGTTTTCTCTCTAGCACATTACCTCGCTGATCTGACGCTCCTCAAGAGTACAGAAAGGGTTGTTTCTGTTGAAGCTGTCACCTCCCTGAAGGCATTGAAGAAAGGTACTGAGGTGATCTTGGTAGAATAGAGGGTGGGAAGAGGGGCAGTTTATCAGTCAGAAAGGTGACTCAATTGCCAGCTTCCCATAGGAAACACTGGATAAAAGAGAATGGCTAGCAGGGAGGAGGTGAAGTCCTGGTTTTCTTCATGTCTTTCTCTAAGTTAGTTGCTGAAATCTGTGAGAGGTGCCTACCACTATCCACACCTCAAAATCTCCTTCAGAAAAGCACTCTAACAAAGAGGATTCTGTTCACTAGAGAATGTAACTGCTGCTGGTGCCTGACAGGTTTCGCTCAGGCTCCAAACTCCAGCAGGCTGAGAAGCAATACCAGGCTGAAGGATCTTAGCACCAGGGAGGTGAGAGCTACAAAGACAGTAGCTTTGAATATTCTGATTCTCAGGGCTGTTCGTTGTTTGGTGAAAAATGCAAAAGATTACGTTTGACATAATCTTGCTTTGCCCCCAAACTTATAAACAAGCGCTGTCAAAAAAGTGGCTGTCACCCAGATTAAGTTTATTAAAGCCACATGAGGAAATAAAAACAAAATAGATGATGCAAGGTCACCCTGTATTCTTTTCTCAACAGTTGCATTTCAGCTAGAGGAAAAACACTAGGCCAAATTAATGTCTGCTACAAACAAATGTGTTCTTTTTGAAATAAATGCACCCACTTATGCTCTGCCTGCATTAAGTCTGTTACTGGGTTTTTATGAGATTTGGCAAGTGCAGTGATATCTGTTAATATCTGAAGGTGGGAGTGCTCAGGGAGTTGTCTGAAAGGCTTGCAAGACTAGATCTGATCATATCCACCCACACTAATTAACACATTACATAAAAGTACAACACGTTTCTCTTTGCAAATATCAGAATCACTTGCCTAGGCACTTTCTGTGAAGTTCTAGAAGAACTATAGGGATGGACTCTGTCACTTTTTAACCTCAACAGAACAAAGGATGAGTAGGTAGGGTAGAGTTCCCACTGTCAGGGCTCCCTCCTTTCCTTCATCTGGCTAAAACATGCCATCAGCAGGGGTACAACTGGAAGGACCTCTTTAAAGTTCACCAAGGGTGCATGAGGGAACACGATTTTTTTTTCTCATCAAAAACAAAATACAAAATCAAATATTAAACATAAGGAATCAGATTTACTGACAAAGGACTCCTCCTTTCCCTGCCTTGCCTCGCTAATTCTGAAAATTACTTTGTACAAACTCCAGCCTCTGAAAACACCTGGAACTGAAAAATCCTCCCATTTAAACAGGGTCTGTTTATGTCAGGAACACATATGTCCCAAAACGGCTAACATTTCTCTGTCATTCCAATTTTAAAACAGCAGTTATCTCCTGTATAAAGACTAGAGAAGACTATATAGTCTCCTTCATAGATTGGAGCAAGTAAAACTGGAAGAGCTTAGCTAATTTCATATGAAACTTCTGTGACCTGCTCCTACAGCTTCATGTAGATTCCTCCAGCAGGATAATAAATATACACCCTGATTTCGATTTACTCCAGACTCTCTGTATGACATCTGGCTTCAAGATGGCGGCACTGAGAAGTGCAGTAATGACACAGGAAAACAGAAGGAAAAAAAATGTGCAGTGGAAAGCAGGAGGCAGTGGAGAGAGCGGGGAAAACCGAAATTAAAATAAGTCACAGGGCGGAAATTCTTTTGAGAAGGCCTTAGGCTTCAACAAAGCTTGTCCAGATTTGCAGCACTTCAAGATTACCCAATACTAACCTTATGTGAAAAGGGACAGTAGACCTCAGCAGGCATTCCAGAGGAGCCTTTCTATAAAGAAAAAAAAGTCTTCAAATGTATCCATCCAAATTTGCAAGTAGTGTGGAGAGCATTCTATCTTGCAACACTCGCAAGAGAAGAAACTCTCTTACCCAACTCTTCCTTACTATCTGAAAAGCAAAGTCAGTGTTTTCCTCATTATTTTCTGTTTGCTGCATACCTCTCCCCCACTGTGACTGCTATTTGACCTGTCGTCCGCTCAGAGACCCTGAGGGAGAGAGAGAGGGAAGTTTGTGTGTATGAGAGGAGTGAGATGACGAGAATCTCCGCTATGTTTGGAGTTGTTTATATTCATTAGAAAGAAATCAAGAGCATTTAGTATGTAAGACAACCTCTGCAGATAGGGAACATCTTTTACGCAGTGCAGGAAAAGAGCAGATTCATTTAAGGGACAGGATTTGGGGATGAGTGGGGAATTAATTTCAATGTGGGTACTAGTTTTTACCTCACTTTTGCATTAGGATGTCATCAGGGAACAGAATCTCAGCATAAAGGTTTAATTTAAGGGGGACGCTGTGGGGGGTGCCCTCTTTCACCAGTTCTGTCTGCTCTTGCATCTACAAGCCTGGCGTGCCTGACTGTGAGTAATGAGACACTGGAAAGGATTACAGTGCATAAGGGGAGGTACATATAATCATCCCTTCCCCTCCCGAGCGTCTCTTGATAATTAGGGTACCTTCGTTACTCCTGGCAGGTCCTGGGAGGGTTCTCCCCTCATTGCACTTGTGTTTTCAATGAACTGTGTTTCTTCTCAAGAAAATTGACAAAAAATAAAGCTGAAAGCATCTATTAAAATCACAGAGATCCAAGTTTCTTTTCATTCTCTCCAGAGAGCCTCAGACATCCAGGAATTCAAAGCAAAACTCCGTTGTAGGAAACCTTTTCAAAGCTGGCACAGTGCTACAGCTTGTATGTTCTGCACTCGGAAGGAAAGCACTGACCCAGACAGGAGAGCTCCTCAAAATACCCATGCAGGCAGAGGCGCTTGCATCAGTAGCACTTTTGGCAATATCTTCCTCTTGAACTGCTCAGATATAGCTACTGATTTGCAGTAAGGTTCAGACCTTCAGACTTCAACATTCACATCATTGCACCACTGGTTGGTCTCCACTCTACACAGCAGAACGAAAGGAATCTCTCAAGTACAGCTCACAGCTTTTCTGCTGCAACTCAGATCTCTTTTAGGAAATGGCATATGGGTTTTTTCCCCTTCTAAATTTTTGTATAGAACCTCTTGGTTTATGACCAAATACCGCTTTTCCTTTGTATAGCATGTTCCATTTGAATTTGCTGAGCTTTTGACAAACATTTAGGTAGTCGGACTTACAACTTCTGAGGTAGGGAAACACTAGAAATATCTGCTTTGCAGGTCAGGGTGCACCTTGAAATTATGCAGCTTGCCCCAGGTCACACAGGACATCTAAGGAAAAGCTCAAAATTCAAGTCAGGAGCCCTAAATTCACTCCTTTCCTTTAACCACGTAGCCTTCCTTAAGGCGCTTCTCCAGTTAGGCTTGCTACTTTCCTGTATTGCAATTATATTAATTTCTTTTTTAGTAGTGTTCCAATATGTTTAAACTACGTTACTATGCCTAGTGCTGCACACTGCATCTGGCATAGGAATGCAGTGTTGCTCTTACTAGGCTGTCAAAGAGAATATATCATTACAAAAATAAATAATGTCTAGCTGCTTCTGGCATTTCAGTCCAAGCAGTATTTATCACTTTTGGCTGATCGGTGCCTGATTCAATGCCCCTGAAAAACAATGGGTATATTCCCAGTTGAATTCAATGGGCATTTAATCAGGTCTTTGCTAACTGTGCTTCCAAACTTCACATTTCATGAGTGCTACAGTACTGTCTCTTCTATTTTTAGAGCATTATTCCACTTACTTCACTGTGCAGATTGATACAATGGATTTTCTTCTGCATGGATTATGTCAGTGAATGTATGTTTGTACAAGCAGGCTCTAGTTTTAGTTCTAGATTTAGTTAATCCCCAGTGTGATGCTGCCTACATGCGTGGCAATCTGGGATTAATGCTAAAAATATATATATATTTTATCATAAATGAACAAAAATATTCAGAAAGACAATTAGATTTCATATATGAGTTCAGTGACGGACAGAATCTTCCACTGTTCAAACTGTCTGCTCTTCTGACTGAGCATTCCTCTCCAGCCTTCACGGGTGAAGACAGCTTTCTTGGGCCCAGCACAGTCCTTCCAGACAGAAGTCCTGGGTGGCCTTTAACAAAGAAAACATTGCTCCACAGTTTGCTCCTTCCCTGATGTCAGTTGGGAACAGCTTCATCAACGGATGTAAAGTGAAGGAAGGGAAGGAAGCTTCCATTAAATGTCCATAAGTTTTAGTTCTTCGAAGCATTTTTTAAGTTCCCCATTCAAGAAGCTGAAATGAAACCAGTAGCAGTTTGTAATTGCAGTTCCTCTGAAGAGAGGGGATAAAGTATGGGGTGTGACGTGCTGCCTCTCAGCTGGGACAGCCTACAGACACTTTAGAAACAAAAATTACATCTTAAAACTATGAGTAGCTTTAACAATTGAACTCTAAAGAATTAAACATCATATAAACATTTCACACTTTTTGTTTTTCTTTCCAAGGGTCCATAGTCTAGTCATTCAATCCTGTGCAAAGGTCATGTTACTATGGATATGACCTGCAAGAAATGTGTTGCCTCAGAGCAGTGCAAGTCACATGAACAGGCTAAAAGCCAAGACTGCTGATTCACAGTCTTGTCAGGATTTGCATGCTTGTGTTGGTTTCACTGAAGAATAGTCCTTGCACCATCAGGTCTATGTTCGTCCTTTAAAAGTGTTCATGCAGGTGTAGCTCCCAGAAAACTTGTGGATTTCTTCAAGTGCTGCCTGAGGGAGAATGCTGCAGGAGAAGCAGAAAGAAAATAAGCAGACGAGACAAACCTCTTAGTCTATTCTAATAAGAGGATGTGTAAATACGCGTTTATGTACACACGTACATAAGGACACATATTCTCGAAAATCAGCTAGTGAGAGCGCACAGACAAAACACGTGTCAGTATCCTGCTGTGAGTAGGCCTAAAAGGAGAAAGTTGTATCAAGTCACTCTTTCTCGACAGAAATATTTATCCAAAAAGGTCTGTAAAAACTGTAACTTGGAAGATACCATCCTGTTTTATTCCCCCCAAAGATTGTGCAGAATCTTGTGCTCTGAAATACACAAATTTAAACTGAGTTCTCTGGTTAACTTGCCATCTATTTGTGCTAGGCATGTGGCCTCCTTATCATAAGGTATGGATATAGATCTGATTTCCTGACAGCTACTGTAATGGAAATTAAATGAGTAATTCTTACAATAAAGGAGAAGGAGAACAGCCCTTTTTCAGTCTGTAGAATTTCTGGGAACTTTTGAGGGTATCCCAAATTTTACATTCAGAGCAAAGCATTTATTGTGACTTATTTTTTCTTGTTTGAAATGCATTATTGTAATTATTTTCCATAGTGTCCTGGTTTCGCCTTGGACAGTTAACTTTTTTCCTAGTAGCTGGTATAGTGCTGTATAGTGCTGAAATCTTCTGGCTTTGTTTCAGTTCCTGACTGAAGGAGGTTTTCCAAAGGCTTTAGTGCAAACTCTCACGGAAACACAATTTTAAATGTCCTTTCTCTTTAGTTGTTTCAGGATATGAAGTTATGACTTTCTTTCTTTAGGGACTCTAAAATTCCTGTCCTAATCATACACAGAAGTATTTTTTTAATAGGTTCATTGCTTTAACACAAGCAACGCTCTCTAAATACAGCTGTGATGTACGTACCTTATTGCAGAGAAAGCCTTTACAATATAAAGCCCAGAGTCCAAAGAGTGGCTTACTAAATCAAAATCAACTACATGCATATGTTAATTGTTAAGAAATTTCCTAGATACAAATACCAGTTCAGACCTCAGGAATCCAAATTTTGGGAGTGAAACTGGTTTCATAAAGGAGTCATACAAAGGGAATCTCAGAAAGTTTTCTCCCTTTTGCTTCTATGACTGTCTTTCACGGGAAGGGATGAGCCAATCTGATCCTGGAGATTGGGCTACAGTCAAACTGAGGTTTGCCTTGGTGGACAGACACAGAGGACTGTAAGCCAGTCGGGCCTGACTGGCTCGGCCATTGCTGGGCAAAGGAAATATTTACCTTTTTAGGATGACAAGAACATGCATTGTCCATGGAAGGAGCAGGAAGGCTTGATTCATCTGAACGGCTTCTACTGTCCTCCTAGCCACTGTCTCTGGCTTGAGAGGAGGAAAAAGATTAGGGAACCTGAATAAATAAAGTAAAAAAAAAAAAATTATTTGTTAACCAAACTCCTTCTTTAAGATATCAGTGTCCAAGATCCTGTTACTCACTAAGCTATCACTGGTTATTAGCATTCAAACATGCCCCAAGGCACGCTGAAGGAGCAGAAAGTTCCCATTCCAACCAGAAAGCTGGAAAGCAGAAAGCCCAGTTCCAACCAGTACGACTACCTTAGCTAAAGGGTTAAGAATGTACATGTTGGTGCCTTTAGGGAGAAGTGGCAGAGAGTATTCAGAACCTCGATTCAGGGATTTTCTTAAACTGTATGCAAACCAATACCAAAATGCTGCCCTTTCAGTGTTGGTGTTTTTCCTCTTCCTTTCTGTTGCTCTTTGCTTGATTCAAATTCTTGACAGGTGAAAGACAAATATTTTCCCCCATTGCTTTTAATACCAATCATAAGGCTTCTCCCAGCTCCAGCAATAGCTTGACACTGCGTATTTTCTTGACTAAGAGAGCACAAACTATGTTAATAGGTTATTTTGTCCATTGTAAAAGATTAATTTGGCCAGCCATTAAGATAGAGGTAAAAAGGAGGTACTGATAGCTTTACTTCACTAAGTGGCTGTCATTCCTTTCAGTGGGAAAGAATTAAGTATTTCAACAAATAAAGAAGGAATTTGTACTGTTCATTCTCAAGTAATTTGTAGACTGCTTCTTTTGAATGACCTCAATTTTCAGATTGCCTCCCCTCCCTCTCTGGTGGCTGCGTATGGCCCAAATACACTCAGGGAAAATAGCTTTCAGTTTTCTCTGTAGAAACAAATGTCTCACTCGGTACAGGCAGGCTGTATGAATATGCCAGCAAACTGAGGGAACCAGTCTGATGAGTCCCAGGTGGCCTGGAGTGACCCCCTGTTCCCAGGCAGCCAAATGAGACATCAAATTCTCTTAACTAAGTGAAGCATTAATTAGGAGTGTATTCTGATGATTCATTTAAAATGAGATGCTTTATTCTAGTTCCTCTGGACTAACCTGATTCTCATGCCCTGAAACATCTCTGTGCTCGTGTGGAAGGGCAGGACTGTTGTGGCATTCACTCCCGGACAGTCTAGCAGCCCCAAGGTCAGGCTCTCCATAAAGGCAAAGGACGAGGCTTTGGAGGTGCAGTAGTCAATGGCACCGGGGATGGCTGACAAGGCCAAGACAGAGTTCAGGCAAACAATGTGTCCATTCTGCAACTCCAGCATCCTTGGCAGGAATGCTTTGGTGGTCTGAAGAACAACAGAGTAAGGAAAAAAAAAAAGGTTTACTCAGCAGAGATACAATAAAAATAATAGTTGCTGAAAAAAATAAGGTGACACAGAGACAAGAAGCCAAACTGTGCTGTTCATTATGCTAGGAAAGGAGTGGGGGAGTACGTTGTTGCTTTGTCATTTTCTGAAAGATTCTAAACAAGCAAAGTTTGTGTAGAAACAAAACAAAATCTTTCCTAGCACGTAAGTAAGCAGTACCCACAGATAAGGCCATGAACAGAACGTTTTGTATGTTTAAGAACTTCTTGTAAAGGATAAAGTCTTCAACAAAATGATGAAAGCACAAGAAGCTCTTTTTTTATGACTATTATCTAATTCAGAACGTTTCAAAGTTTCACACTAGTTTCCTTCCCTGAGCAATGTCGTCTCATGCTCCTCTGATGTTTCACACAAATCACTGTAGAGAAAACTCTCCTCTGTGAGCTCAAGCTTTCTCAAAAGAAATCAAATGTTTTACTGTAAATCTCAGAATGGGGATACAAGAGCATCAAATACCATGTTACTACTGGAAAAAAAAAATTTTTTTAGACTTCTTTCCTCTGGCCTTTGCCCCTCACATTGTTTTTTCTGCCTCCTTTTCAGGTCAGACTGAGTTTACCAAGCACCATTTAGAAAGACGTAGTAGCAGCCAAGTGTTTACTGGCTGTAATCTGTCGTTCTCGTTCCCAATTCTGAATACATGTGATACAAGAGCTTATCTTACCCAGAACTGTCCCAGGGTATTTATATGTTGTGATTTGAGCAGTGCATCATCATCGCTGTCCATCAGGCTCTTACCATGGACCACAGCAGCATTGTTCACCAGGATAGTGATATCGCCCACCTGCAAAAAAAGCAAATGACTTGTTACAACTAATATCTTTCCTCACGAATCAGCAGTCACCATTATAACTGAATATCTATTATTGCCTAAATACATTATTATTTTCATAGCTTTTGACATTCTTGCTTATAGGCCTCGTAATCCTTCTGGATCACTTAAAACAGGTAGCTAAACTTTGTACAACATAATCTGGATGGTCACCCTTCTTTTTTCCCAATTTGCCAATTTCCCAATTTTTTTCCTCATCAAATATGAGTCATTACTAAATTGTGCCCACAGACAGTGTTTCCACAGACACTAACCTTTTCCCGCACAGCTTTGGCTTGCCGATAGACCTCCTCTCGATTTCCTACATCACAAATGAAATAATGGCATTCTGTCCCCATCATCCTGATTTCCTCTGTGGTCTCCTTCAGGCATTTCTCAGTTCGACCCCACAGGATGATCTGCAGCAAGAAACTTTTGTTAGAGCCAAACTGCTTCTGCTTCAAATCTAAAATAATTAAAACATGCTTCTAACTTCGACAATTTGATGAACATCTTTGATGTCATTTCACTGCCAGCCCTGTTGCATTGTTTCATTTGAGACTAACAATGCTTTTCTATTACATGGGGATGGGACTTGAGTATCACGGTGGTAGCTGTATCCCACTGCTGATACTCTATTCACAGGTTCTTTACAAGCAACACAAAAAATCAGATCTTTAGCCTAACATGACAAATATATGAAACACTTGGCAAATTTTCTGCATCATGAATTTTCAAATCTATCCCTGCTTTTGCTATACACACAGAGAGAAAGATAAATTTATTCTAAAATCACAGACCATCCTAATACAGACATTTAAAGTGAGAAATTTCAAGCATGAATTTATTTTGCAACTAGCATATGCAAGATTTCACTTGCTACTCCCATTTAACACAGTAAAAATGATACAATACTTCTTGTACAAGAACAATTCTGAGTATCATGTAGCATGGATTTGATATATTGAAGACATAACCAGCGCAACCCTATCAGTATTTCTACACCATCGTGCAGGTCAGAAATAGAAATAACTTGAAAAGTTACCAGTTCATTAACTTTCATTGTGGGGATCCATCCAGTATGGATGATCCATCCAGTATGATTTTTCCTAGTGAGACAACAATATTAGTCTCAAGTATGAGATGGTGCTTCCACCACTGTCTTTCAAACATTAATCTACAGCTAAACAGATTTAACCAAAATATTTCTTTCCTAGTATATAACCTTAATTTCTATTTCTTTTAAGGCTACTGGAAGGAATAGAATTTCACCTCTCTGTTACCCAAGACATCTATATATGAATCAATCCTCTTTGCTCTTCAAGCTAAGCCTTCTCAACTTTCATCATGTTATGAATGGTGAGTCACTTGCCATTCTGCAAAACATACATTACTGAATGGCGTACGTTACTGAAATCAGCTGACTGCTCCGCGCGTCCAACAGCAAGATCCAAAAGAGAAAGAAGGAAAGGTTGCTACTGCTCACAACTGCAATTGTGAGCATTGATAATGCAAAATTACTATTTAGTACTAAAAAAGACATTCACATAGTCAAATGCAGGTTTACTCTGATCAGGGGACTGGGGAAAAGGGCTTTGAAAATGGAAACAGCTTTGTTGCTCTCAGAACAGTGCTATTTCCAAGCAGCGGCTTTATCACCTGTGATCAGGATTACAGTTGCTTTCCATACCACTGTGTACTGCATATGAATCTGACTGGTATACTGATTTTTTAATGGTTAAAAATATGCTTATTTTTACCTAAACTTTCAAGGTTTAATAATCTTTGAATTTTCCAAAAGTTGAAAGAACAGGGAAAAGAAGTCTAAATTATATCACTCAATTAACTTAGTAACAGCAAGATAAACATAAAAATTCAGGACCTGTGGTATTCCATCCCCACAACAAATCTCTGGCAGAGAGTTTAACATGCTTAGTTTTAAGGACTAGTTAAGCTTATCTCATAACTGGTGCTAAAACTAATCTCTGGCAGGGTCAAAGAGCTCTTCTAGTGCAACTAAGCAAGGCTAAAATGCAGAAGTACCTGGGTCCTCAACTGTTTCCTAGAGGAGTTAAATTTCCAATTAATCCCATTTATAAATCATTGGCACATCTATGAACATAAACACACACAGACTGAAAGGCTTCTATTCTCAAAATCACCGAAGGACTAACAAGTTGGTTAACCAGAAACTTCAGAGCGTGTATAAATATGCCAGGGCCATTTCATGGGAAATCTTATCTCAGGGGACATAATTTTCAAGGAAAAAGCTGTGATCAGTCTTAAAAACTGTACAAAAGCATATGGCTAAAAACGTGGCTTGTGTATTGGCCTGTCTTCGAAAGTCTCGGCCTATCCCCCCTGGCCATCAGGCTTTGGCATCTACACAAAGCTTGTAAAACTGATGGCGATTTACTCGCTTCTGAACTCAGAGCTAGACTGGGTGCTATTTCTTATGCCTACTCTGCAGACTTGAAGGGAAATCAAGAACATGTGAGAAATTTCACAAGCTTTCAGGAAATATTTACAAAATACTGTTCAACTATAAGCATACACACATACTTGCTCTCTCTTTCACAACCTACATCTCTGTGGAAAGGAGAGAAAAAACACCAGAAAATGTCAACTGTAAGCATCAAGTTTGATGCCCACAGAGTTTGCATCAGTGTGAACTTCAGCCTCTTGGCAGAATTGGATCAGTCAAATGCAGACACTAAAACATTAACTGACAAGTTGAAGAGTGATGGAAGGTAGGAGAAGAAGAGGAGAGAAAGAGAAATAAGGTGTCAGACAAAGGGAGTAAGGCAAGAAACCGACCTCACATACCTAGCACTCGAGGGTTTCACACTGCTATTGCAAAATACAAAGTAGATCACTCACTCTTCGCTTTAACCTGTTTCAAACATCCATACAGGCTCCTATTCCCAAGAGTTGCCACTGATGCATTGAATGTCAGGAAATATACATGCAAGAGTAGTTAAGCAAAGGACGACCTGTCAAAGCAACATCCGTCTGTGATGCAACTCTTGGACATAACATTTTTTATGCCCCAACAGCTACTTTGGGACCCCTAATATCCTACAAGCACGTCTTGCAAGGTGACCCCATTAAAATCTGGGCCATCTGGGGAAGACAGAATTTGCTGGTTATCCTGCTGACAGCATTAACTTCAGTACTGATTTTCTTCCATGGGAAGTTTTCGTGCCCTTGATACTGTTCACACTCAGGTGAAGGCTTCAGCCTGCGTAAGAGAAAAGCAGTAAATAAAAGACCATTCTTTGGGAGAGGTGAAAGTTCCCTAACGACACAGTGGGAAGTGAGGTTTCCTGCCGTCATTTCTGCTACTTTTTACAGATGGATAAAACTCAAAACCCCATACAACATACTTTTGGTCCAAATTCAAGCTTGACTGCTCCTACAAGATCATACGAGACTTCAATTTCTCTCTTACATCTGGCCAAATTAAATTGGCACGGGCTTCCCTCTGGCCTCCTAGGATATCAGATCTTACAGAGAGAGGAGACTTTTAGTTGCTGCATTAGCCTCATAGTTGAGGCTTCTGTTGCTCCCGAACTCCATCTCTACAGAGGGCTTTGGCTTAGTGTTTCTGTGTAGGCAATACTTCTTTCTTCTTTTCTTGCTTGCAGCGGTTTCATCAATGTTCTTCTAGGTCCTTACTCTACTATTGCCTCCTGAGATTTCTACAAACCTACTCATCAGTCTTCTGCTCTCCTGAATTCACCTCCTTCTGCAGAATCTGCAATTTGACAATTTGCTGTTTGGCACTCATAAGGTTGTGTTATTTGTAACATTCTCACTAAACCATTCAACTAAACACTTAAGAGTCAGGGATAATCGTGCATGTTCTTAATGCTCCGGAACAAAAACTTTTGCTCACTGTTGAACTGATGAATGATTGTGGGCCAGGGCCTGTGTTCTGCTGATGCCTGGTGAGCTCCAGTTAGCCTAAAGCCGTGCTGTTGGCACTTCCCTTCCCTTTATATGCAGGCAAGCATGTAAGGAACTCCCATTTTATTCTTTGCTCAGTCGACATCAAGAAAGGCATCCTTTAGTTTTGTCCTGCCCTAGTTAGGATTTGAGGGCTCTGCATTTGTAAGGAGTCTAGATCGGCAGTTGAGGAAATGGTCCATTTTACTAGCAAGCACAATTTTCAAAATGTAGACGTGGGTCCCAGTCTGGTCTGTGTCTCCTTTCCTTTTTAAGTTTAATTCTAATTTGGCAATAAGTGTGTCCCAACTGGAGGCTAAGTCCTGGAGAGAATGACTCTTGCAGACGCAGAAGTTCCTGTCTGGGACAGAGGAAAATGCAGAGGAATAAAGGAGAAAAGAGACACGGCGTTCCTTGTTACACAGCCTGTCAGGATGTTGCACAGCCACCTATTCACGGTAATTTAATGGTGGATAGAGGAATATTTAATTTGTGTTTTGGAGAAGTTCTTGGACAGACAGTTTTCCGTCCTGGAAAGAATCCAGCCACTATTTCTTCTCCCCCTTCATCTCTCGTCATCCTCTCCTGCCTGCCCCTCCCTACCGCACTAGACACGCTCTCCTTTCAAAAAGTTACTGACCAGAAAATTGTCGAGGGCAACAGCCCGGGGAGGCGTTTAATCCCCGCTGCGCTGCGCAGGCCGCTCCTGGAGGCTGCCTGCCCTGTGGCTACCCCTGGGTGACCCCGGGCTGGCAGTCGGGAGGCAGGTGGAATGTTAAAGCAATCGCTTCTGCTCCAGGCTGCGAGCGAGAGGCGGTGGGAGCCCGGGCAGCAGCAGGGTAGGCGTCTTCCTGCTATTGGACATACGAAAGAATAGATTTATGATGACAGAGCAACTTAGCACGCCCTCCTCTTAATTAACTTTAAAGTAGTTAAGGGCTGTGACATCGCAGCTTCACGCAGATTTTCCCAGGATTTATTCACGAGCAGATTTTCGCAAAACAAACCTTATCTCTCCATCTTCTCCCCTCTGGCAAGTCACAGAACTCCTTATCTGGCCTCAGGAAAATCATTTCGGCTAGAGTGGCAGGCTCAGTAGACACTGTGTCCTCCGCTCCCAGAGGACTCGTTTAACTCCGGACTTAATCTGCTACTGAGCCATGCCGTGAGGTCGGAGGGGAGTCAAAAGGAAGGTTTTAGCTGCTGTTGGACTAAGGCAAGGCTTTCTAATAGAGGCCTGCACTGGCTACTTGCCAAAAGCCCCAAACCTGACTGCGGGTTTAAATCCTGATTTTCACCGTAACACAAGTAAGAGTTATGCTTTTGACTGCCACAAAATCAGATAAAGCCACTAATTTATATAAACTGGTTTAGATTGAAGCTGCTATCAACCACAATATACACACATGATCTATGCTTCCAGAGTCTTAAGTATATTATTGGTGCAGGAGATGAGGTTAGAGCCAATTTTACACTATTTCCAAGGCTATTTAACTTGTTTGGTTCGATTTTATTGCCAGCACAATTCAAGAACGGCAGGAAAGGAGTGTTGCCCTTTTGCATCGTCAGTGAATTTGGCACTGCATCTTCAGCAAACCCGCTGTGCTAGACTTTGTCCCTCCAGGTGAGCTAGACAGTATTGGAAAGGTGTCCCACAACAAAAGCATTTCTGAGACTGAACGCGTGCCACTTCTGACACTCCCCTTGGATTATCTGCGTTGTATTTTAGTGCAGAATTGTTCACTGTTAGTCTTTTCCAACACAACACCGTGCATGGTGATGAGCAGATATAACTTCCGCTCCAAAATTTTCCGCATTTTATGATTCATGAAGCAATTTTCTGTATCAATTTGAAGACACTGAAAGATTAAAGTATTGCGGAGAGACAGGAAAGTGCCCTTCCTGCCTGATCTCATTACTGCTGCCTGCCCAAATCAACCACAACTCCTCGCCACAGATCAGCAGAGATAGTAGTAGTTGGTAGGTCAACACATTTCATTCCCCTTTCAACCTCCTTCCTAGTCCAGTGAAACAAAAGTTGCTCCGTTGGAGCTGGTATCTGTAATTGCACAGACTGCTACCTTTGTTCAAACAGAGAAAGCCTTTCTGCACCCAGTACCGAAAGTTCCTGCCTACTTTTAGGAAGTACAAAGTGTGGATAATCCACTGAAGTATGTCAGTCTTATCCCCATATATTTACAAAGCCTGATAGTACTAATTCACAGTTGGCCCTCCGAAGAAATGCATTCCAGCGTATCCCATAATCCTGGCAGAGTTTTGCGTATCATGAGAACAGGAGGCTAAATTCTACAGCCTCAAAAGTGCTCATGTATTTGGCTTGTCAATGGCATACGGGTTTTCTCCTCCACCCCTTCCCCTCTCTTGCCCCCAGGGCAAAGTCAGACAAGTTCTTTCAGGAGTCCTGCTTGGGAGAGGCAGGCTAAAGACAGATTGCTGGGGAGTGAAAGGTGTGGCCCTTCAGTGTGAAAAGCCAATCTTTGCTTTAGAAAGGAAAAAAGACCCTTTTGATGCCTGAAGTAGGTCAAAATACTTAACCCAGCCCCTTAGTGACACTTGTATAAAAGTAAGTAAACAAAGCAGGCCAGTGGCAAAATTTTCTCAATTCTCACAGTGGAAAGTGAATATCAAAGCTGCAAGGGACAGGCATAAGAAAGATTACAGGTAAGCATGGCGGAATCAAGCGAGTAAGCCCATTTAGCTATTTTACACACAAGCTTTTCTAGATTAGTTGTAAAGACATTATACTAGAAGAATTTAATTTAAATTTAATCCTGCCACCATGGTAAACACAAAACAGAGCATTTATTATAAACTGGTTTGAGTTAAGGCCAGGAGTAATATACAGTAATGAGACTAAAAGTTAGGTCTAAAGAGACTTTAGAAGGAGACTGAAAGAGTGAACTCCACTTCCTTTAGTCTAGAGTCAGAGCTTTTATTACTTTATATGTTGACTTAGCACTCAATGGGATTAACATTATTCACCTAAACCACCGTCAATGCCAGTTGTGTCCCAGTCCCCCTTTTTTCCCCCTGAAGAAAACAAAACAGCACCTAAAAAGTCATAGGGAAGTATGAAAATACCTGTCTCCTATTCAACAGAGGCCTTCCTTGGAAAGAAAATTTGTAATTTTCTGTCTGCATACAGGCATTTAAGACCAGCTCCCTCTAAAGAAGTAAACAAATGCCTACTGTTCTCACAGTCAGGACTATTTAAGGACAGGTGGCCCCATGCTGACTTTTTTTCCAGTGGTTTTTCCAATTGCTTTCGTCTGCAACATGAACTGCGACTCCAGACTGCCTTGGGAGCAACACTTTTCAGCTCTGTTCTTCAGAGCAGTTGAGGAAGGGGAAGGGTTAGGGTTGTTTGCAAGAAGAGGTCATGCAGGAGTCAGCCTTTACAATCCTATTAACGCTGGGACAGGGTCAAATGGAGTGCACGTTCCAACAAAAGCACCAAGTGGCCACAAGCTGTCACCCTGCAAAGGTTCATGGAAGCATTTGTGGGGGAAAAACCGACAGATTTTTAATGGTGAATGTCTGCCACACCATGTGTTCGAACCGGCCTCTGCTCCAGGGAACCGAAGCACACAAAGAAATATCCAGCAATAAAATTCTCTGGCTGCAAAGCAGAAAGAAGTGGCATATCTGGGGGGTGGGGAGAGGGGTAAGGTTTTTAAAGTCATGTATTTGAGGTAAGGCTTTGAAGACATCTACCAACAGAAATATAATACTCCATCCTGTAAAAATAACTAGTGTGCTGCCGCCTCCATTTGCTTGGCATGCCATCCCTATAATCCAGATTCATATAAAAATGTCCACAGAGATCTCAGGAAATTGTGGGGAGGGTAAATATGCAGGTGCAGAAGGGCCTTTTGTACTGCAAGCGCAGCAGACAGGATGAAGGGATAGAAAGTCAGTAAACAACATTTCAAAGGAGAAAAAAAAATACTGGATCTGGTTGACAAAAAGGCCATGGTCCAAGGTTTGCTGTTTGCACATTTTCCTTCCAAAGTGCTGCATTATTATTTTTACTTATTGCATATACCTCTCAGGGTAAAAGAGTTCTTAACATGTGACAGGTTAAATAGTCGGGGAATATAGTTAAACATTTACTATGACAGAAAGTTATGTTGACACTGAATGGTAAGAGTGTTTATTTTTGTAATGCTAAAAACAAACAAAAGTTTAGATTACAGGGTAATGTTAGAAGTAAGGGATATGTGAAATTAAAAACGTGGATCCAACACAGTATTATTTCCATCACCTGACTGGGTGAAAATAACTCCTAAAATTGCCTGGTTCAACCAACAGTTAACTGAAAAGTCTGATACTTCTTAACTAACAAATTGGAAAAATCAGACCTAACATAAATTTATGGAAAAGAAGAATTAAAGAGCTACAAACCAGATGCCAACAGAACTGGATTGTTTTTTAGAGCTTGCCTTTGTATTTATGAGATTATTTCTGTAAGAGTACCTAATCTTGAAATGCTGAGTGGTTTTAACTTCTAGTGGAGAAGCCTGGCCACTGCATCACCACCTTTGAGACAGCACGGAGACCCCGAGGGCTCCTCCCCCCTGTAGCTTACAGAGGGATCAGTTATGCTGGGTTACCAGTTTGGAGTAAAAAATTGTCAGCTTTAATTCAGAACGTCTTCGGTTTTGCTTTAAGCTAAATCATGATGAGTATTTCATCAGCACTTCACTTATTTTGGGGAATATATACAATTCCACTACAAGCTCTATAAAAAAATAATAAATACAATTTTATCCATTAGATGCTATACTCAAAAGGTAACTTCATTAGCCTTCTGATGCTGGGCCGGTTCTGAACTTTGGCAGTCATCTGTGATCACTGCTACGTGAACTGGAGCTAAGTTTACTCCACATTGTTACGTAGATCTGTGCTACGTCATTATAGTCCTGCTACCGGGCAAGGGGACTTTGCATTTTGCTGTGCCGTCACATCAGTAGAACCCAAAAGTAAGGCAAATGTGTTAGAATGGTAAATGTATTAGAAGCTCTGATGAACGAGGAAAGCCGCAAGGAACATTTACAAGCCCGAGGAAGGCACAGGCAGACAGATGACCCCAGCTCTTCTAGGAACATCACAGAAAAGGAAGAGTAGGGGAGGTGTTTAAGTTTGTTGAAGTGGAAGAAAGCTTGCAACAAAAACAGACATGGAAACCTAAGGATGAATAACGTTTCTAATGCTGTCATTATAAACTACCCTCCAGAAAGACCTAAAATATGCTCCAGATCATCCATGTGCACAATATGATGCAGCTCTTGACTGAAAAAGTAATTTCTCCCATGAGGCTACTGGAGAAGTACTGGGAGTTAAAATAGCCTACATGAAATCCGTATAGAAACTGAGCGCCAGCAACAGCTCCAGACAGGCTCCCCTACAAGCCTCCTTTCTTTGCCTCCAGAAAAAGAGAACTGCTACCATTTTCAAATCATCTAAAAGCTGTCAAAAGCAGCTTTTCTTATAAGTATTTTAGTTAACGAAATAAAGGATACTGCTTAGAAGAAAGCTTCAATATTTAAATGCTTAACTGGTTTCCCAGCTTTTTATGTACATTTCAAAGTGTTATTTTTTAATGGTGGCTGTTGCTATGCAACAGGGAAGAATTTCTAAAATCTCTTCATCTGTTGTACAAATGACAGTTTTCAGGACATTTAACTCTCTCAGCCTATGAAGTCAAAGGAGGAGGATGGGAATTGGAGGACTGTAAGCTCCCAGAGCATGCATCCCCCAAAGGGGTACAGCATGGCTAAAAAGGGTCTTTCACTGAGTGTGCCAATTTTTTCAATGCACTGTTAAGATAAAGTACCTACCCTGCTTCTAAAAAATGTGAAAAACAGCACAGCTCTAGTTAAATAAAATGATATCTAAACGTAGAAACAAAACTTATGATCATTACTTTTATCCAGAAATGATCAAAGCAATTCTAATCAGATTCTGCTACAATGATACTTTTTTAAACTAGAGGGGCTTAGTTTAGGAAGTCACCATCCTTTGGATGTGATCGCCTATCACACGCATGCTTTTTAGGCTACTGCAACGCAAAATGACGTTAATTCACTTCAACATGAACACAGAATCAATTAAGCTATCACAGAACATGAGATAAGCTTTACTTTCCAGTAGAACAAACTATATAAAGTAACCTGGTCAGTAACGAAGATGTAGCTGAGGGGGGCAGTAATATAATATCGAGGCACAATAATTCCTTAATGTGTTCAAAGTCGTTAACAAGCACAGCTCTATGCCATAAGGGTTTCCTACCTACCAGTACGCTGCAGAGCACTGGGGATCTGTAAACTACTTCTATGAACTGTGTGTGAAATTTAGCCCTAAAATACAGGCCCAGTGTTGGTTGACTCACATCCATTGTAGAGCAATCTTTACTTCCACTGAAAAATATTTATAGGTACATAAAAAGACTAAAATAATTGAACTAACGGACATGGTTTGCAGGAGCGCTGACTGACAGCAATCTCCACGTGCATCAATGGGAAATGTGTAATGTATTGTCATCGTTGAAATTGCACTGAGAAGCCTAAATCCTGATACAAATAATGTGACTTGGCCTAAATCTGTGACTCAAAAGCAAACCACAAGTATTTTAACTGTTTTTACTGATTTTAGTGGCTGAAGAAGCCATTCTGACTTCATGCATTGCAGAACAGTTCATCCCAATTATACCGCCTCCCTTTGAGAGGCATCTTTTTATCAATCTCTAACCAGCATTCTGATTATTTAGGTGCACTAACAATTTCAACGACAACATGAAATACTGCTCTTGTAATATAATTTCAATGGTTAAGAATTTTCTATCTTTTATTTTCCCTTTTAACTCAGTCAGGAAGAAAGACTAGAATCACTTTATAGGAGTAAGATGCTTTTCTAAATTTCTGGTTTTGCCAAAATGCTGGACTAAAATAAGATAATGACAGTGGTCAAACCCATCAGCCTAGCAGTTCCGCTGGGCGAGCAGTAAACAAGTGCAGTGATGTCAGGAGGAGCTGGCTGACCCGGTGATGAACTCGGGGCTGTAAAGGGGATGCAAGGTGCCAGATCACTACACACACGCTTACCCCCACACATACACACACGTGTGCGTCCATACGCACGCGTCCCTACAGCATGAAAGGCGGCATAGAGCAGTCTGCAACAGTTGCACATCATCATCTAGGGAAACGAAACCCTGAAAAACCCCTTTGACGGCTAAACGTTTTGCTTTTAAAGAGGCGAACCTCTTGCTTCCATAAAGCACGCTTTCAAATATAAACACAACATGGACAATAGTCTCTAAGGGGCCTGGATTAAAATCAAGTAACAAGCAACACAAAGAACACTCTACACCATTGCACAATCAGCGTATCTCAAAACCCAAAATCAAACAGCTCAGTTCAGTGAGACAGGACTCCCGTGTTTCCCAAGAGTCCTGGAAATGTTCTTACATCATTTCTGACAGCTCACTGTGGTCAGAGCCAGCCCTGTTCTATTACCACTTTGGGAAAGAAGTATTTGTACCAGCTGGATGTCTTTAATATTCTACTTGGAAGCATGACCTCTTCTCTTGAAGGCAGTAACTGAGTTTTGTCCTCACTGGTAAGGTTTTTTTAGGAGGCAGGGCACAGGGAATTTGAGTTTGTAGTCAACATAAAACCAAGCTGGTGAAAGGGGATGTCAGGATTTCCCATTCCCTCTCCAGACTACCCCAGCCAAGTCTCGCCCAGCGCGTGCACTGACCCGACAGACGACGCGCCTCTGGTTACTCCTAGCAAGGAGATTAAAATGACAGATCTAAGGCAAACACTAATTTAATCTTCATGTAGAAAATATCTGACTGTCCACTGTTATTGTTGATCCGTTCTTTTTAAGGGCACGGAAAGGTGAACTGCGCAGTGTCTTTACAACAACAGCTTCCACTCCCATTAATTTATTTTAAGTCTAGTATACTTGAGGTTTTTCTTAAGGTCCAGCACCCAGCGTTAAAAGATTATCTAACAATTGCTGCTTTCAGTTAAAGTGGTGCAAGTTTGTCCCCTCCTCTGATATGAAGAAAAACTTGAAAATGTAACTTGGGTGTACCCAGTGATTCAAAGGGCAAACGGAATGGAAAAACAATTATAATTACTTAAAGTATCATGCTTTTTTTGAGTGGTAGCTCCTGATCTCTTAACGCAGGCCTAGCTATGCAGAAGACATTTGCTGCACAGTGAAGCTTCTAAGAAACACTGAAATAAGATTTTGTTCAGTGTCTGAAGTTTTCACTTTCTGAGACAAGTCAGCACTCACAGAAACACAGCTGGCAGTTTCAGTCCAGGCCTTGCTGGGAGAGAGGACGTATCGAAAGGACAAACACTACCTATCACTACAACTGGTGCAAGCTGATACCCGGGCCGACCAAGAGGAGGAACACTGACTGAATGAGAATCAAGCTTGAACTCCATTTGCAGCTATTTTAAATGGTTGTTTCATTTAGATAAGGGATGAAATATATTAGGCAGGTCATACCAACTGCCACCCCACCTTTATATAGACTCTTTCTAACCTGTGGCTAAAAATATATCATACTACAGGATAATCACAGCCCAGAATCCTTCCAGCCATAATTTTTATACCACTTCAAAATATGTATAATTTTAAGTTGTTTAAGTGTACTCAGGGGTACAATGCCACTGATTACATACTGAGAGCCAGATTTATCTCCTAGTCACATACGTAAAGCATAACTGATTTCAGCAGAGCTGCGATTGTACTTTCAAACGCTATTTTGTTGTCCTAAGTGGAGCACTGACGCATTTGCTCAGGCAGTTAGACAACAGAAATCCCTATGTTAATCAAAACAAGTAAGCTCTGTAGCACTGTATTCAATAAATTGTAATTAAGAAGGTGGCAACATAAGGGTGGCTGTCCACAAAATCCTTTTGTAATTATGCATAGTTTATGGCTAAGCTAATAGGATGAACAATTTAAATTAGTTACAAAGTCTGCCAAGGTACCCATCTATTCCCAAGTCTATTAATTAGAATCTATTTAATCCCCACTGGGATAAAGGTCAAACAACATGTATTTGACCCTTTTCTACTGGCGTCAGTGTTATCAGCCAATGGATCTGGCAGTGCCTGGGTCTGACTTGTTCAACTCCTCAGCATGTTGACATGATGCTTTGAAGAACAGAGCCTGGGCGCAGCTAAAAAGATCTCTCTAATAATTTCTGCTTCATATTCCTGATAAGCACACAGGTTTAAAAATTCCAGAGTTTGTTCTCTCTCGGTGGTCAGCTCTGAGGCTGTTGTTCTCTGTCTTTAAGATTTTTCCTTTTCAGTCTCCTTTTCCTACACAATACCTTAAAGCCGCAATGGTATTAGATTTGTATCTTCAGTTCAGTCCAGAAATCAAAGTGAAAAATGAACATTAAAAACTAACCAACATTTGTTAATGGATTTTAAAACAAACACTCAAATTCAATAATCATTAGCTGACATTTCCAAACTGTCCAGGAGGAAAGATACAGAATTTCTACACACTTGCCCAATTTTATGGGAAGGAAATAAAGAGAACTGTTGGCTTTTTTTCTTCTGCCCACAGTTCCTGTAGAATTAACTGGCTGCTTCTGTGGAGTTCATCATCATCATCTATTTGTCCTCGTTCCTTTCCTGGAAAAATTGTCATACTACTTTCATACCTCTGAGGTTACTGTAAGGCTAAGTTCCTGGTCTTGGCTGTGGTAGTATGATGTAAAATCAGCTAGTTCATGGTGTATGTTGTTCTCTTTGAATGTTGCTGATCTGTTTGAGGAATGTAATTCAGAGTTTTCTAAGTTCTTCCTTCATATTTTTACTATCCACTGCATAGTATCACCCTATCAAGACAGGTTTCCACAGCAGGGTAAAAAAAAAATATATTAAAAAAAAAAATCTTTGATTCCTTCTAAACTTCAGTTAGAATGCTTAGAAATGTATGCAGGGCTTATGGTCCCTCTTAAAGCAAATTGCTGTGCCAGACTAATTAGCCATTAGCTCAACAGCATGTTTAATTCATTTTATAATGCAGTAAAAACTACCTGTGTATGTCAGTGCTTCGGATGGAAACAGTTCTACAAATCTGAGACAACTTTTTCCTAGCCTGTGCCAGACTCATGACATAAATGCAAAAGAAATACACAGCAGCACATTTACAAGTCACTGTAGGTGATGAAACCACGCAAATAAAATAGGGATGAATCACTTCAGATAAGTAAGGTCCAATCATAGACCAAACCCATCTTGTCAGCCATGAAATTCAGAAAAGCAGCCTTTTTCCTTTCTTTGGTACAAATAAGACTAAGATCACAGAATCACAGAATGGTTGAGGCTGGACAGGACCTCTGGAGGTCATCTGGTCCAACGACCCTGCTCAAGATCACAAGTCTACTGCTTTGACCAGGTCAACTCTCATTTTGAATTTCACTGCTTCCTCTTCAAGCTTTCCAGATCTAAGCTTCTGTGTTCCCTTTCAAGGCCGCTATCCCCATGTTACTGATCACCTTTCATTTAGCACCAGAGCTCCTATTGCAGCCTTTACCTCCCAGCATTAATTTTTCCAACAACCTTTGTGTTTTCTACCACACGGTCTGCACCTCTGTAAACATTGCCCAAAACTCTTCAAATCCCACCTTAAAACCTCCGTTGCTGTGATGCCTTTCCAAAACCTTAAAAATGGCTAAATAAGTGGTGCTGAAATCACTTGCTTTACAATCCCCATCAGTACGGACTTCTGTGTTTGTATTCAGCTGTTGCCTCTTGGTTTATATCTACATTGTAAACCCTGAGGTAGGCAATGTATTTTTCTGTTGTCCTTATACAGCACATTTAGCAGCTTTATGCTAAATTATTTCTGGTGCATAAGTGAGTTTCTGAGGCACTACAACAACATGAATATACAACCTCATCTTTAAAACTTACCTTAAGATTTCTTACAGCATTGACACAGTCCTTATATTTTGTGGGAAGCCTCATTTAACTGTCTTGATGCCAGCCCTTAAGCAATTTAAAAACTGCTGGATTTTGGTGTGCCAACACAGCACGGTCTCACTGGGACAATATTTTCACATGACATCACTGTATCCTGATGCGAGATGACAAGCCTGTTACTCTGCAAGTTCCACTTCTCGTTAGCATTATTTATTCTCTTTACAACATACTCAGTAACAAGACAGGTATGTTCTGAATTATAAGCTAAAACAGCTCCAGCCGGAATGCTGCTTCACAGACATCAACAGATCCAATATCTGATAAATTCTGGCTGTGCTTGCCAACCAGAGACACTTATTCAGCATGTTGTTCAAACTGCTGGCCTTGGCACTAGCACACGTAACAGGCTTAATGCCATCTAAGCCTGGGACTTGAAACAAGCGCTCTTCTGCCCATCCTCAAACTCACTCAACAAAGAAGTGAGCTGCCAACAGGAAGCCATTAAACAAAGCTGCTGTCAGTATATAATCTTTATAGAAAGAAAGCCTTTCTAGAGACCATAAAGCGACTCAATAAAATCTATTCTGTCATAGTTTACCAAAAGTTCCAAATTAATATATTATTTTGCATGACATGGAAAAACATTCACTCCTCAATTCTTTTCATATACTTCTGGTTACTGGTAAGTTATGACATGCTGTAATAGTTTGCTGTAAGATTAAGTGCTTAAATTTAAATAAGATTAAAGTAACCATCATTAAAAATATGTCTGAACTGTTCAGTTCCTATGTTTTTTTTTCAGCGACACACACAACAGGAGAGATTAATTACCTAGAACCTGGTATTTGCACTATGGGTAAATATTCTCATTATACTAAAATATCTACAACATAGAAAATGCAAAATTTCCTTTTAGATTCCATTATCTTTTTCACTTTGAGACATGTCAGATTGCCTTTTCAACATGGCTAGTTACTTATTTGCATTGCTAAATTACTACAGAGAAATCCATTAGATACATGGACTACATGTCATTCTGGTATCTCCACAGGGCATAAAAAGCACTCGGTATGTGGACAGATGCTTTCTTGACAACATTGTCTTAGTACTGGAATCTAAAAATATATATGTAAATTTTACACTCAGCCTTTTTAAAATTATTATACACCAGGCCAGCTCAACATCTGTTTGTGCAGTACATTTGCATACTGCATTTGCATTGGGAAAAGTACGTCAGAACTGTGTCCGTTTCTTTTATAAACATCATTTTGAAGGCTTTATGATTTCATTATATTAGATCATGGTGCCTTTTAAAAACAAGTACATGGTGATTAATTATATGCTATGGAAAACCAGTTCCTCTCAGCTCTGAAATTATGTAATTTTAAATCAGCTCTTTTCCTTATATGAGAACTAATCTCCTCTGGGGTGGCCAGATCAGGTCTGTTCATGTTCTGAGCTCAGAGCGAATTGCAGGATCCATGTCAGAAATCAGTTATTACTTGCAGAATACAAGTGCCTTCTTGGTGAGCGGCCGAGCCACAGTGGATTTAAAAACTGACAGACAGCAAGCAGAAGGACTTACTGAGTTTACTTCAGGTATGCTCTCATCCCTTCCCCACTCCTCCAGCACATTATCAGAAATTATATGCCTTTGTACATGACAAAAGAAATGTTTTCAGGTTTGGAACACTACAGCCCATCTGGATGGAACTCTGTGGCAGATTAAAATTCCTGCGCGTTAAGAATTTGATGTCAGGTTCTTCTTTAGGCAAGAGCTAACTCTCAAATACAGCTTAGTAAGTATTCTACAGGTTCTGAAAGTGAAATCAGAGATGAATGTTTGAGAGTGACCAATATTTTAAACGACATTCTAGATTAAGAACTCTTACTGAAATCCATGTGAGATACTAATAGCTTTTGTCCTACACCTTAAAAAACATCACAGCTCTGAATGACTTAGCATCAGTCTCAGTATTTTGCCCTCACTTCAGGAGATTGTTATTAATTTCATTTCCAGCAGTAGTCACAATGAAGTTAATCTTTTATCATATAGCATTGGTATATGTTATAAAGAAGTTTTTAAAAGGTATTTACTAATCATACAAACCAGGACAATAATATGTCAACATGATTCATAAAGACCAAAGTGAAATATTCATAGAACTACAGATGCAGTTTGTGTAGATAATGTGGGAGGAGCATGCCATTGTAGAAACTCATTTCAAAACTTGCCGAATTTTCCATTACTGGGAATACAAGCCTAAATTCTAAGACCTGACACCATTTTTTACATAACCTCTCTGCAATACTCTCATCCTAAACAGAATTTATAGCCTAAAAATCTCACTCAGCTAAAACTCCCTAATTATACATGGCTCTCAAGCACCTGCAATTCCTCTGAGGTTTTCTCTTCTGTTGAATTCAGTGGAACATTGAGGAAAACCGGCTCCAGGTTTCAGCAGCAGCACGGACTTGCACAGCTCTCATCCCTTCCTCAGTGCTCCTTCCTCCACTGACTTCTTATTACCATCCAGTTGTAACTGAACTGAAAGAGGATCGCACGCTCAAATGACAAGGTATCTTCCTAAATGAAGACATTGAGGTCTGACTTTGAAAATGTTGTGAAATAATGACAGAAAGAACAGCTGAGATTTCAGGGTGTTTTTTTTTTTGGTGGGCTGAACAAAATCAGGAGTGATATAAGCAAAATACACACCAAACCAAGAACAAAATCTCTGATTGGTTTTCAGTGCAGAAGTTTTCAAGTAGTGCCTTCAGGATCTTTGTTCACTGTCCCAAAATAATGACCGTATTATTGTGTTTGTGGCCTTCTGCAGCTGCCCATCACACTGCCATCCTGTTAAAAGTACCTTGCAGGCTTGCAGACATAATTGTCTAGACTCCAGTGCTGACAGAGTGAGGTCATGGCTATCAAGCGGTACATTCCATGCAAGAGCGAAGTTTCCGTTTCTTGTTTTTGTTGGTGATACTAGCTCCTTGCCATCTAGGAAGGGCTCTTGTCTGTCCTGATATTCCAGAATGCTTACCTCATCCGCTGCCCAAGCATGCAAACCCTTTGAGTCACCCGGTCTCCTGCAATACAGGAAGCGAATGTCCAGAGGACAAACAGTGAAAGGAGAGATCTTTCCGTGTATTTACGAGGTCATTTCTTGCACAGCGGTGAATGTGAAGAACTCTCAAGAAGGTTAATAGGAATTGTTCAACTCTTCTCTGCAGTACTGTCACACTGACCCAAGGCCAGGGCTGCCCCTAGCCCATTTGGTATTTTGGAGACTTCTCTCCTGCCAAAACACCCCTGATTCCCTAGAAACCCTCTTGTTCATTCATCCATAGCTACAGTTACCAAAAAGGCAAACACATCACAGCTGGGGGGGGGGGGGGCGGGAAGGCAAAATAGGAGGACAAAGTAACAAAATATGCATACCTTGAAAGAAACTGAGATCGCAGAAATGATCACAAAGGAACAAAAGGAAAGCACTGCTGTATAAGATCCCTTGTAGATACGCTACTGAAGATCCATACTGCTGATTTCTGAGCCCAGAGCCCTCAGTGTAAATAAAAAACCCAATGAAAATCCATGGCTTTTGACCAGCCTCCCACCAGGAAAGGCCTAAGAAACTCTTCCAAAGTCACTGTCAGATAACCTTGAATACTAAAATACATACTAGAGTTGGGGAATCCTTTTCTATCCTATAATTATATCCTTTTCAGTTACTTTTATTAGGTTTTGGTGACATTTAATAATCCAGAACGCCTAAGAACGAATCATCTCTTTCCTGTTCAGTCAAACCTCAGATTAAATAATCTGTGAACAAAGTAAATTAAAATGACAAGGAAAGTTTTTAGACATCAAGGAAATGCCCTAAAAGAAAACCTAACAAAGAGCAAGACATATAAATGACGTACAAAAGACATACGAATCAAAACTTGATCACTGGAGATCATCAGAACCAGGGCTGACAACTCTCTGGCAAGGGCACTATAATAGAAAATGCTGTAGGAAAAGCAAATGGCTTGGAGGAAACCAGAAGCATTTTCCAACTCTGACCACCAGTGAAAGAACCCATTCAGCCCCCACCTCCCCCTGACTACTCCCATCTGCAGAGGGCTGTTCTTCCACATAAGAAATGTTGTTCAAAGGGGCCAGTCTTCCCAATGTTAACTCAATTATACAGTATATTCTTTGCAAAACACCATTAGGCTTTGGAAGTGGATTTTTATTTCATAGGCATTAAATCATAAACTCATAAAAATATCTCCTTCCCTCCTTTTCTCCTTCTCCCTAACCACAGAATATCAAAAGCTAAGAGCCTGAACAAAGCTACCAATGTGTGAGACTGAGGCAGAGGCGATGCTCTATTGGTCAAATACTTTTAAGGTGTAGTCAAAATTCTCAAGAGTTAAAGCCAACAATAATGAAAATTTTGAATTTCACAAGCAACCAAAAAGGAACCGAAAGCAAAAAAATACGTTTCTCCAGCAATTCAGCAGCAGCAAAGTAACTCGTCAGCTGGCACTTCTGAATCTGGACACATCTCTGGGGAACAGCATGAAAGTTGAATTACAATACTTGAGTACTTCCAGAGAAAATTCAGTGCTGTTCATCCCTCATAACAGCACTAACATGTCCCATATCATCTGCAAACCACTCTTTCTCTGCATACAGCAAATTGACATGCTTTTGGTTTTTTTTCCAGAAGTGCTACAGGAAGCATTCAGTTGTGTTCAGCTCTGGGGCCCCCAACATAAGAAGGACATGGAGCTGTTGGAGCGAGTCCAGAGGAGGGCCACAAAGATGACCAGGGGGCTGGAGCCCCTTTCCTGTGAGGACAGGCTGAGAGAGTTGGGGTTGTCCAGCCTGGAGGAGAGAAGGCTCTGGGGAGACCTTACAGCAGCCTTCCAGTACCTGAAGGGGGGCTACAAGAAAGCTGGAGAGGGGCTTTTTAGAAGGGCATGTAGTGATAGGACAAGGGGTAATGGTTTTAAACTGAAAAAGCGTAGATTTAGATTAGATATAAGGAAGAAATTGTTTACTATGAGGGCGGCAAGGCACTGGAACAGGTTGCCCAGAGAAGCTGTGGATGCCCCATCCCTGGAAGCGTTCAAGGCCAGGCTGGATGGGGCTTTGAGCAACCTGGTCTAGTGGAAGATGTCCCTGCCCATGGCAGGGGGGTTGGAACCAGATGATCTTTAAGGTCCCTTCCAACCCAAACCATTCTATGATTCTGTGATTTAAATACACAATGCCTCCAATGACCAAGTAGTTTTTGAAAACTTCTACCCAAAAGTAAAAATGGAGCATGGATCCTTTGACCTCTTAGTATACACCTGAACAGGGATTATCTAATGATTAAAGTCTGCCTTTGCCTAAAAATCACTGGTGGTCTTAATTGAAAAAACTAGAAGATACACACTTCTGTAACTGAAAATACAACTGACACCGCTTTGTCCCCTTATTGGCCATTTCATCAGGGCCAATGAACAACCATGAGAAAAGAACCACCACCTTAGAAGGAAATGTCTCCTAGACATTTACCTGTCCAAGTCATATTTGAGGCACAATGGCAGAGCAATGGACTTAAAAGAATGGGGGCAGAGAATGGGAATCAGGATGGATTTACGTGATCATGCCCAAGAGACTTCCATTCTGTTGGATTGAGAATTTCAGTCTCCATGCTCATCTGTCAAGCAGAAGACACTGTATTTCCATTTGCATAAGCCCTTTTTTGATTTATTTCTTGCCATCTTCATAGCTTTAAATGCAAGATCAAATTTTACAGTAAAAAAGTTGCAGATGTGCCAATTCATAATCTTAGTGAGATACAACACTTGTCATCTTAGGTGAAAACTGCTGAGATACATCTCATTTGTGATTAACAAAACCAGCCTCTGAAAATTGATAGAGTATAAGATGAAATCCAATCCAGTCTAATTATCAGAGGAAATTTCATATGCTAACAGTCTCAACTAACCTATCTTTCAGAAGATTCTAATCTCAAAAATATGGTTATATATCGCCGCCTACCTCCAAAACTCCGCCACTATGTCTGTGTGCGCAAGCGCTGTGATGACTTTTTCAAGATATACTGCACACCCACTATTAGAATCTGAACCCGTATGTTACAGTTTCTGTTCACCTCTATTTAACACTGTGCTTGGCCTCAGAATTTCATGCCTTTGGGGGAAGTGTTTTTCTAAACTAGGAATACTGTGACTACACCATCTGATAATCAGAATCTTATAAATTATTGATTATGATCAATAATTCAAGCTTTGTGTATAATTGTAAAACAGTTAACTGCGTAAGGAGACAACAGAAAAATAGAATAGTTAATTTTCACAAGCCTTATTGAAAGATGACTTGCTAGCCACTTCAAGTCTTGTTCGCTTCTTTTTGATTGTCTAAGGCAAAGCATAAAATTGAAGAGTAGTGCCAAACAGAGGTCTTGCATTCTACATGGAAACTGCATTAAATTCACAAAGTTAGGGTTGATCTAGGTAAAATTGACATTAAAAATGTTAAGGAAGAAAAGGATAAGCCTACTTCAGTGTTGCATGGAAAATGTGCCGCTACCAAAGGCAGAAAGGCAGTGCCACTACCAGAGAGGATCAAAACTTGCCGAGTGCCATATTTGACTTACTGGATAGCCATGATGTAACTGAAAGGAGAATCTAATTCAAATTCAGTAAAAGCAAAAACTGAAACACCTTGATGACAGACATGAAAAAACCCATAAAGCAAACCCCCCAAAGTTCTAAACAATAACTAGCAACCACACATCATTTCACAACATCATATGAGACAAGTGCAAAGGTTCTCAACAATTATTCTCATTTATTCTTTCCTTCTCAGATACGTAGAGATTTTATATGTAAGGCATACAAATGAACTACAGCCTATGTTTACAGTAATGTCATCGTCTGCTCTACATCTTAAATAGCTCCCTCTCCTTTTGGCCCACGTCACCTGGTTCATCAGGACTGACTGCCATTGTTCAGCTGCTAGCTGAACTGCGGCTGAGCAGCTCTTGAATTAGCTGTAGAAACGGTGGTACTTTAATACCAGAGCTTAGCATAGCAACCAGCTGGACTAAATAAATAAATAATGAAGCATGGTGTTCTAGCAGATAATATAGATACCTTTCAGCAAATTGCTTGGGTCCAAAGGTCTGTCAACTTGTTTGCTCTGTCTCCAAGAATTAGTAAATCTCAACATGATGTTTAAACACAAGCATATACAAACATCAAAGTTCAATGCTGACATATTTTACACCTCAAAGTTGTATGCCAGAATAGCTCAACACCACACATAGAAAACTGTAGTGCATGTGTAAGGAAGTGACAAAACACTATCCCAAACTAAATGCAAATTTTTCTTTAAATATCCTCTCATTCTGTATTTTTCATCTTCTTTATTCTCTATTTAGTCTCATTCATCCTCTCTCACACGGAGAAGTATTTATGCAGCTGTCTAATTTCACAATTCCTCCCTTTCATTACCCATAAACGGGGAAACGGAACTTTAAATCTCAAGCCTCGTTTCAGGGTGTATGTGGTTTTTCTGTTCCTGATTGAGTCACACACAGGGAGACACCCGTACTTACAAAAACACAAAGTTTCAAGGTAAACTACCAGTTCCTGAGCTAGGGAATGGACAGAGCAGCCACACTGGCATTTCCAGGCTGCTGTGCAGCCAGACCAGTCTTTCAGCCTCTCTCCCTTTCCCTCTTTCCTAAAGGAAACGTGCGAACAGTCTCACAGCTCCTACTCACGTTGTGCTTTTCTTTCTTGCTAGGGTCTCATTCATCTTACCTTTGAACGGCTCTGGGCTGGCAAAAAGCAAAATAGAGGGGACTTCAGAAAGCACGAGAAATTAATTTCGCAAATGGAAAACCACGGGGGTGAAACGGAACTCTTCTCCCCGCTTTCCCGAGGGGATGCGCTTTGAGGACCGAGAGCCAGAGCCCCCCTGCACACGCCGTGCCCCTCTCCTGCGGGGTGACAGCGGCCGCCGGGCCGTGCCCAAGCAGAGCCAGAGCTGCGCCCAGCCCCCGGGCTGCAGCCGGCGGCCGGCTGCGCCTCTCCGCCTGTGCGCAGCCCCGGCAGCAGCCTCCCGCCCAGCAACGCAAGCGAGCACCGGCCCCACGCGTGGGGATCGCCCCGCTCTCCTCTCCCTGCCGCAGGAATCCTGGGCTGGAGCGAAAACCTCTCCTTTGTCAGCAGAGGAGAACTCACGAGGGGGCCCCTTTCTCACCTTCACGTGTTGTTAGACGAGGTGGGGACAGACGGGATGCAGGGCAGGAGGAGTGGGCAACTTCCGAAATCTAAGTCAACGTGATGGCTCAGCACGGCAGGGTTTTGCAAAATCAGCGCCCCCTCTCCCCTTTCCAAAGCGACCCCCTCAATCCCACCTAGAGGCGAGGGGTTTTAAGTCTCCGAGCCGGAGGGCAGCAGGTGGGAGCTCCCTCCCCTCCCCCCCGCGCCGGTGCTCACCTTTCGGGCTCCTCGTTTCGCAAACTCCCTGGCCAGGTGGCGGCCGATGCCTCTGCCCCCGCCGGTGACGAGCACGTTCTCCCCGGACAGGTCTCGGAGCTTGGGCGGCAGCACCATGCAGACGGCAGCCTTCACCACCAAATAAACCATCTGCACGGGGAAGAGCAGCAGAGCGCCCAGCCACTTCCAGATCATCCTCTTGTTCCAGGCAAGTCAGGAAGGCAAAATTCTCTTCCGACCCTTCACAAAACCAAGTTAACAGAGAAAGAAAACCAATACCCTTCATGCACCCCCAGAGGGGTGACAAGTCTTCAACCCCCTTCCAAAACTCGGGGGCAAGAGATTCTTGGAGTGGAGAAATCCTTCTGTCCCCCTAAAAAAATGGGGGTAGGAGTAAAGTAGTGCAGAAGACCACGTCACTCCCCTGTTTCTTGATCGGTGTCCTCTGGGATTGTCACATGCAGGTAAAACGGTTTCCTTGCTTTTTAACTGGAAGACAGTTTTTTTAAATTAAAAGAGAGACAGAAAAAAGTAAAATTAAAAGTAACCATGCATCCCTCCGCTTCAAAGACCGACATGAAAATCCAGCATCCAAATGGAAGGCTTTTATACTTGGAAAAATAAAATAAAGCAGCCTATGTCTCCAAATTTCAGCCTGCAGTGCCTTCCAGGCAGCTCATTTCTATTCTTAGACTCAGGAAATTGCTTAAATAAGACAGAATTGCCAGGACCTTCTTTTTAAGAAAGCCTCTATTCAGGGTAAGGTTGTTGCTTTTGTTTTAATATCTATAAATATCTATAGACGTTCTGTCCCGAGCCGGTTGCAAAGGTTGAGCTGATAACCGCCTCTCTGCCCCCTCTCCTGTTTTTTTCACTTGGAGTATCTGTGACCACAGAGCAGGAATTACGCCGTGCACTGTTCCAGCTCTGGCTCTCACTCACTTCTCCCTATTGCTCTCTCTGCCTATCACAGCCGCGGCGCTGGGGAGTTTTTATACCCCATTAAGCCTGATTGACAGTTAAAGTGTTGGGGAGATTTCACTACTGTTTCTGTGAGTGGCTGGCTTTGCTCTCCCCTCCCCCAGAGCGAGCTCGGAGCCGCTGCACGGAGACTCGCACATGCGGCAGGCTGAGGCGTGCGCTCGCCTCCCAGCCGCAGCGAGCAAGTCGGGGCTCGCTGCCTGCCGCGCTGGGCTCGCTGCCTGCCGCGCTGGGCTCGCTGCGTGCCACTGCGGGCTCGCTGCCTGCCGCGCTGGGCTCGCTGCGTGCCACTGCGGGCTCGCTGCGTGGCACTCCGGGCTCGCTGCGTGCCACTGCGGGCTCGCTGCGTGGCACTCTGGGCTTGCAGCTGGAACGGAGGTGCACCGCGAGCCAGCCAGGCAACCCCTGCCTCCTCCCTAACGCGCCCACGGCAGAAGGAAGGTGCTGCGGGCTGACTTGAGCCCAGGAAAAAGCAGTTCCAGCAGCAGTCAGGGTTAAGGTGGAGTTCAAGGGAGCCAGCTCGGCCTTACAGAGCTCTAGCAGAGAACTGCTTGCCCAGGATAAGCTGGTGTGGATGGGGAAACGTCTTTCAGCCCTAGGTTGCCAGGCTGAATCCAGCCTGGGCTGGCAATCACCAAAGTCTGTTACCCTTGGACCAATGTTTTTATGGACATGACAACTCACGGATTTTCCAAGCTGGAAGATGCTTGCATTGCGGAGAACTGGTGATTTAGTAGCTGGGCAATTAAAAAGGCAGGCTCTGCATGAAGGAGGGAGACTCACTTCCTCACAACAAAGGGTGGTTTTTTCCTCCCCTTTTCCAAGACTTTCTTTGTCCAGTTATGAGGGCACAGTTGCAACACAAGAAGCACTTTAAACTATGTTGTAACAGGAGAAAGGGCAAAGTGTATTGCAGCTAGGGCCCCCAGCTTGGTTGTTTGCACTGTTAAACATTAGGCAGGTAAGTTATGTTTTCAGCTGTACTGGTTCAGCCTTTCCGAGGAGGATCTAACTGCGTATTTGAGCTGCGAGCTCTTCGTGCACAGTTAGTAGTTGTGGCAGCAATCAGAAATAACCTCATATGCAAAGCTTTGAGGCTGTCAAAAGATGCTCAAGGATGTCAAACCTCACATTGCTGCCTTCACAGTTGAGCTGGAAAGAACTTCGTTTTTATGACTGATATATCATTAAGAATGTGCCAAAACGACTCCAATCCCGCATGGTAATTCAGGAGGTCTGGATCTATATCCACTATCCTGGGAAGCCATCTAGTGGTAAAAACTAGAATTACTGAAAAATGACAAATCTGAAAGACCTCAAAACTTCTTCACATCTATAGTTACTAAAGCACCACTGCAATGGAAGTGTATGAGTCTAAGCATCTATACACAGGTAGCCAAGTTACATTACACAACCGATAGAAGTGAGTTAGGAAGCTGAATCCCTTTGAAAATAAATTCAATCTTATGCTTTGGAATCAAACAGGTATTTTTGAAAACAGGCGTTGTTCAAAGTGGCCATACGGTAACAGAGTGTTCAGGGGTTATGTTTGCAAAAAGAAGAGCAACCGAGTTTCTGGTGCCACCTGCATTTAAAACCCATATCACACATAGGTTTTTTTAACACAAAATATGAACAATATCTAAATCCGTGAATTTCAGCTCTGGTAAAATTCCACGGAAGTTTTCAGAAAAAAAGAAAATAAGATTTAGAGAGAAAGTTGCAGCGTTCTTACCTTTAAATGCCAGGTTACCTCAGATGAAATAAGCCATATGACTATCGCTGCATCACCATAAAGCGTCGGGAGAGAGGTTTTTGGAGAGAAGAAGATGAAGCGTTCTAACCAGAAACGGTACGTCTGTGCACATTGTCAGGATCAGGTGGCATTCCCTAACTGAGCTCCATCTGAAATAACCAGAGCTCAGAGAATTTCCATTGCCGCTTGGCAGCATTTAGCACCTCTGTGTGTTTTTACAGTACTACCTTGAGAAATGGAGCTAGGGGAGGCACCTGGCATTACAGTTTTCCTCTCAGTCCAAAAACTCTGAAGGGGAGAGAGAAATTACACAGAGAGCCTAATGTCTGGTTTAAACAAGAATGACTCAGTGTCTGGACTGGTAACAAATACAACAACTTTCTGGTATGGAAATAAGGAGCAGTGTTAAAAATGAAAGGATATGAAGTTCATCAAAGTAAATGTGATTTTTTTATTCCTGAGTTCAGTCTCTTTATGTATAAATCACCACAAACACATTTAAAACAGAAAAGTCAGCAATATTACACAGCTAAGCTGTTCAGATTAAAAACAAAATTAATTATTATTTAAAACATTTGCAGGTCCTTCGAAGCTAGTGGGAATGGAATAATCTTGTGAATACTGATTTCATGTATCTGTTTCCAGCTTGAACAATATTTTAAAATGTATTGGAAGTGGGTTTTTTTTAATTCATTATAATTTCAGTTTATTGATTTATGTGCAAAGCTGCTACCAAATTTGGAGTGGGAGTAAAAAGACAGTGCTAGATATTTAAAATTTTCCTAACCCGTTCTTCAAATTTCATGAAAGTGTGAACTGTTTTACTTCTTTACTACTCTACTTTAGATTTACCTTGAAGCAGTGAAAACCAGTAGTTACTACATTGTACAAATGTACAAAAGCAAGAAGCAAAAGCAGACGTATAGTAAAACTGAAGTTACTGCATCTTGCCTGTAATAAATACGGTGAAAAATATATGCAAGTTATTTTAAAATTCACCTAATTCAACCAAAAAGTCAAATAGCTGTAAATTCTACATGTACTATATAGAACACTGAGAACAGCTGAGGTTTGTCCCTTTTAATTGCAGTTCCACTGCGAGAAGTGGCAAAAAAGTAGGATTCTGAGTAGTAACCTTCTACTCACAAGTCCTTAACCAGTGCACTGGAGCATTCAATAAGGAGGCCTGTTCATTTTGTAAAATTGCATCAGTTGCTAATGCTATCACTTAGTTGCAGAATTAATTTTGCATTTTGGATAGTTGCACAGTACTGAACTATTTGTTTCCTATACAGACAATGACAACAAAGTATAAATTGCAAAACCCCCCAAAAACTTGGTTTAAGCCATTTTCATGGCACTTTAGACTATGTTTTATTCCAGTCTGCAATAAGAGCAAGAAGGTAGTCATGTAATACATCTCAGTGGTCACTCATTCGATTTTGGCTTCCACTTGTCTGTTTAAACTTCTGGGTTTGTCCTTCTTAACAGAAGTGTAAAGGAAAATGGCTTTAATACAGTTTTACAAATCTATTCTGAATTAATAGGTTTAAATTTAGATCATTCCTGAATGACCCGTTCCTGGGACCATAGCTTAAAAGATGCGTTTATGCTTTCTGAATATTTAACCACAATAGTGCCTAACGGTAATAGTCCAGCTTAAAATTAAAGCTGTTGTTCATATTTAGGCTAGCTAATGTAAAGGTAGGTTAGGAACGCCTATAGTAACTGAAACCCAGCTTTTGGATTGTAGTTAGTGCAGATTTACTCATACTCTCAAGGAGAGTCATAGAAACCTATTTTTTCTTACTTGCCCTGTCTTGAAGAAATAAACAGCAGTGAAAAAGCAACTTTTACCTCCACAACAAGTTGATACACTCTCTATACACATTACTTGCATAATAAAAGTCCATTTTTGCAGAACAATGTTACATGGATCTATGAAGAGGCTCAGGCAGAGGGTCTGAATGCTTAGATCTTGATGTTGCACCGATATCTGTTGGCAGAACTCTAAATTTGTTCGTAGAGCCTTTGCAGCCAAGTTCCTAGCAAACTTGGAAGTCTGTTTGTGCAAATGAAGTTGCTGAACTGCAAGAACTTTTGAAAGGAAAAGGAGCTGGAAACTAAAAAGCATGCTCAAGGCATGTCTGAAAGCCATTTGGGCTAACAATTCTGTGTTTTCAACTTAAAAAAAACCACCCAAATACATACAGTACATTGGTAAGCAGATGTGAAAAGCTGGGAGCACGGAACAGCACTGTTACACAATGGAAAGTCTGTGTTACTAGGGTGTCAAGTAATACCAGTTTTTTACATCAGTGCAGGATTCTTGACCATGGACAATCTATCACGATCACAGATTAAAACTAAACCTCCTTTAAAAAAGGAAAACCTTTTGCCAAGCTGATCTGTTTTTTGTTACATGAAGTACTGCTGTCAGATTTGGATAAATCAAGAGCTAAATTTTTGTGCTTCTTGATTTCATTCTCCCCTTGAGTTCACATTTTCCATTTGAAATACGTCCCAGTGGTTCTATGATTTCACACTGTCCTCCTATACGCTATTAAGTATTAAGAGTCTGATACTGTTGCCTTGTAAGTGGAGTTTTGCCACGGACTAAGCTCAAAGGGACCAGGTTTCTGTTTAACTTCCAGCCTTGACAGAAAACAGTCTGTGTCCAGCCTTGTGCAAAAAGCTACATTTGGACGTCTTACTGCTTTCCCAGGGTCTCACAACAAGTCAGTATCATGGATAAAGATATAACAAACGTCTTACTGAGGAATTCTAAATTCTAGATGACATCCCTTTCTAGATTCAGTATGTGTAAAAATAATTGTCTTTATAAGCAGAAGTACAGCGTTTTCCAAGTGCATGTAGGTGCTACTTGGAATTCAGACAAAAGGATGCAACATCCAGAATGTGGTGTTTCTTTGAATTGCTTAGTCATTTTAGTACATGTTAGATTTTGCCATTTGTACTAACTGCCCTTCTTTCTTCTCACCTATCTTTTATTAGAAGCCAAATCTGTCTCAATCTGTTAGCCTGCTTCATATTGGAGGAGAGAACAGTGAAAAAATTCCACATGTAAACAGGACTGGAGCGACTATATTTTGTTAAACTGACTCATCTTTTATTCTCTTTAGTACATTTACCTCACTTTTATGCCAGTCAATATTTACCATTCCTTCTGACTAATTCCTCAGTCCTGACAAAACTTCTAAGACAAACAAGGAACTAGGGAGGCAGAAGAATTAAGTCCGTAAGGCCCTCAAAATTAGAGAAGCTTATTGTTTCAAGAGTCTGAACTGAAATCCTACTAAACCAACGTGATACGGATTTTGACAAAAACAGAACAGTAGGTTAATGCCTGTAATAAGTTTACACTGGAAGCTTGTAAACTAGCTTAGGAAAAAATCTCAAGATAAAATGTTCCCCGAATCCTTTCTAACAATGTCTTTTTAAAAGAATTCATTACATGCCGCTCTAATTCCTTTTCAGAGCTAGTGGTTCACTAGTACATACAGAGCTGAAATAATTCAAGTCCTCTAACTGTCCTAAGCTTCTTCAAACTTCACAATTCTAGAAAGGAAGCCAAAAAGAGGGGGAATATTAGGAAGAGAATGCTGTTGTCAAAGGCAAACTTTTTTGGTTGGAAGGCTAGGATGGATCAGCTTTAGGTGTATGAATTGACCTGGGGGAATAAGATTACATTATAAGTTGATGCTGGGAAAATAAGATCTCCGGAGAGATTCAGCTGAGCTAAGAGAAGGCACAGAGGGATGCTGGGTTCTTCATTCAAACAGAACCCACAGCATTTTTGAAGATGGTCTGAGCAAGGATAAGGTTTGGATTTTAAATAATTTATCTTAATATTTCTAGAAAGTAACCCACTGTTAGCAGAAAGTCAATTTGCTCATTCTTGCTGAATCACTGCTATTACCCCTACAAATTGGTATCACTAATCTTTTTAAGGGAAGAGCAGTTCTGGAGCAGAACATTGGAGCAAATGGTACATGGGGTAAACAACACAGGGCTTCCAAAGTCCAGCTGATTCTTTAACTCATTTATGGGGACTGCTGCCTTTTTAAAAGTTATTTTATCTTTCCTGATATGCACAATGGCACAGGGCAGTGAGGATCAGCTGATTCTTTGGAGGAAGAAAGATCCATTATAACGGTAGCATGCATAAATCCAGATGTTTCCTAGAAGCTGACCTGTAAAATAATTAACAGAGATGCTTTTTCAGAACACTCATCCCTGCCCTCCAATTAAACTTTGTCCAACACTATTTGATAAAAAAAAAAATTCCCCTAAACCAACCAACCCCAAAGTCCAAGAACCCCTCTTCATAGGCCGCCTGCCTCCCCTCCAACTCTCATTAGATGCTTGGTTGCTGGTCTGAAAGTCTTGATATCATGGGAAAAAAACCATGTATATTGGGAGCTCCTAAGTGATTTGGCAGAAGGTAACTGGTATTTTGACATCCAGCTTTTATGAGGGGAAATATGGGTATTCCATGATCTCCTCAGATGATAATATCAGTGGGGTGTTTAAATCCACCACAAAGAGAGCTAAAAATCAATAAAGAAGAAATGTCTTTGAACTTTCACTTGTCATATTTAAAAGTATGTTTATATGGGGACATTTGGAACTTAAAACCTATTAATTTTAGGATGGATTAGTAAAATTCATTAAACCCCAACCTAGATACTCCTTCTCAGAATATAAAAGTAGCCTTCATTTTTCCTTTAATTTATGTTGTTTTTTTTTAAAAAAAAAAACATTCAAGTTAGTGTACTGCCACAGGTCTGGATGGAGTAGGAAGTTGGGAGGGGCTCAGTTAAGTGTTCTGCACCTCATGGTGATGGAAGAGATCATTTATTCCCCAGCTTAGTCAAATAATTTGAGTCAGTATTGGAAAGATGCCTACTATGATCACAAGTTCCAGGCCGGCTGAGTTAAGCCGAGAGTTCCATGTTATAACTTACATAGATTTCGTGGTTTTCTTACCCTCAACACTGATTTATTTGTTTAAATTTTAAACCACATAATTCAATCAGTTGTACTTGCTGACTTCCACTGAAGTTAACAATTAGGCCTATTCTCTTAGGAATGCAGCCTGGTCACTCTCATCACCTGGTACTCCGTCTCTTATGACTCAAGTTATTTACCCTAATTTCACACAGCTAAATATTTGTTTACCCTATTGAATAATTCACATGAAAGTTTCTCGCTCTTTCCTGTAATGCATATTTTGCAAAAATGGAATTTTTCTAAGCAGATATATTTCATCTGCTTCTTTTAAGGGTATAAGAAAAGCAAGAAAGGATTTGACTTTTTTTAGTCAAGATTCCACTTTCTGAGGGAATACCACTACAGGTTTGTTAGCCAAATGCAGAATCTTATGGCTCATAAAAAGGAGTATTTCTCTTCTATGACCACGATTACAAGCTTTTATAAGGGCTTTAAAATGGAATATCTGGGAGATTAGTGGGAATAAAGAAATATTTCAGAGTGTTCAGGGGATAACCATAGGTTGCACTGATTATGTCACGCTGAGCTGATGTTTGTTCACTTTTTACTTTTACTCAAACAAGTTTTGTCCAGTCACATGGTGGACAGAAATACACGCAGTTGCGCCTGGTCACTCGTTCCTTCACTACCATCACCTCTGTTGGTACAAGCATTTGGCTAGCCACATGGTCTAATCACAGCCTAAATTACAACACAGGATAACATAGAGTCGTCTTGGCAAAAGATATCCAACTATGAAGTTGTAAAGACATCAAAATCCTTTCTTTAGAATGAATCAGAATAGAGGGTTAGGGCCAAAGCTCTCCAAGTCAAGGGGGAGTTTCCCTCTGGTATCACTGGACCATCGGTGAGCCCAGAGACCCTTGCTGCACACTCATGTAGGGAGCTTCCAAATAACTGAGAGCTCTACATGAATCTCTAAAAGCAAAATTCCTTTAGATGTACTTCAGAATGTTTGTTCTACCTGTTCTGGCCAGCTGTCTGCCTCAGCAATATAGCAGGGAAAAAAAAAGATCAGCACTAAGCAAAAAGCCTTAGAATCATACTTCAGACCAGCTCCAAGAGCAGAACCATTACAGTTCCTGAACATGGAGCCTGGAGTTCAGCATTGCCAGTCTTCCACGGGTTCTTAAGTAGAGGTAGTATCTTTCATTACACTAACTAGTACACTTGCAAAAAATCACACATAGCTTTTCAGGCCCATAAAGCAGAATACAATGAAACCAGATAAAAAATAAAGTTCATTTGCGATTTTGGAATATAAAAAATAATGACATTTCCTGGATGTGAGTCTTCTACATATTAACTTTGGCCATGCTAAATAAAGTTGTAATAGCCGGATGTTTGTACGTCTCTAGCATCTGGCAGCTTTATCTGTAGGATGAGGGTGGAGGAATTTTGGTATGCAAATTACTCCTCTGTGGAGTCAGTCTGGAGGATATAAATATTGACAGAATCATATCAAACAGTTCTCTAATAAATTATTCCCACCAAAGAAAAATGGAATCCTTTTATGCTCTGGCTTTAATAGCAGGAATTCTAGTTGCTTTCGTATTACTGGTTTTAATTGCAACTTATCATAATTCCTTCAAGGCAGAGATTCCTCCTGATGTTGACCAGCCATCAAAGCTCCGCTTATATCATTGCATATATACTCTGATGGAAATTCTGGTGAGTTTATCATGCTCCGTGATATTGTGATTTTCAAGAAAGGAAAAACTTGAGTAGAACTATGAAGATATGCATCTAAATATTGCAACTATGTGTAGTGGGAACCACACAGTAACACAGATTTAAAGGTAAAGGCCAAAGTTTGAATTAGTATTCTATTACAGCATATAAAAGCAGCCAGTATGAGGTGAGTTCTTATAAATACTGAGATATGCATTCTTATGCCGCAGTTGTGATTTGATTGCCTTCTACAATGAAATGATTGGTCCTGTGGATGACAGGAGGGCTGCGGATATCATTTACATGAATAATAATAAATAAAGCTTCTGTATCTCAATGCACTTTGATATACTTAAGGTAATTTCCCAAATTTTGAACGATCTGCAGTAATTTTCTTACCTGTGATTCTGTTCTTATTTCTGCAGTGACTGAATTACTGTGTCTTAGTTAAATATCGTAGAATCATGCAGGTTGGAAGGCACCTCCAGAGGTCATCTAATCTAACCTCCTGGCCAAAGCAGGTTCAGCTAGACCTGTTGTCACTTATTATTTAAGTACTTGTAAGCCAGACTCACTGTGCTGTGTGCTTTGCCATCAGAGAAAGAAACAGTTTTTGTCCAAAAAGCTTTCAAAGAAGGTAACAGGAGTACATAAGAGCAGCCTAAGCCCTGTCACGTCTGGCACACAACATGTCAAAAGAAAGCCTGCAGGAAAATCACAGAGTGGTTTCATTAATGTTTGTATGGAGCTCAGCCCAAGTAAAGGTATTCTCTAATCCCCTAGTTATACATAATGAATGTAGTAACTAAGGCCCACATCCTGAAAGGTGACCCATTAAAGACTTATGTGGGTTGCTTGAACTTCAATAGCAGCATTCACCAAATCCAGTAATTGCCCCTGGTTCGCCCATGGCCTAGGCCCCACGTACCTTTCTGCATTGTCTGGCATGAAAGAAGAGTCTACTGTCCTCACGTATCTCACACTGCTTTTCACATGTTAAGCTATATATAAACTTAATATAATAATATGACCGTAATATAATAATATCACTGTATGTTTTTAAGTTCTCTATGTTGCTATACATGGTTGGATGAAAAGATTCTTTCAGATGATTCTTTTTACCTGCTTTTACAGGTTCTAAGTGGCTGTTATGCAATAGTACATATTCTATCTTCATCGATAATATGTTCCAGAAATTTCAGCTTCCTTTTTTCTGGATAGTTTTAAAGACGCATTTCACCATTTGCTATGCATTGAATCTATTTAGTACCTAATTTTCTTTTGAAAACCTTTAGACATCTGCTGGTACTTTTGGTGAATTTCTCGGTTTATGTTTATACTCACAGAAGTAGCCCTCATAACGAGGACTTTACAGGTTTCTTATAAAGTGCATGATGCTTTGTGCACTGCACATGTGCAATGAACATAGCCTGCTCACTTTGATGAATGTTGCTCTTCTTGTGCCAGTGATGTGTCTGTACTGTATGTTGCAGTAAAGACCTCCTTTTCCCGCAACACAGGACAGTCTTTTCCTCTTTTCTTCTACCCTACTTGCAATATGTCTTAGAAAAGCTGCATCAACAGTTAAATGTGTACCTTCTACAGCATAGGTGTCATACAAACAATGCTCCTGCTGCATCTATCCACATACTCTGTCATAAAGAAATCAGTGACAATCCCAAATGGAAGAGATAAGAGAAAGCCTCCTAGCTCACATCCTAGCTTTTGTTTTCATCTATTCATACAGACCTGCATTTAGATTAACTGTGCATATTGCACGGTGATATAAAGCTTTGATGATAATTATTTCGGCTGGCAAAGCATAACACTTCAAAGTGACGGACAGAAAGACTGTCTAATGTAGTCCATGAAGTTCAAATTGAGTGTTTTTTGCTAATTGGTATGTGATTTCATAATTATTTTTAAAGTAAAAATCTGGTCCCCTTATGATCTTCTACATAAAAAGCCAGTTTATGCCAGAATTTAGATGTTCCAGCAAATAGTTTTTCAAAGACCTATTCCACAGGAAAAGGTAAGCTGACATGCTGATCTGGGTCCTCTTTTTCTTACATATGTACACATTTTATAGCCTGGCTTATATAATATGTTTCACCTACTAACACTGAGCACATCTGTCTAGGAATAGTCATACCTCTTATTTTTTCCGTGTATTGTTACTGGTTCTGAAGTATTTTGTAATTATTGATCAAGAAGTTTTTCAACAGAATACATACCAAATTCCCCATTCTCCTTCATGAGAGTCTTTTCCCTGAATCTGAAGATGCCTCTGTGACGTCAGGAGCTCCTAAGATAAGGAAAGAGGATATTTAGATAGATAGAATGCTCTGATACCAAGTTTATCGTATATATTACTATCTGTCATCTGAAAGCTCTGTAAAAACTCAGGGATGTTAGAAAGTACAGATGAGTTTAAATAAACATGGTATGGTTCTGCCAACTTTGACCATTCTAAAATCAAAACTCTGACAAAAAGACTGACTGAAGAGTCATGAGAGTTTTGAAAATTGCTCTTTGGGGAAGGTTATATTGACCCTCTGGTTTCTGCCACGATTGCCTTGGCTCTTATATTCATTTTCCCCTTTGCCATGATACCTAAACATGTGCATTTTCAAATGTAAGGCAAGAATTATATCTATCATTTCCCCTGCTGGACCCTGCCTGCCGGCAGCATTTCCCCTGCGAGCGGCGTTTCCCCTGCCGGCCCAGGCTGCCGGCGGCATTTCCCATGCTGGCGCCTGCCTGCCGGCGGCATGTCCCCTGCTGGAACCAGATGCACCGAAGTAAAGCTGGCCATTAGTTTATAAGGCATTGATCCAGCAGTGTACGCAGAAGCTTTGGTTGCTCAGAAGGGAACAATACAATTTGCAAACTGCTTGTGATGATTATCATCATTCCAGAAGAATGAATTATAATAGTCCATAAGGGCAATTAAGTCACCATTTAATGGGAAGGGAAACGTTGTCCCTAGCAGGAAATGCATCCGTTACAACACGTGTTCAAAATAAAGGAGGATTCCAGTGTGATCTTTGGGCTATCTTAATTATCAGCAGTTGACTGGCCTTGGATAAGAAGACGTTTTGACACATTTAACAAACCTCCCCTGTCTTCAGAACATTTGTTTTCCCTAATTAGATGTAACAAACTGGCTGCAGAGCCATTTCATGAATACCTGTGAGATCTTAATAAAGGCAACAGTTTCACTGACGGAGAAGGAGATAAGATTCAGAGCCATTTTTGTCAGTTCTTCATTTAGGCCAGCAGCCCTTCGTTATTGGTTATAGGCACTAATGGTTTTCTTACAGCTTCTTCTCACTGACCGTGTGGCATGGAGGTGACCCAAGACCTGTAAGGTACTGAATCTTGCACACAAACTGGGATGAGTCTTTTTCTCCCAGTATACTAAATGCTGTCATGCTAGGGACATTTTCATCTCACCTAACCTTAAATACTTTAACTAACTGAGGCATCTGAAGTACACAGCCTGCCTTTATAATCAATGGAGATGAACAGACATCTCCAGAGCATGATTTAACACACCTGAAATTGGAACCATCCTCAAGAAATGCCTCTTTCTCTTCACTGATTAGAAAAGGAGCCTCAGGCCTCATGACTCCTAACGTCCATACTGTTGTGGTTTAACCTGGTAGGCAGCTAAACACCACACAGACGTTCGTTCACTCCCTCGCCCCTGCAGCGGGATGGGGGAGAGAATCAGGGAAAAAAAGTTAAATTTGTGGGTTGACATAAAGACAGTTTAATAGGAGAGAAAAGGAAGGGGAAAAAAAAAACCAAACCCAACAACAACGACGACAACAACAATAAAAGACTATACAAAATAAGTGATGCACAATGCAATTGCTCACCACCCGCTGACCAATGCCCAGCCCCTTCCCAAGCAGTGGTCGCCGCCCCCCAGCCAACTCCCCCAGTTTCTGTACTGAGCATGACGCCACACGGTATGGAATAGCCCTTGGGCCAGCTTGGGTCAGCTGTCCTGGCTGTGCCCCCTCCCAGCTTCTCGCTGGCAGGGCACGAGAAGCTGAAAAGTCCTTGACCAGTGTAAGCACTACTTAGCAAGAACTAAAACATCAGTGTGTTATCGACATTATTCTCATACTAAATCCAAAACACAGCACTATGCCAGCTACTAGGAAGAAAGTTAACTCTATCGCAGCCAAAACCAGGACACATACCTAAGCAAATGCCTGATGCTACTTGTGGTAAATCCAGATCACAGAAATTAGAAGATATTTATATAATACATCTCATGGAACAAGTATTACAACATTCTTCCAGAAATAATGGTACCTCATATCGTGAAGATGTACATTTTCACTTTCAAAACTGAAATCACAAAGCCACTAGAGTTATTTGTGATAATCCTATAAAGTAGCAAATAACCAATACAATTATCCTAAATATAGTACATAAAAAGGTTGCTTGTGGCCTTTATAGAGTGGCAAGACTTGAATTCCCTATACTAACTTCTCATTTTTCCTGTTATATCTATCTAGGCAAAGAACTTAGAAAATCTGGGTATCTTTGAGGAGCACATACTTATCAGGTTGATTACTGATGGACTGCCAAAATGTAGGGATTCAAAGCTCTTCATAAAGGATCTGCATTTTGATGAGGTGCCAGTGAGGATCTACCTCCCAAGACTACCATCTGCAAGCAAACGGAGAGGAGTCGTCTTCTTCCATGGAGGATGCGGGATGTTCGGAAGCATCAGTAAGGAACTGAGAGAGAAAATATGATTATTTAGGATTGTTAACTACGTATTTTTAAAAACCCTCCTGAACCTAAGAAGTGGCTGAAGCTTAGTTTGAGATACTGAGAGACAGAAAGCACTTAATGTTTGTTTTTACTTTTTAAACTCTCTAATCTGCCCTTATTTAGTATCTAAATTAATTTTTATAGGACACACTTTATGGCATATATATTCCTTACAGTAAGCAGTGCTGCTAAAGAAATAAATTCTTTTTCTGTCTGAAAACCTGACAGAAGTTATTAACATCTGCATTCCTCCCTTTGATCTCCAACTGCAGCATGTTTATTGGGACTTCTATAAACAGTGTTCGTGGCAATTCAAGTGGCCTATAGCACCCACTTTAAAACATGTGTCCACAATGCGTGTACTTTAGTTACGTTGTCTTTTTTTTCCAGTTTAATTCATTAGAGAAAGCAGATAATCGCAAACATGTAATTTAAAAAGTTCTAAAAGATACTGTTTCAACAGGCAGTAGACATGCGCATATATTAAATGGTGTTAGAATTGTGTAACTGAAAGAACACATCATTGAGCAAATCTGTAAACCAAATCTTCTAAATGCAGCAAATTCAGAATTAAGGTTGAAGAAAAACTCAATGTATTTTTAAATACATTAAAAGAGGCATATTTCTGCCCACAACCTTAACCTGGAATAATAATATAATTAGAGAATGTACTGTAACACTATTTGGATGCCTTAGATTTCTGCCTGAATTAACCACACAGAAATATACTGATTTCACAGGAGGCATACCATCTGCACCCTTCATTCTTCAGAAAATAGTCAAATCTCTGCTTCAAATACAATATTCATTTAGACTTAGCTGTAGTGCTACGATTAGCATTTCCACATCAGAATGATATGACATACCTAAGTCAGTCTCAGACTCACAGTTACTTAAAACAACGTAATAAGCTTTTACAAAGATCTCAAGCTATTTTATCCCTTACAACCACTCTAAGCAATTGTACATAATAATCATAGAACTGTTTGGGTTGGAAGGGATCTTAAAGATCAGCTAGTCCAACCCCTCTGCCATGGGCAGGGACATTCACTAGATCAGGTTGCCCAAAGCCCCATCCAACCTGACCTTGAACACTTCCAATGCTGGAGCATCCTGTTCCGGGCAACCTGTTCTATTGTCTCACTACCCTCATCATAAAAAATGTCTTCCTTATATCCAATCTAATTCTACCCTCTCTCAGTTTAAAACCATTGCCCCCTGTCTGATAGTAATAATCATAATAATCATCCTAATAATTCCTTATTTTCCTTAAAGAACTTTACAGTGTGTCCTGATGATCAAAAGTCTCGATTATTTTTATCCTAGAGAAAATCTGGGTAGCTCACTAAATAGGCAAGGGCCCACGCTCAATCGTGGCAATATGTCATAAAAAAATAAGGGACGACATTTCTTCAAGTATTCTAAGATATTAATTACATTAACGACATTTGTTCTTCAGGAAGTCATGAAAGAATATGCTCGACCATAGCCAGAAAATCCGACTCAGTGGTTGTGTCTGTTGGGTAAGTGAGCTCCACCCAATGCTACGCCCAGAATTAGATAGTTGCGCTGCCTTCCCCCCTGCTTCCCCCACCCCCCTGGGCGAGGCCCATTCTGCGCTCACATTTCTTTGAATATAAGAAAAGAAACTGAGCTCTGGTGTTGTCTACCCCTGTGGGTTGTTGTTATGTGTGAGCAAGCATGTGCCATGAAATGACAATGAGAAATACCCGATACAGGTTTATGAAGTTACAAAAGTAATATGTATGCCAGCTATTTTCAAAAGAACAAAGAGATTTGTTCGTTTTACATCGTTATCACCACAAAAATCATTGCCTTGGTTCAATAATAAGGAATTATAAGCTGTTTTCCCAGTTTCACGTTTTAATATTTAGGGGGCTTTGGGGATGATTTTAAAGAGCAAATAATGAATCTAAAATTTAATATTTTTTTTAAAAACTGCATGAACTACTGCTTCCTTTTAAAAATGTTTTGCTTATGGAAAATAGCTGATGGTATGAAGAAGCTTTAGTTTCCAGCAAATTCTTCCATGAAAAAATTCATTACTAAAGAATTTTATTAAGTTGGGAGGAATTGGTTTTGAGAATGAATTGCGTATTCCGTATCTCATCTGGGTAAGTCATGATGCGTTTAAAGTGACTCTGAAATAAGATACTGATATCCTTCTATTCCCTGGTTATTAGGATGTTTACTTTATGAATCCATTTAATTAATTTCACAGAACAGCGAAAAAACAGAAAAGCAGAAATAGTGTGCCTCAGCAAACAGTGAAGCGTTAAGAGAGAATGCCTGCACTGTTACCTTTGTAGTATTTATCCTTTCCTTACTGAACTTACTCTTCTCCAGAAAGCCCTAAGACGACGAATACAGAGAATAAAGAACCATGGCTGTTAAAAATGTAGTCTCAAAGCAGTCTTCTATGTCATTGGAATCAAATTACAACACTTTAACTTGACTGGGTATCTGACTGTTATGCCTGCCTTGCTTTTCATCATATGAAAGTAAGTCGTTAGTTAAGAAATAAACAAACAGATTGTTACTTTAACATCACGCCTCTGTAATTCACTTGTTCCAATTAATAAAATAAATGAAAGAATTGTCTACAGGAAGCTATTTTGTCACCACAGTATATTTACTGTGAGATGGTTTATAATATATTATTAAATTATTCTTCTTATATTAAAATGTAATAATAATATGCACTACTGTGCTATTATATAATAATACAATAATCAGTGTCCCCAGTGTAAAAAGCTCAGGAGCCAGAACTTGGCTGGATCTTGTGGGCAAGCAGGACTGACTCACAGCTACACACCCACGCAAGGTCAGTCCGAATGAGAGAACTGCGGACTTCCCTGCTGGCATGAACTGTGATTCCCAGGCAGGTGCACTCAGATCGGGGACTGGGTAAATGTGTGGCTTTGTATAACATGGGTGATTGGACTGCACTGCTCAAGCCCTCATGCTCTTCGATTATGCTAGAATAAACCTCAATGATTAATGCTCTCTGGATTTTGACAGAAATGGGAGGGTAAGCTTCTGGTTTGCTTCAGCATGCAAAACTTTAAGTAAGACATACTGGTTTTGGTGACTTTTTGCAAATATATAATCCGTGGATGCATTTAAGATGCCACACTCAAGCAATTAACAAATGTAGGTATTTGTAGTAATTGCTGTCTCCTGTACATTTCAGGTATCGCTTATCTCCTGAGCATAGGTATCCAGCCCAAACTTTGGACTGTCTCACTGCTACTGTACACTTTTTGAAGACTGCAGAAAACTACGGGGTGGATCCTCATCGGATTATTGTTTGTGGGGACAGTGCAGGGGGCACTTTTACTACTAGTGTTTGCCAAGAGCTGGTAAACAGAAGCGATATCCCAAAGATACGTGCCCAGGTCCTGATCTGTCCATTTCTCCAAGCATTGAACTTTAATTTGCCATCTCACCAGAAAAATGCTTTCATTGCCTTCTTGTCCCGGGAACATACAGTCCGTTTTATTCTGAAGTACTTGAAAAAGGACTGCTCTATGAAGGAAGCTATTTTGGCAGGTTCTCATGTTCCCAAGAGCATGAATTTGAAATATAGGAAATGGATAAATCCAGATCTTATCCCAGAGATATTTAAACTGGGCTATAAACCACCGTTACCCACTTCATTTTTACCTCAAGTCCATGAAAAAACAAAGGAACTGTTTGAGACAAGACTTTCCCCACTGTTAGCAGAAGATGCTGTTGTTTGCTGCCTACCCGATACTTGTATCATTACCTGTCAGCATGATGTGCTCAGAGATGACGGGTTGCTGTACAAGAAACGGTTAGAGGACAACAACGTAAAAGTGACCTGGTACCACATGGAAGAAGGCTTCCACTGTGCACTGGGATTTTTTGGTTATGGTATTTTCTCTTTTCCATCATCAAGTAAAATGGTGAACCACACTGTAAACTTTATAAAAGGCTATTAAAATGTTTTCTTGAATACAGTGAACTGGTATGCAGACAGGGTGTATTTCAATTAACTATTTACTAGCTATTTGTACATCAGAATCTAGGCAAGAAATAATAAGTTAAGATTAGCATGGTCTGCTGAATACTGATTTTCAATTGCTGTTACTTGGGAACATGATGTATTTTTCATCTTTTTTTTTTTTTTTAAAAACCCATGAATTCGTATGCTTATTTTGCTGTTCTCTTCTTTCGTTCTAAGAATTTTTGTTCTCTTCTTATGTCAAAGAATAAAAACTCACCATAGCAAAATAAATTTTAAAGCATGCAATATATGAGTAATCAGCAATGTGCATACGCATAGCCACATAATACACACAAAATCAGCATGAGAGCACAGATAAAATGCCCCCCCAACGCCTCTGGAGATTGAAGATACTTCCAGTACTTCCAAGATGAGTAGTAATCACCATCAGACTATGTGTATAGGCAACCAGTAGCTTTGGACTTGGTTGTAAAATCTGAAGGAAGGAATTGGGTGCACTTACAAATCTGATTTTAAAGGGAAATGGCTGACACAGAAGGGAGGTACAGAAATGTGAGCTGTACGAGATGGCTACCTGTAAGTACCCGAGACTGCCCACACAGATGCAGGGAGGGAGAACTGCACAAACATAACTGAATGTCCTCTAAACTGTACTCCATCAAGTGCCCTTCTGAGAAGCATTTGGTTGTATTCAGGGAAGACAGAGACATAGTGGGTTTTGCCTTTTTGTAATCAGATAAAGATAATCAACTTATTTACTTGGAATTTGGGGACAAAGTATGTAAGCAGCATGGAAGCTGCCAAAATAAATTCCGCGAATATCCAAAACACAAAGGGAAAAAAAAATCTCAGCTCAGTTGTTACATCGCTTATTAGGACAGATCCGCCTTTGCTAAACACAGATGCCAAGGTAATTGCGATTGCATGTCAAAACAGCTGGCCATGCAATGCCTAGGAATTGTAAAATATTTCATCATTGTTAGGCAATCACCTTGCACTTGTAATATCTATGCACTCACAAGTGTGGAAAGAGGTTTGTGTGTGTCGTCATTCTCTGCCAGCCAAACTGTGAGTAGGAAGAAAATGGTGGGTTAAATTCTTCATGTTGTCACCATATTAATTAAATGTGGTTACAAGTTAGCAGTTACAAATCTGTGGAGCAACAAGTTGTTACTTGTGAATCCTTGTTATCCAGTTCCTCTCAGGAAAATGAAATTATGTTTCTTCATGCTCTGTTGACACAACAGATATGTTTCATTTTTCCTATTGCAGGTTTTAGCAATTTACTCTTCAAGCAAAGAAATTCTTCCAGGAGTAAATAATATGATAAAAGTTCCAAATGTTCCCCTGTTTGAGGATTAGACGATTTGCCTTGGTTTTACAACCTGATGTGAAACTGGGGATTCGTTTTGGTTTCTGATCTCAAGATGAAGGTTGCTTTACCAGCTTACACGTTGGTGGCTGAAGCTAGACCAGCAGAGTTGGTATGTGCTGTAAAAGCCAGGCAAAAAGCTGGATAATGTTTGAGTGGTTAATCCATGTCTGTTCTGCCATGGCTGTACTGTTATCTGTACACGAGCAAGCTGGCTTAAAGTTAGTTTGGTGTGACTCCAGGAACTTCAGTCAAACCTCTGATAGTCATTAGGCTTATCTTTATTTAAGATCATTTTTATTCACGTATTGCTCTTCTTTGCATCTTCTATACCAGGCTTGTTCTTTTGATGATTCTTCGCAGGTACAGATGGCTGGCAGTGCCAGAACTAAGGATGTCCATACAATTCCACTTTGTACATTCTAAGTTGAGATGATCACATATGATCACATACTATTTTACACACATCTCATACAGTGCAGCGTGTATTATACTCCTTGTCAGCTCAGCAATCCAATACTTCTTTACATTAGTAAATCTCTGGACTCATTTATGGGCCAATGTCCAAACTCTACACTGATCTACTCCTGAGATTCTTCCGTGGTCCTTTATCTGCAGGTCTTAATTTACTACAAATATTAATAAATTCATCTTTATAATATGTCGGCAGAATTATTAGCTTTCTTGAACACATGCATTTTAATCTGTAGAGGGTTATAAACCATGGTAGTGCAGATGGGTAAGTAGAGAACAGCAAGTGCTGAAACAATGTATTCCTTTTTCAGTAGTGACTCCCATATTTTCTAAAATTTATAAAGTTGCAAGATCTAATTGTCTCCGCGGAACTCCCTGTCCTCTAATTTATTTTAATCAGTTACAGATCTGCTATGTGCCTTGCATTGCCAAGATAGAGTGCTTCTCATTTGAGGACATTTTATAGTTTCCAAAGTGTGGAATTAGTTTTCAAAATTATCACTCATTTAAAGTTTTTTCTTTCTCCTAGGGAAAGACACGAAACAAGTTTTACTAGCCTCTTTACACAGACCCTTCGTGACAGGATGTTCACCTCACTGTCAGCACATTCAATGAGCTACAGTCAAGTACTTGAAACACAATCAAGCACAAACTTGCAGTGCAGCTACACAATTATGCACACCGACGTCTTTCCACAAGGAATTATGCATACAGAGAAATAATCATAGATACAGGTGTGTACACACAAGTCATCGCACAAAATAAGCCCTTAACAGATCTTGTCAGTGCTTTGCATACGAGCTTACGGCTAATGGCAGTCCGAGGGCGTTGGTGAGGACTTGACCAGGCTAGTTCCATTTCCAAGTTCAGACTTCAAGCACCAGATGGCTCTCACGCTCTGCAGAACTCAAAAGGACCTTCTTGGGTCAAGCAGCCACCTCCTCTTGGGAACATTTCCCAGTATCCGAATACAGGCATCCATTCACACTTGGTGTGTCCAAATCTAAGCAGGTGAGTACCCAGTTGCGACCTGATCAGCACCATGATTCAGAGACAAGCAGAGAGTTTTTGGGACCGCCTGAAGACTACATTGCAACTGGCTCAGTCTCTGCCTCCTCTAGCGTGTGCAGCTACACAACAGACAAAAAGCTTAAGGATGCCAGCTCAGTATTGACAGGAGTTCAGCCACTGACATCTAGCTCTTCACTAGAAATTAATAAGAAAAGGAGTTCCCTGGGGTAGGAGAAAATGGGATTTTGGCCTCAGGGACCAATTCCTCTGGTCAATCCTACAGGAGCAAGAGATAACGTTAAAAAATCAGAAGCCAGAGAGAGCATACATTTGAAAGATTACTTAGGGGATGGTTCTCCATCCTGCGACTCAAGCAAGCTTGTACATCACTGAGTCTACGCTTATAAAACATTAAGTATTACCCTGTATACCTGCAGTGCCCAAAGAAAAAAAACAGTTTATTACTTCAGGATCCAACTAGTTTTTTTCTTCTACAGCTGACAACAGATTCCAGCACATCCGGTCTTTGTATGGAGCCTCTGGGTTTGGTGGGGGTGCTGTGATGTCTGGACCTAGTTGACATGCTCACAAGAGTCCAAGACCTACCAGCTGTTGGTAAACTGGCTACCATAAGGACTGGCACCAAAAAGATTTGGAAAACAGCTGAACAATAGGTGGTAAGAACCTTAGTACAAAGGATCTGTCATAAGTGTCAGAAGACTTCTTAGATCTCCAGAGGGGCTAAATCTGATAAGCATACTGAGACCACACCTAACTCACTGGGACAGCACAGTTTCGCACAAAGCTGATTAATTACTTTCACTATTAAATGCTAAAGAAGGGAGCTGCAACCATGCTTTGTGTAACAGTATTCCTAATGATCTTGTCTGAGCTATAAGAAAGCTGAACGCCATAGGCACCTCGGTCCTGACGGGTTTGAATTCACCACTTCCATTTCCCAAGAGAGTGCCCCAATTGCCAGGCAATGTGCCTTTCACCAGCATCCCTTTTCGAGCTGGGCAACTCTTATCAACTGCCACAAGGAAGAATAAACAAAAAGGAACCTGAATTTATACTTAGCATGTAAACAACCTTCTGGCACGGGAGGGAGAGGGATCGGGGACATTGGGAAATGAAAGTCCACAAAGAGTTGTTGGATAAAATGAAGAATACAGAAACAGTTTGGGCAGAGGGAGCAGAACACTGAATCAGCTTCTTCTCAGACAGCGTTATCACCAGACTCGAAAATCAAGTTCTTTCCTATTTATTCTAAATAATTAATAAACAATTTCTGAAGTCAGGAATCAAGTCTGAGGTCTTCTTTCCTATGCAGGTCATGGATTATGCATTCTAAAGCTCTGGGGTTCTCTGCGTTTAGCTTCATTTTAATATATATCTCAAGGTCAGCTCATCCCTTGTACTCTTTTTCTTTTTTTTATTTAAGAAAATATTTTACACACTCATTTTACCCATACTGCTATTTTTCAGAGTGAGAATCTGCTGCCATCACAGTTTGAGCAGACTGGTAAAAAGACACTGTTCCCAAAGGTGATATCATGTGAGCTGAAAAAGCCTTGCTTTACCGATTTTTTGTTTCGGGTTAAATCTCATCACTAATGATTTGTGTACTGAAAAATATGTTAGTTCCAGAGGAAGGCACGGATCCTAAAGCTCATCTCAGAGTATACAGAAAAGAGCGGGCTGCTGACATCTAGTCATTGCTACTAGCACTGAAACCATGAAGTCCAACTCTAGTTTTCATCAGCTGGAATCATATTTCTACCTGGAATGACACCTCTAATTAATATATTAAGGAGAAGACAGAGACTGCAATACTGTAAGGCTCAACCAAGAGACCGTTAAAAAACCAAACCCAAACCAGACAAACATAACAGTCGGTACAGGCTTTCACCTGCTGGAGAAAAGCTATCAAGGAGGATCAAGCAAGACGCAAAGGACTGACACTTCAGGCTGCAGATGCTGCTGGTTCCATTAGACTCAGAGATGCAACGGCACAGCAGTGTACAAAATCAGTCACCAAACGTGATGAAATGTGTTTGCCACACTGAAATCTTGACTTCACTAAAAGTCTGAAGAAGTAAGGTGTGGAGGCACAATAAAACAAGAAACTGAGCAGCTCTGAAGATGATTACTAAGAAATCCTGTTCCACAGGAATGCATGGGAATTCGGAAATAATACAGACTTGACTGTATGCAAGAAATAGGGAGAGACGTACCAAGTTTTTGTCTTCTCATAACACTGATGATACAAATGATATATCAAGCACTGCTTCTGTCGTGATAGGTACAGACTCAAAACATGTTAGCTGCAAATACAAAAAATTGCTTACGCAAGCCTCTCCCATGACTAATTTTTACCGTCTGTTTAATTGTATGGTTTGATTGCCACATGTTTTCATCTTCCTAGTGGCATTTTTAAAAGCTGGATGATGGGATATGAAGAGAATTGCTAATCCTGCACCTTTAACTTCAGAAATACCTCAAAAGTCAGAGGGGGAAGGAAGCCACAGCTGGTTCTTCCATTTGGCTCCTAACAACAGTGAGATGGAACTCCTGCTAGTGATTTTTCTTGCTGTTTTGACTGTCTTTGTGGCAATAGCATTCTATCATGAACACCCCAAGGCAGAAATCCCTCATGGATTTAGTCAGCGCCGAAAGCTTTACATTTGTCATTACGTCCTGAACTTTGGGTTTGGCATGGTAAGTAAAACTTGATTAAAGATGGAGTTTTTGATTTAATTTCTGATAGAGGGGTAATGGATTGGTGAGGTTTTTAGAATCAATGTTTAAATATATTGCAAACATGCAACTGGATTAATTTGGTGATGTGAGCACCACTGCAGATACCTTCAGCTCAGCTGGGTATAACAGACTCTACTGCTTGCTATACAGCACCAAAGGTAACAATATTGAAAAAATAAAATTCTGCAGACTGTGTAATACTCATTTTTAATATTAATATTTAATATTTAATATTTTTAATATTACTCTGTAATACTCAGACTGTGTAATACTCAATACTTCCTGATGGCTTATGTTTTAGCTTTTTAATCCTGTTGCCTCAATGCAGCGCTGGAAGGTTTAAGAAGCTTACTGCACTGTATATGTGGAACTGCTGCTCTGTGTAACAGTGCTTTTTTAGAGAATGAGCAACTAAATGATGTCCGTGATCTCAGTTCTCTTCTACAACTCTATCACGCTGCTTCTGAGCCATCTGAAAGACAGCTGCCACATTCATAATCTTTTGCCTTTCAATATGTCTCTATGACTTTCTTTTTTGAGATAGTACACATAACATTAAAGCTGTCTTTCTGTGTCATTGTTTTTGGCACATTCTTGATCCCCTCCTTGTTTCTCTTCAAAACTAAAATGTGACTTCCACTTGTCTTTCTGTTTCATCAATTATCCTTTCCTGAATTAATTGTTGCCTCTGTCATTTTAACAACACTTCTTCTGTGATACCTAAATCAAGCTTCTTTTTTTTCAGTTGTTTAAATTGTGAAAAAACCCTTTGGTTTCTTTGGCTTGTGCATTACATTTCACTTCAATTCCGTGTTCTAATGTTATAATTTCTTCCTCCATTTCTCTGCTACATTGCTTATTAAGTTTTGTTTGAGGTCAGCCAGTAAGCGCCTAAGAATGTGACTCACTGTGTCTCTTGAGCAATGCAGTAAAATAGGACAGTAATAGAAGTCAAATTAAATTTTCGTACATCTACCATACAATGTGTGGATTTCCACATTTTCAAAACACTCTATGAATACTCTTTATCCGTCAGACAAAGTTCTATCTTTGTGTAATTCATATGTAAAAAGCTAAACTGCAAAATTTAGAAACTTACTGGTGATTAATGTAGTGTGTAACTTCTGATCTTATCATTTTGTACCCTTTTTGCTGGCTGGCAAGAGGCCAAGCAAAAGCTCATCACCTCAAAGGAGCAGAAAGGTAAGAATATTAACATATGGCTATACAAAACTTTAAATGCAAGTAAACTCCGAGTCACATAGCAACTCTTGGTATTGCTGTTAGGCCAATTACTTACGCCGAAGTAGGGAAATCCTTTCAAGGGATGACAACCCATGATGTCAAAACTGCAGGGAAAATTAAAGTTTACTAGCATATCCAGTCTTCAGCTGGGACAAAAGATGCACGTGAAGTCACTGGAGACAAACCAGTTTGAAGTAGTTGTGCTCAATCTAATAGATTTTATGAAGAAATGTCTGCATCCACCTATGAGGATATACTTAAATAAAACCAGCTATATCTCAATGTTAATAAAACTTCTTCACTGAAAAATCTATTAACTCATCCTTTATTTTTTCATCTAGTATTCAGTCTATGAGAAGAAAAATTGACAGATCAGTAAAGCTAAACAATAGCCAGGGGACTTATGACTGATCCTGTCCAGGAAATAGAGGGGCCGATCAAATTATGCTACTTACTGTGTTAATAGTTTGTAAGCGCCTTGTACCCCGTTTATTCTAGTAATGATTTAGATAGAAGGGCTAGCACAAAGTGCAATTCAGGTGAGTTCTGGGGTGTACACGGGAGGCCTTTGTACCTGTGTAAAGAGGACAAAGGACGCTAACACCACGGATAGCACCGCTCCGTCACATCCCTCCCACAGAGGTTACTATATGCACGTTGCTGCAGGCCCTAGTCCTTTGCCTGAACATGTATCTGGACTCCCACTTCTAAGCTAACTCAGCTCTTAGACGGCTCTTCTCCTGGTGCATGGCAATCTCCATGGCAGTTGTTGTCAGCACGATCAGTTTTTCACTATTTCACTGTGAATGCCAGACACGGTTGCACTTAGTGTGACTGCAGAGGCTGAGCTAGCCAACGCTTCAAACGAGGTCGCAGTTCTCTAGTCCCAAACTTCGACTGTCTTATGCTACCTGCAAGTCTTTATTAATTTTCAAGCTGTCATGTTAGCTATAGTGTTAGAAGATCCTTAATGAATATAACCAAACTGTCCAATTACTGGTTTACAAATTACACTACTAAGCAGTCGCACTTATTTACCAATGTCCAAATGTAGGTCATGTTTGACTGACTTGGTTAATCACCTGCAAAAGAGCAAGCTTTATGAACATGAAGATCCTGAAAGTGGGATTTCTGGTAATAAAAAAATCAGTGATATACAGTTTAGTTATATTCTATGTACACATAGCCCAGTCTTGCAGCTGTCATGGAAGTGATCACTTTTTTCCAGAAACTGTAGGCCAAAACCTAATACCTCACATTGAGGGAGCATAGATACTAAAAAATGGACTTGAATCAGAAAACAAAGCAAAAATGCAAATTCTGCTGGTTCTTACAGAATTTCTATTCACAGGAACTGTACAATTTAAAACAATACAATCTAAAACAACAGCACAATATTAAAATTTCATTTGCATATTAACAGAAATAACTATGAAGATTATGTGTGATGATACTAATTATGGATGTCTGCCATAACTGTACGTTGTTGCAGATAATCCACAGAAGATAGTCACAGCTAACGGTGAGGTGACTCAGCAATACAAATAAATGCCAATCTCTATGGAAGCTGACCCGTGAAGCCACTGCAGGTTTAACAAAAACGAGATGTCAGACTGCCAACACTAAACACAACGGTTGATAAGGACTCCTATTTTTTTTTTTAGTATTTCCAAGACAAAGACAATCTCTATTATATACATACAATATAGGTAATTACAGATTTAACCTTTACTGTTACGGAAGTATTAGTGTGAGGAAAGAAAATACAAGAGAGAACTGGGGGATTAAAGAAACAAAATTATTTTCCCATGGACATCATACAGGAGTTCTGTAGAAGGAATCAGTATGAGACTAAAACTTGGCCACAAGATGATCCTTCTTGCATATGGGATCAGCTCCCCGAACGGGCTAAAATAGGATACCTACATCAAATTTAACAGGACGACATCCACATTATTCGGCTACATGAGGTCTGTGAAATGTGAGGTGAAAGCCACAAGACTTATTGTGGGTTTTTAAGATACATGCAGCATATACCTTTGTATAGGCAATTCTTTTTGAAATACATATGCATGAATAACTGCAACACAACAAATTAAATTACTCATTAGAGAAGTGTACTGCTGAAGAAGAAAAGTACAAAATTTAATCTGATATAGCAGAAATAGTGATACTGCCTCATATTTTTCATCTTGAGCAGGAATAGACTAGAGCAGACAACTGAAACAGCTTAAAGCCTTCCAGACGCAATGAAGTAGAGTGGCTCAGAGTGACGTAAGAATCTTCAGCCTGAGTGCTTAAGTAAGAATCACTGAGCTGTGAGAAGATCAAGCTAAGGTTCAAAGCTATTCTTGTTCAGAAGGCCAGCTGTGGTAGATGCTACAGAATTTTTTTCTGCAAGTTAAAAAGTTGCATGAGTTTGGGAAATTAAAGTATTAGCCACATTTCTTCATCCAAAGCTGAAGTCTAAAATGCTGTAACTACTCTCTCCTTATTTTGTTCAGGCACATGGCTACTTAAACATCTGAGAAGTGGAAGTATTTGACACCTTCTTTTATCTACTATTAATAGCCTGATTTTTTTTTCTACTGATAAAAACTAAGCCAGGATTTCACCACTGAAGAATGACATGGTTTGAAAGCCACCATGCTCAAATCTATCATTTCTAATATAACCTAGAAATTACCACCGAAGCTAACCCTATGTTCTGCTAGACAGTACTGGTATCATTTTGCCGGAGGGGTAAGATGGTATTAATACGCCAAGTTACTGCACTTCTGTGAAAGCAACTCTCAGGCTGGCTTTCCCACAGGCTCAAAGGCCTTGCTTTTAGGGAAGCACGGACACAAGGTAGCTACAGAAGATAAGTTCATCCATTCCCGTCAAATCTGCTCCTCTTTGAATTTCAAATTTCAGTAGGTATTACATTACAATGAAGGTGCATCCAAATCATCATCATAACTGGCCGCTTCATTGTAAGAACCATTGGGAGACAAAGACTGAATTGACCATGGAATTTTAAATTTTTCATGATCAATCTCCAGGTAAGATGGAAATTTGCACTAATTTGTGGTTTCTTTCCCTTTATTAACAGGCAAAATTTTTGGAAAAACTAGGTATCACCTCAGAGATCTGTGTCCTCAGGACTCTAATGGATGCAATACCGCCATTAAAAGATAAACATCTTTTTATCAAGGACTTAAGTTTTGAGAAGGTTAAAGTAAGAATTTACCAGCCAAAAATATCAACCACTGGCCAAAGAAGAGGAATTGTTTATCTTCATGGAGGAGTTGGACAGTTTGGAAGCATTCGTAAGTAATATATATATAATGTGAGCTGTAACTATAAATACTATGTAGTTTCTGATCTGACATGGTATTTCTTAAATGACAAGAAGAGTTAGCAGCTTAAGCATTATAAATAACAAAATTAATTTCAGGAGAGCAGAATAATTTTTTTTACATCCAGTAGGCATCATGTTAAATTGTCTTTATACAGGTCGTGTATCTAGAACTTTTATTCTCTGATCATTTATAATGCCTGTTTTCTTCCTTCTTCTCCCTCATGCTTATGAGAAAAGATGAAAATCTCATTAGAATTTTATTTCTTATTTTAAAGAACCCAATTTATGTTCACATGTGTGTGCAAGCTTGTGTATATGTGTCTATACTGCTGTGGGTCCTTACAGTGGCAAAACAAGGAAAAAACACATTTTGGCATTTGAAATGGAAAGGCGTAAGGGATTAGATGGTGGCTCACGCACAAGAAAAATTCTTGTGCTAGATTTAGCAGGTTTTTTTTGTGTTTTGGTTTGTTTTTTTTTTTTTTTAAATAACTTCTCATCTTCGATACCACTTTAGAAGTGGCAGCAGTGGTGCTTTCTATTAACTAATGTTTCAAAGAGGAGACTGAAACAAAGCATTGGTGTAAATTCCAGGTTTCTTACTGGCAAGAAGATTCCCACAGGCGTCATGAAATTATGAGCAATGTCCAGATTAGACCATGCCACAGTAAGAGAATTACAGTGTAGCATTCATCACAGAATAGAGATAAGAATTTCAGAATATTTTAATTCAACTTATATTTAAAGCAAGTTACAATTCCATTGAAATATTTTGTTTTACAGGGGCCTACGAAAGAACATGCTGCTATTTCGCTAGAAAAAGCAATTCAGTGGTTGTGTCTGTTGGGTAAGCGGAGTCAATCCAGACACACATATGATAGCCATTTGTGCCTCCTTCTAGCTTTGTATGTCTTTAATGCATAGTCACCACAAGCCAAGTTCCCTGTGAAGTACTTATACTTAATGATCAGCTGCATTTCACCAGCACTAATTACTCTTAGAAAGAATTAGGCACCTAATCCCCACTTGCTTATTTCCAAATAAAATCCATTATAATAATTTTATAATTTGTAGCCACCACTAAGAGGTCAGGATGTTTTTGTTTCCTAAAGCCATATCCAAACCCCCGTAGGTTGAAAGCCAACACTGTGTTTGAAGTGTAGCTGTTTCTATTAAAAGCACAGTTGCCCAGACTACTAAATACTCATTTTACTAGTAGTCTGAAAAACTGGGGGGTGATATCCACATTTAACATGCAGTCAACCTGAAATGAACATTTAAAATATTTTTCTGATGAGCTGTAATGCATTTTTAAAAGAACCAATTTTTAAAAGTTCGGGAAAAGAGTTGATGTCTTGGAAACTGATTAAAGTTGCACTAATTACTATTTACATCCTGAAATACTTGAAGAACCATTAACTCTCATTGATTCTGTTTATAAAGAATTCAGCTTATAGAAACCCACTGAAAACCCTTCATATTTTCATTATCGATTTTCTACACTCATATTCTCTAACAATTTGTTGGGAAATGTTCACTTCAATTTCTAACTAGAATTGCTGATAACTGACTCATACATACCTGCTTTGCCACCTAATTCTACAAAAACTCTGCATGTGCCTTCAGTGACCTAAAAGATAGGTAAAGAAGTGTTTTGCAAAGACAGAATAGTGCTCTGACTCCCCCAAACATTAACGATAGTAGCAAGTAATACATCAAAAGCAATAATTATGATCAGTTCTATTGCTGTAATTATAATCTCAGAATATTTTCCTATCTTCAGAATGAAATATATGAATGAAAAGATGACAATGGGATCATTCCCTAGATATGACTATGTTAAAACACTTTCACTCCTATTTAGGTACCGCTTAGCTCCTGAGCATCCATATCCAACCCAGTTTGAGGACTGTCTCACTGCCACCACACACTTTATGAGGACTGCACAAGATTATGGAGTAGACCCTTCTCGCATTATCATCTGTGGAGATAGCAGTGGAGCTACAGTCACTGCTTTTGTTGCCCAAGCACTGGTGAACAGAAGAGATCTCCCAAAGCTGAGAGCACAAGTCCTAATATATCCTTTTCTCCAGTTCGTGGACTTTAACTTGCCTTCTTACCAGCAGAATAAGAGATTCCCCATTTTGTTAAAGGAACGAGCCCTTGCTCTTGGTTTGAAGTATCTTAATCAAGACTTATCAATCATGGAAGCATTATTTAATGGTTGTCATATTCCAGAAGATTTGCAACTGAAGTATCGGAAATGGGTGAGTCCTGACTACATCCCTGATGAGTTTAAAACAAGAGGCTACAAACCAAGTACAACACATCCATTCTCAGAAGAAGTCTATACACTGATCAAGCCTATGCTCGACCCTGTTGTTTCACCACTGCTAGCTGAAGACAGTGTTATTGCTGGACTTCCTGAGGCTTTCATTTTGACCTGTGAATTTGATGTGCTTAGAGATGACGGACTGCTGTATAAGAAACGATTAGAGGATCATGGTATAAAAGTGACCTGGTGCCATCTGCAAGAGGGATTCCATGGAACACTATTCTTAGCTGTTTTTTGTGGGCTGATAGCATTCCAATCTGGAAATACAGGCCTCGAAAAGATAGTAAATTTTCTAAAATTGATGTAAAATTCCATTTCTTGCTTTCCTTTCCTGATTCCTATCTCTTATGGCTTGCAAAGATTTTTAAAAAACATCCTCAATCTTCCTTTTCGTAAATCATCTTCTTACATTTCTGCATTGCATCTGTCTTCTTTTTACCCAATAAATTGATTTGGTGATGGCTTTTGCTTTGTTATCTCTTATGAGAGGGAAAATCAGGTGAACTTACCTTTCTTTCCTCTACCACCTCTTCAGAGTTTTCTCCTGTACCCACAGAAGATCTGGTCCCCATGGCAAATGTTTTGCAATGCAGTTTGGCTCAATAAAATTCTGGTAATATTAAAACACAAACCGTGATTTGAGGACAACTTGGGGCAGGTAACAGGGCATGAATCTACAGGCTAAGTGTATAATAAGCACGGTCAATGATTTATCAAAGCCTATATCTGGTGAAAGCTGAATTTGAGGCAAGCTTAAAGAGAATTGAATATAACAGGGAAGATTTGAGCATAGACATAAAAGAAAAGTAGCAGGAAAGGAGAGGAGGTCAGGAAAAGGGTTAGGCATGGAACTACAGATGTTATAAAAAGTGTTGATAAGGAATACAAAACCTATTAATAATATCATGCATACACCTTTTATATATAGACAACGATATATGGGAATATACAGTAATATCAGTTACTTTACAAAGAGCTTGTATTAACTGTAGGCCTGCACTCTGTAAAGGAGGAAGCACTTTCTCATAGAGGGACAATGGAAAGTGCACGCTGGTTTTGGCTGGGATAGTGTTCATTTTCTGCACAGGAGCTAGTATGGGGCTGTTTTGGATTTGTGCTGAAAACAGCCTTGATAACACAGGGATGTTTTCATTATTGCCAAGCAGCACTTACACAACGTCAAGGCCTTTTCTGCCCCACCAGCAAGCAGGCCGGGGGTTCACGAGAAGCCGTGAGGGGATGTGATCAGGACGGCAGACCCCGACAGACCAAAGGGGCATCCCACACCACGATGTCATGCTCAGCATAGAAAGCTGGGGGAAGAGAGGAAAGGGGGGGACGTTCGGAGGGACAGCGTTGGTCTTCCTGAGTCACCGTTACGCATGATGGAGCCCCGCTTTCCTGGAGATGGCTGAACGCCTGCCTGCCAATGGGAAGGAGCAAATGAATTCCTTGTTTTGCTTTGCTTGCGTGTGCGGCTTTGGCTTTCCGTATTAAACTGTCTTTATCTCAACCCATGAGTTTTCTCACTTTTATCCTTCTGATTCTCTCCCCCATCCCACCAGGGGGGAGTGAGCGAGCGGCTGGGTGGTGCTTAGCTGCCTGCCGGGTTAAAGCATGACAAGTGCCATGGCAGAGAAAGGAGAATGAAGGAGAAAGAACAAACAAACAAACAAACAAATCAAAGTTCACGTTGATCTTAAAATGTTTACAAGATGAGATGAATGATCAAGTAAAACAATACAAAATATAATGGCATAATAAATGTATAAGGATATTTTCTTAGAAATGCAAGCAAGTATTGCCAAGAAATGTCAGTAAATGTTTTAATGACACTGTTCTCCTGAGGTGAATGTCTCAGAGTATAACTGTTTCCCCTCTGTTTTTATTATAGTCTTATATCCTGCATTATAATAATTTATCATGTCATTAGACTCTAATATCTTAAATTCTTCAATAAGTTACACTTGGAGGCATGATGTATTTCCACGCAGAAATGGAAGCAGGGCTAGGATGCAATTTTACTTACAGTCAAAACTTCTGACTATCTTTGCTTAAATTAATACCTGGTGTCAAAGGAGAAGCTGCTGCCCAAGCATTCGCACACCATTCGGGGAGTCGCACACACACCGCCCGAGACTTTAACTGCTAGGGCCGGAGTCCCTTCGCAGCGGGCAGCTCCGCTGAGCTGACGGGTGCCCCTTTCCCACTCCTTGCTCACACACCCACTCACCCTCGGGCGCTTTCTCTCCCCTCAGGCTCGACCCTAGGTTTCCCTGAAGCAGAGTCTCTGACATGACCTACACCAGACAAATTTATTGAGTGGTACAGTGGTAAAAAAACAGTTCGAGCTGGGTGCCTCGAACAACGAAATCCCTGGGCAATTATATCCTTACAATTTAAGTTCCCCTCCCCTCACGAGACGGTTCGGTCCGATAGCAATATTTGGGTCTGGGGGCTTCTTGTTCCTCACTGGATCCTTTCTCTGTCTCCAGGCAGGACATTTCTTTTCTTATCTTAATGGATGCAGCTTCTGCTGATGGTTGTGGCTACCTTATCTTTCTGGTTTGCACCAGTTTCAGGGCCTTCCTTCACGTAGGTAAGTAAAAGTTCAAGATATGGCCAGCGTATCTAGGTGAAAGTTCACAGCTCGCAGCCTCAGCCTTTAACATGCCTTGCTACTAATGCTACGTATTGGATTCTGTTTGAGCTAGAAAGTGACTGCTACAACACTGGAACACTACCCACACTATGAATTACTTTTGTTCTTGTCAGGGAAATTTCTACCTCTATCATTTAAAATTAATAATCTCTTTATCTGATGTTATTGTACATATTTTCTGCCCACTACTGGCTTATTTAAACTATAATCAAAAGCAAAGCATGCTGCAGACAATTACCTACGGTAAGTGTTCAGGCAGAAGAAGATACCCTAGAAACAACGGAAGGACGTTCTGTAACGCTCTGCATGGCTATGTTATTTATATTCAGCATATGAGAAAATAAAGCCTGCCAGAACAATATGAATGCCATTGAGTTACACTCACACAGTATAGTCAGGAAAAAGAGGAAATTTTACAGGGCTCTTCCATATGGCCTTTCTGAATTAATACAATTTGAATAAGCAAAAAGCCCTCAAAATCTTCTACAATATTTTCCTGATTTCTAGGCACAGGTAAGAGTTAACACTGATGTTTGAATGCTGCCTATTTCTCATATGGGCAACCTATCCCACTAATGTTGACGTTTATTTGCTCCATTGACATCAGTGTCCATCAAGTGATAGAAGAGTACATTCCTAACACTAAAATACAGAAGTGGTCAGACTAAGACAAAGGCTGACAACCGTGAAATCTCTTATGGGTATTAAAACCCAAAGAAGACATGCTGAAGATACTAGAGATTTTGTTTGTTTGTTTGTTTTTTGTTTTTTTCCTAGATAACTGCTAGGTTATCAAGGAGTCTTTGCCTATGAAGAACTTAGGAAAATATAATCTTGACAAATAAGTTTCCTTCGAAGGGGCAGTTACTTCCCATCTCGACAGAAACGACTAGTTCCTTCCAAAAGGGCAGGTGAGTATGCCTGAGGTGATACTTTACTCCAGAGTTTGCATCCTGAGTAAAGAGACAGACCATGCCATGATGCTCTCCAGGCAGTAACAGGGCATGGACAAGGCTGGTCCACTCCAGAGGTATTAACCCTAAATAACACGGACACGAGCCACATTTCTTTAGCTGGTCTCTAGACTTTGGCACAAAGGCAGTATATCACAAATAAAAGGATTCAGGAATAGACCAGAACACTGTCAAGACCTGAAAACTAGTGAAATGCTGGAAAGCTCAGTACAGCTGGGAAGTCTTGACACTATTTAACAGCTATGTGTTACAGGAAGATGCTAAAAGCATTTAAGAAAGGGAAAGCAAATTGTGGTGCACCATTCCCATCACCAGATGTCAGTACACAATTGAGTTTTTAATGCCAGCAGAATAACCTGGCAAACTTCTTTGTGCTCTGGGCACAGAATATGAGTACCCAAAAGATATTACAAAAGGTCAATCTGTGTTTTAGACTTAAATATTTTTACTGAACCTGTTGTTATGCCTTCATAGACTAAAGCTGTACGTTTAATAACAGAGCACATTTTAAGCTGTAACAATTTTCAAGTTAGAGTACCTGTTCTAAACCAATCGAGTTACAGTGGTTTATTACAGAAGCCTTACAACTTCAATTATCTTCTGCTTTGCTATCTTTGCATCACCTCTTTGTAGCACTCTAGTTAAAAGTCAACATGCAATAGCAAGTATTTTTAAAAATAAGCAGGCAATCAGAAAACACTCCAAATTTAACTCTATTATTTATTTAAAAGCATTTTACATTACTCTCTGCCTATGATGCACATTCTCTGTACTTCTCTGGAAATAAATAGGCATAATCCTGCAAACTATGGCTGCTTTTATTCCTGTCAATCTTTCACTGACTGCCCATTACCTCAATGATTCGTTGTGTTTGCTGACTCTCTCATGATAGCGAAGAAACCGCTCACCTAAATAACTAGAGTAATGAGTCTCAGACAAATCTGGCCACAGCAAATTAAGGCCAGTAGCAGTTTTTATGTTTACATTCAAACTACTTATGACTTAATAAGAACACATTTTGGTGTGGTGACCTGTCATGAAATCCCAGGTGGATATTCCAGGGCAGCTTATTTGGACTCCATTTCAGAGCAGAGTTGATCCATTCTGAGGAACAGAACTGCACAGCTACCGAGACACATATACCCAAGAACTCGTCCACATTTCAAAATGCTACATAACAAAAACCTTCTGTCGAGTCACCATTTCAAAAATGTACCTGCTCTGAATTGTACAGCACAAGATCTGAATTTCCATCGCTGAATACTAATACATATTTATCATAATTTTTATTTGATTATTTTTTTATACAGTACAGCTTTTTACCACAGAATTTGTTAGCAGATGTTTAACCTAGGAGTCATTTGGAAGGGACAGACTTTGAAGAATAACTTAGAGGAAGAAAGGAAAGGTTAAAATAAAGATTTATGGCAGACTAAATGGCAGATGGCTTTCAGTCATGAGTAAGAGCAAAACGCATAGGGAGTAGCTACTAATTTGGGTGGGGAGATGGAGATAACAAAAAGGGAGGACACCGAAAGGGAGGTAGGAGGCAGAGTAAATGAAGAAGGAGATCAAGCAAATACATAGCACCTTTAAAAAACAGTATCATAGAGCACGTATGAAGCTGTAATTTCTGAAAACTTCTTATTGTCACTGTAAATGGCATACTAAATCCATCCCACAGATCAGAAGACTAAGGCTTACAGGTACGAAGAGGCCTGAGATGCTTTCAGTCATCTGTTTACATAAATACAAGAAAAGAAATGTGAACTGGAGGACGGTAAGTTTCTTACATGCTCTACTTGGTAAAAGCGAAGTTAGTTAAATTGCACTACAGAGTCTAATTGTCCTACTAAATTACCTGGAGTAAATAAATAAAAAAAAAAGCCAAGCAAATTGTATTTACCAGAGTGTTTAATTTTGAAACGTACATTAAAAAAAAAAAAAAAGGAATGTATCAGAAGCTATTATTTCTGTTTTTAATTCTTCTTTGGAACACATTATTTTTTCCTGTTTTCTTAGCTTTATGCCTTCCAGTTAGTTATTAAGCCTGGATATACTTGACGGAATTGATACCTCAGTCATTATAGCTGGCTACTTTAGTTAATCCTCATAGTATTTCCTGTGTTACACATAGTAGCTCTGCAATAGTCAACTAACTATAGGCTAACTGCAGGCTGTGTTTCCTAACACAGCCTACAATCAGAATTGAAATGTTTTGCAATATTTTAGAGAAAGACATTACAAGAAAAACAGTAACACATGACATCGACATAACTCATTAGCACCAACTACCCTGACACTTTTGCCTAATTTATTAGTGTTTGGTTTGAAAGCTGCCTGCCTCTTACGCTGATAAACAATTGATGTGAAGTTGATGAGTTTTACGCATTCTCAATCTACAAAGCGGTCTGTGACTCCACAGCTACATAAGCCTGGGGAAAAAACAGCAAAGATCATATTTCTTTTAATAGGTATTGTTATAATACTTCACCTTCCCATCATTACTATGAAGAATTTACTCAATTATCATCAATTCTGTACTCACCAACTCATATATTAAACATGTCAGTCTCCAGCAATGCTACATGCAATGAATAAAGTATCAATTTTGTGACCTCTGAGCAGCTGTCTGTTTTATAAGAATAAAGAACCGTATGCATATCCATAACGCACATTACAATGCCAAACTCCAGGCTGTGTTAATTCTCATCTATGGATAGCTAAAGACTTTGTGGAAGCTGGGGTTTTGCAATGAGCTTGCTGAAAGAATAAAAGAATGGATGTAGGAACACACATCAGCAAACACCTACAGTTTAAAGAGCTACTACTAGGATGGATGTCTATCTACTGCCAGAAAGAGAAAAAGCCTTTTTGTTTGCAAAGATGTAAGGTACTCACTTCATGGAGGTGACTGAAAGGGAATAAAACATTTTTTTGACAATTTAACACCTCAAAAACAATTGGGGAAAAAAAAAAACACCAAAGAACCCACTGACAGAAATGTGAGAGACTGACAGTGATCATAGATATTCCTACCCCTACATCTGCAGGTACAGGAATGGCTGACCAGACTGGAAATATTGGAAGCATCTCTGAACAAGCATCAGTAGAAAAGTGACATGCAGCAACAGGATTATTTGAGTCACGTGAGCATTTTGGAATATAAGGCACCAAGTATCATGAAACAGTTGTGAACATGAGCATCCCCAGAAGGACCGAGTAGCTCTGAGACCATGGGATTTGCTTGATTCTGGAAAAACATGGAAATTGTGATAACAGGGCAGGGAAGAAGGACTGAGGTGCTGACATAGCATACAGTTAGAATATGCTCTAACTGAGCATACTCAGAGTATGCTCTAAGAGAAAAATATTAAAATATTAAGAGAAAAATATTAAGATATTATTCTGAAACATTACTTAACCAACATTTCTTTAACAACGGAAGGGCTATAATGCATAACTGAAAGATTTTTGTTCAAACTGTCACAACTGTACAACAGATTGTTACTGAAGACAACTGCCAGGGCATAACATCAAAAAGCAAGCAAACAAAAACCCCAAACTGTTCCTTTTAAAATTTATTTTTAAATAAAAAAGACAATAAAGAAATATTCCTTCCATTCTATCAGATCCATCAAAGTTTCAAAATAGAGGTGGCATCTGTGAGGTGTTTTGGTTTTGATTAAAGGTGTTTAATTATTGACTCACTGAATACTGTGAAGTAAAGACTCCCGCCAGTGCAGCGTCAGCAACAGTTCATACAGCTACAGCAGACATACATGTCCTCTTTGGTATGAAGGTTTCATAATCTGAACTGATCTATTCCAAACATCAGGTATTTAATTAAATTGTTATTGGTTGCTCTCAAAAGTTTTATTTACTGCCACTGCAGGAACAAGTGCCTTTATGAGTTTATTATTCTTGATTACAGGTTCTTTTGAAAGTGCAGAATTTTCCTCCTCTGAGGATTCAAACATAAGAAACCATCAAGAATGCTGAAATACAATAGCCATAGCTGACCTCTACGTGGAAATTTATTTCATGATATTTTGATTGATGGCACAGACATCAGAAATAAGCACTTAGTAAAAACTGTGTTGTTCTGCTGTTTTGCCGGGAATATATGGCAAAACAAATACTCAATAAAACACCCAGAGGCTGTGCTATATCACACTACATAGAAACTATTTACAGAACTAATAACCCAAAACATTGATAGGATGATCCTGCTGTGTTGCCCTATGGATAAATATTGATAAGCTTAGGACAGAACGAGCACTGACCATGGGTATCTCGGTTTGGCTTCAACACTCCACAGTCTGACATTTGTAACTAACTATTATCGCTAAATTTGTGCTCCATGTAAGGGAAAGGCAGCCCCAAATCAGCCAGCTTCAAAGAAAAAGCCCTTACTGTGAACAGCTGAGGCTTTGCCTGTTTCACAAATGTTGGGGCAAATCTGTGTTGCTTTATCCCACACATTCTTATCTCCACAAGCTAAAATTGTGCAAATCAGCTGTCATGATTGCTTTGCTTTAAATACTATGCTAATGAAGCTAAGGACTAATTCAGTTTTCAGACTGGAATTTCATTTTAAAAGCCAGGACAGGAAAAAAGTTTGGGAGCTGTAACTTTAAAAATGTGTGGAAAATGAAATTCCAATAAGAACACACAACATAAAAATTATTTCACCAAATAACTGCCACTAACTTTAATCATCCTTCACTAATAGTATACATGTATTCGTAATGCCTCTACGTTAAACTACAAACAAGAATTACAATGAACATAAAATTCTGAGAGTTTAATTAGTGAAAAGCTTTTACCAGAAACAATAGTGTCTTGAATCTACAACCACACCACCATGTATCTGGAGAGACCTTAATGCACATTAAGACTTGCACTGTGCATTCCACTATGAAACAAAGTTTATCCAAAAAATGTGGATTTGAATATTTTTCTTCTCAGAGAAGTATATACCTTGATGACAACTGCAAGTAGCCCCACATCACTAAAATTTAACGCTACAACAGGAATGCCCATCCATAATGGAACTACAACAAACCAAACCCAGACAATCTTCAACTTGTCTCTCCCCCCTCTGATAATTTCTGATTGTTAGTGAAGAACTCATGATATAAATCATTCCATATACTCTGAATTCCACCTTTTGTAAAGAGTAAAACTTCCCCCTCTCTTTTTTTAGTATAAGGAAGTGTTGTCATTAATATCATTAGCAAAAGACGGGTGGAGAAAATTAGGGTATTGCAACATTAATAAACTTTTTATTTCTGCTTATGAACTGAGTGCTTAGTCTCCTGTGAAGACAACTCATAAACACTTGAAAACAAGGCTTAAGACAGCATAGGTTTTTTTAGCATTCACTTCTGTTGAAGTGAAATGGTATCTGTTTATACAACTTTAGCAATGATAGGAATGGTTTTCATTTCTCCTGTTGTAATACCAGCGCTGTTTTTTGGGGGGGTATTTTATGATTTTTTCAATTCAGAACTGCCACCTGGAATTGACCAACCTCTAAAGCTTCGTTTGTTCCATTCATTGTTGATTACAGTCATGATCTCGGTAAGTTAACTTTCTTAAAACTGGGGATCTCGCTTTTATTTTGGTAGGATATTTGGGAGCTGGAAGATAATGGCTTAAGAAAAAAAAGCAAAGAAGCAGCAGTAATTCACCCCCCTGAAGCCTGTAAGCATTGTTATATGAACCAAATCATGTTAAATTAACTCATAAAACTGATATGACTAATCTTAAAAGCTTATTTAGATTTTTCAATGCACCTGTCAAATTGCAACCACTTTACATTGGAAAACTGTTTCATATGAAAATTAAAAAAAATAATTATATGTATACTGTACGTATTGAACTGCATGTACATATAATAATGCTATCTATTCCGAAGCAAGCCTACGTTACTCCTCTTCACATTTGCTTCATTCTGTATTTATTATCCACAATCATTCCTATATATTCATAGATTTATACACACAGTGTACTATGCACAATAAAATAAATAAAAAATAGAAATGGATAGGAATGGCGAGGTCTTTCTTCTTGTGCAGCCAGTTCAGAAAGTAAGATATAGGTGTATTTAAGAACAACGTGTTTAGGCTTCACTTATTGCTTAAAAATGCCTTTGTGTTTGTGTATTTACTCACATGATAGTGAATTTAACATAATTCCAATATATCCATTTCCATTAACTCCATAACATAACGACAAAATGAAAAATCTTTCAAATGGGAAGTGGAAATGAATTATTATGAAAAAAACATAAAAATGGGGTATTTTCAGTTTCAAAAATTTTGTCTATTTTTTCCAGTTCAAGATAATTGCAAACCTATTCCTTTTTACAAACAGTTATGGGGTCGACAAGTCATTTCTTGAATGCAAGTGTTACAGAATTAAAAAACTATCAAGCTGGAATTTGTTCCTTCCGTCTCTAAAGTTGTATGATACTGTCAGCATCATAGAAACTTAGTACAGATTTTTAGAGAGAGAAAAAAAATCAAGATAAACTGAGTTCTTAGCGAGTGTGTTAAATCACCTTCTAGATCTATGTATGTTGGTCTTAAAACATCCATTCCCTTGGGCTAAAAGTGACCACTAATCTGCTCCCTTACAAATAGCAAACTATTTTGATACTGGACTTCAAACCAGTTGATTTTAAAGTTAAGACATTATGGCGCAGCTTGAATACAGTATGCCTCTTGTTTCCCACCAAACCTCTAAGTTTCTTCTTAGGGAAACAATTTACTTTGTATTTTTTCATGCAAAACATATAGTATCTTTAATACAAGAAATACTAAAATATTCTAAATTATTACCCTCTTTTCATTATAGCTGTAAGAAATAGAAACAAATGCTATTTGTCTTCCTGACCATGCTATATGCCAGAGCCTATGACAATCCCATAGATTTTAGCAGAGCCTACTTTTATAAACTACGGTTCTAATCTGCTTTCATCACCCTCACACCCATAGTCACTTCTAACGTGTCAAAATCAAAGATTAGTCTTCTCCTTTCCCCCATATTTTCAGCTTAAATACATTTCTGATTATTTTTAGATTCACAAAAATGAACATGCAAAAACAAACAACGAGCAAGAGGACAACTGGCTATGCGGAATGGGGCTGACACATTACTTTTTGGCAATCTTCAGCAACATTTAATTCAATCAAAACTGCCCAATGATGTCTCAAAAGTCACCATAACTCCCCTGAAGCACTGTCTCCAGTATCTCTTGAAATACAACACAGCAAAATAAATGCAAGATTTTTTTTTTTTAAATTACAGAGAGTTGGAACCTTTCCCACTAACCATTTGCTGAATTCTTTCTTTTCAACAGGGAAGGGTTTTGGAGAAGCTAGGGATCTGCAGTGATTTAAGCTTATTCCGAGTTGTGCTAGATGGAATACCACCATGGAGAGATTCAAAACTGCTTATCAAAGATCTCAAAGTAGATGACGTACCATTGAGGATTTATCAGCCTAAATGGCCACCTACTGGCAAAAGAAGAGGAATACTATATTTTCATGGAGGCGCCGGCACATTTGGGAGCATTAGTAAGAAATCAGCAAGTTTTATTTTTAAAATCAAATCCAAACCTTTACATTTTTACCTTCAGACATGCGTCAGTCCATATCTCACCTGTCTTTCCTAATGACAATAGTCTTTGCAATCTTAATACTAACTGCAAAGCGCCTTGCGGAATTAATAGTCTAGTGCAGAGCTAAGGGTAATCACATTTCTACTTCCTTTGGGCTACAGGGAAAGTTCATGAAAGCAGCTCTTAGCAGATCAGAGGCTTCTAAATCCAGAACTGTGACGCAGAAAACGCCCAGTCGTCTGTCAGCTAGCAGCAGAGGGACTCTGCTCCTCCTCCTGTTGAAGTTGTTCTGAGAAAGATTCAGTTTGCTGGGGCAGAGAAAGAGAGACCATTAAAACAAAACACATATGCTCAGGTCACTGGGAGGGAAGTCAGCTCACAGGATGTTCTTGCACCTTAACTAATGGCTAGCTGAAAATAAGATACAGCAACAGTCCTGGAGTACGGGTTGGAATCCATGTCTCTTCCCTCCTTCTCTGTACTCCATCTTCTCTGGAAATGTAACTTAAAATCCTTTTAGGCTGATAGGGAACTCAGCCTAGATCTACTTCTGGAATAATTACAGTATCATGAAAATGGCAATGCTGTTGCTAAAAACAATACATTCTGGCTTCATTCTTTGGAACAATGCTTTGGTTACTTCTCAAGGAGAGATTTTTAGTTTTGGATCTCAACTGGACTAAAGTGTTTCCTGTAAGCTTGGATAGGTCCTCAAAGCACAGAATTTAAGATATACTTCTGTGCTCGGCACTCAACTTTTGTATAGAAACATTACAAAAGTCAGTGTTTCTCAACTTGCAGACCATGCATCAAAGGAAGTCTAAAATATATATAACATGATCCACAAAAGAATTTAAAGAATACATTAAAAAAATTTGTAAATATATTCCCATTCATGCAAACAAGGAATCAAAATGAAGGAAAATATAAATAATAAATGAGCATTAAAAATAGAACCAGTTTGGGGGAGTTTGATTCTTGTGGTAACACTGCACAGAATATTTCTTTTTCAGAAAGGGAGACAAACCTTTGATTGTCTCAGTAGCTGCTGGCTCAGCCTCCTAACTGTTCTGGATCTCCCTCTGAGCAACCAAGTCTGTGTGTGCTTTGTCTGGAAGCCAAGGCACCTAACATGGAAATCTAGATTTCATTCCAGGAGTCAGACAGGGAAGTTTGTGGGTTTTGAACCCTTTACTGTTTCAAAGGGTAAGTCTCCACTGGCACTACGTTATGCAGACTTCAGTTATCTGCAGATGAGTTTGAGAGTCTACCTGGCTTCCTTTAGCATCACGCAGAAACAATAACTTAACTTCTAGTAACTTTGGTCCCGTTCTGCACTGTGGCAGAAATAATCTACCCTTGTTTTACTGCAGAGCCCGTTAGCCTGGGTGGAGTGTCAGGCTGACACCGGCTGTGATGCTTCTAGCTCTAGAGCTAGTTTGGGTGGCAGCGAGGACTTGAGAGAGAAGCCTCGATGATGTAAGTGAAAGGTAAATTCCTTTTGCTGGAAGAAAAAAAACAGACCGCAAAGTTGCATAGTTGTAGTTGTTCACGAGACAATTGCTGTTGCACAATCAGCACGCTGAGGGAGCTATATCACATACCATGGCTTAATATAATACCCATACTGATACACTGACTGTAGTATGTGACCTTTCATTTGAATTCTCGTTGGTACTTGGCAGCAGGAAAGCAAATAATGTAAGGACAAGTTTTTAAAAGGACTTGGGGAATCTACATACTAGCAAGCCTGAAGTCTGAAACTAGCAAATTAGCAGAAGCTACAATGAAGAGCAGAATCAGTGGACAGATAAATGTGACTTACTCCTTAAAATCCATACAAATGGAAATTGTGGTTCACAAATCAGTGTAAGCTTTTTAAATGAGTCAGTAAATACATGAACAAAGGAGACTGAGCTGATAAAACCTAATTTGATTTCCAAAAGAGTCTCTTAAAGAGGCTACACACCCATGACACAAGAGGGAAGGCCTTTCATTTGGATAAAAACTGATTAAAAGACAGAAAAAAGATGGGTTGTGAAAGGTTCCTGTGAGATTCCCACAAGGAGATCTGTGCTGGGACCTGTGCTAATCAATATATTCAAAAACGGAAAAGACAGTGAAAGCTGATGCCACACTAAGTCCTTCAAGGTAGTAAATGGATGGCTGAAAAACTGCAGAATGTCTTTATGATAGTAAAATCAAACGACAGGTGAAATGGCCTGTAGAGAAGTCAAACAGATGAACAAAGCATCCTAACTTTATAAATAAAACAACAGACTCTAAGCAGAATACTCCCTTGCAGGAAGAAGATCTTGGGATTATGGTAGAAAATTGCCTGAAAATGTTGACTTAGTGCACAGTAGCAGTCAAAAAGCAAATAAAATGCTAGGAATTATTATTAGGAAAGGACAAAGCAGGAAACTTCTTTATGCCACTGTAATAAATACATAGTGCATCTAAATGTAGTATACTGCTTATAGTTCTGGTTCCCATACCTCAAAAAGGATACAGCAGCACCGGAAAGACTCAGAGAGAGGCTGCATAGGTGAGAAAAGTGCTTCTGTACAGAGAATAAACTAATAGACTATGACTCTTCAAGCTGGAAAAGACAGATAAAGACAGATACACTAAATGTCTACAAAATCATGAGAAGCAAGAGAAGTTAAACAGGGCATAATCATCCACCATTTTGTATAGTACAAGAGTTAATGTCACCCAATGGAAGTAGCGAATGCCAGGTACACAACGAGCAAATAGAAATGGTTCTTTACACCTTTGTAAGCAAGCTATGGCATTCTTCACTGCACAAAGTTGTTAATATTAAAATCATGGGTTCAAGAAGTGGTTCAAATAATTCAGGGAAGAAACATTAATCAAGTGCATTAAATATTAAGACACAGTTTCTGTCTCAAAGGAGTGCGCTGAGCCTCAGTTTCCTGTATGCTTATTACTACATGCTTGTCCTCAGCTTATGCTTCCCCTCAGACATCTTTTGTTGACCACCAGCTCAGATGATACCAGCCTCGACAGAATTCTGGTTTTCCTAGTGTTACCATTCTGACATGCTTATATTATGCCCTAACAGCCACTGATCAATAACCAGAAAATTGTTAACATGTAAAGACACGTTGCAGTGTGCATGTGCATGGCAGAAGTTACTCATCTGTCTCATGTTGCAGTGCCTTCCACAGAGCATATGTTCAAGGACCTATATTTTCATTTCAAAAGGATATTTAATTTTTAAAATATCATTTCTGATAAACTTTCTCCTTAGGAGCCTTTGAAAGAATATGCCGCTACATTGCCAAAAAATGCAACTCAGTGGTTGTGTCTGTTGGGTAAGTGCTACTTTTACACAGAAGTATTTATGGTAATACAGTTCACAGTTGAAAGATTTCTGAAAAATACGCTGAAAATATTTACTATTTTAGATTGTGCTCCCTATTTTTCGCTTTAGCCTTTCATTTAATTTAGAAATGTGCTTATAGGCAAAGTATTCTAAAATAGCTGTAACACCATTAGTTGTCTTTCCAATCTATACTAGTTAAAACCAAATATAATATGTAAAAATTAGGAAAAAAGGCCTACATAACTATCATACCAGTCAATCATGAACAACGCAAATTAAATTTTTATAATTACTTTGACAATAACTGCAATATCCTTGACATTTCAGTTATCGTTTGGCTCCTGAACACCCATACCCAGGGCAATATTGTGATTGTCTCAGTGCCACCTTATACTTTATGAGGAATTTAGAAGAGTATCACGTGGATCCTGCTCTCATCATCATTAGTGGTGACAGCTGTGGAGCTAATTTTGCTACGGTTATTTGCCAAATACTGCTGAATAAAAGAGATCTCCCAAAAGTACGTGCTCAGGTCTTACTTTATCCAGGACTACAGGGGCTAGATTTTCATTTGCCTTCCTATCAGCAGAATGCTTCAGTCCCCATGTTGTTTCGGAAGCTAGTTATCTACTTCTGTTTTCGTTACCTTAATAAAGAACCATCAGTTTTGGAAGATGTCCTACAAAATTGCCATGTTCCTGAGAGTATGAAACAGAAGTACAAAAAATGGGTGAGTGCTGACGTTATTCCTGACGAATTTAAGATTAGAGGCTACGAACCACAGAAATCCACTCTATATAAACCTGAAGTCCATGAAGCAACCAAGGAACTTCTAGCAATCACGTTTTCCCCACTTTTAGCTGAAGACTCCATTCTTTGCCAGCTCCCTGAAGCCTACATTGTGACCTGTGAGTTTGATGTACTTAGGGATGACGGACTGTTATACAAGAAGCGATTAGAGGACAATGGCGTTCAAGTGACCTGGTATCATTCTGAGAGTGGTTTCCATGGAATTTTAGCCTTTTTTGGCTATGGGATTTTTTCCTTTTTATCTGGAAATAAGATAATGGATAGTACTGTGAATTATATAAACAGTTTATAAAAGTATTTTTCAGAACAAAGATGCAAGTCTTACATTTTCCTTGGCAAATTTATACTTGGCAAAGAATGTAAACACATTTGATTTATGTTTTGGATTTTGACTGCATTTTATACTTTCTAATTTCTGCTTCTGCAGTGACTCTCAAAGAAATGTTAAGATTATTTAAAGCACCACCATTCTAGAAAACATTATTATAAAAGCACACGAATAAGCTCAAGATGCAAAAACGAGGCACCTGGCACATACTGGCTTATGTTAGATAGGGAAACTACAGCTATGCATTTTAATTTCTAGAGTTACTTTGCACAAAGACTACACTTTGCTTGAAAAAGTGTAGTCAAAAGAAAGGCTCCTGTCTGAAGCAGAAGTTCTAGATTGGAACTAGTATGGGTTTGATTTTGTTTGGAATCTCAGAAATGATATTTCGTTTTGGAACTCGATTCTTAAACTGGAATCCCTAAACTTTAATGACTGTGTACATGTTAGGGAAATGCAGAGGGGAGACTTCTTTTCCTTTTTTGTACTCTGTTTTTCTTTCAAGATTATATTATGCTCAAGACTACCTGTTATGCTACCTGTTATGCTACGTTTGTTGAAAAAGTTCTGAAGATCACAGATGTAAGAAGGCAGAGAAGCACAACAGTATATTATCTTATCACTGTAATGCTGTGGCAATTTTGTGATGCTTTCAACAAAAAAAATAAAAAGTAGCACTTCAAATATTTCTGTTACAAGAGCAAGTTACATTTGCTAAACACATACTCGCTGATAAACCTAAATGAACACCTCACGGTGAAAGGAACAATGCAACACCGGTGGACAGACACCACAATCTTGCTAATTCTACCTAGCCAAGCCTGTGCTGTGCACGGTAATTAATTTACCAGACAACTGGACTATCCAAGACTTGTATATAATCACATAACTGTGGAAACAGTACAAACTGAAAGTCCAGAAACACTATTGGATGGGCTAGTTTTTTTTTTTAATCTGGACTTTTGCTGTTGTTAAACAAAATATTTCCTTCTACTTCTTCAGAATATTTTATGATGACCATGAGCCCTATTAAAAACACTCAACTTCTCACTGGAAAAAATTAAGAAATTTCATTTTTTATAAAGTCTTCTAACTAAAGTGACACAGTACTTTCCCTCCATCACTTACAATTTAACTAAAAAAAAAATTATAACATAGCTGCTTAATGAAGTTAGATTTTTACGTCTTTCATTTCCCTGAGAATTTGCAATTTCAACAATGTTCTGACATCCTAGTTGTTTGAAGAGTAACAAACTCAGATTCACAATTAATACCTCCAGCAGCATTTAAACTACAGCATCTCTACCTTAGCACAATCCCATTCTACAGCAAGAACAACGTAAAGCAGTTTGATTTGAAACTCTTTAATTGCTGATTGCCTTAAGTCATTTTATGCTGTACCTGTTGCACACCGAGAGTTACTGAAGTTTACCTGATACAAGGTAACCTGATAATCTAAACTCAGCCTCCTGTGGTTTTTTTTAACCATGTTCTTTTAGAAGAAAACACAAATACTAAAAGAAATTCAGATTGAGGGAATGACATAATTTTATAGGCACGCCTTTCCAAAAATCATTGGTGACAATCCATTTGACCCTTTAGAGTGATAATCATCATATGCAGGCTCCTATCTCTGCATAACCCTAGGGGAACTCTTCTTCCGAACAGTGTTTTGTAGTGTCGTAAACTCAAAGCACACAAATGTCCTGTGCCCATTTCCCCCCTCTAATTAATTTAATATTAATGCAGTTTATTCATAACACACTTCTTCCAGCTAAGGACTGGTTTCTTGCAAAAATTCTGAAATTCTGGTGTAGACCTTTTAATGAATTCAGGACTTTGACAAACTTACCTTTTGTGAAATAAAGGGAGCAGGGGGGAGAGAGCGGGAGAGGGAAAGCTATCTACTAATGTATTTGTAAAAGGGAGGAGAAAGGTTTTTACTAGAACAACCTTATGACGAACAAAGAATCAGGAAGTAATAAGCCAAAGATACCTGGGAAAGTCAAACCAAAGACATTTCAGATCACTTCGCTGCTCAGCAGAATGGCCGTTGTTTACACACTGCTGGTGTTATTCTTAGCAGCTTTTGTTGCTGGATTTATATTGTTGGTCATGGGGGCAATTAATTTTGATTTCTCCAACTCAGAAATTCCTCCTGGAGTGAATCAGCCTGTAAAGCTCCGAATCATTCACATAATTTTAATAAGCAGAGCTGTGGTGGTAAGTTAACCCGCTGTGATTTCTAGGGGGAAAATGGTGAACCTGTAGATTTTAAACTTAATGCAATGCTAGAACTCTGCTTGGAATTAATTTTCAGAGAGGGGAGCAGGGCATAGCTATCATGCTGCATGTTGCATTTAGAAGCTCAGTTTTGCTAAAGAAACCTTTACCAGATTTTTTACGCTGCACTGCATTATTACAGTCCTGCCTAGCTCTTACATTAGGCCGTATGTAAGTGCTGCCTGACACAAGCATTTGAAAGTCTGACTGTGCTTTTACAATGGATTGCCCTAACCTAGCAATAATTTGATTAAGAACGCTTATACATGTTGGATCATCTATATTTCCATTCTAGGTTCAGAATACATCAGATGTCTTTGGGACATGCTTTCAAGCTTTTCTTGGACTTGGGGATGAGGAGTTATGTATTTATTTTGAAGATAAAATTAGAAACTGAACATGTCAGAATTGGTTTTGGGAAGAGGGAGTTTTTGTCACACAAGTGACAAAATTAGCTAACATTTCCCAAGATGAACACATACTTATAATTCCTGCAGCAACTAAGCAGGCTTGTCTGATGGGAACGAAGGGTTCTGGCCAGCCCAACTTCTTCAGGTGCCCTGGCCTGTAAAGGAGTGGGAAGCTAACCAGTCCACAGGAGCTGAAGCTCTTACCAGCACACAACTTCTTGTGATCTCTGCTGACAAAGGATCTCACTGAATCAGGAGTATTTCTGTGTAATGATAGATGCATAGATGCTGTGATGATTCAAAGTGTTAGAAATACATGAGATCGCAGAAGTTGTGCATATATTTAATAAACTACTTAAACATCTCCAAGAGGGACAAACTATTTAAAATGAAAAGGGAAAAAAAAAAAGAAAAAGAAAAAATTCTCGGTCAGAAATATTCTAGATTATAGTAGACCCTACTAAAGAATTCTAGATATATATTCTCATGCTTTGGCTGCACACAAGTTGTAATTACAAACCGATTACTTCACTTAAGCAGCTGGAAAAGCCAGATCTCTTGCTATCATCTATACACTGCCCATTAGTACTATAAACCAGAATTGTACGCTGCAATGTAAACAACACAGGATGAAAGAAACCAAACAAGTTGAATGTAAAGGTGAGAATATTCCTTGTAGTTGTTCCATTTCTGCTTGGAAAATAGCAAATACAGAAGAATAAATAATTTTATCATGCTTGTATACAATCAGAGGCACTAAGACTAGTTTCTATAACAAATTAAAATCAGTATGCTGCAAAATGTATTAGTTTCTTCCACCTCAAAATCAGGCGAACATTATAAATAGCTGGAGTCACTGAAGAAAAGGTCTTTCCTAGGTAAATATATTGAGTCATAACACGGTACTGACAATCCCTACAAATGTGGCAGTATAATAAGAAATATTCATGACAAAATATTGAATATTAAGAGCTTGATCCACATCTTCATAAGGACTGAAATACTGGTTTGGCATGACTGAATAATCTATTTCAAAACAGAGGTTATGCCTTTTTTTTATTTTTTGCAAAGTTATATTGGACCAGCAACTCTCATTTGTATTCTTTTCATCTTCTGGTGCCTGTCATACCATGCAACAGAAGTTTAGGCCTACTAAATATCTCAGGATCTTGTTGCCAGTGCATTGCACACATCAGTGAAGACTTGTGAGATGAATCAAAAAGCAATTACCAAACATATTCTCAACTTAGTCAACTCTACTTTGGGCAAGTGTCCATATCATGAAAATCAGCACCAGAACTTCCACCTTTCGCTATGTTTTCACATCTCCTCAGGGGCAAGGACGAATAACCAGTGAAAACCAAACTCATTTTCAATGTTAGGTAAAGGATCCTCTGAGAAAGCAAAGGGATATATTTAATCAGTGTTTGTTAATGCTGCATTATTCTGGCATTATGTTCTTCGTGTGACCTCGCTACTGTTCTTTGTTCAGTTGTACTATACCTGATCAGCTACTCAAATATTTTATGACTGCCCTAAAATATACGATTTAGACATTGTGAGTATACTGCCCATACAGTTCCTTTACTTTGGAAAATACAGAATCTCTTGAGTGAAATCCCTATTCTCTTTGCCTTTGAACAGGGAAAGATTTTGGAAAATATTGGCATCTGCAGTCAGGTTAGCTTTGTTCGGTACGTGCAAGGTAGAAAGACTCTAGGAGTGGACCCGAAGCTCTTCATCAAGGACTTGTGGTTTGAGAAAGTGCCTGTAAGGATTTATCAGCCCAAGGTTCCATCTGCCAGCCCAAGGAGAGGAGTTATGTTTTTCCATGGAGGAGGATGGGTATTTGGAAGTCTTGGTAAGACATCTAACAGAAAAAATATTATAATTTAGTTAAAGAAGTATCTACTTCATAAATGGTAAAGTTAATTGTTGCTTGATGTCTAGCAGTTACAAAGTTCTAGTGTAACCACAGATGCACACTCCTAAGTCTTGCTGTCAGAAGAAAGCATCTGCTGTACATTATGTGCATTTTTCTTAAAGACAATGAGATATAAGGGTAAAAAATACAGTAAGCAAACACTGAAACAGGAAGATGAGGGGGTACAAAAGATCTGAGGAGCTATGTAGGAAGGGGCAGAGAAAAGTAGAGAGTATTTTCTTCTTGTAATTCTTTGATTTATGCAATAGACAACACTAGTACTCTGGGAAAAACAAAACAAATCCAAACCTCACCAAATATGTTTCTTTCAGAGACCCATGAAAAGCTTTGCCGCTCTATGGCCAGAGAAAGTGAATCAGTGGTTGTATCTGTTGGGTGAGTCTTTCCTCATGCTGTTCTTTAGAGATTATTTCCTAATAGTGTAAATATCATCTTATAGCTTCCCTGATCATGGCAACAACCATTCTCAGAGAAACGTTTCGATGGGATTTGTCAATCAATGTTTTCAAATTCTAAACTCATAATTCATAGTAAATAGACAGTAAGCCATATATTCTACTTCATCCTTATTCAAGGAAACTCTGCTTGATGCTTACAGAGGCACTATGAGAACAACAAGCTAATATCATCATCAATATACTGACCTAACGATTTGGATTACGCAGATATAGTTGCACTATAACAGACATAAAACACAGGTATTGTCATTTGTATCCGACACATGGAAAGCTAAAGCATAAACCGACTAAATGACTGTCAATAAAACCTAGGCATAGTTGGCAGCTGTGTTGTTAAAGACCTGAAAAACATTCTAAACAGCTGATATCCTAACAAGTTAATCTGCACCACCTGGTCCAACTAGCCGCATTTTATTTATGACAAGCTGTAGAGAAACGGAAAATTCTGAGGTAATCATCAGGGTATTGGTGGTTGCAGGAAGCAGTATTTTCAGCAATACATTTAAAGCCAGTATTTTCCTCTCATACTTTTGTTGTCTCTTTCTGCATACTAGGTATCGTTTAGCTCCGGAACACAAATACCCCGCTGCGTATGAAGACTGTCTTAATGCTACCATACACTTTATGAAGAATATCGAGCACTATGGCGTGGATCCTGCCAATGTAATTGTCTGCGGGGACAGCGCTGGGGGCAATCTGGCAGCTGCCGTCAGCCAGACCCTCGCAGGAAGATCAGACCTCCCCAGGCTACGTGCTCAGATCTTGATCTACCCAGGCCTTCAGGCACTGGACTTCAATTTACCATCCTATCAGCAGAATAGGGGAGTCCCTCTCTTATTCCGAGAACGCGCCGCTTTCTACGTATTACAGTACTTAAATGGGAATGCATCAAATCTGGAAGAGGTCTTGGAGGGTTCCCATATTCCTATAGATATTAAATTAAATTATAGGAAGTGGGTGAGTCCAGATAACATCCCCGAAAAATTTAAGGTCAGAGGCTACAAACCACATGTGCTACTTGACTGTACAACCGAAGTTTATGAGACAGTGAAAAGATTCTGTGAGCCCAACCTGTGCCCGCTGTTAGCCGAAGATGCTATTGTTCAGCAGCTGCCTGAATCTTTCATCTTGACTTGTGAGTACGATGTGCTGAGGGACGACGGCTTGCTTTACAAGAAGAGGTTGGAGGACAACGGTGTTCGAGTGACCTGGTACCACCTGGAGGATGGATTCCATGGAATCATAAATTCATTTAATAGTGACTGGTTGTCATTTTCATCTGGAAAAAGGGGTCTTGACAATGTCGTGAACTTTCTAAAAAGCTTATAGAAACAATTTTCTTCCCTTCTATAAGAACCGCCAATTTTCTGTGGTCTTTTATGCTTCTAAATTCCATGTAAGAGGTTTAGATAGGACAATTTGTCAATGAGCAATTATGCCAGCGCGACCACTGAAAAACATATTTCAAGAATGCTATGAAAGTTTCTTTTAGTGCTGTTTGAACTATTCCATGTGCAGTCTGCCTATTTTAATGACCTATTTGGACTAGGCACTTGCTACCCTCTCAATAAATATTAAAGATGCAGTAAAATTTTAAATCAACATCTGGTCTGACCCATTTTATTCAATTATGATCTATGCTTTCGTTCTTCCTAGAAGGCTAAGTGTGTTTTGGTAAAGGAGATACTGAAATTACAACGCTGTAACACATTGCCTTTGCTATATGCTACATGTAGCATCCGAGTCTAAGACGCCCAGTCATCAACGTGCACAAAATTTCTATGGGCCAGGTAACTGGTATTTTAGACTTGAATAAATGAAGTCAAAACTGCAACTGTCCCCAACAGAGATACTCTATTTTGTTACAGTAAATTACAATGGAGGAAATGCTCTAAGTATTTTCCTATGTTTATCAAACATACGAGTATGCTGAAAAACTTGTTCCTGTGCTTAAATACTCTTAACAACAAAATAAGATTGATGAATTTATTTTTGTAGAGCACACATTAGCTTTTTTTTTTCCCCTAATGTTAGTTCCTGTTTTCTTTTCTAAATGTCCTTGTTAAAACCATATATTCAAAACCACTTAAAGAATATCCACAATACAGGAAGCAATATGTTGTGGCTGTAAATCGGATGCGAGAGACAATTTAATCTCCACAGTAGCTGGCTCTCCTTGTAATTAGCAACCCGTCATAAACTAGAACTTCATTCAGTACTTAACCACTATCTCTGAACAGTCATTCATAGCATCTGCAATCCAAGATTACCATGCAGAATACCAGGCCCTGTATTCAGTCCCACAATTAACGTCAAGATAAACAGGAAATTAAACACATTGTCCTCCACCTCTTCTCCAACGTGATGCGTGCTGGCACCTTGCACAACATTTCCAAGGACTTTAAAGTGTGCGGCAGCTGCAAGATCTGTTGTAACTTGGACTGCTCTAAGGTTTACTGTTATCTGAGAAAGCTAAATCAAAGATAGGCATAAAGACACCTCACCTCTGGTTAAGTGAAATGGCATTTTTTTATATACTGCCAGTGATACTGCTGGTGATTTTTACTGCTTCATTCATACTAGCAATTATGGGAACAATTCATTCTGAGTACTCCAATTTCAGTGTCCCTCCTTTAGTGAATCATCCTGGAAAGCTTCAAATTTCCCTTGCTTCTGTGATTAGTACATCTGCTATGGTGAGTTACTTTGCCGTGATTTCTGGCAGAAATGTGGTTTAGGTGTTATTTTTGTAAGGTTATATGTGTAAATACCAGACTCCTGCTGGCTGCATCAAGACTTAAATGAAAGCTTTCCTTTTTTGGGGGCTGACTTTACAATTTTTGTAAAATCATTTCTGTTAGACCTCATAGTTTCAGTCAGGTTTTCCCTATTACATAGGGATGAAGCCAACCATAAGAGTCCAAGCTTTATCAGCTGAGCTTCCCCAATTCAGTTTAAATTAATTATTTATAAAAAGTGAGATTGCTTTGATTTCCATTTTAGCTAAGCACAGATGATTTTTTAGGGCATTCTTGGGGCTTTCCAGTAACACTGATGGAAGGCCAGGTGCTTCTTAAGCAGATAAAACCGGAGACTCATGGGAAACCTTAGAGGAACGATATTTGGGTTGTAAGCCTGTAAGTGGTGGGAAGCTGGTATGAAACCGAAGGACTTGGTGATGCTGAGAAGGAAACACCTTTTTTTCTCCCCTAAGAGACACATATTGCCTGACAGCGTGTGAGTCAGACGCGTGGGCCTACCTGCTCAGGCGCACGGTGCCAAAGCAACCCCGCTCGCCCAGGCGCGGAGCCTCACAGGGGACCGCCACGGCTCCATCTTCTCCTGTGCCAGCTTTCTGGTGAGGACCAAACCGCAGCAGCCGCTAAAGCCGAGGGTAGAGGCGAGCGGCTCTGGAGCAGACTGGAAGCCCGGGTGCCCCCGCAGCGGCCGGGGGAAGGCAGGCGCAGGGTCTCCCTCACGGCAACCTGCCTGGCGTGGTGTGGCAGCCTCCCCCGAGGCGGCCCGCGGCTGCTGGCTGCCCGCGGGGAGGCCGCCCTCCGCTCAGCCGGGCTCTCCTCCCTCTCTTCGAAGAGGGAGAGATGTTGGAAAGGACGGGGGTGCGCAGCCAGATCGCCTTCACCCGCTACGTGCGCTCCGGGACGATGCTGGGGCCGCGGCGGTTCGGCCGGGTGCCGGTGCGGGCCTACCGGCCCCGCGCGCCATCTGCCGGCCTGCGGGCGGGCGCCATCTTCTTCCCCGGCGGCGGCCGGCTGTACTGCAGCACCGCTGGGGCGGGCCAGGTCGTTCCCCGCCGCAGCGCGGCTGTGCGCTGCCGCTCTTATCTTCTGGAGACGGGGGGGGGGGGGGGGAATAATTCTGCCCCGAAACCTGGCAGAAGGTCTGAAATCTGGCTGAGCTTTCCCGTCATCTTCGGCCAGCTTAGTGCTCGGGGTGAGGCGGCAGGGCTGGGGCACGAGGGGCGGTGAGGTGGCGCGTGAGGGGCACGGCCAGGGCGGGAAAAGGGGGCTTCCACCTTCCTTGGCTGTTGCACCTGGAAACGGAGCGGGCAGCTGGCAACCCCTCAACTTTTTGCAGATTCCCATGAAAAGATCTGCCGTTACGTTGCCAGCGGCTGTGTCTGTTGGGTGAGTTATGTCAGTACCACCCTATTGAAGCCTTTTTCCTTCTTTTCACCTCTCCGCACCACAGTGTTGCACGTCTTGTGGGAACGCTCCTCCTCAGTAAACCATTTCCCCAGGATCCCAGATGGTCAGACAGAATTTCAAGGGGAATATCTTCATTCCTCTCCCCCCCCAGTCTGCTAATGCAGGGAGAGTGCAAACAGACCCCAAAGTAAGGTTCGTGTATCTCACGACACAGAGCTATGCTGGCACCACACACACAAAAGGAATGCTTTCCAAAGAGTTTTCTTACATGTTGAGAACTGACTAATAAACAAACATGGAAGGTGGTGATTCAGTGTTTAATTAGATGTAATCCTCCGGTAAACTTCAAGGAGTTTTCTAACAGTAAGAATCAAATGCTAATATATTTTAATACTAATAATGCAAAAAATGTAACTGTCAGTTATTTAAATACACAAAGAAAAATAAAATCATTCTCAAGAGAAAATATCCTAAGTAAAGGTGAGGAGCAGACTGATGAAATTACTTCATCCACAAGCCAGACGCAGTCTACACCAGAAGAGGAAAATGAACTTGCATCACTCAAGTTCTGATCACTGCTGTTCCCAGAAGATCCCAACTACGCTATGTCCTTGCAACTTCATCCTACTGGCTATCATTTATCTGTGATAACTTGCTGGACAAGTACCTGTTTAGCAGACAATGACACCTTTTTTTTTTTTCTGAAAGAAAAATACTCCAAACAACACAGGGAAACCCAAGGTGCTGTAGGAAATTTGTATTTACAGTTATGACATTTCCTTCTCTTACTTTTGTTGTCTCTTTTTGTGCATTAGGTATCGTTTAGCTCCGGAACACAAATACCCCGCTGCGTATGAAGACTGTCTTAATGCTACCATACACTTTATGAAGAATATCGAGCACTATGGCGTGGATCCTGCCAATGTAATTGTCTGCGGGGACAGCGCTGGGGGCAATCTGGCAGCTGCCGTTAGCCAGACCCTCGCAGGTAGATCAGACCTCCCCAGGCTACGTGCTCAGATCTTGATCTACCCAGGCCTTCAGGCGCTGGACTTCAACTTACCATCCTATCATCAAAATCGAGGAGTCCCTCTCTTATTCCGAGAACGTGCGGCTTTCTTTGCTTTGCAGTACCTAAATGGGCATGCATTGCATATGCAAGAGGTCTTGGAGGGCTCTCATATTCCTCCAGATATGAGGCTGAAGTACAGGAAGTGGGTGAGTCCAGATAACATCCCCGAAAAATTTAAGGTCAGAGGCTACAAACCACACAAGCCCTATGAGTTCAAGCCCAGAGTTTTTGAGAAATTTAAAAGATGCTGTGAGCCCAACCTGTGTCCGCTGTTAGCCGAAGATGCTCTTATTCAGCAGCTGCCCGAATCTTTCATCTTGACTTGTGAGTACGATGTGCTGAGGGACGACGGCTTGCTTTACAAGAAGAGGTTGGAGGACAACGGTGTTCGAGTGACCTGGTACCACCTGGAGGATGGATTCCATGGAATCATAAGCCTATATGATTATTGTGGTTTCTCATTTCCAGCTGGGAAAAGGGGATTGTTAAATTCATAAAAGGCCTGTAAAAACAACTTTCCCTTTTTATGCTTCTCCCACTAATGTCTCCATTTAGGCTCCCAAACCTCAGGTAGTACTTGTCAGCAAAAATGTGATACCCTCTGATGTGTAAAATACCAATTTTGATATTCATGAACTTCAAATACTGTCTGAACACTGGTCTTTGTCCTCATGAGACTATTGACAGTTCAGTCTTTACAGTTTTAATATTTTCCACATGGTGTGTTTCAATCCCTTTTCTTTCAAATCAGCATCTGATTGATTCCTTGTATTTAATTACCAGATGATTTACTTCTATGTAAATAATGTCTGTGGAATGATTTGGATTAAATAACTCCTGTGAATTACAGTCAGGATCTTTGTGATTTCCATTTGATAAGCTCCAAAGCATGACTTTATTTTATTTAGGTAAAAAGTACAAGTTAGGTACATAGTGAGCTGGGGGGAAGAGTTAGAGGAAAGCTCTGGAAAAAGAGGCAGAGATTAAGGTGTCAGTGAGGAGATTGAACGTCTCTTCCACAGGCATGGCAGAACCAAATTGCAAGAGCAGCAGTACGAGGCCTGAGTTAACTGGGGACACCTTGCTGGAAGCAAGTAAGGGCCGCCCCGACTTTGAAATAACCGTAGCTCTGCAAACTCCTGTTTAATTTTGGGATGTCTCCTTTATGCTGACTGAAGCTCAGGGCAGAGATACTGGTTGAGAGGGAACACCTACATCAGGTTTTAGAAAGACAGAAAGGATCAGTGAACTGGGCTCTTGATCTGTGTACTCTGGAAGGTTTAGCTTAAAGGATAGAAAATATAAACCAAAATGTTTTCATGTTCTTTCAGAGAGCGGTTCCCCCGGTATTATTTTTTTAGAATTTGTGCTGTGATATTTCTGCATGTTTTGAGTTTTCTTTACAGGACAAGGCAGTGTATGCCTTGACATGATGCTTCATTATACCCTGCTGATGAAAGAAGGAAAAACAGTAGTGAGCATACTCAAAATAGTAAGACTGAGGAAACGAAAATCCTAAGGAAAAAAAAAATCCCCAGACTGAGGAAATCAGAGATTTTTACAAAAAGAAATGCTGCCTTCCATTCAGATTTCGCAGTGCAAAGGCAGCCCTTCCTTTAGCCTCCTGCAGGCTCTTTAGACAAAGAACCCCTGAGCCTGAGGGCAAGCGCCATACTCCCGGCCATCTCAGGATGGATCCCTCGGGAACGCAGGCGCCCTGCAGCCCACGGGGGCTGCAGATCTCCCGGCTCCTTTGAAACGGCGGTGCCAGCCGCAGAGCCCGGTGCTGCACCCCTCGGCGGGACGCGGCGGCGGGCGCCTTCCCGCAGCGCGCACGGGTCAGGCTCTGCCTCCTTGAACCGAGATTACAGCGCGCCCCGGGCCGGCGGCGCGGCCTCCCCCCGGTGCTCGCTGGCCGCCCGCACCATGACCCCGGCGGCGGCTTTGCAGAGCTGTCACAAACGGCCCGTGACGCCGCCGGCCCGGGCCGCGGTGGCGGTGGCGGCGCGGAGGGGGCCGGGCGGCCGCTACCGGGCCCCGCCGCGGGCCGGGGAGCCCCGCGGGGCCGCCGCCGGGCCATGGCGCTGCTGCCGGCGCTGCTGCTGCTGCTCCTGCCCCTGGCGGCGCTGGCGGTGGCGCTGGCCGCGGTGCTCCTCGGCCTCCCCAGCTACGACATCCCGCCCGGGGTGAACCAGCCCGCCAAGCTGCGCCTGGTCCTGGCCGTCCTCCTCGGCACGGCGACCCTGGTGAGTCGCGCCCTCCGCCGCGCTTGCCCTTTCGGGGGACGGGGGAGCGTTTCCACCCGAGCCGGGGGGCGCGCAGGGTTTCGCGGGGCCGGGGTCCCCCGCGGCGCGGGTGGGCCGCCGCGGGCGGCGGGAACCCGGGGCGGCCCGGGCAAGCCCCGGCCCCGGGCCGCGCTAGGAGGCAAAGGAGCCCCGAGGGAGCCTGGATGACGATCCGCACGCCCCTGCCGCCCTCATGTCATGCTTGCGGCTCCGCATCGTGGGGAGAGCGATGCGGAGGAGCAGCCTCAGTCGGGACGCTGCTCATGTCCTGGGCAAAACCCACTTCACGTTCGGAAGTTGCATGCTGGGGGGCTCGTTAGCAGAGATTGCCCAACTTGCTTGTGTTGATTTAGCTCGAATTCAGAGCTGAGCTGGTGTTTTGTCTGTTAACTGCCCTCAGCCCTAGGCGAAGTCACCTTGCACAAGGAAAACTACAGCCCTTCAGCTGCTCCTGCCACGGCTGACATTTATGGTACAAAATCCGGTTAGGGCTGCTTTAGTATTTAATCCCTGGACTCCCCTTTACAGCATTGCATAAACGGCATTAGAGCTCTCCTGAACTCTTCCTCTGTCACTTGCTGTATCGTTTAATTTTTTTAAATCTTCAATTTTCTCCTTCACTCCTTTAGCCACAACATCGCCTTTGCCATCACACAGACCTTGTTTTCCTCCACGCTGTTCCTTACACCATTTACATCCTCTTGAAATTTACTGACAAAGCTACCCAGCCTTCCTGAATCCCATTAGCCGGTGACAAGAAGGGAATGGGTAAAGACTCTCATTGGGCATTTAAAATTGGGATCTTGTTTAGTTAACTGAACTGTAACAGTTTATTTGTTTGATTCCATTAATTAATTTGGTTCCCAACTTTTTGTTTGTTCACTTATTACATCAGATTTATATTCTAGCTTGCAAGATCATTGCAAGAGCATTGGGAAAGGGAGCTTCTTGATTTTGCTCAGTCAATCTGTTGTGCAAATAAAAAGCAGTAATTAACTCGCACAACACAACTCAGCAGTTAAGATTTCCAAATTCACTGAGTTTTATGGTCTATTCAGGACTATGAGTTTATGCAATGAAGAACTATTAAAGCTTTTATTGCTGTTTCTATAAACAACGTTTCATTGTTGTTATCAAGTATAAATGACATAAGAATGAGCACAAAGGTGTGCAAGACAATACTGACAATTAAAATGTATACTCCGAGACAGCCAATTTGGATGGCCTATATAAAATTTCTGATGTAATATTGGAACGACACTGGATTTGAGTAATGGCAGGAAATTTTTTACAGTCTGTAGGCTGTGAGAGCTTGGGAAAATTGTTTTTCTCAAATCAGAGAGCTTTATTTTTATCAGACAACAGGGGTCAAATTGCTGTATGTGAAGCCTAGGTTTTTCAATCTGATTCTTCAGATTCCAGCCGGTACGATAAACAGTAGAACTTCTCCTGTTTGGTAGAACTAACCTAGGCAAACTTAAAACAAATACCGTTTTCTGACTCTGTCCTAGAATCTCTCACTTTCTTAGGACTGGGCATTCCTATTAAGAAAACCAACTGTGGAGTTGCTTTTCCTCACTGCTTTCCACGGGTTAATTAAGGCAAAAGCCCAGGCCCGCCCAAGCCAGCAGAAGGAACTCTCCTGTCAGCACCCAGTATAAAGGAAGCCATTTAGAGAGGGGTTGGGAGACGCTTGCATGGCCGTTATCCTCCTCTGTGAACAGTCCTCACGGTAGTTATTCTAGCTTCTTGTGCTGTTATTATTATATCTACTTATAGCGTATTCATATTTTACAACATTACCACATGGGGGTTTTTTTTGTAAGCTTTGTGTTTCTTTAAAATTTCCCTCGAATACAGTTCAATGTAAGTATGATGCAGAGTTTTTATACCTCAGCTAACTCAAGATTTTTAGAGAAGCCTTAATTTCTTTTACCTTTAACAGGGAAAGATTTTGGAGAAGACTGGACTTTGCAGTCAAATCACTTTTGGCCGATACGTGCGACAGGGACGGAAACTAGGGGTGGATCCAAAGCTCTTTATCCAGGACCTGCAGTTCAACAAAGTACCTGTGAGGGTTTATCAGCCTAAAGCTACCTCTGATGGGCGAAGGAGAGGTATCATCTTCTTTCATGGAGGAGGCTGGGTATTTGGAAGTCTTGGTAAGATATTTGCTGGAGGAATTATAGTGACATAGAAAGAACATTCTCATCTTTTTATAAAATTGAAGTAAGACGAGGTTTCAGTATGTGGCTTGGGAGGAAGTCTGAAGACAAATACATGTCTTTCTGGAATGAACATTCCCTAGCTGTCTCAAAGATGAGGGCAATAGCAAAGCACTAATGAAAATATTTCTTTTCCAGATACCTATGAAAAAGTGTGCCGCTACCTATCCAGAGAAAGTGAATCGGTAGTTGTATCTGTTCAGTAAGTGACCCCTACCCAGTTCTATTGTTTGGGGATTATTGTTGCTGTGGTGCCACAGCAGAGCTGCACTGGTTTTGGAGATGTTCTTTTTCGCAGAGAAATTTCTATAGAATTCAGCAAAGTCCATAAAGAGACAAATAGTGATAATGGAGATTTCACAGCTCTTAACTGTTCATGCCCCGATATACTCAGAAAAGACCCAAATGGAAATATTTGGCACACTACGAAAATCTATAAAAGCCAATCAAAAACTTAGGTAAAAGAAGTCTTCCTTATGCTGAGCATATGAACACGTAATAACATGCTCCAAACAATTGTGATTTATAGAAAAAGAGAGAATAATCACACTGTATTACTCCCATTTTACACATAGGAAGCAGAGGCACAGAATTATTAAATTACCTTGTCCAGAATACACAGGCAGTTTTCAGCATGACTACCAAATGTACACAGTCTCGGTCAGACTCTTACTCAGAAGGCAGTCCTACTTTACTGACTCCTTGTGATTGAATACACAATTTACAGCTTATCCGCAATCACTAACTGAGGAATGCCTGATTGGGACGTAATGAATATCCTGACCTGGAGGAAAACCATCCCAAAATGACAGGGCCGGAAGAGAGCATAGGATACCATTTCCTGATTAATACTAATGACATTTCCTTCTCTTATACTTGTTTCTTTTTGTGCATTAGGTATCGTTTAGCTCCGGAACACAAATACCCCGCTGCGTATGAAGACTGTCTTAATGCTACCATACACTTTATGAAGAATATCGAGCACTATGGCGTGGATCCTGCCAATGTAATTGTCTGCGGGGACAGCGCTGGGGGCAATCTGGCAGCTGCCGTTAGCCAGACCCTCGCAGGTAGATCAGACCTCCCCAGGCTACGTGCTCAGATCTTGATCTACCCAGGCCTTCAGGCGCTGGACTTCAACTTACCATCCTATCATCAAAATCGAGGAGTCCCTCTCTTATTCCGAGAACGTGCGGCTTTCTTTGCTTTGCAGTACCTAAATGGGCATGCATTGCATATGCAAGAGGTCTTGGAGGGCTCTCATATTCCTCCAGATATGAGGCTGAAGTACAGGAAGTGGGTGAGTCCAGATAACATCCCCGAAAAATTTAAGGTCAGAGGTGTGAAGCCACTCACACCAACAGATTTTATAGCTGAAGTTTATGAGACAGTGAAAAGATTCTGTGAGCCCAACCTGTGCCCGCTGTTAGCCGAAGATGCTATTGTTCACCAGCTGCCCGAATCTTTCATCTTGACTTGTGAGTACGATGTGCTGAGGGACGACGGCTTGCTTTACAAGAAGAGGTTGGAGGACAACGGTGTTCGAGTGACCTGGTACCACCTGGAGGATGGATTCCATGGAATCATAAGCCTATATGATTATTGTGGTTTCTCATTTCCAGCTGGGAAAAGGGGACTGGACAGTGTTGTTAACTTCCTAAAAAGCTTATAGTAAACGTCTTAGATTCCACGAGTCTGTTCATGCCTCAACCTAGGAAAATATCTTTTTAGGATATTTAATATCAGGTCATGGGTAGTCAATCAAGGGCAGCCATTAATGATGATAAACAATGCTTATCAGAACCTCATTCCAGCTATTAGTTGGAACATGGAATATGCAAACCTTATACAAGCTTGTACCATGCTGCAAGCCCTTACCTTTAGCTAGGACAATAAAGAACATCATTATTTTGAATGGACACGCTGGTTTGTCCCACTTGTTTAAAATAAAATGTGTCTGTCTATGAAGAGAGACTCTGTGTCGTGCAGGTATGTGTGGTGTGTTGGTATAGAGGAGTACGTCACTTACACCACAGTGTTTTGAGACGTACTCTGTGCTCTGATTCTGAACTCTGTTAGAGAAAAAAAACCCAGCTGACTTTAGTGGGTTAGGAGCCACTCTGTTGCTCAACAGTAAATACGATGCAGCCTAGAACGTGGTTACCGGAACGACAGTCACCGCGGGGATGACAAACACAAATGGTTCTATGGCCGAGCAGCTCCACGCATCACCCACGTTTCTCAGCACGCAGGCAGGCAGAAGCGCAGCCCCTTTCTGCCCTAGTTTTAGCACTGGACCGCTGACTAATCTTTCACCCACAAAACCTGAAGAGCAGTTCCAACAACCAGGGAAGGCAGTGCTGGTGAGGCAAAGCAGTATGTTTGCATCGCAAAAAGATGGACAGGATTGTTGGAAAATCGAACCCAAATACTCTCCTAAAGTTCTCATTGGAAACTGGCTGGAAGAGAGGAGCAGGGTAAGATCAGGAAGGAAGCGTGAGAGCAGGGACAGAGTGGGTCAGAACCAATGCTGTGGGGGGAGCCGTGAGCTAGAGTCCAGGCTCATCTCGGAAGCGTAATAGAAGGGAGAAGGATAAGCATCTTGCTTGGCCTGCATTAATTCATTTGGTTTATGATCTGCCATTCTTCTCTCTAAGGCAGCACAGAAGCAATGCCTGAGCGTGGGTTATATTGTGTGGTTCACGCTGGGCATAACTTTAGCCAATTAAAAATGCTATAGCACTTTTTAGGGCAATCACTCAGACTGCTATGCAGCTTACATGCAACTATACAACAATATAAACAACTTAATAATATATACCAACATTATACAAGAGAGGCTTCATTAACCCTTCCCTAAGTTAATACTTATTCTTACTCATACCAGAGGATCTTTAATAATTTGGATATTGGTTTCATTTGCTTGTATAAAGCAAGAGCATCTTTGCTAGCAGAGCTGCTCTACAGATTGCATGCCCTGCTTAAAAGCCGAGGAAAGTTTTATCATTAGACATTTAACTTTGTCAGAACATGCCAGTTAGGTTCAATATTGGAGCTGTTAGGGCAAATCCTCCTGACTCTGCTAAAATTACTTCCTTTAGATTTCTTTTTTTTTTGCTGGAGCAAAATGCTAGACTATATTGCAGAGACTGGCCTGCTGCCGCAGAAGTAGGAACAAAGGGACAAAAAAAAAAAGGTTCATTTGTCCTTTTCAGAAGCTAGTTTACATGGCAGCTGAAAGCATTTATCACCAAAGCATGAATAATTTTTCAAGGGCTGTAGAGAATCTTAAATTTACACCAAGGAATCAATCCAGAATTGTACAATGGCTGATTATACCAGCCGACTCTATCATCTGAGTAAAAGTACACAGCACAGACATCTTTCCAAATAAGTGCTTTTTAAACGTGTAGATGAAGAAAGCAGCCCTGGAACAGAGCTTCTGTAATTATCAGATTGCCTTAGCTATACTGAGTGTTGTATATCTCTCCAGTTTACAAAAGACACTGGGAAACTCGGCAGCAGCATATACAGAACAGACTTCATTTGCTTCCCAGATCACAAACTGGACCAGACACTAAGGAGAACCATGATGGAGAAATGTGAGGTAAGTAAAAGAAATTTCAAATGTAGGGCTGTGTGTGCCAACAGTCCAAACAGCGATGATCTTTGACTAATACTTGAATCATATTTTATATCCTTAAACAACTGTATGTGTAAAAGAAGGCACTGCAGCTCCGTGGCCAGTTTACAGGATCCAGAGGTCCCTGGTGTATTTGATGGAAGTAGGATGCCTTTCAGAGGTAGACAAACAGCACATACTTCTTGGTACTCTCTGTTGTTTTCCCAGTCTCTGCCTCAGAGAGTGACCAGGGCACATGAAGAAAATCAGCGTGTTACTACCAGCTAGGAGCGGGTATTGTGTCTGCAGGACGTTCCATGGGCTATAAAATGAGCTTGCTGGTAAAAGAGGATTATTTTCATCAGCACACCTCCGATTCATAGGAACAAACTGCACTTAAATGAGTCCCAGATCTTTCACAACAATACTTTCCCCACAAGTAACATCCGCTAGAATGTCCCTTTCTCCAAGGTGCCTCTCCGCCCCCAAAGATTCTTATCGTTCTCTCCTGACGGACAGTAGGAAGGTAGTATACGTAATGCTGGCGCACAATGAAACACTTAAGCAGCACAAGACAATCAGCTTTTCATTTGCAGGCTTCTTAAATGTATCTGCAAATCCATGATGCATGTCCTGAAATCAGACTAATCAGATCTCATGACATACAGGTGTAGTTGCTTAATTTAACTGGAAATTTACTTTACTTGAAATGCAAATGCCCTTATTTTCAGGGATTAAATTCTACGTAAAAGTAATACAAGTACTGACAAAATTTTGTGCTACCACTGGTAGTACAGTCTGACTCAAAAGCTTGCGAAGCCATCTGGATGCTATGTACAAAGACAAATGGCATGGTTTCATGTACATCTCGTTTCAGGGCCTGCCAATGCAGCACTTCTTCACCCATCATGACGAACCACGAAGCCGAAATTTAGTATCGGAGTATGACGATAAATACAATAGACACGGTTACAACCCTGTGCTGCCTCCCTGCCGCAGCTGGAATGGACGCACGTTTGCCTGGATTCCTGAGAAATCAGATTTCCCCATTCTTGGTAGTTTCTGGCATTATTAATTTGATCAGCAGGAACACGGTGCAGTGGTCAATATACAGACTTAGAACCAGGAACCTCCTTCTGTTTTAATTCTGAAAATGGATCTTGCGGTGACTTTTGGCTGCTTTCTTACCCAGTCAGTAGCTTATTTTTCTGATTGAAAAAGTGGAAATGTTATCCATACAACAATACTTAATCACCCCAGGAAGCAGTGAAGGATAGTGTCAATCGATAGATTTCTCTCCCCTATGCAATAATGCAAGACATCAGCTGCAAACAAGGAGAGCTGTGAGATACAACTAGCAGGAGAATTCACGGAGCCTTGATATGTTTCTGAATTCTAGTGACATGTACAGCTCTCCTAACTTTTTTAATATCTACCAGACAGACTATGAAGAATCAGGACTCCTTACATATATACCATTACTGCTGTCCTACTGACACCTAACAGTGACTTTCCCTTCCAGCCAGAAGGTAGACACACATGCCCTGGGAACAAAAAGATCTGTTTTGTCCTTAATCTGCTGTCAAAATAGTACAAAGATTCCCTGTGACAACTGTGGAGTAAAAACACCAGGACCAAAAATTTAATTCTATCATTTCTAACATTTAATCATTTTCTGTCTCAGAACCACCCACCAACTATGGCCTTCTTGATCACCTGATGAAAAAATGGCACAAGAAAGAAGCTGGAGTGATGAAAAGTGTCTACACCATTTCCTATGAAAGCCCACCGATTTCTGCTTTTGCTACTCGTCAGCTGAGACAACCAGCTAGAATTCACGGCCTCCCTTCCCACCAGGGACATCTTCCCCCAAACGTTAATAGAATCCTGGACTACCAAGGGGCTCAGAAATATCTGCAAGCCATCGGCCAACTGGTGAGAGACAGAAAAGCAACGGACGCCTCTGTGTAAACTGCTTAGGGTGATCTTAAGCGCTACTTAATATAGCTTGTTGCTTATGTACGTAAGAGTGATCTGTTCCATGCGGAAGGAATGAGAATTAGGTTATCTAGGCGGAGGGCTGTCTACTAGCTAGAACAAGTTGCTGGGTTACATTCTGACCTGCAGATGGCTGGGAATATGTCAGAAGATATTAAATCACTGAAAACAAAATTTTCATCTGTTGGTTTCTAGTCAATGAATAGTTGCAGTAAGAAAAAAAAAATCAGAGTGGGATTGAACCTGAAAGGATGTAAATCTCTTAATTGCTTTGTCCTTAGTTGTTTTTTTCATTTTTACAGAGCTTGCTATACATTTCTTTAAAGAAAGAGGAGAAAAGAAACTTGTGTTATTCCACAATATGTCTGAAACATCCAAGAATAAAGTAAACATATGAAATGGCTGCATATCTAAGGACAAGGTGAACCAAGGTTTCTCCCAATGCAGTGAGCACGCAGACCTTGATTGCCCTTGGCTTTACGCACTGAATGGCTCTTAATGGTAGATAAGCTGCAAAGTGAACTACATTAGCTGACCTTACATTACCAAACAGTAAACCTAGAAGAAATAGCTGTAGGTGGCTTTTATACTGCTGGATAGGCCACCCTGATACTTTACTCAGTTGAGAAAGCATGTGACTGACCTACGTAAAAAGCCCTGACAAGTCCAAAAAAGCACAGAAGTCCAAATTCTTATTGCACTGGTGTGCAACTTCTGCATTTAAAATGACATTTGGTCCACAGGACATATTTGCTACGTTCAGCTGCCATTGGTCTGAGGCTCAACAATGAACTTGCAGCAAGTTAAAGGCACACATTAAATATATCTGGAATTAATTCAATGCATATTTATATCTTCATCAATTTTGCTCAAGATTAGCAATAATATAATTACTTTTAGGAACAAGATAAAGCACAAGATAACAACCTCAGTCTTGGCATGGACAAGCCTCTGGCTGTGGTCTCTATAGAGTTTTACCTCTGCAACGTTTTAGTCACTGTGATTTAGGTTTGCTTTTTCAAGGTTGGATTTTCAACTGAAGGACATTGACGATTCAGATGTGTGTGTAGAGCAACAGTGGCACGTATTGCCAAAGTGGTTCTTCCCTAATCTGTGAGACATCCAGAAACATCTGCGGGAGAGGTATGCAGCCCCTCAGCTGGTTGCACAAATCAGAAAGCAGCATTGTTATTAAAATCTTTCGGAGATGCAAGAGCCCTGATAATTAGATAGGCATTATACGGGGTTTTTTTGGCTTCAAAGCCCCAGGGAGATCAAAGGCAATTAGAAAAAATTGAATGCAAACTAGGTGAAAGTAGTCACTGAAACACAGCCAGCTATTAGCGCTGTGTTATAAAAACCACATTCTCTTGAAAAAACATCTTTAAAATAATCCATAAAGAAAGCATGCCTTACAATGGAACAAAAATTGGCAGATATAGAAATTCTTGTATCCACAAGGAAGTCCAACCAGCTTAATTTTATTGCCAATACGACTATAAAAAGTGTATTTTTCTGTTACCCATATGCTAATATTTTTAATGAAAATACCAATCAGGCATGCATCTTAATAGCACAACAAGGCCCATATAATATTTAGAATACAGCTTAGACAATTATACAAAGGTAGTCTTCATTTCACACAACTCTATCAGTTTGCTTAAAAATCTGGTTATCAATCATTCATAATTATTAAATATTTATAGTAAATGAAACATTTATGGTTATTATCTACTGTGCTTCTAAAACCAAAGCTCATATATGGAAAAAAACAGCCAGCTTGATGTACAGGGAATTACTGAGACGCACAAGTACCACCTATGAAATGTGTAAGAAAACATTAATTCCAAATCCGTGAGCTGACTGGGCAGGGCTCCCTGAGCACAGGGCTCATCTGTTCAACTACTGAGCCATCTACAAGTAAAATACACGACTACGACACCCAGAGGAACCAAAGCAAGCATGCTAGCTAACTGGGTGAAATGCATTTTGATAGAGAGCTTCTTAAATAGAAAAATGCACAACTCTACGAGACATGTCAGTTGTGATTAATAATACCCGGTAGCAAAATATCTGCTTTGAACTGTTTAACTGATTAGCTGTTTTCACTTCAGCAATACTAAATATGCGTCACAGATATCTAGCTAGCTTTTTGGTGCCTCAAGCTGAACTCATGACAAAAAGAGTCAAGGCTTCTCCATCTCTTGATCTGAGTTCAGTAAAGGTGGAATCAAACATCAACCAGCCAGTAACAAAAATGGAATGAACGTATCTTTATCTCAAACACATTGCTCAGATATCCTACAAGATGAAATTTCAGACAGAATACACTGATAATCAAGGGTTTTTCCACCTTTTTTTCCTACAAAATGTAGTTGACCTAGATCATTCCAGACAGAACCCCCAAAACTGTAAGGTCTAGCCACTGCTGAAAGCAACGCTGCAAACACACGGCTGCACTAAGAATACCTCATTTATATTTTCTTGCTGACCACTTTGATTAGGTCATAATCCCAGGTTCTGATCCTGTACATCTGTTTTACTGCCCATAGGCAGAGGTAAGCATATACATAATTTTTTCCAAGTACTGTACTGCATCTGGCAGAAGTATGTTGAAGTAGGAATGGCAGATGAAAATGAAGGATACCTACACGTATAGTTTATAGACAATAATTCTTGCTGAGACAAAGTGCTGTTTAATCAGTTACAATATTGCTGTGCTACAGATTCCTTTAATAATAAATATCCTTGTTGAGTCTAACACAAATATATTTCCCAACTCCCTCAAATCTTCAGAAATTACAGGGACTTTCATTCAAGATAAAACCACTAAAACAGAGGTCATTTTGCCGGTGCTTCAAGAACAGGTAAAAACTGAAACAATTAAGATGTTCGCAGCTACCGTGGAAAAGAGGTGAGAAAATCTGAAATTACATCATTAAAAAATTTGCAATAACTCAGAAATCCATTTACTAGTAAATGTAAAATGCAGCCAGCTAATGAAAATGTACAACAGAAAATGTACAACAGTGGGTTACACTATGAAGATGTACGCTTTTCAGGAAGAGGGGACATTAATGATGAAAACAGCATAACCTTATAAAGAAATGTACAACATACATATGTACAACAACATACAAATGTACAACAACAAAACAGCATAACCTTATAAAGAAATGTACAACAGCTAATGAAAATGTACAACAGAAAATGTACAACAGTGGGTTACACTATGAAGATGTACGCTTTTCAGGAAGAGGGGACATTAATGATGAAAACAGCATAACCTTATAAAGAAAAGAGATCAACTTGAAATATAGACCTGGTGATAAAAACTCTTGAACTTGGAGACCTCTGAAATATGAATCCAGTTCAGAACTTAAGTACCTTTCTATCAGACAAGTAAATAGGTAATGTTTATTCTGGTACACTCTGATGTTGTGAGGCATAATTAATTCATGTACAACAAGCACTTTGGGACTCCTAGGAATCATTATAATATGCAAAGGACTACGTTTTGCTGATGTGTCAGATTTATCCAAGCTTTTTTTAAGAAACTTTTTTTTAGTCTCAGGGCCTTGTGGTCACTTGTGACTGGAAAGCAAGAGCGCACCAGTCTCTTCAATTTTTCATGGAGCAAATAGATGTTTTGATACAACTCTCTGTTATGAAAACATTCTAGACAGCCTTGATTGCATGAAATCAGCCTCATATTTGAACTTCTGTGACATTAAAGAGACAAAGTGGTAGTTAGAATTGATGCACATCTCTCAAAGCAAGCATATTTCTTGCCTTGAAGGAGACGGATGTCAGCCTAGATGAGCTGCATAAACAAGAAGATAGATTCTTTGGACTGAGAATCGCAGTCAGGGTTGGGACTCAGACAAGGAACACTGATTCTGGCTGGCAAGTTCTGCAATAATTGGGGACTGTGGATGCCAGCTGTGAAGCGAGGGTGGTCACAGAGACTAAATGGCAGGGTTTCAAGGGGAAGAGAAACAAGCTGTTGACAAGAGGTTGTTCGCATGGTCAGGAAGCCTCTTTCAGGAAGTTATACACATTCCTTGGAAGGTGCTTAAAAAGAGCTCTCCGAGTCAGTTAACTGGTAAAACAGCTCCAGTAGTCTGAATTTGAGCACTACCTAACAGGGACACAATGGCTGCCAAGTCCTGTCCTCCAAATCTGCACATTCCACTGCACTGATTTCTTTGAACAGGACCTTTAAGCACGTATAGCTCCTGGGACTGGGATTCAGACTCGCCCTGCACCCGTAAGAATATAAAAAAGCTTTCTTTGATGGCGCTTACACAAGGCACGCATATCCAGCAAAGCTTCTTTGATATTTAAACAAGTATTTTTCATATTGGTGATGAAAAATCAAACTGTCATTAGTAACTAGCCTTTTCCTTTTTAAAATGTTCATACTGTTTGTTGAACTGAGCTGAACTGATCAGCTCTTCAAAGGCACCATCTTAAAACCATGCCATTGATACACTTTTTTCCCCTGTAAGTCTAAGCAGTCTAAAGAGATTTCATTTGCAATACACCTATGACAATAATCTTGCTGCCATATGGGGTTGCACCACTTCAGGAAAAAAATTAATTTACTAGCTTTTAAAAAGAATTCATATTTGGTCCTTCTTTTCTAGACAGCGCGGCTTTCCTCATAGAAATACTGTTCCACATTAGCCAGAACTACAGCTCCCATCAAGATTTTCATCAAACAAAGCAAACACCTGAACAAAGTGCTCTGTCACATAGCTCTTAAAAGTGGCACAGAGGACACGTAGGGGCATAGTCCCACTGACTTCAGTAAGACTAAGCTAACCATTAAGTAAGACTAAGCTCACCTGAATGAAGAGTGCATAAACTTCCCCAAACGTGACACATTCCTTGCAGAAACCTCTTACTTAATCTATGCTCCACATTCACATTCCAAAGGAGCCACTTGTCTTCAAGAGCAGCTATAAGCAACAAAAATGCAGCAGCACGTCATGAACCTGATTTGTGCTATAAGCTGTCTCTAATGAAGACACTCCCTTGGTTCTTTTTTTGGGTCTTGTTTTCTTATGATTTAAAATCTACACAAGTTCAAAAGGCTATTTGTGGGAATTACTTCACAAAGGAGTAAGTCTGGGATGTTGAAGAACTGCCGTAGAATAGAATTATACTTTTCTGTATGTAACGGTGAGGTAGCTCCTAAGCTGGTTGGCGTAGAGAACTCCGTCCTGACAGCATATAAAGGAAATAATTTTGTAGTTGCAGTGATGGGGACATTCGCTCTGGGTACTGAAGGACCCGACTTCTATTCAACAATGACCCATAAGGAAATGGTTATATAAATAATATACTAGTTGTTTTGGGGCAATAACGTTTGCTAAGAAGGAAAAAATCTCTAGGCACAGTCATTTCACAGGGAGTTGCTCTTTATTGTCACATGCTTTTATTCTTTCAAGTGCAACAACCCCTAAGGACGCCAGCCTCATTGTGCAGAACTCGGTGGTAAACAGACAATACAAAGACAGCCCCTGGCCCAGAGAGCTCCCAAGCCTAGGATTGTTTAAATACTCTTGTCAGGATTTTAAAAAATACATTGAACACACCAGTCCATTTTTTAAAAATAAAAACTCAGGACTGGCTGGTTAAATATGTACTTACCTGCTTCAGTGCTGTAAATATGTAATTTAGGCTGCTGCCTCATGACATATTTCATGTCTAATTTAAGGAACTGTATATTTGGACAAGAGGGTCTGGACGCCTGTCAGGTAAATATTACAAGCTGTAAATTTTCACAGCAGATTTAACACTAAATTTAGTTAGCACTGTATATAAAGAGAACATTGACCTGATGGTAATCCTTGTCCTTGACAGTGGTTGGCCTGAGAGGTTGTTAAGGATTCCTAGGGGAATACTGCCGAAGTCTCCCTTAAGTTCCAGACAACTACATTCTGCCGTGGCAACCCTAACGTCCTTCGTATCAGCACTTTGGCAGCTTCAGCTGGCAGGGAAGCTTACAGCCTTGTCCTCCCCCGTTCACCTCAAGGTGGGGAACACTCATACCAGACAGAAAAGCACTATGGAGAAGAGGCTTAGAGGCTAGGCATTGCCTAAGCTTCTTGTGCGTCTCAGCCTAGCAGCCAACAAAGAAAAAATCTTGGATTTTTAAAACTAAAAATAAAGCAATTTTGAATTCCTGCAGTGATACAGAAGCTACGGCTTTGCACATGCTTGTTGCTGATAACTGCCCACAGAGTCAGCTTTCTAATTTAAACTCTTCACTTTGAGATATCTAGAGGAACGCTATAAAAATCCACTGGTTTGTACAGGCAAGCCTGCATTTTTCTTCTGCTCCCTCAAATGCGTGAGCTTTGAAAGGACCTTTAGTTATGTCAGTGCTCTCACTGGACAGCCTACTCTCCCTCAATATTCCTGACATTTTGTGTTATCAGTAATTTTACTCTTAAATATATACTTAGCACAATCCAAGTATTTGCTTTTGTAAAACAGGTGTGGACATTCTTCACCATGTATATCACTACATACTGCATGGACGCTTTTCATTACTGCTGTTACTCCAAAATATTGAAAGCAAATCACTTAATCTAGCCTCTCAAGTGTTTTCGGCTTAAACACAGCAATCGCACTGGTAAACACAATCTCAGTAAAATCTCAACCAGGTTAGAGCAGACCAAGGCTTAGCGCACCCTCAAAACAAGGGCGCTGTAGCTGTGCAGGGAAGCAGCAGGTGGCAGAATTTGCTCTGGTTTAGGGCTCCCTGAAGACGGCACCACGGTGCCTTGGGTTCTCTGGCATCGAAGAGTTGCTTATGAGGAGCTGTCTCCTGGCCTGCGATCCGTGACGCCCGACCGCCCGCGGACGCCGCGGCTGCTGCGCGGCGTGCGGAGCCCGAGCGCGCACCGAGGGGCTGCCGGCGGCTGAGAGCTGGGAGAGTCCCCAGTGGCCAGAGCCCCTCTTCAATTTAAGGGCAATGAGTACCCTCTCTTTCTTATGGGCAAGGAATTTCTACGTGTTCCTTAAAACAGTGCCACATCTCTGCTCAGAGGATGCAGCTTTTCCAAATGTTTTGAAATCCCTGGAGATGAAAGGTGTCGTCGTCACTATTCTTTATTTCTACTACAGTAGAAACGAGGCCAAAGCAGGGTCGAAAGTAAACTGTGCTTGATTTTATGCAACCAACACAAAAAGCAGACCTTGGCACAGGTAGCTGTTAAATGGTACACGGCTGATCGGCAAGGTAGCAAGAGGTCTCGCTCTCCTCCATGAATAATATTTTTTCTGGAAATAGTCAATGCACTTACTACGGGGTACGTGGAAGACGGCAAACGTTGCTGCAAGCCAGCCCAAAATGACCTGCAGTGTTTTAACATGAACAATTTGCACGGTCACACAAATTCGTGTGCTTTACACACTGGCCACTTTCACCTGCCACACTCCATGATGTAATTTTTGAAGACATTGCTATATCCAAGAAATGTCACTCCCACAGTTTTGAGGCGGAAGCCGGCCCTTTGTCAGTGATTAAATTACAAGGAGGCAAGGTGATTTGCCTGCAGCTAGTCAGCAGGAGAGCTGGAGAAACAACAGGCGTTCTGATCCTTATTTCCATATTTTAAACACTTGACTAAACTTTCTCCCTACAAAATGCTGGCGTAGCCCAAACTGTTGTTGACTGTTCAGACAGCATTGTCAGCCTGTGTTTACATGATCAGCGTTAGGCAGGGTTGTTGGTCTGTACCTGTTTCTCTGATAAATGAGTCTCTTCTCTAGTTGGTCAGTTCACAGAAACAGCTTCTTATTTTCTATTTATAGGGACTATTTGCAAAGCCACCTCAGTCAGTGGCATTGAAATCTCATAATCAGCAAACTGCTACAGGGAAAAATATGTTCCAATTAATATTAAATGAGAAATGTGCTAATTTTTTTTCCTTTTTTCAGAACTGCTAATGAGGAAAATCAAAATAGCATCCTCCAGTGAACTGGTGACAGATTTAAGGTGTTAAAAGTTTAAATCTGAACACAAACAAAGCACTCTCAAGCCCCCAAATACCAATCCCCTTAATGGGAAAATGTCAAAAATGCCTGTGAGGTTTCAGATGGCCTTTTAAAAAACTGAACACTGGCACCAAAACCCTGAAATAATGGACCAGCTTGTTAGCAAGCTGGAATAAATTTCATGTTTTTTTAAGGTGAATGTAGCTTTGGCTTATGGTGCTAGTTTGACAATCTTAGAGATCACAGTCATCTGCTTCTGCCTCGAGCTAAGACAGCAGGCGCAGAGGCAGGGTGAATTTATTCAGAGTGCTCTAATTTTATTCAGATTTGTTAGAATAAAAAAGTGTATTTAGCTTCAGACAGTGAGAAATAGCAGCTTTTAAATCATGTCTTTTACAGAGACTACTGCTGTGGAATCAAAATGGTAGAATTTGCCAGCTTCGTAGTTAAAATAACATTTTTCTTTCCTTAAAACATACTGAGTCATTGCAAACTTTGAGCCATTTTTAAGGCCTATTTTAAGGAGACCCACCATTGGTAATTATTGTCTTCCCTTCAGAATTCTGCAACAGTAATTATTTCCTTATTTTCACATAGCTGATGGAACTCCTACGTCAGGAGTACAACAAATTGCCTATATAAAATAAATATTGACATGCAGATTTGCTGTAATATCAGCCACTGTATAACTAAGTTGAAATACCTAAGCAAAAATTTGCTGCGAAACTTGCATTTATCATTGTAGGTCCTTAAACTCTGCTGGAAATGGCTTCGTAATATACATAACACAGCAGGGACCCAGACTGTATTTCCAGGGGGAAATTAGGAATTCTACGGCATGAGATGCATTACATACAATATGGTCCAAAGCAAACTGAAAACAGTGGAAAGATTTCCAACTGTCTGTAAAAGGCTTATGGTCAGGTTGTTAAGACTTAATTCTTAGAGCTGCAACTCTTGGGATTACAAATAATTCTAGATAATAATTCTATTCTAGATAATAATTCTAGATAATAATTCTAGACCATGATGATTCACAAGAAATCTCCCTTTTCTTGCATCCGCTCGTCCACTTGCACTTCAGAGTTTTGGGGGACATTCTTCCCTCCCCCCCTTTTTGTTTATAGATTAAATCACACGCCATCCAATTAGCCAGTCTCAACCTTGAAACCAAGAACTGTCACGATCAGATTCTGGTGGCAGATAGCTGCATAGCACCACCAAAGGTTTCTCCTTTGGCTTCAGAGGAGGAGTCCCATTGTGAAAGCTGGATCCCCCCTGCACCCTCTTCTCCTCTCAAAACGTCGGGACTTTCCATAAATGACCACAAGACATTTTAGCAAAAGGTACCGACCGCGGTAAATCTGTGTTTAATTACCCAAGAAAGCACGTGCTGGCATTGATGCAGACATGGGTGGGTCTACAAACAAGTCACTGATGCGAGTTCAGCGTTAGGAACACAGCAACTTTTAAGCAGCAAACCTGCATGCTCGTGGCAGTCTCGCTCTAGCGCATGGAGCTCAACCTTGCGGTGGGGTTTGCAGCCTGTGCCACACGCTGCGCAGCAGTGATGAGACAATTTCTTTGCACCCAAGCTAGTTAACGCCGCAGCCACAGTAGCGGTACGTCTTTCAGCACTGCAAATAGTAATAGCACTCATCCTCCCAGCTCGTATACAGCAATACAGCATTACCAACTTCAGCATCTGCATTTCTCTTCTCCAAAAACTTTTAGGTGACATTCTGGCCCCACTGAAGTCAGAGATAAAAGTCGCATTTATCCAAACCTGTTAGATATGCAAAAAGATCTCTGACTTGTCATTTCTTCCCCCTTCACAGATAGGGAAAGGCGGTAACTATCCATTCACTTGCACCAAAGCTTTTGCCATCCTGAGTTCGATTTCAGAGACAATTGCCTTCAGGCCTTACAGCAAAGTGCAAAATAAATGTTTGAAGAGGTTATTTGAACACTTGGCCTCTGCACAGCACAACAGGCCACCCAGGAAACAAATTCCAAGAGCACGTGCCTGTAAAAAATAACCTTTAAAAAAGACAGCTGTTGACGCTACACATCTATCAGACATTTGGTTGGCCAGCTTAAACCTCTGACAGGCTGTGGCCACCTACATGTGGAAGCCATATTCCATCTGAATATATTCGTATTGCAATAGAGGTGGAATACCAAAAAACCTGCAAGTCTCCACTTACTAAACTAAGGGATCAATTCCCTAATTCAGCTGGGAAAAGTCATCAAAGCAGACCGGAACAGTCACGTTCAAGCCAGCAAACAAGATTGTATTGTGTGTGTATCCGAAAATAAACATCATGTGAATGCTCTACTTGGCCAAGAAAATGGAGGTAATCAGGAAAGGGAATCATCATCTTTTGTGTACTGATCTATTGATTGACGTGTTTTGCCGTAGCTTAAAAATGTGCTAAGAAGTAGAAATTACAGGCGTTTGGGGGCTTTTGGAAACAAATTTTACTCCTTTGCTGTTCAAAAAACTCATACAAACCTCAGGGGTTCTACCTAAACTTCCGGGGCTTTTCTATTTTGCATCCATACTTAGAGCGGTCAGGTGTTATTTCAGCCAACACTTAAGTAGTTCCTCAACTGGGGGGAGGGAGGGAGGAAGAGAGAGATCCGAATTTGCCACACATCTAATTTTACCTGCCTAGGCAAATACATTTGCCTGAGCAAAGGCAGACAAGGCTAATGAAGTAGCTGCTTCACTGAATGAAGTGCAGAGAAATTGTTAAAATTCCTAAATCTAGAGCACGTATTTATTACAAAGTTGCTTAAAACAAAACTTATTTGCCTCAACGTCTCAGAGCTATAAGAAGTCCAAATCAGGGACATTTGAAAAAAAAACCAAACCAACGTTTTTTATTGGGGAGGCTGTTTTGCTTTTGTGGGTTTGGTGGGTATTGGGTTTGTTGGGGTTTTTTTTCCCCCAATTCATCATCCTCATCAGATTCGTATGCACGCTGAGCTCTGCTCTTTGCTGTACCACCTTGGGCATAATACAGCATGAAGTGCTCCAAAACACTGCTGAAAGGTAGCGGAGACCAATATTTCTGTATCTAGGGGGGCAGAATGTGCTTGAACTGAAATTTAACAGGAATGCTGAGGCTTCCCAGTACTCTTACTTCTATGTGAAAGAGAATACACAGGCTCTAATTAAGATAAGCAATCAGAACATTGCTTATGAATACAATAATCACAACTTGCTGGTATTATAATTAACAAAAGCAAGAAAACCAATTAGAGATACACCTGGGTTATCATAACTAAAATCTTTATCAACAAAGACTACAAAAAACAAATAAAAATCCTATCTACTTATTAGATAATTGAACAAAAACTTATTTCACCATGAAAATACCTTGCTGCCCACTGGTGTCATAAAAATGCTGCTGTAAACCTGAGCCATTTAATGCCTGCCCTTTTTTATTTTGCTGGTTGTGTTACTCCACAAATAGGTTTAAAAGGAAGGTGTTTGGGGCAGGGATGATTTAGACCCATGTTGTTACATGCCCTTGGACGCTGCCAATAATTCAGCAGGTGGGTTACTGCTATTTTGTATTTTGCAGATATGCTTCTTTTACTGGCAACTTCCATGCTTTCTTAGCCCATAAATTGCCTATTTCTCCTCCCACTTCTGCTTTTGTCATTGTTTTTTATTTGAATCTTGCTCTCCTTTTGGGCACTGCACAGACACAGGAGATCCTGACCTTGGCTGGAATGGGGAGGCAGTTCTGGAGAGGCAGAACGCCCGTCACCTCCCAAAGCGAGCCACGGCAGAGGGGAAGGACAGCCTCGAGCTGATGATCCCTTTTGAGCGAATTGCTAGCAAACACATTTCACTGAGTCACCAAAGGGAAAAAAAAAAAGCCTAAGAATTTTTGCTGATAATTTTTTCTCCTCTCATTTTAGAGAAAAATAACGCTTGGCTGGATATACTCAGCCAAATGTTTTATGAATTGGGAATCTCCCAAGCTTTTTTATTTAAAGAGCTCTTGATATTTTTTTCCAGGATGTCAGCAGTACTGCAGTAAACACTGAGCCTTTCATAACCTTGCTATGTGTGATCCCTTCTGAAAGTCACTCTGCAATCAAATGTACTGGGATTTCATAATAGCAATTTGCCACACTGTCAGAAATAGGCTTATCGTGCTGCTGTCATTGGTATCATGTGAACATCACTCAGTATGCTGTGCCCTTCAAATGAAAGCCAGTGCTCTGAGCCAGTAGTAGAGAGAAAGAGGGGAAAAAAAAGGAAGAGTAAGAGAACATTAACTCTTTAAAGCCAAGTACAGCCTCTGTCTGAAGGAGGAAGCTGCAGATTTGCTGTATATGGTGTGGGGACCTGTTTAAACATCAGTGATAGTGCCTGGGTAATAAAGTTGCATTTTTTTCCAGTCCACCTGAAATCTCTGATAAATCTGTTCCTGTTGTCTCTCATTCTGTGGAGTGTGGCATCTACTAATTTCCACTAGAAAGACATCATTCCCAGTGCCCACAGGCCGTTAGCACATCTTGACTAGTTGTTTAGGTTTTAAAAATATATTTCCATCACTTTCCTTTTCTGCTTTTTTGCAAATGTTTTTGTGAGTAGTTTCCTAAGCTTTTCCTATAAAAAGCCTTAGAGATTTAGAATTTGCAAACAGAGCTTTAAAGAAGCAATAAGTAACATCCTTTAAAAGGCACCTGCACTCACACAGCTGAAACAGTGCTTTTCTCAAAACTTTCTCTCCTATAAAGTCACACACCCAGTAAACTCTTCAGTCATTTCCATGGTTGTGTCAACAAATCAGGGAAAAAAGAACCATCACGTAGCTTAGATTGACCAAACCAACTTGAGTGATAGAAACTTGAGTGGATTTTTGCAGTGACAAGTGTCACTGACTGATGTGATTGCTCTTAAAGATTATCCAGAAGCCTATTTTTATTGAGTAAATAGAGGAAAAAATATTAGTCTCGTCAATTCCGTAAATTCTAGCAACAAGCATAAACTACAGGCTTAATACTGCAGGATTGTTGGGGCTATGGATTAGATGCCTCATGCCTGGAGAAGATACATCTTGGTGGATAAAGCTCTAACCTTCATAGCTGTTCAGGATATTTCTGAACAGCACGGGAAGAAAAAGGAAGAGGAAAAAACTCACTAAACCAACAAAATCCGAAGCCATAATATCAGTAATGGCTATAATGTCTCAGGTTACATTTTTAAACTTTTTTCTCCCCAGGAACTCATATTATACAAGAAATCTGGTCTTCAGGTAAAGAGGTAACACTAAACTTAAGATTTAGGATTTTCAAACATATTGAAGTTATTTGGACACCTCCAATTTTTAGCATTTCCCAGCCAGCAGCTGTTCGGCACTTTAAGGTCAAGTTCCTTGGGATTTCTCAAGTTGCACACTCAGGATCAGCAGTTACTTTAGCAAGTGTTTGCTTAAGTCATTTGGTTGTTTTAAGAATTCTTTTTATAAATTGTCTGAGACGCCCACAGTGATATTTAGATGCTCTGGGGGGACTTCCCTGTGAATGAATCAGCAATGTAAAATAATCAAACTAATGTATTTCTAATGTCATAATTTTGACACTCAGGGTGGATGTCTCTTCCAGTAATGCTTTTTGTTTAATTTAGACCACTCCAGTTTTTGTATCTGGAAAGTCTAATTTTCTAAGTGACTCTGAAAAAGACAATAAAAATCTCGTGAGCTAATGATTGCATCTTGTCTAATAGCTTCATATCACATTGAGGTGTGTGTTCTTTATGACCTTATTTATCTACAGACTCAAGAAATTGTCACAATTTGGTCCACGGAAGCTTCAGGCTGTACTGTTCTCCATTCTTTTGTAAAGAACGCGCCTGTGGTTTGAGGTTCTGAGATGGCACAAAGAAGGAAACCTCACAAAACTACGGATGCAGTCACTTCACATAGCGCAACTGCACTTCAAACATTGCACCTCCACTACTGTGGAAATGAGCAGTAATTACAGTAATTTTCTGTGGGTTTTGTGCCTGCAAAGCACACAGAGTGTCAAATTTGCTTAAAAAAATTAGGTAAGATTTGAATACTGTAGGATATATTAGGCAATCTGTTCAAATATAATCAATCGTTGGCTTCTATTTCTGTTGGCTGTTAAATATAAGCAATTATATTTTACCATAAACACAACTCCTGAATGACTCAAGTACTTTATTTGTAAAATAAAGTACTTTTATAATTATTTTTGAAACTGTTGGAGGGCATAGGGGGTAGAGAAATAACATTGCGAACGATACCTGGTCATGTTCCATTGACAATCAGCCTGAAATGTAATGCCAGGGCCTTCTACAGAAATTATTCATAATGAGCTCCCCATGAAGGTGTACCATTACTGCCTGTTCTCTCGCACAGACCCAGGAAATCTGTTTTGTTGATAGTAGACTACTTTGGTTGTTATAGAAATGCCTTCAACTATGTTGTCCCGTTCCTTCTGATCCCGGGGTTAAATTAATTCAAAAGACTGCCTGCCAGGACAGAGGTCTGAGCTTGTGTCAACATGTCTTTAGAAATGCATTAACAAGTTGCTCCACATGTATAATTAATAGGGACGAAGGAACCCTATACTGTCAGAAAGTCTGTACTCCATCCCAGTACATCTCTTACACTTCTTGATACTTTCTTTATGATGTTATTTCTTGAACATTGATATAGTTCACCATATATTACTCTTGGAAATGTAAATCTTATAAAAGCAATAGTATTGTAATAAAGCTATTTTGACTCTCCGTGCATCTTTTATACAGTGAGCTCTAAGTGTTTTAACAGAGCTTGATTAAAAATTAAGCCTCTGTACAGCTGCGTCAGGCAGGTTAGTATCATATCCATTTTACAGATGGTTAAACGCACAATAGAAAGGTTAACTGCCTTGTCCGTGGCTGCTCACTGCGTTAGCTGCACTGTAGGGAGTGAGAACCCAGACCTGAATAAATAATCAATTTCTTGATTTGGTAGCTGAGGCACGAATCAGGGAAATGCCATTTTCAGTTTCACTAAAAATAATTTTCTTCTAACGGCTCTTTTGACCAAGTGAGATACAACTAAAAATTTTATTTTTGTCAACCAAAAAATTCAGTTTAATCTCAAAGGAAATCATATTGAACTCTTCTGCTAAACTTCCTATAAAGCTTAGTTTGAAGTCGAAGAGAAATCTGACATTTCGAAACAAGTTGTTTTCCGAGATGACTCAGTTGGAAATAAGTTTTGACAGGTGAACTGGCTGGTACCTGGAACCGCTTTGAATGATAGTGCTAGCTTAAAAGTCAGCGGTGACAAGTTCTTTTTCTTCAAAGCGACGGTATTCAAGAAATATATTTGACATAGTTAATATTCAATCCCATACTGAATACAGAAGTTCCCTCTTTCTGAAAAACAGCACTGCAAGCGGCAGGCTCAGAAGACAGGACTTCTGCCTTCAGAGCTACTTTGCCAACATCTACAAAACCAGATTCCAAAACGCCCTGCTTTGTAGCTGTAAAGTGTATAGCAGTGCACTGAGCAGCACATTCCTACCTGTATCTTGCATGTAAGGAAACAAAAGCATGTACATAGGTTTAAGCCTGAGCTCTTGTTCCTTCCTGATTTTGGGACTTTGGAAAGCACGTTCCAGGAAAGGCAAACTCAGCTGCACAGCGCATGCTGCGCTGACAACTCAGAGATTTCTCCCTCCACGGCTCCGACAGAGCCAGCACTGGACCACAGGAAAGCATCCCCCCGCTGAGTTTATGCTGTGGTTTTGGCGAAAGGGCAGAAGGTAGAGAAAACAAGCGCAGCACTGTGGAAAGTGGGATTTGACCGAGTGATTAAGTCTACCGTCCAGCTGGCGGACACAACAGCTGTTACTATTACAGTCCTGATAGCATTTCATTTGTTTTAAAACCCCATCTTAAAGCTTTAATATCCCATCCGTTTTAAATCGCTTCATCTGAAGGTGGCAGCAGGGGGAATCATCTAGTAAAGAACATGGAAAAAAAGACAGACAAGTCTTACGTGTCACTTTATGAGACAAAACTTCTCGTACTTTTCCATTTAAGATTGGATGTCCCTAATTTTTTTGCACTGCAATAGAAGACAGACCAAAATCCTGGAGGCATGACAAAGGTTCATTTTTGCTAACAGTAGGCAGGTGGAGAGCAGTTTTAAAACCCCAAAATTATTTCTATTAATGAAGTGAGCGCCTTCGCTGACACTTTCCCTTTCTGAGCCATCCTGTTAAATAGAAAAACAGACAGTTGCCCTAACAGCTTAAGAATAAAGTCTCAGGAATCTATGGTGATACAGATGTGAAACAGGCAAGGAGAGAAGTTCATTAGGAACTGCAAAGGCAGGCTTGGAGAAGTAGAAGCAGCACTGGGTTTCCCCTGTTGCCTGTAGACGTGGGCCAGGGTCTTCACCTTGCTGCAAAAGGGGTATGTGATGGAGGCTTGCAGGAATAGTGTATCTTGCTGACAGTGAAATCTCAACTCCTGCATCTAAGAAAAGAACAGATGGACTTCAGGATGGGCAAACGGGCAACTAACTGAATGGCAGGCTTTCCTTAAATAAATACATAGACCATATGTCCTTGGAAGAATCCAGAGGCTTGATAAAAGCCTATACAGTAGGGGGTCGGGTCAGTGGGGGGTCTCCTCTTCAGTAGCTGTGTGATTTAGATCAGGTTCTCAAAGATTCAAAGTGGTAAAATAATAGGGAAATTTGAAATCTATATTTTTCTGTTGAAGCCCAGCTTTGGAACTGATTCCCTGTGTGACCATGGGTTTTACAGAGAAACTATGCTAAGCCACAGTTTCTGTGCATGGAATACAGTGGAAGGGCTGTGTAAAGTACTGTACGCAACGCTATGCCAATGCGTGCTGCCTTACAGGTGTGCTGCACAGAATGAGGCAGCAGTAATGACCCCATATCTTAAAATATTTTCCACATATATCTATTAAATCAAAGATCATCTAAAACCAAAACCAAACCAAACAATCAGTCTAAAATTCCTGTCATTTGATATAACATTTGGAGAAGTAACAAATTGAACCAGCATAGCAGAGATACTTCTCCAACCGCTTAGTCCAGACAACGCAATTATCTCTTATTTTTGTTTTAATCAGATCATCAATCCTACATGCAAGAAAATCCCTCCCTTCATACACCATAGAAGTTAAACATTCCCATCCCCAACACATCCCTCAAGAGATTAGTGTGTCATATCTCTACGAGTCAGCTGAGAAGCGATAATGCTTACGTTTGGTGCCTGTGTTCAGTAATACATAGCTCTGAAGTCTGCAGTAAGAGGGATGAAACAGAATAGGGAACATCTGTGTGATTTCTCTGCCCTCTGCATTTCAAGAAGGCTCACCGACAGATGTCTGCCTGTCTCGGCATAACTGTACCCCCAAGGAGATTCTACAAGTGACCCCTCACAAGCCTGGCAATGCAATCACTACTCCAGCCCCCTTCAGAGCCCCTGCTGAGGACACACATGTATCTATACTACTTGCTCTGACCAGCCTTTATTTTCCTCAGTGCAAAGGCTGTTCCTGTATTTGACTGTGGTGCTCTCTGCAACCTGTCTTTCCTACTGGGCTAGGAACTGAGCTAGGTTACAATCTTGCTTTATTCTGGTGGGAGGAGATGATTCACTATTTGTTCTGTAAGACTACAAGGAGACACCTTGAAGCAAAAAAAATGGCTTTGAAGTGCCAGCTTGCTTCACAGAGCAGATGGCTGGGCTAGGCTGAGGGTAAAGACATTCATTATAAATCCATCATCAAACTAGGACATAGATGTACAGTGATTATCAGATCGAAGCAATGTGCTTAGAATGACAACTACTGTGTTGCTGCCGGAGCTACAGAAGACTGCAGTCAAGTTTTGGTAAGCAGGGTCAGATCCTCCCTTCACAGAGCAGAGAGCAATACCACCGAATCCAGAAAGAATCTGGAAAAGCTATATGGCCTCTCTTTGCACAGAATGTCTGCCATCTCCAGGTAATGCCATGTATAATCCTAAATAAAATAAGCATTCACCCTCCAATGCAGAAACCACAAACACAGGTTACTAACATACATACAGATGTCCACTACAAAAGGCCCACATAGAGTTATTTTCTTTCTTTCTGTACGAAAACATAGAGGATAAACACACACACACGACTGCAGAGTTTCCATTGTCCAGGCAGTATCTTCTTTAGGTAAATCAGCATATTGCAGTAGTAAAGTTAATGGAGCCCTACCAATCTTTACCAGATAAGGACTGGATCCCAAATAATTTAGTAGTGCAAACAGAATCGAGACCAACATACAACTACCATTATTTTTGTCAAAACATACTTCAGGTTAAAGAGAAAGCAATTACTTCCTTGGATGCACTGGCACTGTCTCACAAAACCCACACAGCGGTGGATAATCTGCATCCCATATGCCAATATTGAAGAAATCAGCCTGTATGAAATACTTTCCTCTGAAAACAATACTAACTTCTCAGCCTAATGACTTCTGTTCCCTCAAGAAATAACATAAATTAGACTATGTTAAACCTGTAGTCATTTTCCTTCCATATAGTATAACGTTAATAAGTTTATGGTTAGAATACCTTCTGCTTTAATTTAAAATCCTACATTGCAGGGTTTATTTTAATTTGGTTGTTAAAAAAAAAAAAGCATTCCAGACTGAATAATCTCTAAAGCAGCTTCTTCCAATTTTTGTTTCAAAGAAGATTTTTTTTGAAGCTGTGGACAATATATCTAACTCTGCGCTCACAGCATAATACTACTCTTGGAAACATAATTTACAATTGGATTTTGAGACTTTCCAACCTCAAGTTACTCTATGATAAAGTATTTCTGGAATATATTTATATATCACCCCCTGCCACTTTTTACCAGCCTCTTATCTGAGGTCAGTGAATACAATGACATTTAGGACTTGCCATAAGGAGAAAGCAGTGAATCCACTTACAGAAAGTTTCCTTGTTCCGTCTGCTGAAGATGCAAACTAGGCTTTTGGGGTTTGGTTGGCTGGTGGGTTTTTTTGTTTTTTAATTAATACAATCACAAAGCAACTGAATTTTTCTGAACAAAGCAAGGGCCTGCATAGTGAATCAGCACTGAAAGGCGGACGTTTCACGTTATTAGTTAGAACACTGCAGCTCTAAATCCATAACTAGTGCTAATTTGTAGCCAATATTTCACACCTCCCTGCCAGTATATAGGATTTAACATCACCATGTTAAAATTAACATAACAACAAAGCAACTAACTCAAAACCAATTGTCACCTATGAAAATACTAGTCAATCTAATTATGCCTCAGTTTCCTTTTTAATGATATTTACATCTGTCTCATGTCTCTGTTTAGCTTTGTATTTTTAAAACCATCAAATGCCATATTTAAATGGAATCTTTTGAAGTTCAGAGACGGGTTTTCCCATCTTCAAGTATACAGTTCATACTGTTAATAAGGGCATCTCTACTCATTTGTCCAAGTGACCAAAATGACCTTAAGGGATTTATTCTGGTCATTTCCTCCTGTGACCCAAATTCACATTTGAAGCCAGATCTTCAAAGGATAAAGAGTAATACTTTAACCCACTGCAGATTGCAAACCTAATCTACTCTTAAGAGAGCGACAGTTTCTCAATTTGAGAAAAAACAGCGGGCAAAAATAGACTAGAATTGTTTGTCAAATATGTTCACAGTCATTTCATTCCCTGTTAAATACCATGAAGACCAAACATTATTTCTACTGCAAAGTCTTTCAACACTTGCCCTAATTAAAGAGCAAAACCCCCACACAACAACAGCAAGCTGTGCCTTGGAATGTCAGTTAGCTGGACTGTATCACACTCAGATTTTAAGCAAAGGTCACAAAGCTGGCTTTCCTGCTCTATTCTTTTTTTCTCATTCTTCCAGCTAAGGGGAGTTTCTAAGGTGGTGTACAACGCTTGTATCTTGTACTTTGCTTAGCTATTGGTGAGTAGTGTGACCAGGAAAAAAAAAAAGGAAGTCAGAGTCCTATTGCTTATATTCCAGTGATGTCAGCTTGGAGGAGTGACCTCATATAACAAAACAATTGAAGCCTACCTTGCTAGCACCATTGTCTGGATGGATGTTTTTGACTTTGTCAGTTCTGAGTTGATAAGAGATTTTTATACAGCCTATCAAGTGACATATCACATTTCAGATTCAAATTAAAGCTTTTAAATAGGCAAACGGTGCTTTGGCTGGGAGCAGTAAACTTTAAAAATTCAAGTAAGATCAATTTCTGCTTGAAATAGACTATACTACCTCATACCTGGGTGGGAACTGGCTAACCTTTAGACCTCACCACTAACAGAAATTGGTGAAAAAGCAGCTCTGAGATCAAAACAATACTGCTTTGAAGCAAACTTGACTCTACTGAACAACTCTGGCCCAAGCTGTTTCACTCCTTATTCGCTGCTCACCTCCCTGCAAACTTTTCACTTCCCACAAAACTAACAGTAGAAGCCTGCTCTGAAGTGTTTACTCGTATGTTTTTTGACAACCCTCAAAAAAGCACATTATATGCTGCTAACCCAGTATTACACAATTTCAAATGGCTTCACAGAGCTCTGGGTGGGGTGTGAGAGCTGATGGGAACTGGAGAGACACATCATAATTCAGGCATTCTGCTTTGCAACAGAAGGTCTCCTGTTGCTCTCTCTGTCAGCTTAAAATTCAATAGTTTTTTTTCCCTGCTCTTTACAATCATAGATGGATAGTTGGTCAGCATAAACAAAGCTGTGTTTTTCCTCGTCTGCCGTTGGTTATTGCTGTTAGTGATTTGTATTGCTGTACCACGCAGAGATAGTACCAAACTGGGATTCTGTTGTTCCAGATACAGTCAAGACAGGAAGACACAGGAACCAAGACACAATGGGGAAGACGATGCCAAGATGAGAGTAGGAATCTGATTAGAAAAACAAGTATTTCTATTACAAAGTACCAGCTATCATTAGATGATGTATTGGAGGTTCTTTCATAGCTATTTTCTACAATTCTATGACAAAGTTGTATTGCTCCAATGTTAACAGATAGGACATGAAATAAATGTTTCCGGTGGCCCGTGCATATCACAGGCTGTTTGGCACTCAGAGACTATGGCAGATCTTACTCTCCAATAAATTTAATCTCCTAATGTACATTTCTGGTTTCTTTTTGGAAAGAGCATGTAAGGATTCAGCATTTCAACATCACCTTCACCACAATGAATCCCGGTGACTTACCTCCGCAGCACAGCTCCTCAGCTGCCACTAGAGGTCAGTAAGACAGGTTACACCACAACTTAGAGCATCGTTCCCTCAGGGGAACGGTCAGATTCGAAAGCTACCAAAACCCCTGCCACTTTATTTTGGGGGACATGAGCTGAACTTAAGCAATGTGCCAGCTAGCATCCCTGGAAACTAAAGTAATTTACTCACGTAGCAGGTAGGCAGCACATGCTGGATCAGTAAAAGGTCCTGCACACAGTTGCTCCCGCGGGTTTGAAAGCTAGCACAGAGGAACCTCCGCTAGGGATGAAGGACTGTCTCAGGCTCAGCATCCCCATCAGGCTTCCGCTCTTCCACTGAGGCTGTCTACAGGGGTGATAGTTACAGCAAGCTCTAGTATTGTTATACACACACCTTTTCCCTACCGCACAAGCGCGGACACCCTATCCACATATATAGGTGACTGCACGCAGTTCTTCCCACAAAGGATGAGACCATTTTTGTTCACCGCTAAGTATGGCAGGCTAAATTTCAGCTGTCAGTGTACAATGGTTCACTCTCTACTATATATCTGAGGTAGGCAAGCAGTATGCTCCTCTTTATGAGCTTCCAGAACCACCCCTTCAAGGTGCTTTCCCAATGCATTTTTATGCTGCTCTAAAAAATGATCCATTAATATTCACATCTGAGTAAGAATCACAGCAGGACTGAAGCTGCCTCAAAAAGGTGCTGGCTGACTGAGGATGAAATGCTAGGTTTGGACAGTCACTTCAGGTGATCTTTACTTCAATATTCTGTGGATTACAGGTTCTTTAAACCAATGCGCACACTTCTAGAAAGTCGGACTCTATCTCAATTACGTTATGCAGATTTGCTTTCTTGCACATTTTTTGGATCCTCACACATGCCAAGATCCAGCATTTCATCAAGGAGACATATCTGCAGGCAATGCGACAGCTGCTTCCTGGCTCTTTGAGCCTGCAGCATTTTATTTGGGTCATGCACAGTCCCTCTCCTTCCCCTTGAAGCAGGTAAAATCTCTGCTCGTTTCTGACAGTGAGAGATACCACCACTAAAGCAAAGCTATTTTAGAAGGAAAATTGTAAATGAGGACAAACTTTCTACTGCACATTTATAATCACCTACACGCAGTGCTTCTTCAGCCAGCCATGTATTGCACAGGGAGCCAAATCCGGCTCTCGTACTTGGCACCACTGCAACTTCACCAGTCTCCATGGGGGTTACCGCAGCCTGAGAAGGGAGCACATACTCGCTAGATCCCACCCACAGAAGCATCCTCACATGGGAACACCTCCCGTATCCACAAAGCTGGAGATGGGATTACCTCCACGTTACTACCTTTGCGGAGGTAAAACCGCAGTAACAATGCAGCCTTCGGGCCACTTCCTACTCATGATGAAATTTGCTTTCAAAGTTTTGCAGGGGATCATTATGGTGATCACTAGTTCTGGCAATATTCCAACAGGAGAATGTTTTACTCTGAAGATTACAGATTAGTAGGAACTAAATCGAAGTTCTGTCTCAGCTACTAGCAATTAGAATTATGCAAAATCAGTATTAATAGTAGGTAACTGCTGATGCTTACAATGAATAAATATTACTAACTGGATGAGTTCAATACTTATCAAATATACATTACTTAGTAGGGGAAAATATCATTAAAGTTTCTTATCCAGAAAAAAACATACTTTGCGAAACGCTTTGATGTGATGGAGTATCCAGAATGGCAGCTTCATAAATAAAGCTTTCCTAAGCCTTGCTCTTCAGCTTGCACTGGATTATGTGGGTGTCAGCTTGGTCTGTTCCTTGCTGTTCTGAGGGGTGCTAAGTTCCAAATATACTCAGTGCTTTCAGGGTTTTATGTTGGGTTGAACAAAAAGCTACAAACTATGAACAAATCTAGATCTTCACTCTGAGGCACCACGGTAGGATGAACCTGCAAGTAAGAGCAGAACCCAGTCAAAATAGTTGAGTGTGAGATGTGACCTCTGCAAAACTACTCAGCCTTACAGGATAATGAAACAAAGCCATAAATTCGTTACCAAAGGAAGAGTAGACCTTTGCTGAAACATTCACTGATGTCTCACTGAAAAGTTTGGTAGGGCAAATCATTTTGCTAATTGGTTGCAAGTTTTGAGTCCATAATAAAACTTGCAGACAAAAAAGTGTGAGCCAGTTTCTTGTTCCATGACTGAACAATTTGCACAGCTCTAAATATAAAACTGTTGGTAACATATCCGTATTTGTTGCAAAGGGAGTGTACTTCATGAACCGCACCGGGCAACAAGTTGTATATTTCCAACCAGACTGCAAAACCCCGCTTATAAATGATGAGAGAATCAGGCACCGTTTTTCTCCTTTTTTTCATATCCACATGCAAATAAACATGAAAGCCCATGTTGAAATTATAAATATATTTGTGTTATTTATAATCATGGCACTACACAGTGAAAATCATGTCATTTCATTTTTCTTGAAAGAATCAGAATAGAATAAGACAGCATTGATACAGAATATCCTCTCACTGTCCTACTTAATTCTGTTTCAGCGTGTTTTCAGAAATAATAATGTTAACAATGGTAGCATTGAGTCGCACTGAATAAGCTGTAGAGCTAACAGAAATAAACACTCTCGTCCTGGTTTTGACCTCAGCATGGTGCAAACGCCACTGCAAACTCTGCTGGCCAACGGAGTGACTCCACTGATGTCAGTGAAGCCATACTGATATGAGATCAGATCAGACCTACTGCGTAACATCTGCTTCAGCCTAACAGAGATAATCATTATATGTAGCCCCAGTATAGTGCCCCCCCATTGCATATCTCGAAGCACTTGACGAAGATAAATAGTTACTATGATCTTCATTTTATAGGTAGTGAAACTGAGGCACAGACAGATAGTGATTTGCTGAAGGTCTTCTAGCTGATCACTGTTAGATGGGGACATCACCCAGGAGCGTCGAGTCCTAATCTTGTACCCTGCCTGCCGGACCGTGTTACCCCGTGACGCACGCAGTGGAATTCACTCCTGTCTGCCCCAACAATTAGCACAACAGATATAAGAGATTTGGAACTAACTGTCCATAAAAGACCATTCATATTAACTGAGCAAGGCAATATTTTAACCAAAGAGTGTTTTTTAAGAAATAGTAGCATTTACAGTACTTTAAATAGATGCTACTTTGTATCAGATCTAATTCTTTTATAATAGCATACAGTCCTTAGATTGCTTATTACTGTTATTCATTACTTTAAGCCCTCACAGCTACTCTAGATAATACTTTAAATACACAGAGCTTTAAAAAAATATTTCCATTACAAATATTTTAAAAATATACTTATCCTAAAAAGCTGGCCAGCACTTTCCAAAAATCTCTTGTAATAAATGTCTTTTTTAATTTTAACAAAAATATCTACCGTTATACAGAAGAGCTCAAGTTTTGACAAATCTATAATACAGTCAGAAACATCTTAGGCCAGATTCCACTCTTGTTTATACAGTTGCCAATTTGGATCATGGTGTTCGCTTCAGTGTTACTCTAGTATAATCAGGAGCAGAATATAGCCCTTAGTGTTTTAAAATAACTAAATGGACTGGATACTGCAACACTTACTCGTGCCTAGCATTACAGGGAAGGGAAATCCTTTACTTCATTGCATCTAAAAATGCAAGAGAATGTTATATTTAGTATTTGTGCCATGACCAAAAAGGTGCCAGGCAGCTGCAGTGGATGACTCAGACCTAGAATCATATTCGCTTATAGAAAAAAATTTTTTTGGCTGAATGATGCCTGCAACTGCTGTCATTAAATGGAGGATGAATGTTTATAGAGAACATTCATAGAGAGAAAATGCCAACCTTCCTATAATGCTTTCTACAATTCTAGGAATCATTTTAATTGCATTTTGTTACTTATAAAGTTGCGTGAGCTTAATAGAATCTCCCACTACTTGGATCTAGGAAGGACACTACTTTAAATTGCTTCCATGTTTTCCAACCGAAATGCCTCTATCTAGCCAGTCCTTTTCAAAGTGCATTTAGAACAAGCTATGAAGCACTTACAGGAATCTGCATCTCATCAGAAGGACAATCTGGAAGTGTGAGTTAGTCTTTTAAAACACTGGGACTTTTTTTTTTTTTTGCCTTTCGCCCTTTTTCCTGCAATCTTCAAATTTAAATGCAGTGTTTGATTAAGGATCATAGAAATTAACCCGGTCTCATTGCATCAGGTTACATATGTAAGCAAAAGCTAACAGTCTCAGATCCAAACTGCAACTCCTACCTGTGACCATCATGAGACTAGAAGGGATCCTTACACATTGTGATTTCATTTAATTCATGTTTAAAGCTTTTACTCTACTTGTTTTCTTCCTAGACTTTGGCAGATGATTAGTAACTTATAAACCAAGGAAACTTAAGTATATAGACTAAGTTCAGTCCTCACTGTCGTCTTCATCATCATCGTCATCTTTACTGGGAGCACATCTTTGGAAGCAGTGTACTAGAGTTGCTAAGAAGAAGCTTGATAGGATAGCAGCAATGGAGACTGCGACTCCAGAGAAGATGATGATAAAAAGGTCCGTCAATGACAAACTAAATTTGCATTCACTAAAGCTGACCTCAGATAATTCATTCAGAAAGATTCTTCTATTTTCTACAGGCAGGGAACACTGGATTTCATGGAGACCTGCAAAGAAGAGGAAAGGGAAACAAATCAGCAGAATATTGATGAATCCCCCTGTTGCTCCGGTCAGAGGCTGAATGGCTGAAGGCAAGTTTTAGGGTTAATTCCAGGTTTATGAATTCGTACAAAATTCAGGAAAAAATGGAACAAAATCTGTCACTATCCAAAAGCCTCTATGTAACCCCCTTGAGTGGCTCCTGGAAATTAAGTTATTTCACCTTCAGTCTTCCAGGAGGTCAGGTATGACCTAAGACCATGATTTTGAGGATTTAAAAAAAGTGAATGTTGAACCTGGATGCATCTAAATCTGGAGACCTGGAAGCACTTCCCAGCTACTCCAACTGAAGACAAATTCTGACTCCAAAACAGGGTAACAGGGATACTGAAGTTCCTTCCACACCTTGGTGTCTTCTGCACAACTTTTTTCCATGTGGTTCTTAAACTACAGTTGTCTTTTTCTTCCGGTCAAAACAACAGCTTAGGTTTAATGGGTGCTTGTTTGTCTGTGACCTGCTTTCACCTTTTCTCTCTGACTGTAATAAGGACATGCAGACTAGCAGATATTATTCCTCCATGCATTATTGAAGAATGCCTAGAGCTGGGTTCTTCATAGGGAAAGCAAAAAAATCCAAATTTGAAAACTGGTGAGAACAAAGTTTGATACCAGACAGTAAAAGCATACAGCTCACTGCAGATGCTCAACTCCCTCTTCATTCACAACAGGGGAAAATCAAAGAGTATATTAACAGGGCTAGAATGGAACAAATAATGAAGTGAATTAAGTCTGTATGGCTGTTGGCAAGACAGCTTTTATCTTGCTATTAAGGATACAACGGTAAAGGGGAAATACAAGAATTGTGTATTAATGACATGAGAGCTGCTGCTGCTTTACTTCATACACTTTTACTCTGCGTCTGCTAATGATCACCGAATGGACTCCCAGTTTGACTCTGCATTGCTGTCTGCGCACAGTGTGTAGAGCATTTCTATCTACCATATAACCATTATGTCACTTTAAATAAGGAATGCATGAGGATAAGATTTCCTCTGCTTTTCTGAATCCCATATTTCTTGTGGCTGAATAGCTATGGCATATGATGTTTTACCATTAAACCCAGGCTCCTAGGGTTACTAGTGCAAATCCGACTGGTTAGCTGGATCCAGCCCAGCTGCTATGCTGATTTGAGAGGGAGTTTTAGCTAAGTCTACTATGGATTCAATTATCACCCTGACTTACTTGACCTTGTAACGATGACTGTACTAAATTTTGATCCCTAAAAGCCATCCTGTATCTCTCGTATTTGCCTAAAGTTCTGTTGCCTTCCCTCTTACTCATGCCTCTCTCACTGACAACGTAATAAAAGCTGCCAGCAGAACAGGACAACAGTCAGTGTGCCCAAGGCTGACTGGTTTCCTCTAGGCAAACTGCCACCTGAATACACGCTACATTTTTTTCTCCGAGCCTGGAGTGCACTGGCGGTGTACACCAGATGGTGAGGCAACTTGCTTTGCAGATCTTTGAAACCTCCTGTCTATGGAACTGGCCCGGAAGGTAAAGGAGCCTCATGGTTTCAAACATTCCCTGAGACTCTTGGAAATCCGGAACCTGCAGTATTCATATATATCGTGTCTTGTATACAAGCTGACATACTGGAACACTTGAGTGTGCCTGTGACTGCCAGCTATTGCACTCTATAGCTTGTGACAGAGCTCTTTGTACAAACCTTTCTACTGAAAGAAGTGAGAGTTGTTCACCAAGTCCATATGTTCTTTTCATCAAGACTTGGGAATAGCAACTGCAGGGGTTAATGGGAGTAACAAAAGAAAGGGGACACAAATGGATATCCTTTCCTGTTCAAAACCATGGGAAATAAGGGAGGAGTGAAAAGCCATAGGCTGGAATTCCAAGACCTGTCTCTTTTTAATCAGATTTTTAAAAGCAAACAGTTTTCAGTAAATCAGCATGATGTTGACAGTAATCAAAGCAGTTACTGCTGTTCTGTAGAAACAGCAAGAAAATGAATGTAACATATCGCAAATTCATTTGAAGAGGAAGTTCCTTGCTAACAGGAAAAGATCATCGCAGTATTTTGGCAGAAAAGCCCGATCCAAGTGAATATGGCACCTAAACCAATTCCATTTCACTTGTAGCAAGCATCAGAAAATCAAGATTCTATACAACTGTCTTTCTGTAAAACAAACCCCACTAATAGCTGTTGAGACCTCATGAGAACGCTGTTTTCATAGCGGCTGAGCCATGCTCGCAGCATGTCTAAAGAAAGGGTGCACAGGTGACCGTAAACGACTACTACTGCTATTTCTGACCAACTGCAAAAGACATTCTCTAGTGTCCTCTCCTGCCGGCTTTTTAAAAGACCTCTGTGCTGGAGTGGCCTTGATGAGCTGGAGTATCAGATCTAAGCTTCCATAAGGAAGGAAGCAGAAAAAGAATATATTAAAGAGATAGAGCAGAAAAGACTCAAAAAGAAAACTATTGATCTACATACTGCAGCCCTTGCCTCTACAAATAACTTAGTATGGTATTATTTGCCCAGGATCTAGAGATGGAAAAGTAAGGGCCCACTTATTCATTATCATTACCAACAAAGGTTTTGCCACGGATCACAACTGAGCCTGTAGACTGTGAGCTCTATTCCCATCTCCCAGATGCTTCCACCTAACATCACAACACAGAGAACGCAAGTGGAAAAGAATCTGCAACATACCCAGTCACTTCAAGGGTATTTCTTGTTATGAGAATCAGTGCACTGTAATGATTTTGGGTCTGATTATACAATAATGAGAAATAAAAAAGCTTCTCTGCATGTAGCCATGAGTACTGGAATCTAGGTCATGTTCTCAAACCAAATAGATTAGATGGGAATTTTGTACTTGCTTTATTCTGTGACACTCCAATGTGCTAGCTTAGCCTCAAGTTTTTACAGAATTCTTAGTCACTGAGAATAATAGATGCCAATAGGCAAAACACAGCATCATAAACCAGGGGCCAGTCCAGAGGCCTTGCTAGCTCCCAGCTATAGTTTCAGCTACCCTGGCTATGCAACATCTTTTCAACAAGACAGGAATGAACCGACCTCTCCTACCCACACACAAGGCAGTCTGCTAAAATTGTGCTGGAAGCAACCTAGGAGGACTGTAGAGCCCGGTGGAAGCACATGCCCGTGACCAAGGGAGAGAGGAACATTTACGAGTCCACCCTGTTCAGTGAACATTTGTCTTTGCTGTATTGTGACACTATTGCAAAACCCAATACAGTTAACGAAAGCTTTTCTTTCGACTCCAAAGAGAATTTGGAACAGACGGTTCATTTGTAACAGTAGTAAGACTAGCAGCTATATCTCTGGTGGCACAAGGAATTTCTCCTCCCAAAGCTAATGCACCAGAGCTTCTGACTGCTTAGCTGAAAACACCGTAATCGGAAGGTCACACACATGCCTGCTTCAGATGACATAGGAACAATATAATTTCATCTGCTTCCTTCCATAGCAATATGTTCCTCCCTTTAACAGTCTTTAGAAGTAGGCTGTCCTTATGACATGAGAATCCAGTCTGTGTGGAGAACTGATGTTCTGTACTCCACCTGCCCTATTACATTCAGGCCTAGCAATAGATCCAATTTTGTTCTTTGCTTGAGCAGAAAGTAATCCCAGGTCATCATACACCCTCTGCGTGAAGAATGAACAAAAGAACAGCTTCTATAAAGCAATCAGTATTAATTATATGGTGTGGTTTTTTTCTTCTGGGTGACTCCACTGCATATAGACTGGCTCAATCAAACTACCTGTCCCCACACACAAGACTTCCAGAGGACAGCAGAGTGCCATTTAACCTTAGTGCTCTACTTTCACACACTTTAACCACTTCAATAGTACTTTTTTTATAGCTTGTTTGGGTTGGTTGTTTTTTTTTTTTTTTTTTTTCTCTTCTGTAAAACCTGTCCAATTTATTCTTTTAAAAAAAATCAGCCTGGCTTCATGTAAAGGATCTCTCAAAGAAGTTTGATATTTAGTGTTTGGCTGCAGCAAGAAAACCTTTGATGATAGTTATATATATATATATCTCATTATATATATATATATATATATATATATATCTCATATATAACTATATATATATATATATATCTCATTGCTGCCACAATGTGTTCAAAGAGTTGCTTCTTCATACCGAACAAATCTGTAAATGAAATAACAAGTGTGAGTGTGTTATAAATATATAGCTTATGCTATTTTGGTCAGGGCCATCACAGTATCTGTAATGACTTCAGCTGTCCCAAGGACAATGTCACACACACTGTATCCTTCTGCTATGTCATCTGAAGAAGCAGATGTACTACACTGGCAAGCTGTAACATATTGTTTGCTTTTAAAAGGGGAATGCTTTGAAGTCCCAGTCAAGGGACAGGTGCTAGATTCTATATAGGCTTGTCTCTTAACACTGAAAAAATAAAATAAGATGAAAATATGGGTCTGTACCCTGAGGAATAGATTGTCTAAGTAACATGGGAAGTGTTAAAATGCGAGAATTCTGGAACTATAATGTTAAAAGGAGAGGCATGTTTCTAAGAAAAAAAAAAAAGATACATGTGTTTATAAATAAGTGATGCAGGAGGGTTCCAGGTAGAGTTTATTTCAATAAAATTCCCTAATAGGTTCTAGAACAATATGACCTTGAGATGCCTTACCGTTAGAGGATTATAACTCCACTGAAGTCTAGCACTTAAACCTTGACAATAAATTGTAAGCAATTAAGCTGCAGCCAGATCCTAATAAACCCTTTGCATTTGTTTCTGGAAAGGACTACACACAGGCCTACTTGTCCTGCAGAGTCAGAGGCTGAAATACTTCCCCTGTAAAAAATGAAGCTCTTAGAAAATGGATGCAGCCTGAAACCAGTCTTTACACAAATAATCGATAATTTCCTTGCAAATTAACAAAACCAGACTGACAATGCTGTAATGCCCCAAGCTGTAACTGTACTGATCTTCCCATCTCAAGAAACCCACAAAACGCCAGATACCAAGTTTCATCAGCATTCTGCTGGTACTTTGTAGCCATAATTCAACCATGTTTCTCATAGGTGCTGTTTGATCAGGAATTTTCAAACAGTACCTTGGAACTGCCTGCTCTTGGATCGCAGGTTTTCCCTAGATATGTTGACTGATGATGTATCGTATTGTGAGCTTTGTTTTCTATTCCTCCAGCTAAAGACAAGCAGCACGAGGTATCACTTACTTCAGGTCTACTTGACCCTATTTTGAAGGACTCCTTGAGTACTTCTGTCTTTGCTTCTTTCTAATACCTATGCTAACTATATCTTTTATTGGAGAACTTCTGAAATTCATTATTACTTCAATATTATGCTCTGTCTGTTAACCCTAAGAGCGATATTTCCCAGCTATAATTTTGGATGCTGAGTTTTAATAAAAGAGGCCTCAATTCTGTTGGGTCTCTGTAGAGTCCACAAAAAACAGGTATCAAGAGAAAGAGTTTCCTAACGTTCAGCAACGTGCAATAGTATGAGATAATGAAAAGGCCCACTCATACATACACCGGTATGCATAGGAAACACATCCAGAAAAATATCTCAAGCCATAAACATTTAAGTGAGCTTCATGCACACATGTTCATTACTGTCTATACAATAAATGTAAGAGCATTATAATATGCTATTTCTTTTTTTTTTTTTTTTAAAGTAAAATTGGTATTTGCCTTTTTGAATGGAATTTAGCTGTTCTCTCGTCTTGCTGAATGTAGTTGACACAGACTTGAAATGTTTAAACGTGGCATTTTATTTCCTGTATGGTATTTTGCCTCCAGCTACAGTTCTCTTTAGTCTACTTAAACACTGTCACTAATGTATTAGAGGTATTAATAAGCAGTGAGAGAGGCATTGCCTCTGAAGACACGAGAAATTTCCTTGGAAATAGCCTCAAGCTATCAGAACAGTAAGGCTTAAAAAACCTGAAGCCTAGATTTAGGTCCCTAAATAAAACTTTTTATGGCCAAGTGCCCTAGAGCCTCACCGATCGACATTAGAGGGTACTTAACAGTTTGTCTCAATGCCTAAATATAAAGTTTAACATTAGGTGTTCACATCTGCAAATGCTGTCCTCACATCTTCAAAGCCGTGAAAGATGGAACTACTCCAAAAAACCCCAAGATGGAAGAAACAGAGTGAAAAGCCAGTGGCGGTCAGATCATTTTACTGAAAATGACTAGGATATCAAATTATATACTTATATATGTATATATATATATAGAAACAGATTTGATGTGCTTGCTAGGGAATCTAATTTCTGTTAAGAGTTTCTGCTTGAACAGAATAAAAGCTGCTGAATGTGTGAAATGTCTTAAGGTTTTTAATTCCTTTCCAAAAAAATGGATATTATGTTCTGTACTAGAGATGTGCTAGCATGTGCATGACACTGAAGGAAGAACCGAATGGCTGTAATGGACAGAACAGCCTGTCCTTTTTAGCTGAAGCTTGCTCTGGTTCTATATTAGTACGTGAAGTTAAGGCAGCCTTCTCTACATAGCAGATAAATAAATAGGTACTGATAAAGAATGGTAAGTCAAGAGGACTTACAAAACATTCAGTTGTTTCACTGGCTTTTAGTTAGGTTAGAAGGTCAAATGAAACCTCTACTCTCATGTAATTATGACGCTTTGTTTTGAAGATGATGTTTAACATTTTCAGTGAGCCCAGGGCTGCTATAAAGGCCTGGACTAGAGAAGTAAGACTTTATTTTATCTACAGAATAAGGTTAGTAATAGATCTTAGATTGGAATGAGATTATAGAAAGAGCCTGAGAAGCAAGAGATGATCACCTCATGGCACAGTCTTCCTAAAACAGGCTTACAAAAATCATTCCATTCTTCTCACTACACCGATTCACTTCTGAATCCCAAAACTGCTTTCTTTTAGTACTGAATTCAGTCTGAGTTTCCTGTTCCAGAAGGCTGCTTACAGCCTCCCTGTCACCAGCTCTTGCTTTTTTCCTACCTCCTCTCACTGCCATCCTTCTCTCCTATTCTTTTGCATAGACAGTTTCTACCCAGAAATATGCCACTTCATTCATATTGAGGAGGTACGAGCTACAGAAGTCTTGAAAGTAGCCAAACAGCACCTCTATCAGTACTGGCACTAAAAACCCCTTTAAGTACCTTAAAAATTCTTAGTCTTGTACACACGACTTTCCAAAGTGGAGCAACATTTGACCAAATGAAGACGAAAACATGGTCCTAGGTACGACCTTTGTGTTGTGACATGGGATTTGCTCCCACTAATGAACTTTCTTCCAGTAAAGTTCAGCGATTACCTTAGTTTAGGACACAGTTCTGCAAGTGGACCCAGTTCTGTCTTCTTCAGGCTTCTCTTACCAGTTCTGCTTCTCGTGGTACGAACGCAACATTGGTATTCAGGAGGATGGTGCACTGACACTGTGCCAGCTAAGCCCGTCTGTAACAGGGAAGTCTACCACTGAGCACTGATCCTCACTGAAACTTGTGCTACTTTGATTTCAGAACATCCATTTCCTTTATTTATCACACAGGCAGCACAAATCTATTTGGAATTCTGTCGCTGGCCAATTCTGAACAAATTTTTCAAGTCTTTCTGGAAATATCAGTGTTTATATAATAAATATAACAGGCTACCCATAAAAATGCTCAGTCTAAACGTTCTCATCCAATTGCTAAAAGTCTTTCTAATACTTTTTTAATAGAGGGCAGCAAAATTTTTCATTCTTGCAATGGATAGCGGCAAACTTAAATAGAGTTTGTATTAAACACAAAAGGTTGAGAAAACACCATTGCATCTAGCATGAAAAGCACAGACACCGACTATTTCTTGCAATCTCAGAAACTCTACACAACTTCCTGAAAAGTTTTTTCCAAAGGTACTGAGAAGAAAAAAAAAGTAAAAAGCAAAAGGAGGGCAAGATGACAGAAAGGAGACACTACAGTCACTCCAAGGAATACTTAAACTCTAATTAAAAGTAAGGTTAAAAAATGCATTAGTCATTAGCACACAAGGTCACAGGCAGAGCTGCCCAAAGCATGTTCACAGAAAGTAAAAATCAGCTACAGAGATCTCTACAAAGCACGTCAATGCGGTCACTGCAGACTGCTTGTATTTCTTTTCGTAACATGCATTTTATCTGAATCCAACCCCTTCATCGAGATGAGATCCTCAGAGAGGTTTAAAAAAGTGTCTTTTGCAGCTCTACGCACTACTTTTAAACAGCACCTTTCACCAAAAGTTTATTCTATCGAAGCCATTTTTATTCAAACACTGAAACGGAAGCGTTCATAAACCTTAGTTCTGTAGGTCATGTGCACCAGTGACAACCTTTTGCTGGACGAGCCCTGAGTTTCAAACAGTATTACTAAAAAAAGTAGGTGAAGAGATGAGGCAAGAAGGGAAAACTGCATTTTTAGCCAAGATAAAATGTGATACAGAACAAGCTCTGAAAGCAGAAGAAAGCCCTTCCAAATATGAGAAATTGCGTGTATTTTTGTAGGACTTCCAGCTCCCTTTGAAGCAGAAGATGCAAGAAATCTCAAAGGTGACTCAATCTCAAAAAAATGAATGCCAAATTTCCTCAGACTTCACTGAATTCAAAATTTTGAAACATTAGGCCCGCAAGTTATTTAACTCAACCTACAACCATCCTTCCCTTCAGTACCTCCCTTGCTTTTATTCATATTTTTCTTAATTTCTTCCACCAGAGTCCAAACAAACTCTCTTCTTCCTCCTCTGCTTTCTTCAATTCTCACTTTAAAAAACTTCAGCCTTGGCAACCGCTTTTTGTAAAATTCAAGAAGAGGGATCAAGTACAGGCAAGCAGAGGATAGAACATAATAGCGTACACCTCAGATATACGATTTCCTTGAATTCTTTGAATAATACGTTTAAGTCCGACTGTCGTGGTTTAACCCCAGCCAGCAACTAAGCACCACACAGCCGCTCGCTCGCTTAGACCTTTGTTCTTTCAAGGTATTTTTTTGTGCTGAGAGTTTGCATGCTCCCCATGGAGTAAAACCTTCCATGCAAGTTTTTACACCTATCTTTGAAGGGACAGAGATCTTAAAACAACTTTTCTGTTTCTGAAAAATTGTCCAATATTCTTAATCTCCATGCTCCTCCTAATGGGAAGCCTTTAATATGAATCATTGGCCACCATGCTGCCGTTCAGGCATAACAAATGCCTATAAAATCAAACATCCTTCTACAGAAAATCTTTGTAAGTTTTATAGCTTCACCATTTTAACCCATAGTGCACACTTTCTCTAGGGAAAAGAAGAACCGTTACATGTTCTCCACTTATCACCACCCCCCTGATCTTCACAGTTCCTTTGTCTGCTTTGCACTACACACACTGATATGTTTTTAATTGAGTAATAACCAAATCAGAGGGGAAAAATGTGGCTTGGTTTTGAAGTATGATGAAAATGCTGGTTTTAATATCTCTCCACGAGTATAAAAATATTTTTGCTGTTTTAAAGTGCTGAGTTTGATTGCAAAACTTTTAGTGCAGTTTCTTTAATAAGTCTGCCTGTAAATCTGGCATGTAAGAATATTCACTTTCTGCCAATTAAGTCTTTATTTAGAAATTTAGGTTAGATGAGTAAATGCTGGGATCTGTAAAATGATTCAAATCCCAGCTGTTTGTGTGAAGCGACAAGTTCGATGTGCAAAGGCAGCTCAGCTGGGAAGAGGCTTTACAGTCAGGCAGGCAGGCAGGTCAGCATAAGTTATAACTTTACAAGCTATTTCTGGTAGCATGCCAGAAAGAAAATGGACCTGGCTTTTGCAAAACTAATGAGCTGAAATATGGTTTTTGTTCAGATCACCGAGTTCTCCAGAGGCCTTAATTACAGAGGTAGAGAGCTTCAGGATCAATTACTGAGATTTCAGTTCACACTGACAAAACTCCAATATTTAAATCAACTTGGTATTTCTTTTGCAAAAAACAAGGGTAGCTTTGACTAACATGCCATCTTACAGCAGCGCTAAAATTAAAAGGTGAAGCAGTGGCTGGACTTAGTAAATAGTTAACAGCTTGAGTGATTTCTCTCAGACATGCAGACAGGACACATTAAACTAGTTTAAGTGTCATTCAAAGCGAGGAATCAAAATGAATGCCCAGAACCTAAATCTATCTGTCACTGTATTTCTCCCAGCTATTGACCTCCTGTTTCTTGCTCCCAGTTCTGACTGGTGAGGGACCGCCATGCTACAGCGACACCCGCAAACGGCAGCCCTGGATCCTAGTTCATCCGCAGACTGGTTGGAGCGTGCTGCTTTTCTGCTTCGGCGTATCCCTTCTTGTCTACCCCGTTCTGAAGCATCCCAAGCTAGCGTAAGACACACAACGGTGTACAGAGCCTTTAGTTTCTTTGCAGTGCTTTGTACTTTTCACGAAAGGACTGGGGATCACCGATCCAAGTTTACTGTCTTTCACCCTTCCACACTGTTTCCCTTTTCAGTATACCCAGGTTACAAAGTAAGTCTGCCATTTAAAGGCTGGGGAACTTCCATCTGTCATGAAACCATGCTGTACTGCTAATCACAGTTCATTTTTAAAGAAAACCACCAGCCAACTCCATTTTCCTTCCTGCCATTTCCCATTTGTACAGGCCGAAATTCAAATGTTTGAGCTGCTGCAGAATTATAAAGGAAAAGCATGCAGCCAAGATAACGAAGCTCTTTTCTTGGGCCCTGAAAACGTATCCCTATCTTTTTCTTTTGCTGTATTTCCAGACATAATGCCTGCTGCCCTACTTATCTTGATGTGTTTGCTGCAAGAACGCTTCTCTCTCCAGCCTTACAGCAGTATCAGAAGGAAGCCAGGGAGCCTGAATGCTGACTCTTCCCGTGAGTTGCTCTTCCCACCCCTCTCAGGAAAGGCCAGGTGAACGTGACTTTGGACAAGTAGGACCAGACAAGTAATGCTAATGTGGTTAGTTCCTAATGGGTATAAGGTGACATCATTAAAAACTGAAAACTGGATATAAAATGCAATCAAATCATAATTCTAACAATTAGTATTGATGTCACTGAGACAGTCTTTCATTTCTGGGTTTAGTTTTGCCCTCACCTTCGTGAATAGTGTTTTGCTAGTTTATTAAAGGAGACAGCCAGTATTTTTGTGGCAGCAGCTCACAAGCAGCAATGAAAACGCTGACTTTGCACGCTTTTCTGGATACATGCACTAGGTCTCACTGATACGACTGGCTGCAAAGATATCGGGGGCCTTGCTCCTGGGAACAAATGCAAATCACTTGCTTAGGCCATGTCGGGGCAACAGCTCTGATAAAACCAACCATTTGAGTATTTGCTCCTTCCCTCCTTGTCTTCCCAAATCAAATCTAACTGAAAGTTTAGAAGATCCAGATGAGCTAGTAATTTTTTAGCTGTTTGGCTGAAAAACAACTGTGGATGAGATAAAATGCTGTGAGGAAGCATCTCTGAGCTTGCAAGACACTGGGGAACTCCAGCAATACTATGGGAAAGCTCAATCACCTGAGGTTTCCAGACGTAAGTTCAGATACGCTTTAACACCGACAGGGCAGAAGAGAAAAGAGAGCTGGGCTGGGCTGGACTCTCAAACTGAACAGACTCAGGAGCTAGAAGTTCATTAAAAAAGAGATGGAAAGCAGGGGAAAGTGAACTGATGCTTAGCGTGAGAGATGGGCAAATACTTGGTTCAAATAGAGCAAACTTTAGCTAAAGCATCAGGGAAGGCGGGAGAACAGGCCCAGGCTTGGTTTAGAAAGAATCAAAATGATAGTTTCACTGAGGCAGACAGAAAAAAACGCAACGCTTTTTCCTCAAATGACTTTGTCCTTCAAACAGCTGTTTTACAGCTAAGAATATTTAGGGCAACCTAGATGAGTATATTAAAAAAATGCTACCCAAGGTGATGAGCACAGGAAGAACTTGAATAACTGTCTACAGACTCTGATGATTAAGAAAGGAGAGAAGAGACCTCTGAAATTTGTAGGCTCACTGTGTTTTTCCCCCTTTTTGTCTGAATTCAAAGAAACAGTTACTTGTCCTCAAACCCATTCTCCCGAGCTCTTCTCCCCCAGCCTTTTAGCTCTCACCATCTTCTGCACAGACACCCCCTCCCTCAGACACAGCCCAGACACCACTGATTTCGTGTCAGGTAATACCTGTACACCCTCCCACAGTTTTTATGCTCCAAGCAGTTTGCCTTCTGCGAGCAGCTGGGCAGTTCAATGGCATGAGTTTATGCCCTAGTGCTTGTTGGGAGGCATGAACCGTGAGATGATCTCCTGCTAAAGCTGGATTAAGAGAGGCATTGGGGTTGGGTGGGAAATGTGGAGCAAGAGTTTGGATTCCCTATACATGGCAGTCTTAATACTCCCACCCCCCCACCCCCCCCCCGCTTCCCCCATGCTTTTCTGAAAATTACTGGCCCAAATACCAGAATTATATATCCTGCATTTTGGGGTGTTCCAGAAACACTTCAATTTATTCCTAATATTGGAAGCAGTGCTATTTTAACGAGAAGAGCGAAAATCAAGCTACTGAAGAGAGTCACAAACACAGGGTATCACAACAAAATACTTGCAGGAAAGGGCTGACAACCACAGTTGCATAAAATGTGGATTTAACTCTTCTGTAGCAGCTTTATAGCTGATCAGCATAATGAGAGAAAAATCAGTTTTCCTAAGGAGCGGGCACAGAACGTTCAGCTGCTCAAAGGGCTTACTGTAGAAAATATATTTACCAGAGAGAAAATGAAGTCTGGAAGAGAACCAGCTCTGGGCTGAATGAATTTGAAAAGGCTCTTTCACTGCCTGTGCAAGTTTAGCGTATAAATCAAAATTATTAGGGCTTACTTTTAAAATGTTATTTCTTAACTGGGAGGAGGACCCGCTGCTAAAAAGAAGCCAACATCATTTTACTGGACTCATTTGTTGAAAGCATGCAATTACAGTTTGACCAAAATGCAGTTTGGGTCACTGCAGGCAGCACACAGACAGTTTGACCAAGAACCCTCCTTCCCTCCAAGACACACAGACAGAAACGCACATACTGCGCTGCAAGGCACCGAGCTTTACCTTTCTGGAGCTTAGATGCATTGTCCTGTATCCAGCTGAAAAGATTGGCAAAGTCACAGTCACAGACCCAAGGGTTGCCCTCTAAGCGTATAGTCCGCAGGGAGGGAAGCGCTTCTAGGGCTGCCACATTTAGGCTCTGTAAGTTATTGTCATTCAATTCTAACACTTGGAGCTGTTCCAGGTTCTCAAAGGCAGCCTCATCCACATCCACCAGGTTATTGTTTCCAAGGCTCAATTTTATCAGTTTTTCTGCTGATTTGAATATCCCAGCATCAAGCTGTGTTAAATTATTGTAGCTTAAGTCTAAATACACCAGTTTGGTAGAACTGCTAAAAGTGCCCTCTTCTAAAGAGGTGAGGGAGTTATTCCTGAAGTCCAAATAGACTAGATCTCCATAAAATATAAAGAAGTCAGCTGGTATTGCCTGAATGTTGTTATCAGCTATAAGAAGTTTCCGTACATCCAATGGAAATGGATTAGGAACACTTGGGAGTCCTTGATCCCGGCAATCTATGGTGTGGTAGTCCATACAGCTACAGACAGCAGGGCAAAAATGACCCACGGGTAAGAAAAGCAGGCAGACAAAGACAGAAAAAGGCAGAAGGCAGAAAGGAAAGCATGGCAACATCGTCAAGGATTTGAAAGCTGTGATGAGCACCACTTCTAAGAGAAAGACATTTTGCTCAGCTGAGCAGCAGTGCCTGGTACTTGTGTGTGTGTGTGTGATTGTATCCAGGAGATCACATATCATCACAGATCCGATAGCAGCAGTCTGGGGAGGGGGGAGGGAGAGCGACTGAAGGGAAGAGGGAGGGAGGCAAATGTGAGGATTTACACTGTCAGAATATTCTAATGCTGTACAGTGTAAGGGAAAGCGATGATTGGGTAAACGGAGGATCTTTCAAAGGACTCCCTTGCTTTTGTGAGCTAAAAAAAGCTGAGAGCCTGTTTGCATATTTGCCGTATATTCCAGCAAGCGGGAAATCACACCTGATCCTGTGGCTCTGACAGCAACAGCTTATGCTTAAAAAGCCCTTCAGGTAATAAACCCTGATGAAATCACTTATTTTGTTTCTTAGCATGAGCCTACATCAAGGTGACCAATACCCCACAGAAATGCAGGCGAGGGTGAGGGAAGTACCCTGGCTGCCTGCTAGGGAACGTTGTCCCTTTCATTTGTAGAGCAGGGAGCAGAAGAGCAGCAAGGGGAGAGCAGCCCAAAGACGAGGAACGCTGGCTTGTGCTGTTTCTGGATGCCTTCTCCGCTTTTACAGCAAGCATGTTAACATTATTGAAATATGACTCATTAACTTTTACCCAAGAAGTATAACCTACTGCAGCAACAAGGAATACGGTCTCAAAAGTGAGGGGTTTTTTTCCTTCCTGTTCTAATGACCAAACCTGCTACTTTCTAATACAGCACCGGTAATGTCTGTTGGGCCACATAAAAGTGCAAATTGTGGATCAAATCTTCAGCTGTTAAAACTGAACAGATTTTCTTCATTTTCAGGGGGTTGAAATATATGACAATCAATCTGCCTGTCTCTCATGGGACAGCAGAGATGATTTTGCAACAAGGCATCTGTGTTTTTCTGACACCCCCAAATCCACACCCAGAAAGGCAAGCCCTCTCCCAGCTGCAAGCTTAACTTTTAACTCCATCCCTGCCTCTTTATGCACGTTGTGTAAGCAGACAGAAATGGGACTCCAGTGCTTGGGCCACACCACGCGCTATGAGGGAAGATTTTTCTAAAGAGACAGATTCAGGTGTATGTGTCCTGAAGATCAGAGCACAAACTCAAACACCTTTGGAAAGCTCATTCTGAGGTCAGAGAGAGGCCGGTAATCTCAATTTAAGGGTCATATTTTGTAACTGAATTCAGAGTATGTTTCATCCATGACAGGGTACAAAAATTTCCATCGAAGACAGCCTATCCTCCCACAACACCTGCACTTAAATAATGAAAGCAGCATTATCAACCTCTCCTTCAGTAAGTACGTAGAAGCACTGAACTGCTTGGAAGGAGCAAAGAGGGAGCCAGACCATTCTCGATAGCGCACACAAAGAGGCTATGGGCACAGATTAAAAACCATCCCAATACAAGAAAACACTTCTTTTTTACTGTGAAGGTGGTCAGACACTGGAACAGGTTGCCCAGAAAGGCTGCAGAGTCTCCATCTGTGGACATATTCAAAACCCAACTGGAGACAGCATCGGGCAACCTGCTCTGACTCTGCTTGAGCAGGGGGACTGGACTAGATGATGTCCAGAGGTCCCTTCCAACCTCAGCACTTCTGTCAACTGCTGTTCGGAAATGGACGTGCTGGGAAGGGTTACACCTTTGAACACCTCTCTCACATTTTGCCACACACCTTGTTTCTAATTCATAGGTCTTTTAGCTAAACCACCTTGAGCCAGCCTCTAGATCCCTCCCGTGAACACACATCCCGCTCCAGATGTCGTTCATGTCTTGAATTACTTTTAAACCACCGCCCAGAAAGAAATGGGCACAGCTGCCTGTATATATCACCAGGGCAAAGCCCAGTTAAATTCCTGAGATGATTATTTACCTTTAAATTACAGAGAAAGTGGAAGTTTGATAGGCTACCTCTGAATAAAAACACAGCCATGCAAAATAACTCGTGGTCAGGATTCAATGAATCGGCATCAACAAGTAACTGCAACTGGTATTTCTCATGCAGAATTGATGCTTTTTAAACTTTTAAGGCTGTACCTTGCAAACACTTGCTCCTGCTGTAATTTACAGTTTTTCTGCCCCTAATTCAGTTAAGGCTTTAGGTCAAAGATAAAACTGCTCCTAACATAGGAAAGCAGAACTGACTTGATAACTTGTAGTAATGATAACTTGATATAGAGAGATCTAGCTCTCTATTTAGTGAAGTTATCAATACACAGGACTTAAGGGTCCCTATGGCTCCTCCTATGCATACCCACCTTTTTTCTATCAAATGTACAGAATCAGACTCTGACATTTTCTTTTCAAAGATGCCTCAGCCTTATTATGCCTATTTCACAGATGGGAGACTACAGACAATAAGGCACAATTTGTGAAAGATCCAAGAACATGTTAGTGGCAGGGGTAGGAACAGGACTCAGCTTCCCTAAAAATTCCACCAGCCCTCGCTAAAACTACCACTCCTTTCTGTAAGAACCAGACCTTCCTTTTGCTCAGCTGCTCGTGTGTATTCTTTACATGTTACCCTCTGTAGGGGAAGCGCTGTAAGCAACACTGTCTTCACAGCTTATTCTGCACACTCATATGCAGTTCGCAATTTCTCTACAGAATCTGTGGAACTTTCCTGAGATGTTTGTGAAGGGGTTGGCAGGAGACTAGGGATTACTACCGGGCTCTGGATATTTCGGGATAGGTATCCCGTAGGTTTGTCAAACATCAGCCCTGCTCCCACAGCAGGCAGGCACACAGTTTCACTGCCAATGTGTAACAGCACTGATCTTCAGCTACGCAAGACCAGCTGCAGCGCCTGCCATCGCGGGCCGCCTGCCACGGTCTGACACCTTTCTCTTCTTGTCTTTGATTTTGGAGAGTTTCTTCCCGACTTGTCTTTCTCTGTATAACGTTTCCTCTTTCATTTTGCCTGCTCAGCTTTATTCATTCCTTAGCTACCGCTTATTTCTGTACCTCATCTGTTTCCCTCACAGCACAGAAATCCTCTTGAATCTTTTTGAAGCTTCATTCACTTGCCAGACATTTCGGGCAATTTTGGATAGCAGAAAGGAGATTCTGCAAAGCTTTCTATCTAGTAAGATATTAAAGCTTTACTTCTTTAATCTTTTATTTGCATCAGTCAGTTACAGTAACCGGTACTACTAAATAAGGGGTTTAGCCTGCTATCTGCTAAGTGCACAGCACCCTCTTGTGCCCCGCAGGACAGCGGTCATTCCACAACCACTCTGGTCTCTTCAGATAAGCTGTTAGCAAGCTTTACCATACACCTATAGTTTACCTACACTCTGAACTTCACTCCCTCTTCCAGCGGCCCATTAAAGAAACCCCAATCACTCCATGCAAAAAAATAAAAGATATAATCGAGGTGGTGTTATGGACTATTTTTAGAGAGGTGTACGGTAGGACAGCAGAGGTGTCGCAGAGCAAGCCTAACTAATGCATAGGCCTGAGAAGGGAAGCAAACGCAAGGAGCAAAGCAAGCTTCTAATTCCCTGACTGCACTAAGTCAGAGGAGCCAAATTACAAACCTATCGCATGCTGCCGCTCCTGTCATTTGAATTGCGTTCTACCTCCACAGCCTGTCACAGCTTTTAGCCATTTGTTACAGTAACAGGGACACCAGATCATAGATCACCAATCATCTATTGGATGTGGATTTTTTTTTTTTGAGGAAATTTTAAAGTACATCACGATAGCTAATGCATATCAAGACTTTGCTTGGCTTCAACTGACACTATGGTAAAATACAAAATTGCTCCAGGGAGTAGTCTCAGAAATAGAGAGGAATCTGTGTCAAATCCTTTTGTGCAGAATGAGGACGCAAACCCAATTTCTCTCCGTACCTCCCAGTTGTAGGAGTTGAATAAGCACAACAGTAGGCAGGTTTTGGTCTAAACCAACAAAGATCTGGCTTTCCATTCCTTTAATTTTCTATTCAGAATACTACTAAGAGAAACCTCTAAAATAAACCAGGGAGTGACACGCCACACTGGTCCTGGATCTTTAGTGTGCTTGCAGTACTACATCGAGGCAAGCAGTAGGAAAGAAACAGAAAAATCGTTCGCTTCTTTGCCTAGTGAAGTAAGAAATAGCTTTGCAGAGAAATGACAGAGGTTTCATCTTTCCCTTAGAAACTTCCATCCCTCACCTTAAAAGTGCTCAAAACTTCCCAAAATAATTTGAGTAATGGAAGAAAAAAGAAAGAGCAATCATAGTATGGACATACATGAAGGATTCAGATCTCAGCCAATAAATCCTTACCTATAAGAGACTGAAACTGAAAACTGTCCATTCTCATTCATATTTTTGAACAGCTAATTGGGCATATTTTTCCATGAAGGAAGTTATTATTCCAGGCTTATGCTTCAGTGAGTTCAGGTACATGTCCTGTCCGAGGCTGCTGCACCAGGTGCACATAGTGACTGCAAGGGGTTTTCCTCATTATCATACATTAGCAATGTCTCATGGGAACCAATGTTCGAACTTGAATGACTAACAGCTTGTTAATCAATTAATCAAACACTGAAATCAAGTGCTAAACAACATCTCTGAACAGAAGTCCCATCTTTATTCAGATATTTACCATTTTGGCTTCAGTGCTTTTTTCCTTTTGAGAAAAACCTTCCCCTGCTATGACCAGGCATGCTTCTATGATTGCAGCCAAGGGGCACCTTTGGACAGTTTTCCCTCTGATCTTACATTTAAGGACTGAAAAAGCAAAAAAGAAAAAGGGTATATTCCTTTGTCTTACGATTTATGAGATGATAGAAACTGCGAAGTGAACTGGAGCTCGTATTACACCCGCCCAGTTCTTCACTGCTGTGGTTGCTGCTGCCATGCCACTGGGAGGGAAATTACATCAAAATTAATCAACGTGGCAGCAGCAATGATTGAATTTGAAAACTTTAGACATTGCAGTTCAGCAGCCAAATGAGACCAGTCTAAACCCATCAAAAGACTTCCATCATCTGCTCTAGACGACGTGGCGTACGCAGACATGTGGTCACTATCTCACTGTAAACCATCTACAATCACTAAAAGCATTCCCGAGAGACGGAACAGTGTAAATTGTATTTCCTTTTTCCCCTCAGGAAGGAGTTTGTATCCAGCCACTACAGCGTAGTCAACCGCTTGCCCTCTACATAGTTTATATACTGATCCAGTATTACCACAGCTTTAAAGCAAATTAAATGTGACTAAAAGTGAAAGTTCTCCTAAGCTGTTGAACCGAGATACACTCATGTATATCCACTGCTACTCCTGTACGTAACAAAGTCACAAGTAAAGCTGGTCTCGGGTTTCTTCTCAAACGCTATTTATCTGGTCAGATTCACCAACGGGTCTGTCAAGACCTGAAAAACCTCGCGGAGATCAGAGACCTGAGATTCTTTAGAAGCTCCGAGTTTCTAAATAAAAATATATATAAGAAATCCAACATAGGATTTGTAGAGGAAAATTTATGAAAGTCAGTGACTTTGAAGCAGCAGTTGGAGTTGAACATAACTTTCATATCTGAAACTTGTTTCAACCTGCAGCTAAGTTCCAAGCAGTGAAGCTAAACAGAGAAGGAAGTTTGAGCAAATTCTCAGAGCCCCAAGATGTCACAAAATGTAATCCCGCTCTGATGTAAAGCTAAGCAGAGTGTTATTTTTAGCCCACGATTGCCATTATAAACATAGCATATTTGCTTCAAAAGACGAACTAATGACTCTTGGGAATTGATTTCCTCCAAATCACGCACTGCACACTCACTCTTTCTAGCCCTTCTATAAAGAACAACTGCTAAATGCTTTATCAAAGCTTTCAGAGGCTGAATGTGCCGCCGTGCAATCTGGCTGAGCAGAGGGTAAATGGTGTGTGTTCTGGTGAAAAGGAGGCAGCTTTGCCTTTCCTGTAAGGATGGAAAACCAGAAGTTATTCTGAAATATCTGGGAAGCAAGTTTGCATTCTCTCAGTAGGAAGCATATAGTTTTAATTTGTACTCTGTGCTACCTAGAAAACCCTTTGGAGAGTTCTCTTTGTTCTAATGAGCAGCAAATAGATTCACAGCAATGAAAACTGTTGACAGCTAATGTTTATAAAAACACCACATATATCTTCTTTGAGTATAAAACCCTTCCAGATCATTAGGTCTGCACAGTACAGCAGAGAGTACAACAAACAAGCAACCAACCAAACAAAAACAAGCCCAAAACACCCAAAACAAACAAAAAAAGGACTTGAATTCATTTTGCTACTAACATTGTAACATTAATGGCCTGAATGTCTTTTCTAGACCAAAGATGGTGCACTTGAGGGTTTTATGCAAATTCATACCAAATATACACCCAGCAAGAACACAGTTCCATTTACAAAGGCACAGCTCATTTAATTAGAGGTCAAGGTCTTTTCATGACTCCTCAGTTTGCTTTGATATGGGGATTTCACAAAGACATTACAAGCTACCTTCCTTGGCTGGATTAATGTAACCTATTTGATGTGGTACAAGCTAGTCACAACAGGCGAAAAAAAACAGGCTAGATCTGCTAGATCTTTTTTCTAATACAGAGAAAAAACCCTCAAGACCGTCACTTCTGCTTACTTCCCTTCTCCCATCTACCAGAGTGACTATTGCTGCATACACTTCAGGGATTTAAACATGCAGAAAGCACGTTTGTGTCCGTGGGAATTCCAAGCATCAGATAAGTGGCAGAAATAACAGAAATAATTATTACACCCCTCTCTCTTGCTCTTTACCATAGAAATACTTCATGAAAAACATAACAAAGTGCTTAAAAGATCAGACTGTAACTGCAAAACAGGGCTTAAAAACTGCCCTTTGAAGTTCATTGCATACTGATTAAACTACATGCACCAATCCCACAAGTGTGCAATTCCGTATTTTACAGGTGAATTCTGAACAACTGGCTTTCTGCAAAATAATGACTCCACAAAAATGCATCCATCTCTGCACTGGAACCATACAGGACTAAGAAGTACAAAGGGACAACAAACAAGAGATGAGGACTTGAGGCAAGACAAGGAACACCAGAATCTTGCACCATGTTCAAATGGAAGTAAATTGACGGAATAAGGGTGTGCAAATGTACGTTTGTGTGTGCATGTCCATATCGGAATGAATGCATGTGCAATTCCTTTATTTTTTAAAAAAAATCAAGTACAGAAAATCCAGAGCAGGCAATCTAGTGGAAACTACTGGCAGTTTGGCCCTTACACTTTATCTGTAGAGCTCTTTCTGTGGACAGGTCTGTCATCCTTTTTAATCCTATGTTAAATAAATCAAACTCCGTTTCTAAATTCAAGAAATACCTAGTTCTTTTATACCCACATGAAGAACAAAACAAACAAAACGGTGACAAAGGTGATTGAACCAATGGGATGAAATCCCCTGATGCAAAAGACTTGTTTTTACCTTTAAAGGATAAAGTAAATGTTGAAATACACTTTACTGTATGCAAAAAATGTTTGCAAGATGACAAAGATTCACTGTAGTTACCAATCTCTTGGTATAACTGAAGTATCCACAGTCTGGTTCATGGTCAATAATACTGGTCATTCCCTTGTCTTCACTCTAAAGTGATCTTTCTATCCTCTTACAAGTTTCTCTGGCTATACAGAAGTGGAGTGTCCCTCAGGGAATGCAGCATGTTTTGACTTAATGCCTTCTGACATTTCACTCGCCTTGTTAATAAGATGGGCAAAATGTCAGGTGAAATTAAATCAGCGACTGCAGCAATCCCCGAAAGGGAGATGTTTGGAGCCTTGTAATACTGCCTCTAGATTTGCTTTTCAAAAACATGTTGATAACCAATGCTAATTATTACAATGACTAGCTTTCATAATTGCTTCAGAAATTACTTACCTCACTGACAACAAATTGGGGGTACTTCTCTGGTACTCAGTGATATCAGACACAACCTTCAGAACTTTATTACAGTCACACTTTGAATGCTGCATTAGTAATCACTAGCACAGCTGCTCTCTTTAACACAACTTCTTCCAGCCTACGTGCTGCTCCTGCATTGGTACGCAGTAGTTTTAAACACTACAACTTCAGCAGGACCCTTAGTATTGGGAGGTGGAGGTGTCTTAGCACTCAGCTGCACGGTTCCAGCACCCAGTGGCTGTCCCCCCCCCCCCCCCCCCCCCAGTGCTATAGCGCAAGGTAACGCCCTGCCCTTTGTCAGGAGGCATATCGGGTTTGGGTATTAATTAATGTTTGGATGAACTCCTTCATACATCTGCTTATACAGCCTTCTGCAGTTTTGGGGGCTGCCTCATTTCAGAGATATTAAAGCTGAGAAACGTCACCAAAAGAAAGTAACATGCAGAATTTCCTCCCTGGGGAATGTTAGTGAAGTTAATGGGCATTAGTGCTGGCAGTATGCAGAGCGTAGTTCTCACATCGCAATCTCTGGGATGGTTCTACATCTTTTTTTTTGCTTTAGTGACATCAAAAATAAATCAGTACCACAAAAATGGAATAAGTGAAGTCTCTTAAATCTCAAATTTGAAGGGAACTCATAAGAAAAAGTATGTTTGCTTCAGGCTCTTGTAAATTTTTCACGAAGTGAATGGCACAGAAGATGAATGTGGTAAAAAAATTGCTCACGTGGTAACACGTGGTAACACTATACTCTCCATCTTCTCAGGCTGTGCTATAAGCAAAAAGATATTTTTAGGGACCATGGAATGGCTGCAGACCAAAAGTAGAGAAGCCAAAAATGTCCAACAAAACCCTTTCAACAAAAAACTAAAATTGAAAAATTAATTTTAACTGCTAATTTGTTTTCTTTTTAGAACATGTTTTCAGTTTTTAACCAGGGATTTAATTTGTTAATTCTTACATTTTCTCTATGATATTCCTCAGTAGCATACCACCTTTGAGTTTTCCAAAAAGTCATGTCCTATAACTTATGGTCAGAAATGTCTTATCTAAGCATATGATGAAAAGCTTCAATTTATTTCTTATAGACACTTACACAAATTACTTAGTTCCTTCTGCTGAACCTAGGCAAACACTTGCTAAAATTACACGTGTGGCTTCTTCTGATAGAGATTTTACTTTATAAACACTTTATTTGCTTTTCCTGCAAATACAAGTCTAGCTTCCTGCTTTTCCTTTACCAAGGTTTTACTTGTTTTAAGGAAGATGGTTTGAAATTAACTTCTTAGTACCTGCATCAGCAGTCCAATCATTCAAAGCTATCACAGACAGTACTATACCAGCGTCAAAGGATTTACGTGACTACCACGGACACAGGCACGGAATAGCTGGCAAGGCATTGAGATGGCATCTGTGCAGCCCTCCTTAAAAGTCACCCACCAAGAAACAAGTTCGGAGCGTTTGGCGTTACCAACAATGAAAGATTTTGATGGTGGTGGGAAGGGCACTTGGTTTAAAATTACTTTTTGTTATATTGCTATTGTTGGGTCCCTAAAAATGGAACCTTTCTTTTCACCAAAATGACATAAGAGCATAAGAAGAGCATCTCCTCTGGCTACTATTCCAACCAAGTATTATTACATGCTATTCTGTGGGATGGCCAAAGGAATATAGTTACAAGCTGTACCACTGAGAAGTACTTTAATGTCTAGTTTTAGAGTATGATGAACCATTCTAGATGTACTTTTGATACTTAAAAAAATCATCCAATAAAGGATTAGTTGATACAAGTGGTCAAGAAAGCCCTAATGATTTTTAGTTTGCTTTTAGACTTGTCACTTTTCAGAAAATACAGTATACTGAGATATTGTCACTGATAACATGGCTACTGGGCATCACTCAGTAGAGCAGACACCTTCTTGTTACTTTTAAGAAGTACTGCCCGGTACTGCCCGCTGCCTTGTGGCACGTGATTATTACCTTAAGTGACAGAGGGCAAAAGCAGAAGGATGCAGGGTCACAACTGCTGAGCCAAGAATAGAGCTTCATAATTCCCGATGAGCTTTCTGGAAGATTTATGCACACACAGTTTTATGCAACAAAAATATTCTACGCATTAATAAAGTACAGGTCAAACTCCCTGGATACACGTTCTAAGGCAAAAAAATCCTTCTAAAAACCAGCGTCTTTCTTACCTTTACTCGCACTTATATTGTAATACCTCAGGGCCTCAGTTTCCCTTTTTTAAACAGGGGAAGGGATAAAACTGCTGTAAGACTTATGGGCTACACAGGGTATAAGGTATATGGATCTAAATCCCTTATTTTAGGAGTAATCATCTTTGCTATGAAAGATGCTGTATTATCAATAGTGCTTGCAGGTGATTAAAATTGTTAATATTCTTTGTATTGTACTTGGCAGACAGCTGCCTAAGCCTACAAATACATGAATCATGGTCCTCTAATTCAGTTTCCTGCAGCAAAACCAAGAAGATATTAACATTTCAATAAAGAAAAAACCCTCTTAATTCACTATTTATATTTAATGAAATAATTTATAGACTAGAGACAGTGTTGGCACCGGAGGGAGAATCTGCAATACTTATTTCCACTCCTGATCTACTGTGCAACCTTGGGAAAGTCACTACAGCGCTCAGTGCCTCAGTTTCCCCACTGTTTCAGATAGAAATAACCAGAAGCAGCAACAGGATGGAGGTTTAAAGTTAGATGATATTCACCTCAAAAGCTTTCAGCATTTCCATTTTAAAAGGCTTTTAAATATTTATATTTTAACAATACAATAGTGCCTTGATCTGAAGACACATGTAAATAGCTTGGGGCTATTAAAGTGGTGAGCAGGCCTCCAAGAGAGCAACTATCTCATTCTCCTTTGTGTCCTAGAATTAGTTTATGCAAGACAGGTCTTGCAAATACAGGGCAAAGCATAAAACATTTATTTCTTAATTTAAAGCATGAATTAACTTACCCCTTAGACAGGGAAATCCTGCATTTGAACTACCTTCCCTTCTCTCCCTTGAGTTATTAATGACAAGATAGCACAAAAAGTCATCTCATGCAATGGTTTGCGTAATGCAAAGATAAGGTCTATCTTTGTGAATTCCAGATTAATCGCATTCCTCTAGGTCCACCTTCTACAGTCAGACTGGGACTCCACCCCTCTACACGTTCTCAAGTCATCATTTCATTTTATCCAGATTTATAGTGTAGTTCAAAGAATAATCAAGCCGTGAATCTAATCATTGTTTTAACTATGGTCAACATTCATTACATTTTTTGGTGTCCTCTGTTGTTCTTGTTTCCCTTGCTATGATACTTATTCACTTTATTTTTCAGGAAAACAATCCAATATTATAAACATTTGGTAAAAATATTTGTGAAGCCATGCTATTAGTCTAGTATTTCTCCTAGACAGAGCATTAGCAGTTGCAGCTGAGACCCTTTATTAAATTCAGTGGTATAGTATTTCATTTTAAGAGATTACAGTACATGATTCAGCTACATGTCAGTGGAATATGTGAATGAATCCAGATTTTGCAAAATAGCTGAAACATCCATGACGCCTGCCCTGATTTCAGTGCTTGGTTTCATTTTCATTTGAAGTAGGCTTTGCCCCTTAATAAAATTATTCAAATTGCAGCTATCTGAATTTGGCTGCCAGTCAGAAGGTGAGCTGGGGTCACCACAATGGCTGTCATTTCAAGAAAACCCACGGTTTCTGCTGTTGAAAGATCACCATGCCTTGTTTCTCTCACCAAACCCTTCACGGAAGCACACACTTTCATACCCATTTGGACACGTAGCCAGGGCAGGAAAAACACGCTGCTGCTTGAAGATTGTGGCAAAAAATCTGCAGCGCAAAGCCTTACTTGTCTGGAGCATAGTTCTGTGCTCAGTTTCCTCCCTGGGACGGGGGCAGGGGTGGCATCCAGCCCTGCAGCGAGTGGGCTTCAACCAAAGCGGTACCTGTGAACATATCACTCCCTCTGGTGGCTGCAGAGTCCTGTGTAGATGGTCTCTACACCCTCATCTTTGCATCTTTGCACCTCCTTCATAAAGCTGCTTATTCTTGGGAAGATGCTTTGTATACAGAAAGGAAAAGAAATCACATTCTTCTGTATGTGATTCCTCCCTAAAATCAGAGCTGAAATGGAAATTTTGTCATGGAACTGAATGGGGGTAGTATTTCTCATTTATTCATCCATGTGCATTTCATTCCTTCTAAAAGACACACAAGCTTATTGAAAGAGACAATTACTCATTGACAGAAAAACGGGCTGCACCCCTATGCTGCACGCGCCTTAGTCCATCCGTCTCCTTGTAAACCCGGGCAAACCCTGCCCCGCGCTGAAGACGCCCCGACAGCTGGCGGCCTGGCTGCTAGGACACAGGGCAGCTGCAAACAGCCAGGGACTGTGCCGCGTTCTGCTCAAATTCCAAGCAGGTGCGATCTCAGCCGCGTCATCAGCATTACAACATTGCTTGGTGCATTTTCAGCACACTAACACAGTATGTATTTAAAAAAATACATGTAAATTCCTAGTGACAGGCATTTGCTTTATCTGTATAAACTCACTATAAAAGCGGTGAAAGTCTTTGAAAGCATTAAGAAACAAACTCATAGAACCATTCTGTAATCCATGAGAGACTGAGCACACGTCTGTGTTTTCCCCCACTTTTGGCTCCATTGCTGTGTTGCTTTCCTTATATAACTGTTCTAGTTAAAAGACCACTCCTGACCTAAGAAAACCTACGTCAACCTCATAATTTTTTGTTAAATACATGGTGGTCATCCACAGGTTTAAAAGTAGTAAAGAGTGGGCATTCCATATTTAACTCTGAGTCACTCCATTGTATGTCACGTAGAAACAACTGCTGGCAGACTTTGGGAAGACTTTTTCTGGGTGAAGTCCTTACTGACAGAAATCCCAACAACGCCGGGGTGCCCTCGGGAGCACGCCCGCTCCCTGCAATCAGCTCTTACACCGTATGTAACCTGTTGCATTCAATGAAATTTATGTTTTCAGGACTGTGCCCCCAGAGAACTTTACTCTCTCAGGAGAAAGCTTCATTGGGAAAGCAGCTGAGCAGCTCTGCTCCAGGGCTCTTTATAAACAGCCAACATACATTTCCTCTTGAGAAAGGCACTGTAGACTGTCTACCAAATTGTCCTACTCCCTTCAAACCAGTATTTTGCTTCAGGTAGGCAATGGTGTTACTCTCAAGTAAAAAAAAAAAAAAGATTAAAAATCATGCTTTTGTGTTAAACAGCCCAAATTCATCTGCTTCTAATGAAGAGCCTTACAGTACGAACCAAAAACAATTTCAATTTTTAAATCATAAAAGCAGGAAATAAAGTCACTTCAACATCAAACCACAGACTTTGAGACGTCATAGAGAAATCTTAACATTTTACACAGCTCAACTCTCTCTTACCCAAAACCACTGTGTAGCCCTCTCTACCCTTTCCCTCCCCCAGCCCATCTTAATCAAGTCTTGTCAGGACTGACTGAAATGACATCAAGGAGAAAAGCAGCTCGTACAGAAAACAATTCCCCATAAATCTAAAAGGAAACTAGTGCAAGTGTAAGTGCTTACTTCTTTTCCCTTAAACACTAGTTTATTTTGAGAGTCAATTCAATACATCTGGATTTCCTGGCTAGGACGGTATCTGGTTGCTTCAGAACCGCGCTCTCTCCATCAGCCTGCTGTATCGCCCAGAGGCACTGGCTCAGGGTGTGCCCATTTATCAGATCATAAAATATTTCAGGTTGCCTCTATGCCCCATAGATTGGAGCACTGGTTTGTGAACACTGGTATATATTGATTTTGGTGAAACTGAGTCATATCAGCTGAAAATCTAGCCCCATCTCTAAAACTGACTGATGAATATAATTACTATTCTAGCTTAAGATCTCCAAGCATTGTTGCAATTTTCTGATTCAATAATCTCTTCTCTACATCTGACAGCTAGTGTTGCTCACACATCTGTGCACATAATACTTCATAGTCAGGAGCACAGATGGTCAAGGAGCAGGATTTGATTTATAGTTGCTTATCTTAAAAATAGTCCCATAATATGAATATTTGAGTTTGTCAATACCAACACCAATCCCTTCATATAGAACACATTTTACTTTTCAAACAGTGAATTCTTCTGTCTCATATCAGCTGCAAGTCTGACTTCACATCAAAAGTGGTGTCCCTGTCAGTCAGAAAAGGATGCCTGAAACATAAATAGGGTGAAAGTAGCTTCCTCTGGTCCTGCCATTCCCTGACACCTGCCCTATGAAAGACTTGTCGATTGCCATTTTAAAAGCTAAATGGAGGCTAATGTGTATTCTCCTATCTTGCATATGAAATGCATTTACAGAAATTAGAAGCTAAAAGCACAGTGTCTCAAAACCAAAAGCTACCACAAAGCCACAACTATTTGAGGCCCACACAAATCAATGAAGAAATATGGACTTCAACTTTAACCATTTGTGAAGAAGGGAAGCTAAGAGCTATTTCTGAGGGCAAGGGTCTGTATTTCTGCAAAAGCCTTCTAAGAATCTTTGACTTCCATGTAAATAGCTCCATAAAATGGGAACATTATCATCCATACTTTCAGTTTAAAGTCCACTATGTAGACCCAAGTATGTGCACGTACATATACAGACGACTTATCGCTATATACACACATATATAAAAAGGCCACACAAATGTCTCCTCTCATGAAAGGAACATCCAAATTATCCCTCTATTGTCCCACAACTTGCCAGAGATTGTAGCATGGCGACAGATTTGAATGTCCTGGCTTCTGCCTGACTTATTACAGAATTTTCCATGAATGTGCAGCTCCATGTGCTGCTAGAACTTCTCTTTTACAGAACTGTCTCCAGTACAAGTGAGCTCTTAGCTTATAAGATCTCCAGTACATAGAAAGTAAACCCATATTTTCCCTTCCTGCTCTTTCACTAAAAATATAATTGAAAAGAGTAAATTAAGCATCCAATTTGATGATATCCTATGCAAATCTGCTCTGTAAACTAAAAAGATACTGTCTGTTTCTGTTGCCGAATTTCCTGTTTCTGTACCCCAGGGGCAGCTGTGGGCCCTGCAATATTTGGTCAGAAGCATAAAAACTGTTTTCTGCAAGCTGTATTAACTTCCAAGCCATTTCCTGTTTTCCCTTTGCAGCCAAACCCACCCCTTTTGGCAGGTACTGAAACCCAAAGCCACCCGATTCAGTTTGAGGAAATGTTCTATTACTTGAAAGAGGAGGAGACCCAAAATGATAACTACAATTTTTTGTTACCTGCTTTCAGCAAGGCAACTTTGCTTTACTTTGAGGCAATCTGTCAGCAAATCACGCTGTACAGAATTGCCCGGCTCAGTTTTCGAATCCTTTACATAATGGATTTAGTCTTAGAAAACATTTATAAGTCACAAGCAGAGAGTGTCCACAAAACAAATTCTTCTGGAAGTGGTAATAGAAAGCAAATTCTATTCAGAGGTTGCATTTTTCATAACTGATATTTAGGCAGCTTCTTTTGATATGTAACCCCAAACCATAGAAACTACCTTCTGTCCAGTTTGAGACACTAGAGCCTCGGTTTGCAGAAGGGACAAGCATGCACAGGCTCAGACAATTTACAGGAGGTCTGCATGCTTGGCACTCCTGAACATCAGCCCTAGAAGATGGAAGTGTCCTCAAAGGGTTTCTTAAAAAAAAAAAAAAAAACTAACATGAAAAAATCAAATATCTATTCTGGTAAGATAGCCCTAAAAAGTTTGGACCTTGATATATGTAATTCCTTCTGTTTTAGAGATAGCTGTAGTGAAAACAGGAATCATTCCTGATATTTCAGGAAAATGGTAATAATTTTATTGTCATTTGAGATTAAGTACAATTAACAGATTCATGCTACACCTGGAGCTCTAACAACAGTCCCTTCTTCTCTCCAGCCCATTTACCCCAGAAGCTGAATCATCACTGTCCCCAGAGTTCATTATCACACTTTGCCCTACGTAGTATTCCTTACTTTCTGGATCATAGTAATGTTCACTTGCAGGGAAAGGAAATCTGGAGCTAGGTTTTTGCAGTGTAAGTGAATTAAATGTACACGTACAGATTATTTCATTCAGCAGAGAAATGCAGTCAATTCCAGGATAAACTGCCAGACAAATTGTCAATTTGATCATCATAAAGCACTACACCTTCAGAAGAGCATTCTTAGGCAGACTGACCAACCCTAATACTGCAAGCAACCACACATAGTCACGCACAGGCATAGAAATCAAGCTGCCTATATTTACCCCTGCATGGCACCCATCTTACCAGCGGAGTTACACAGAACCAGTGGCAAGGCTGCCCTTGCTGATACTGGAGCTGCTCTTTAAAGGCCTGGTTCAAAGCCCATTTATGAGAATGGGGAGCCTTCCACTGACTTCAGTGCTCCCAGGTTCATATTGCAACATTGACTGATCAGGGGAAAACACAGCATCCCACACGACTTCTGCCACTGAGGCATAACACTTTGCAGGATATAGTCACTATTTTTCTACTCCCCCAGCTATGTTTCATTCTTTGCTCTTACTGAACCAGAGACAGCCTAAGCCTCTCTCAAGGCTGTGCAAATGACTGATAGGGTCAGACAGAAAGAACAGATTATGAAATGAAAACATAAGGGCTGCTTGTACTCTAGACCCTTTCCACCTCCTCCCTTAAACCACTGTGATTAAAAACCACACAAAGCTGCCTGGCGCAAAAAAAAAAAAAAAAGTGGGTGACCCATGCACTCATATCCTGGCAATTTGTGGGAATTGTCATAACACGCCCAGAACAAAAGAGACCAACTTACAACATCTCTGCATAGACCTACACCTCGTTTCATTACAGCATTCGAGCACACACGCAAGTCCACCACCAATCAGCAAAGACATACACTTACATACAGGTGTACACTTACCTTCTGTTTTGAAACAAATAGACCACATAATTAAGTGCTGCTTTAAGCATAGATGGATTGTTACAGCAGAACCTTAGATTAACTCCTTTATTTTCACAAAACCTATTGGCTTAACAGAATTACAATACAGTGAACTATAGCTTTATTAAAAACCCTTAATTTGGTACAGTTCAGAGGAAAACTGCTCCCTCACCTCTCTCCGGCTCCACACCCTCTTCCCCAAGGGTATATTGGCTCTTCTGAAAGAACTCTGTTGATGTTTTAAATCAGAGGGCTCAGCAATGGCTCCCAGCCTTCATCTCCTTACTCAGCAACATGCTGTCCTCACGAGAAGGCAAGTTCCTGTCATGGTTGTCCTTAAGGAACAATTTCATCCCAAGATGACAATTAGTAAGACACTCCTAGCTTTTTCACTAACTTGTTTTGCATCTGCAGGCAAATTTCTTTCCCTTTGTTGCACTTTGATACTGTGATAGAAGCTGATTTTATTAAATTCTTCATAGTTCAATAGATTTATCTAAAGAGTTTTTCTTTGAGGAACAGGCTGGAGCAGGAGAAATAGGCTGGTATAAGAGAAACTATTCCTTATTGGGAAGAATAATAAAAATGTTAAAAAGTGTTGAAGTAGCCACTGGAACTTGGACATCTGCAATTCCTGAAAGCTCAAGAGCTCCAGTTCTATACCCAGAATAAGGTACAGTTTAAAGGAAGAAATTATTTAAATCAGCAAATAGCTTATCCTTCTTTAGAAAGGCTTATTCCTAAACCTGAGACAAATTTGTTTATATGAATAATCATAAAAGTGAAAGGTCTTCAGAGTACCTTTGAAGAAAATTGAATGAAATCCTAAAATACCTTCTTTTTGTTCCAGATGAGAATTTGTTAACTTTAAAAAGTCACTGTTTGTTCCAGTTTGTCTTTCATAGTGTACTACACTCATTTTTTGTTCTGAAAATACATACAGAATTCCAAATGTTCCATTTTGATAAGGTAAAAAATTATTTGTTTTGATTTTTCAAAATACATTTCATTAAAACTGACATACTCCCCCAGCAAATTTCAGTTTCATGAGTGGCATTTCTCAATAAGCAAACATTCTTTTAAACAAATCTGAAGCAGCATTATTGAGGAATAATTAATCCCAGATTTTAAGATTCAAGACATGCTGACAGTTAGTATATGGGAATATTTATTTTACTGTTTTTCTAAAGACAATAAGCCAATATTGCCTGTTTCTTTGCATTAGCATTGACTGCTTTCATCCTACTCTCCTAGTGATCTTCAATACAAAGGACACAATTATAGCACCATAATTTATATCTATAGCTAACAAATTCCTTTGGCACCTATCACTTTCAAAAGCCAAGCCCTATGGAAGGTGTTGCATTTCCCACCTGCATCCCTCTTCACATCACTCTATCACTGCTTACGTTTAGACTTGCTTTACTCCTTTACAGCGCAAAGTGTTGTGGGGTCTTAATGACAGCTCTCACTCACATTCACTAAGCAAAACAAACTAGCCATGTCTTAGGTTTTGTTGTTTGGTTTTTTGTTTGTTTGTTTTTGAAAAGATAAAACCTCTCCCACAAGTCTGCCCCACTCTTCTGCAGAGGTTACCTCCTCCACAACTGTCAGCAGAAAGGAAACATCCATGCTTCTGCGGCTATGCTTCGGAGTCTGGTGTCCTCGCGCTGCAGGACTTCAAGGTACAGAAACTAAGGAAGAAGGTCACGTACTTCCTCCACTCAGCTACGGGGCACACTTGTACAGGTAGTTTGCACGTGAGCACTGACTAAAACTCACCACATTCCTAAACAGATGTAAATCAGCAGATTATTACTTGCTCAAGACAAGTGAAGATTCAGAAAAGGATTAATGTATCTAACTCCTTGCTCCCCAAGTCCTGCTTCAGCCCCAGTTCCTGTCTAACAACCATTATTTGTGAGAAAAAGTACCTGTCACAGATGGTGGTAGAGTGTTAATCTAGTCTTGCATATATGCCATGCAATGCTGATGTGCAGAAACATATACAAGAAAAAGCAAGCAGTCTTGTACAGACCATTGTACAGCTGTACTACTACTAGTTACACACAAAACCAAAAAATCCTCCATCTCGGTAGGGCGATATTAGCACACTGAGGCCAGCAAGCCTGTGGGCAGAGGTGAATGCTGGAGTATAGCTAGGGTGTCACTTGAGGACACAAGCTGAGAGAGACTTGGACGTGCAGAAAAATTCAGACAGTATTTACTGCAGAATTAAATAACCTGTCCTAAAACTATTTCAGTATCCCTAAATGAACATTCACTACCACACTTGCTCAGATAAACATGGGGGCTCACTTTGAAATGAAAAACACATCAGTTCACTGCTGGAAATAACAGGAAAAATGTCCTTAGTGTTGTTCCTTAAATATTTTTAGGGACAGCCTGCAGAAGGGAGGGAACTCCCTGAACACCTCGCTCTGCCTAAACACCCTTTCCCCCTTTGCTAAATAAGAGTCTTCTGAAAGCCACAACGGCTCCTGTAACTTTAAACCTGGGCTGAGATCATAATTTTAGTACTGACCAAACAGAGTGCAGAGGGCGGGCCTGGCTCTTCTTTGAGGACCACCTTAGGCATGCTCCCACCCCTTGGCTAAAGAAAATAATGCCGACTCTACTCAGTTCTCTTTAGCCGCATAGTTATGATCTGGGAAAACCTTCCCCCTTTAGACTACAGCAGTTAAAGGAATATTTGGAATACCAAAGTATTTTTTTTGCAGTTACTTCTTTTTATGATCTCAATTCTCCCCTGCCTCTAAATAATTAATCAGAATTTGAATCCATCTGGACTCAAGATTGGAAATCTATTCTCTAACCAGATCAAAGATGTTTATTAAAGTTCAATTCTTCATCTTCGTTCTAGGGAGCGTGCCTTTCATAGCACTTGCTGAAGAAGGTAAGAAGAAACTTTGGTTAAAATTATTTCCAGTCATTTCCTGTAATTTAACAGTTTGTGTGCTTAATCATAGGCAATATAGTTGCTCTGTCCTGTTTATAAAACTTTCTTTTGAACTCTTAAGCTACTACTCGGCATCTACTATGGCTGTAATCAGGGAAGACAGACATCAAAAGTTTTCAGATGGGCTGAGTTATGCTCCGTTAGAAAAAAGAGTTTTCTGTGTGTGTCTGTAAGGGAAGCAGAACAGCGCAAGCAGCCAGGGAAGGCGTTACATCAACAGCCCTTGGAAATGTCTTCAGTTTCACTGTAGTACATGCAAAGGAGACTGCAAGCAACAACTTAGTTGTAACTGGCATTTAGGTCATGAAACTCCATGAAAGTAATGTGTAAATCTTTCCATTCAAGAGTTTAGCTTCTGTACTTAGAGGCATTACAACGGCTTAGAATTTGAGCCTTACGCAGGGTTTTGCTAATACTAACTTAGCCATTAGCAATATATACAAGTTAAGGAAACTAAAACAGGAAGAATTATTACCTAAGACAGATTGGAAAAGTGTTATGTATCTACTCAGAAAAAGTTTATTTGGCAAACTATTTCTTTTGAATTTTATAAGAAAAATACAGTATACACTTTTAGGTAAAACAGATGTTTAAGTCTTTTTACAGCTAAAGGAGAAGAGTGATTTATTAACAGTAAATCAGGATTACCCTGAGCAGTACTTGATTCCAGGAACATCACATTCAAATTCAGTCTTTCTGCACAGTATTTGACTCATTACGAATGACTTGGCGATCAGGCAATGTGCCTAACGTATGATGTAGGTGCGAACAGAAAGCATGGCTGTAGTGGTGAAATACAGCTACCATTGCTACGGAACACGTTCGAGTACTAGCGCTCTGAGAACGATAACCTGAAACTCAGCCCAGCAGTCCCCCAAAGCATAAACCTACTTGTCCAACTTGGATTTGGGGACCCTAACTGCAACATATGACCTGACTTTGGCCTGGTGACAGTCAGTATCATTCTGCTAGAAATAATGGAGCTATATTAATATATGGTACGCATAGATGTTGGCTTGAAAGTTCTAATGGGAATTCCTGGTGTTCTGTATGTCAGAATAAGAGGCTGAAAGTTTGGAGTTATGCTTAAGAACTTCACAGAAAATCTAAAATCAACAGATACTAGGCAACTCTCAAATATTGCTTTCTAGGCTTTCTCCGAGATAAGCGCTTATGGCTCACCCAGCTAGCTTACCCTTAAAAAGCATCAATATTCAATGTACTGAAGTTTAAAGCCATTATAAATGAGGCAAAACGCACCACCATTTTATAGAATTAGCTTAAGCATTTTCTAGCATACCAGAATTAGTAGAAAAAAGGTCTCTCATCTTAGGCTTTTGGGGAATTTTTAAGCGTACTTTCCTCTCAACTCAGAGATGGAATCCAGCAATGATCAGGCTGAAACCCTACCAACCAGACAAATATCAGAATTTTTCCTGCTTGCAAGATTTACCTCTGTTTTATTACCAGTACAGTTTGCATTGAACTCTGCAGTTGGATCTAGAACATGGTTTACGGTATTAAAGGCTTTCTGTGTCTGTTTAGGTTTTATGACTTTTTCTTCACATGGGGCCAATCATTTAGGATAACTTCCAAAGGAAGCACCAGGAAAATAGACTCCAGCTATAAAATAAGCAAGTCTCAAATATTTAGCATGTATATCACCGCTGTTTACTGACAGCTATGAGCAATTACAAGTTAGAACATACTTAAAATGACAACGCGACTTTTGGCAATCTGTGACTGCGCTGACAATGAAGACTGAGAATTTTTTTGGCTTGTATAGTACTAGGTGAAGTGTGTACATTCAGATACCCAAACCCCTGGAGCAGACAATTTGGCCTGAGGGTTTTAGAGGGAAAAAAGTCTCCTTATATTCTGATACCTCTTAACTGTGATCAGGCCATAAATAAATCTGCAGCTACCCTTTCGTTATAGTCAGGCACTCCATTTTCTGGATTGAGACTGAATCAGGAAAAGCAGGTTTGTTTCGATCAGAAAGCGTATTTCAAAAAGGATTATTATTGGTTCCAAATTCCTCCTTGAATTGCCAAATAAATTGAATTCAGCTTTGATCCTAGTTGTAAACATAGCATTTTTCCCCTTGCAGGCAGTGATCCACAATTTGAGTAGTTTCATTAGTATCTGCTGGCTTTGCATTGCTGCAACTTCACAAAAAAGCCAGAGGTGCAGAAACCATTTCAGGACAACCGTGAATCAGAACCGTGACTGAAAAACAGCAGTTACCACTGACCCAATACAGCACTATCAGCCAACCTATGATCAACATATCAGTGAGAACCTATGAATCTTAAGGGAGAAGTCAGAAAGGCTTAGACATTCTTTGCTCATAAAGAACGTGCAAATTACATCTAACACCAGGAAGTTAAAAATGAAGATTTCTCTTAAAATTTCCTGGATTTGTGCTATTCTTTAACAGGAATTTTTGGTCCCATCAGCAACGTCATTTCCAAAAGAAACTATAAAAGCTTCTTTAATTGGGTCACATAAAGCAAGACATAACAAAGCTGTAAAAGCATAAAATACAATAGTGATGTGGAAGCAGAGAAGATAATTAACTTATTAATTTCACTCTTCATATGTGAACTTCCAAATAAAATTAATGGCAGAAATTAGCAAAAATGCAGAAAGAAAGCCTACTAACAAATCTTACATCACTGTCTACTTAAAACACATTCACGCATGCTCTGTTATCTATTCATGGTTTAAATCCTGACTGAAACGGCCAAGTAGTTTGTCTTTCTTACAACCAAGGACAGCCCTGAGCACTATACAAGCTGATGAATTTTTAGACTAAAGCATTTCCTATTGAATGATTAGCAGACGTATATTTGTCCTTCTGCGATCCTGTTCAGCATAAAAAAAAAAAAAAAAAAACTCGGGCAAATCTTAGCACACAGGATCAGACCAAATGAGTTAAAATGGAAGTTGGCTTACAATTTTTCTGGGCACAGCATTAATCAAACAATTAAAAGCACAAGCATTCAAATGAGTGCTTTACAGAGGCAACACACTTCCTAATTTGAAACCTTTCCCATGGTACAAGCATCATCACAAAGGAGATCACTCTACTGGCTGTCACATAACATGAACAAAAATTAACATGATTGTTAAACAAGTTACCACATGTCACTTGACCCGTATCAACTGTCCACATGCCTAATCTTACCTAGAGGCAAATACTAGATTATAACTCCTTATGCAAGTCTCAAAATTAAACAGGTTTATACTAGGTCATGTTACTTCACATTTGTTTTTGACTAAAAGTAAGCATATGGACAGGATAATTCAGATGAAAAGTGTTTCTATAGTAAGAAAGGAAATTGAAGTTTACAGTCAACCATGAAAGACTAAAAACTTTTGTCAAATCAAAATCCAGAATTGACAAAATCATAAGAAAGGATTTTTTCAAAAGTATCTTTATTTACCCGAACTCCGTTGCCAGTTCAGTGGCAAAACTAAAAAAATAAAGCCATGCAACTCTAAACTCTCCTGAAAATCAAGTTCTGTAACTGCTGGTAGTATACAAAATGAACAACCAAGATGAACAGTGACACGTGACTCCAAAAGGGAGCCAGTTTTCTACTAAATAAGCATGACAAAACCTTTCACCCTGCATCTGACTGAATCATGAAAGAGTGCACTTGCACGTGTCCCCATATATGCCTCTTGTAAACTACATTAGCACAATATGAATCTAGCTCTACATGTCCAATACCCAAGATTTAATTATCACAAAGGAGAAAAACATCTTACTGGATCTCCATTAGTGGGTCTGCAAATTAGCAAGTCTATTTTGCAGTGTCTTGGTAAGACACCAGCAGAGAACAGATAAAATTTGCTTTCTCCTCTTCATTGGGAAAGCAGACGTTCCCATCTGTATCTCAAAAGTTAGTTTTTGAATCCATGTAGCTTTACAAGCAAAGGAATAGTCACATTTAAAAGCTCACAAGTGGACCTTTCATTAACTCAGGCTGCACAGTGAAAACTGGAAACAGAGAAGCCAGATTCTCAGCTCCTGTAATTCAACAGATTCCACTGAACCCCTGCATTTACCCCAGATCTAGTACTTGTGAATTATCTGCAAAAATAAGCAGCTGAGAACCTAAAGATAAAAGAGCATTTTAATAGATAATAAAAAAAACAGTAAAGGAAGGATAGCCCACAGCATGCAGGCTGTTGGGCTCTGACAGAAGCATGCAGTGTTTCTTCCTTGTGTCATTTGAGGGAAGCCATACATACACACATACCACAGAAATGACTACTGTTTGCCCAGCTCTAACATATGGTCTGTCTCAGTTGCACGTTTGTTTTGTTGGTTTGTTTGCTTTTTGTCTGGATGTGGTCAGGGACTACAGGATGGAACCCAAATGCTGCCAGGTCCTGCTATTCGCTGCATCCCAGATCCACGCTGCAGACAGGCAGCCTCTGAAAAGGCCGCCTCCGATTTCTGCCTGCACATACCATACCCTCAGTTTGAAATAATGCTGCAGCAAAGCTCACATAGCTGTGTGTTGCACAACTTGCTACACAGCATTTTAAAAAAAAAGTAGGGATTGGGAGTATAGGTATGTTGGGATGTTGTAAAGAAAAACAAATGAGAAAAATAAGACACAAATTTACTATTGATTTCCAACTCTGTCTCAGAAGCCTGGCCAAAGACTCTCAAAGGAAATAGAAACTGTGATGCTGTGCTCATTCTCATGTTGCTTTATGACTTCCTCATGTTTTTCCATCTTTGTATTTGTTGATTACAAACACTACAACATCCAGCATAAATTGCATCAGAATAATCCTTTGTGAGGGCACAATTTCACTGCGTACACCGTTTCAGGCAAACATACTCTCTTAGAAGGGCTTGAGTAGTATATGAGCTGCTGGTAAATCTGTAAAGGGGATACACTTAATTCCAAATGCATATTAAAGTGTTTTTATGACTATGAAACCCATCCAAATATAAGCTAGTATGTTATTAGTCAGTATGAAACTCAGACTAAATATATTTGAATGGATCTTGCTTGCTGTGTTGCAATCTAAAGCAGCTAGCCAAAAATCATTGTGTGAACAAAATGGAAGCCTAACCAGTTTCCAGTTATAGTCTTTAGCATGCATATTTCAAACAAATGAGTTATGAAATGATCATGCAAAGAGTTCTACTGGCAGATCCAAGGGGTTAGTAACCTTCATCAATGCAGCTGTGAAAGGGCATATGGGTACAGGCTCCGAGTTTTGGGAAGGAAGTGATTCAGGGAAAAGATTAGTTTATTACTGTATCAGAGGTCATTTCATAATTTCCTTTGCATTTACACAGCCCAATATTTGTACACAGATTGTCTGCTTTCTGCCACACACCCTGTAAAATTTGCTGATCCCTTACATGAAATTCTGTACTTTTCTCCTTGTCTTCGCTCCAACGCTCATTCCTTGTCAGCCATGCAGTGATAAACACAGGCCCATAATGCTGCAGTTTCAGGTGCCACTTACAGAATGATGCAAAAGAGAGACTCACATCTTGATCACAACTCATCTTGTTGCCCCAATCAAACCCTTACTGCTCAGAGAAAAGACAGACACTGCTAGTAGGACTGCAAACAGTTGCCACAGGGTCACGGGGCAGCAAATATCAGTAAGAAAGTGGTTTTATTCCACATTTATGGGATAGCAACTCTGAGGTCAGTGTACTTACCAGACAAGAAATCAGAGACAGACACAGCAACATTATTAGAAGCATAAACCTTGGAAGACTCATCTCCAGTTCTGCAAGAAATATTTTAAAGGAATATCCCATGATGCAGTTAAATAGTCTCTTCCTTCTTAATCCCCACAGCTCCGTGGCCAATTTTATCATATGTTAGAGAAAGCATAGTAAGTTACCACCTTTTCCTCTTGTGGTTTTGTTTGATAACTTTGCTTGTGGGTCATATACATATAGCAAGCACTTGAAGAGCAGTTATTTTTCTCTGTATCTGCCCAGTTAAAATATATTTTGGTTTGCTTTTCTGTGGGTATCCTACATATGGGCAATGTAGAATATTGTAACATTCAGAAGACATGTGATTTGCTTCAGAAGCAGCCAAGTGGTTCTTTGCCACTTGGCATTGTAGATTTAAACTCTAGCTTTGTTCTTTTGGCTAAGCCAGCTGCAGCAATAGAAACCATCTGTAATAGGGTGTGGTGACCAAAGGAAATGTTTCTGACAATTCAGCAAAATATTGTCATCATGAGCTACATGGAATACCTGAACAAAGTCAGTCACACACTAAATAAGGCTGAGCTAAATCCTTCCTTGTGCATCACGGCCATTTTTCTACTGGCAGATACTTTCTAAAGTTTATGGCATTTTGTCATCCAGCTTCCTTCATTATATGAAGCAAAGCTGTCAGTTTTTGTATAAGGAAACTGCATTAAGCACTTCAGGCTTTGGACAGACAGTACATACTTCCTCCTGAACAACAAAAAGTCTAGACACTTAAACATATGCCAGGGCATTTCTTTATCATGGGATGATACATTACTCCAACTTCCAGAAAGGATTAACAGAAAAAGAAAATGCCAATGCTGTGGCCCCAAACAGGCTAAGGATACTGCAGATGTCATGAATTTTGCAGGAGACAGAGGTACAAAAAGAGAATCAGTTCTCATTAAGAAACTTCCTTGCCTTTCTCAAGTCTGAAAATTTTAACTGTCCAAAGGCTCAAAATCCAGAAGGCAAAATCCAGAATCCACTATATTGTATTCTTCAAAACCTCAAATTCTCAAAGTTCAAAAAATTTTGTAGCCTGGATCTGGCAGTGTTGAACCATTTCACAAAAAAAAGAGACACCTGTGTCCTTTTTTTTAAATACCTGAAAATGCTTAAGCAATTATAGAAAAATAATGGAAAGCTACTTTCAGAGAAAAATAAGCTGATGAGGTAGGTTTTGGACCTGACTCTGGAATATGTTTAAATGGAGGATGAAGCCAAACAACAGACAAAATTGCATTAAAAACTACAGAGCTGCTGCTGAGACATTATGTATTCAAAAGGCAGATACCTTATCAAATCATACATTATTGTTAAACTTCCACCACCGTGGAAGTAGAATAAAAGTTTCTACTGAACTACAACTGAACAAGATTCCAATAATGAGATACTGACTTTAAGTCTCACATTGCTCACAATCAAACTACAGTCTGAGAGGGAAGAACGCTTCCTCAGAAAGGGAATTCCTGTATCAGGACATAAATGCCGAGTAAAATATGGCCAAACGAGGGTGGCTCGCACACATGTACACACACTGTTCTTCAAATACCACCACTTTGTCTGTAACAGTTCAGGAAGCAGATACTGAAAAACAGTCAACTCCAGAGAGTTAGCTCAGTAATATCTTAAACAGAAGAGTGATATCTCCCAAGTGACCTGTCCCACTAAATTCTTTCCCTTGCTTTTCTAGAGAAGCATTTCACAAAGCACCTATCTAGCACAGCTGGATAGGATAAAATATATCAGTAAGATACAGATAAAAATAAACTTGAATTTTAAGATCCAAGCTTTTGTTTGACAGTTAGGTTTATTTTAGCTGTTATAAATAACTGAGGCTGCTTCTCTTTTTTTTTTTTTTTTAAAACAGCAGCAGAGGGGCAATAAGCAATAAAGATTATTTCAGTTCTCACTACAGAGAGTCCTTTAAGGTTAGCCACTTTTACCTGCTGGTCTCTTATCACAGAGATGGAAGCTCATTCTATTTTGAAGGCTTCCTATTTCAAGGACTAAGCTAAAATACAGGCTTGCAATTGCCTTTGCCCACTAGTGTCTGGGTTTATTCAGACTGTTGGGAAAGAAACAAGATCCTACAACATTTTTCATCTTCAAAAGTATCTTTGTTGGTTTTGGAGATACCTGAAAGAAATGCTAATGAACAACAGTTTTACAACTCGCTCTCCTTTCCAACACAACCACTGTGCTTTGAAAGCAACCCTAAGAGGTTTTTCTAGTAAACTGTCACTCCATGCATAACAACGAGTAGTGAGCTCATCTTCCCCTAAGTGGGTCATGGGATGCTTAACCATGGGATGCTTTTAAAGCAGTATTAAACTTTTAAAGACATCACATTTTCTCCTGGTGTGAAAAGTTGCAGCCTGATAGCAGCTGGGGACTTTGAACTGAAACGCACCCAGCTGGAACTCTGGCAGAAAGAGATGCAATGATTAATTCACATCTGCAGCAACATATAGCTGCAAACAGAAGAGGCCATAGGGCTAGCTGGAGACAATCACAGCACTGTGAGGCACTGTTTTTATTTACAGCCTCCTCTACGATAATATTAAGAACATATGCAGAACCACTGGTTAACCCTATGGCTCTTGCTACGTTTGGCCCACATCAGACAAAACCCACAAGTGACTAAAGCACATACACCCTTACAGCCCATTTACATTCTCTTTCATGTCAGCAGCATATGCACCTTGTATGGGTGCAGGGAAAGAAGTTTCATGTCCAGCAGTTTCTCTCAATTTCATTTAAATATTTTTGACTTTATTACTGCTTTCTCTGACAAAAAGTTGTCTGGCATCAAATGTTCCTTCCTACAAATGCAGTACACTGATAACAAATTACCTCCCGGTTTTCCTTTTGGTAATAGTTCAGTAGTGTCTGCTTCACCACCACTCCGACCACCTCCACTGTCTGTCCGGAAAAACAAACCTGGAAATACGGACCAGGGGCCGTTCTCCAGCAAATACAGGACCTCAGCTTGAATGCAGTATTATGCAGATTGGACAGGGCTGGGACAAGACCTCCACATCAATAGAAATCAGTGCAATCTGTGAGCTTTAGGAAGTTAATAGGGGAGCCATATTACACTAGTTTCCCTTTATGGTTAAGGAAAGGCAGCACTTCCAAGGCTGACCCAAATCTCAGGTGAGCTGAATTACCTTCTGGAAGTATTTATCTTTCCCTACAGACTATAAAAGAAGATAAGGACAAGCAGACACCTTATTTTAGGCACCTTTATTAAGACACTAAAATTAGACAAGATTAATCTGGGCCACCTCCTTTTGTCAGTCGCTGTACGCTGAGGGCAAATGCACAGAAATACATTTTCTACATGTCGCTCATTGCCAAGAACCTGCAATAACTTTACCACACAAAGAATGATTATTTCATGTTTCTTTGTGACATTCACTAATTCTCTACACCTTTGTTCTGCGACACTGTTTCCTTTCCTGCCTTCACTATCAGGTAATTCTTCAGGGTTGAAAGCTACTGCCATGCCAAGTATAAGCAGCTTCTCTGAATAAGCTGCTTGTGAACATACAAAACCTATTTCACTTTCTACTTGATGTTTTTCTCTGGTAATTGGTTTTCTCCATCTGTGCTTATTTTGCAACTAGTGAATAAAGGATGTTTTTTCAGTTCCAGCTGGGATTACAAGGTAAACTGATCCATACACAATTCATGTTGTTGAGCTCTATTGCTATTTCTTTCTTTACCCTTAACATTTACATAGCATAATCCCAATATTGTACTTAGAGACATTACTTTATAAGCAAAAACTAAGTATTGTAAAAGTAGTGCCATATCTTAAAATACCCTGATATTTAGAAGGTGGCTAAATCAACACACCTAAAAGTCAAGCCCACTTTATGCTATCTCAACAGAAAGTTTTCAAGGCTGTTCTCCTGGGATATTTCAATCGAAAATGACCAAAACATTATTTTTACCATCTAACTTAGAAATATGATTTACGCTGGCCTGTTATAGTCTTTCCATGGATTATAAGGCAATTTTTGGGAGACTGGCTGGCTTAATTAGCCACTACATTTAGGCCTTATGTTAGCATAACATGGATATACTTTCTTCATCTGTTAGTGCCTAAAGTACTACTGCACACCCTTTTGAAAGTGTATCTGTATTCAGGCTTTTAAAGGTATAAAAATATAAAATTCTATTTACTCGAGTAAACATGGAATTAGAAATCTAAGTTTCGATCAGTGTTTAGTCTCTTGGCAATGGGACAAAGCTCTCAGTCTTACATTGCTAGAGATGGATGAAAGATTTTTAGTTTGATTCAAAACTGAGTTTTGGGAGCAAGGAAAAATATTTGCAAGTTTCCAGTAGAATTCAGATGACAGTTTCAAGCAAAACCAGAGATGTTTTCCAATGTTAAATCATTCATCCTCTGTATGAAAAATTTCCTTTACAGTGCCAGTGCTTTTTCTTTCCCCACTCATTTCAAAATTAAGCATTGGCTTTTTCATTTGAAATACCATTTTTATTTTAAAATGGGCAGTTAAAGAAATGAACAAAAGTTAAATGGAACTCAGAATTAAAGAAAAATAATTTCCAAGTGATATATTTGCAGCTGATTCAGAGTGATTCTATCCTTTTTTCAGTTTTGACTGATATCGAGCAAAAGGCCCATTCTTTCTAATTTCAGTCACAGAACAAAAATTCTGTTTACTTGCCGCTATATCATATCACATACAACACAAGTAGGGTGCATTTAGGAGTATTAGAGTCTTTCATAAGAAATAGTCTAACTATTTGGAACTAGTCTAACAATTCAGAAATAGTCTAACTTCAAATGCAGAAGAGATGAGAATGCTTTAGGTCACTAAAACCAGGTGAAATTAGTAGAAACAGTGTTAAGATTAATAAAACAAACCGGTCATGAATATTTCTCTTACATAAAATATTCAAATGGTACGGTAAATCCCTGTTTTAAAATAACTCGAATAGCTGTCCTCCCCAAAGAGATCACTACACAGCACTACCAATCTACCACTTACTATTTACCAAATTACAGAGGTATCAAACTATCTTGCAAAGGAAAAAAGGATTATGTATTCTTTGTTCATTATTAACCTATTAGCAGCTGACAATTGTTACCTTACATACATCATAGGCAAGTGATGTGTGAGCATCCAGCCCCCCTAAAAATTCTCTGCCTTTTGAAGAGCATGACCGCGGCTCTCATTCACATATGCAAGGTTTGAATCCGGGAAAGAATTTTCCAGAAGCTGTAGGGTTTTTTGCCTGAAGTTTTTGCTCAGGACAATGTCTATTATTAGCTCTTTGCTTAAATTTAAACACTGGTATCTGGAATTAGCAGAACTCTTATGCCCCAGGCAAGAGCATAACAAGCAGCCTCACCTAGCTTTATAATCATGGAGAATTAGAAACTCCCAAGAGATATCACAGTACATTAACATCATACTGTGTATGGTCCTAGTTTTATGAATCAGCATGAAACAATCAAATGATTTCAACATTTTCTTGATACTGCCAGTTATCTTCACATATCCATATCTTTCGTGTTCTACTTGTTCCATCTCATTTTTCCTACTGATGAAGTTTGACTGTATTTGTAAAGAAAAAGCATTGCGTGGGCCAAAATTTAAATGTCTGTTATACTAAAGAGCACAGATGACATATATAGGTCTAGAATAAAAACTGAGACCTTACATTGTTTCCTAAAAAATCATATTATGGCAAGTAAGGTTTGCCACTTTAGAAAGATCTCTGAATAGACTTGTGTAGGAATATTTTCTGAACTATAGCTACACCCATAAACATTCATGACAGTTCTAAAAATAAAGGTTGCAACTGGGACTGAGCTGAAAGATGGGAGAAAGCTCTTACTAGTTTAGAAAACAGAAGATGCTTGAAGTAATTTATCCAGATACATAAGTTAATACTTAACTTGAAATCTGCAGTAGTTGCATCCATGGGGGGGGGAGAATCTTTTCTTCAAAAAAAACCCCAAACCTTTTCTTGGACAAAGTGTTTAGTAACCAATATGTTTCAAGGTTGTGCCAGGGTTAAGTGATATGTACTTAAGCTCTTTGTGCTACAGCTTTGTACAGGATTATAGCAGAATTCAAAGTTAATCCAAAGACTTTTGCAAACCTAAATGTGCAGAGGCAGGGAGATTGAACACTACATAGATCTCATGTTTAACAAAATTTACATGTCAAAGTAGCCAGAACGTACGACTACCAAGTAAAATCCTAATTCATTTTCTAAAATTTTATTCAGCAAGCTCAGTTCTAGAAGGAGAAGAAAGTGCAACAATTGATTTCAGAGACAGAAATGACACAGAATTTGAAGAATTACCAACCCTGGTGAGTATCAGTCTAAATAAAGGTTCCTTTAAGTTGCCCTGATTTCATATTCCTGATAATGTCTTGTGGCTTAGATTTTGAATAATCATGATAAATTATAAAGAATAACCTTGAGTTCTAACATAAAGATCTAATGCCAATGCTTTTGCTTTGCAAGCAATCAGGTTGTAGGTAACAAAGTTGGAAATGTTTTTGGCAGTTCTGTACTGCAAAAAGCGTTCATAACCTGCTATTTACTGCCACTTGCCTCTTCTAATTCAGTACCTCTCCGTTAGCTTCAGTGAAACCAAACTGACAAACTAGTGCTAAAAACATGAAAAAAGGCAGGTCTGCAATATTCTGCAGTCGTCTCCTACACATTTTGTAGACCAGCTGAGAGGTCATCTGATTTAGAAAGCCTCTAGCAGGGAAGACAAATCAGCTTACTTTTTTTTCTTTTTTTGGTCACTGTGCACAAGTCAAAGATGACAGGTGATAGCTAAAAAAGCATCCACGGGGCACCTAACAGACCAAGAGATTTAAATGCTTATTTCACACACGTAGACTCAATGTACTGAGGTTTTCTTTTCCCTTCTTTTTCACCCCAATTCTTGTAGTTGCCTGCAAGACTAAATGTAACAAGTCCCTGGCTGTATGGACAACTGATGACTACAGACAGTGCATCTGCCCCACATGAAGACAGTGTTAATTCTACTGGTTACAAAGATAACACAGAAAATGGTGATGGTAAAAAAAATCTTTCAGTTCTATTTTATTATATCAAAGTTCTACTGCCATCTACTAAACAATACCTGGAAAATTCAAATACCAAGTTTAAGGTGCTCTCAAAGGTAGCATTGCTGATTTTTGAAAGGGAAAAGTAAGATTTCTTAAAATTACTCCTTAATAACCACTCAGCATCCTAACTTCGTAACACATGCTGACAAAAGGAATGAGTTAGCTGCACCACTTTGTTCACCAGTGCCTGCCTTGGGGGTAGAACGGGCAGTGCAATAACTCTCTGAAGCCTTCACTTCCTTTTCAGATAAGTATAAAAAGGGAACAGCTCTCCAGAAAAAAAAAATTTGACCAACTCAAAGATCCTCAAATGCAGAAAACATAACTGTTACAACCTGGCTGCCCTCGATTTTTGCCAAGTTGTTTGCCTTAGCTTCCCTGGAGAGACAAATTACTGTCATGCACATACAAAGCAAACTGCACCCACATCCATACAGCAGTCAACAAGCCAGAGATCAGTGCAAAAGATGGATTAAATGCATTCTGACCTGTTTACCGTATGCCTGCTTAGCTGTCTTCCAGACAGCTTGCTGAGTACCTATGCCTTTGTGCCTGACGGCATACAGAGGAACATATGGGCACAAATAAAGGAGCACATGCTTGATACAGCCTCTTTTGGACCAGGATTGTTCTTAGCAGTTGCCTCTTGTGCATACCGGTAAAAAGTAAGGAGGAAGTTATGAGAAAAGAGGTCTTTGTTTCCAGACCAACATTTTGATCACTAAATGCAAATTTAGCACAATGTCTAAATAAATGAAGAATGGTTTCTCCAATTTATGTGAACAGTAGTGGCTGTTGCCAACAGATTTTCAGAGTGCACTTTACCTCAAGTACAAACTCAAAAACCAGATCACAAATATTGGAAGTCTGTGAGGCTCACAAGTATGTCACATTCACCTATCAGAATGCACTAGTGATAGACTTAATTCACATGAATGGCAGTCTGTCAATCACATTTCAAGTCAGTTTGTTTTTAAGCATATAGGCTTTGCTTCAAAACAGATAGTCAAATCAAATCTGGTGGTGGTTGTGTTTCTACAAAGCCCTGTAGTATGGATATTATTTACTACTTCTCCCCTAAGTAGCCTAAGCCAATTACCTCTAGACAACAGCCATAGCAAACACTTCTCTTTCTTTGGCTAGCTTCTTTTTGAAGCTTCCATGTTCTACAGCAGTTTCGTATCCCTCAATAAATCAGACACACTTGTTTAAAAATTGTGCACGCTTTTATCTCTTTTCCCAGCCTGCTTGTCTCTGCTGAGAGTGTAGACCTCTTGTCTTGGCTCACCGTTAAATAATAGAAGCAGTGTTTAGCAGCTTTGAATTTTAGATACAATTTTCAGACTTTTCCTGAACGATATGCTAAAGATTTGGGATGACATACTTTTAATTCATTAAAAGTAGCATTTGTGTTTCATCCGTTTCTGATGGGGACTCAGCTACAAATTCAATTCCAGAGTTAGGGAAGTGTACTAAACAGATTTTGTACACTCTTCCATACACAAAAAAACTACTTAAGGAACTTGAGGAACTTTTAAACTGACAAAAAGCCTTTATACATAGACAAAGAATAGTTCAGCAAATACACTGAGAGCAAGGCAAAATTTTATCAGTATAAATCAATCTCAGACAATTAAAATCTGATTCTTGTCTTAATTATGATTATTTTATACTGGTATATTCTATTGATCTTAATGTGATCACACTTAAGTTTCACTAGTATATATTAGATCACAATCAGTCTCTTAGATTTTTAATTTCTTTTATTACTTCAGAGAGCTCTTTGCACTCATTCTCTCAAGCTTTTCATTTGCTCACTTCCTATCAGAAGAACAACTTACTATGCAGCCCTCAAACCATTGTGATATAGTCAAAGTCTTCCTTGGATATAGCATTATAGATTGGGATGCAAAACCCTGCACAAAGCAGTGTGAGTACTTAAGTAATTATTCTCTTTCTGGCTTTACAGGTGGACTGAGTAGGGAACCAGAGAACACCGAAAAAGGTATTAACCAGAAGAATTTCTTATAAAGACAAGGGAGAACTTAACTGCCAGGTGATACCCTTCTAGAAGCCACTAGCCATGCCCATGCTATTCTTAAATAAAAGTTTCAGGAGGAGCCACAACCTGCTCCTGATCTGCCTCCTCTGGTTCACCCGATTACTGTCTCCATAGCCACATCTACGTGGAGCCCTCCAGCCCCAAGGCACACTTGCAGGCCTGCAGGCTACAAATAAGCCTGCTGAACTTCCCAAACCTACTTCAGAGTTCACAAGATAAAAGGAAATTTTCCCCAAGGAGTGCGATGCAGCAGAACAGTGTCAGTTCTATCAGTAGCCTCTTATCAGTGGTCTCTAGGAGAAACATGCTAACATTCCCGATTTCCTCTTTCAGGTGGTCTGGAAACAATTGCACTGGTCGGAATAATTATTGGAATCATAGTTGCAGTTGGAATCCTTGCAGGAATAATCATTGCTGTTGTAAGGAAGATGTCAGGCAGGTACTCGTAAGTAAATTGCTAATCAGGCTTTTCAAACAAGCATCATCCTCTGAGCAAGGTCACAGGAACCGCTTTGGAAGTTTCTAATGCTTCTATTTTGACAAAATAACCTATTTTCATGTTATACAGTGCCTGTTGATTCAGCAAGAGCTGCCAGTGTGATGTGGGTGATCTCAACCCCCTCACATGCTTCAGAAAAATTTGCCAGATACTGCATGCATGCTGTTATAATATTCATCAGGTGCATGGGTTTTGGATTACTCTACTGCACAGAGGTAAAATTCACTACAGAGTATTACAGGACCAACTTCTAGAAGTGCTGGGTAACATGTGAACACTGACAAGTGATCTTTACCTTATTACTCTGGACATTTGTGGAAGCTGTTTTGGTACCAACAAGATTCATTGCTGCCATGCAAATCTACAGTGCTTTACAAACTCCAAAATAGTAAGAAAACCACCCTACATTTATAGAAATACTATTCACCCAGCATTAGGAGAAAGCAAAAATGAACTGGGAAGAGAAATAAAGCAATAACAGGAAAGACAAGGAGAGGAAGGAAAAAAGATCACGTAATTAACACATTTGGGTAACTACGAAGAACATGAAAATGTCTGTGTCTTTCGTTTTACAGGCCCTGAAAATAGTTGAAACAAGCAACCATGCCATTCTACACCAGAAAATACAAGTGCTTCTTATTTTATAAGAACTAAAGACTATGCCTGTATTGGTGTGAGAAGATGATCCATGGAAAATATGGTCCAAGAATTCCAGATCTATGGGGATCCCACACAACTCCAAGGACTCTCCCCCCACCCCTTCCCCCCCCCGCCCCAGACTACAGAGTATGGAACATTTCATAGGATTTTTACTAACCAGGAGTTTACTAGAAGAAAGAAAAAGATTATGCAGTAAGAAAAAACCCAGCAGCAATGAGATTTACATCTGAAATGTGATTTGCAGGTAATATATGCTAGCTCGATTTTTAAACGCTACCAAAGGTTATTTCTCATTACACTTTGTGCATTTCTTTAAAAATGATATCCAGAATATTTTAAGTGTTTTTGGCTTGTTAAGTGCTTGTGGCATGTTTATCTACCAAATGATACATCAAAAAGGAAGAATTAGCTTCAGAGAGAACCAATTATTTACAAATTTAGAAAACACTAGATATTGGAAGCTAAAATCTTTCCACTATTGATACAGATTTTCTGCTCTTGATACTTATGTTATTATGTGGCAAAATATGGTAGGCCCAGCTGGAACTGACCTACCAACTGAAAGCTTGCTCATCTGACTGTTGCACCAGGAATTTCCTGTCTTCTCGTGTTACAGAAACATGCAGAGATTGAAATACACATCCTGAATTAAA